>NC_047085.1:193464729-194094729 GCF_902459505.1 Geotrypetes seraphini
AAGTGATTTAGGGGCTGAATGTTTCTTAGCTGGAATCAGATTGTTGCCTCATTGTGCAGGGCTTTGTGTTTCTTTCTCAAGATTGCCGCTAACTCAGGATAAGACATTCTTTGAGATCCGTAGTGATGCAGACTGGAGAAAATGTGCAGAGAAAAAAAAAAAGATAAAGATAAGAGCATCTATCTTTCTGTATCTTTTTTCCCTCTTTTAACTGAGCAAGCTATTTTTACAGGAAGATTACAGAAAGCTGTTCCTGTAAATACAGTTTGTTCAAATGCAAATGAAGGAAATGATACTCTCCTGCATGTTGATTACTCACAAAAAGGGTCCACGTTTAGACTGCAGTTCCTCTTGGTGCAGATATCTAGATAGGTCCTCGCACATCTCTTTATTGTTTGCAAAAGATACCTTAAATGGTTAACCCATTAGACAAAATGTGTTTCCCATCATTTGATCTATGAGAGCACTTTCTTACCCCATGACTACTTGGTTTCATTGGGGAAGGAACTTATTAAAAAGCGTTTTGAAAACCAAAGCATATTACATCACATGATACCCATTACCCTACCTGCTTACTGATATATTCAAAGAAATCCCCTGCAGACCCTTCCCAATCTTTCATATTCCCTTCCCTATAAAAGGTAATGTCTAGTGAAACAAGTTGGGCTATATTTGTTGTAGTTATGAGCTTGCTAGTGGCATGTTTTTGGTTTTTTATTTATATACTAGCTGATGGCCCGGCGTTGCACAGGTATTTAATTATAGCAATAACACTGTAAATGGATTCAAATAAAGATACTTTATAGTGGTGAATGAAATTATTTTTTTTACAGCTTTATAAAAAGTACAATATTCAAATTATAATGTGAAATATTTGACAAAATGAATACAATACAACTAACACAAAACTTGATTATAAACAACATTTTTAGTTTCACCTCCAGGAGCAAGAACATATAAATTCTTGGGTGAACCCACCCTTGAGCAAGCAACATAGAGTTGTCCATGGGAAAAACAGGGGGATCTTAAATCCACTCCACAGTATGTAATAGTCTGTCCCTGTGATTTGTTGATTGTGATAGAGAATGCAAGTCTCACTGGAATTTGCAATCTCTTAAACTGAAAAGGAAGATGTGTTGCAAGTTTCGTTCAAATCGGGCAAGCCGTTTTTGCGTTGGCAGCTTTTTACATTTTTTCCATTGACATGAATGGGTGAAATCTGATTTTCTGTTTATAGCTCCGCCCACGTGTGCAGGTGGGCCGCGAGACCCCCAGAACATATCTCCCCAGGTAGTGAGGGATCTGCATACCAAGTTTCGTTCAAATCGGGCAAGCCGTTTTTGCGTTGGCAGCTTTTTACATTTTATCCATTGACATGAATGGGTGAAATCTGATTTTCTGTTTGTAGCTCCGCCCATGTGTGTAGGTGGGCCGCGAGACCCCCAGAACATATCTCCCCAGGTAGTGAGGGATCTGCATACCAAGTTTCGTTCAAATCGGTCAAGCCGTTTTTGCGTGATCGCGGCACATACACACACACACATACATACACACATACATACCTCCGATTTTATATATATAGATTAAGGGGCTCATAATCACAATTTAAACTCGTCTAAAAACCCACCCAAGTCGGCACTTGGACGACCTAAAAGACAGGTCGTCCAAGTGCTGATAAACCGAATTTATGGATATATCCAGGGACTTTTTAGGCCTCTGATTGCTGTTGTGCGCCGAACTAGACTTAATCGTCCTGCAGGGATAATTGAATGTTTCACGAGGCTTCCTGGACAAAACTTATACGTTGTGACTTAGATGATGTAAAAGTAGGTATAAGTGGCAAAAAGGTATCCAAAGTGATCAGATAGCCACTGCAGAGACAACGTAAAGACCCCCCACACGCTCCCCCAGTGATCACTGACCTCCTCACACTGCCACAAATATCAGAATAAAAAAGCACATACCTGTCTCCAGCACCATTGTTTTGACCAATCAGGGACTTCCCTAGACTCCTCCCTAAGGAAGTCCCTGATTGGCTGAGGTGCCCTGGCCCCTCCAAAGGGAGGAGCCTGAGGCGCCTCAGCCAATCAGTGATTTAGGCCTCTCCCCCTGCATCAGATGATGCGCCGGGGCAGGGCCTAAGGCCACTATTGGGCGGCGGTTGAGCAGGAGAGTAGGAGCAGGAGGAGGGTTCGGGCACCCCTCCTGCTCCCGAAGATGTTGGGGGAGCTTTGCCCAAGGAGCAGGAGGGACCGGGCACCCCTCATGCTCCCAACAATTTTACAGGTACCGGGCTGGTTGGGTGGGCCGGGCCTGTCCAGGACCGGGCGGGAGGTGGGAGGCTTAGGAGCAGGAGGGACCGAGCACCCCTCCTGCTCCCAACTTTGGTGTCGGGGGTGGGCCGTGCTGGGTCAGGGGGGGAGGGGCTGTGTCGGTTGGAGGGGAATGCCACGCTGCTTTAAAAAAAATTTTTTAAATTCTGTTTTAACATGATGGCAGGAGGGAGTTGGTATCCCTCCTGCTTTTTTCTCCGGGAAGGGGGGGGGGGGGGGCACAGCAGAGCAGGGCAGGCAGGAGAGATTGTGGCCTGGGAAGGTGTTGGGCAGATCTCTCCTACTCTCTACTGCCGTTCCCTGCAGTGCAGCCCTGCTTTAAACCCACGGGCTTGCACTGTAGGGAAGGCAGCAGAGAGTAGGAGCTCAGGGCAGAAAGCAGGGCTGGAAGATCGGGGCGAGCAGGCAGGAGACATGGGGCAGAGAAGGGCTTCTGTGGAGCTGGAGAGTCAAAAAGACGTTTTTGACTGGTCTCCATCAGTCGCTTCTTGGGTTGAGCGGCCAGCCCAGTCGGATCTGAAATTTTGGGTAGTGAATTGGGTCGGTGTCCAATTTGCATGCATTTCGCCTCATTTGCACGCACAGATTCCAAGCAGATTGCAGGAGAGGTAAGTGAATTAGGCCCAATGGAAATTTGATAGTAAAGTGGTCGCAAACCGATCGGTACGCGATCGGTTTGCTTAGTGAATCTGGCCCTAAGTTTGGGTAAAGCCTGCACTTGCCCACAAATTCTATATGTGGCACCTTAAGTTGTGTGGGCAAATTGCTGCAGAGAGCCAATTTGCACGCACATCATAATTGATTAATTGGCTTAATCGGTGCCAATAACTGGCAATGAACACCTCATAATTGATGCCAATTGGCACTAATTAAAAATTACGCACACAACTTGAAAGGCATTAGTCTATAAAAAGTGTGTGCCAGTTGCAGTTGTAATTTGAAAATGGGTGTGACCAGGGACAGATTGTGGGTGTTCATAAAAGTTATGCACATTATTATAGAATACGCCCAATCTGCGCACAACTTGGGTGCAGGCATTTAGACTTGGTTTTAGCGGGCATAAATGCGTGTGCCTAAAAGTTGTGTGACACAATGGCACATAGCGCAATTCTAGATTGTAGAATCACGCTGTTCTAGTCGCTGCTGATTTTTTGGGTGCTATATGTAAAATCAGGTCCATAGCCCATACTACTACTACTATTTATCATTTCTATAGCACTGAAAGGCACACGCAACACTGTACATTTGATATGTAATAGATGGGCCCTGCTCTGAAGAGCTTACAATCTAATTTGGACAAACAGGGATTGGGTAATTTCTTGCAGAGAGAATGATAGGTTGAACATAGGTAATTTTACATAGTTTCTGAACTGCCTTAATTTATATACATATGCACAGAATGTACCCAGTAACATGTACACTAGCCCTCGAGATGGTACGTGTGCTGGTGTCAATATGTTTTGCACCTAGACTAGAGTTTTATAAATGTGACGATGATGTACATTAACTAGGTGCAGCTTTACAAAATCAGCCTCATAGAGGGCACCTAATTAAATAGGGCAGGAAGTTGCCTATTTTTACTCTATAAAGACATTATAAATATTAGCACAGAATCACCAGAGTAATAGTGACTATGGATGCTGACTTAATGCTTGTTCGGGAGAAGACTTACATATTAGCATATAAACAGCCTTTTAAATACAAAAAATGACTAATAATTTTATTATGTATTATTTTTTTTATTAAAGGCTAAATGATAGGATCCTGCTTTTCAGCTCCCTTTGTGACTCCTGCAGCCCTTTTTAATTATGGGTGTTATATTGCCAGGCTTTTAACTTTTCCATTTCCTCTACTGATTGTTTCAGTTCTAGGTTGCATACTGTTAGAAGCTGAGCAGTTTCATATTCAAACTCCTTTAGAATTCTCCAGTGACTGCCATCTGGCCTGATGATTTTCTAATGTTTGTCAATTTGATCGAAATCTTCCTGAGGTTGAGCCAGTTCTTCAGCTAAAAGTCATTTGGAATTACTCTGTTCATCCTCACTCTGCCCCCATCCTCTGTACTAAAAGGTTTGTTGCTGTGGCCTTATCTTCCCTGAGTGTAGTTCTTATACCCTTATCAACTAATGTCTCCACTGACTCTGGCAGATTTTGCACTGCTAATGTATTTAAAATAACATATTTTAATTTGTATTTATGTTTACAGTATGTAAATGATCTTAACTGTAGATTAATGTCCTAATCCTATCTACATTTTTCAAATAGTTGGAATCATATTCAATCTGTTTATTATCAGAGTGAAGATTCATACCAACGGTATGTCATAATACAGAGATGCACAAATTCCACAATTCCTGACCCCTTTTTCTACTTGGTGTACTTTATAGGTAAATTAGTGGTGGATGTTAGATAGTTGTATGCAGCAGGGCCATCAGATTGGGGGAGGGGAGAAAATCAGGGATGGACCTTGGACACCAACCCATACTTCCCTTCTGAGTTGGTTTATAAGTCTGTGAGCAAGCAAGCCACAGGCACTGGAGACTGATGAGGGCAGGGGAAGTGGAGAGGTTCCGTGCAGGAGATAGAAATGGGGAGAGAAGGAAGGGGGGAATAACAATAGCGACATTTGTATCACCTACTTTTTATCCCACCTGCCATCACATATAATGAATGCGTAAAGATGTCTAATGAGTAATAATAATAATGGTTTCAACGATTACCCCTTGGCCTTGGTTTTAGTGGATCTGGATGAACAGCATAGGTACTTCATCTGTATCTTTTGAAATTGCATAATGTGTTGGCCTCATAGAGTTTGGGAATCTTTAAATAGCCTGGCTGTGGTGTTAAGGGAGTGTTAATATGGGGAGTGTATGGCACAGTGGTAATAACTACAGCCTCAGTACCCTGAGGCTACATGTTCAAATTCCACACTGCTCCTGTGACCCTGGGCAACTCACTTAATCCCCCATTGCTCCAGGTACATTAAACAGAGTGTGAACCCACCAGGACAGATAGGGAAAAGAGCTTGTCAAATCCTCTATAGATAGATTAGCAGGGTGCTCCTTTGTAAATCCATTTTGGGATGTTTCTAGGACAGGAACAGCAGCTGAATGAGTCGCATTCAGCGGACAACTCAGGAGCTGAGGGCTTTTAAGGCCCTCATGTGACTCAGTCACAATAAATATGTTCTAGATTTTTTTATTTTTTGCAAGATCAATTACAAAACATTTGGGGGGGAGGGGTTACAAAGAAGGTGATATTTGTGTGTGGCTCTTTTGAGACCTGACTGGCAGTGAAGGAACTTCACTGGGTGACACAGTACAAATACTACTGCTGAATGACATTTGACTACTTTGACTTCCTCAATAAGGAGCTACAACCAGGAATCCTAGAATGTGGCACGCCCACTGGGTTTGCACATTCCTTAGATAGTTCCTTTTTATATGATACAATAAAATGCACAGCCTTTCATACCAGTGCATCCTGGCTCTTTTAAAGGGGAAGGGCAGTAAAACAGTGTTACAAGACCAATCTCACTGGCACTGCTATATAGAAGGTCTTCGGTTCAATACCCGAGCTTGGTGTTCTGCTCCCTAGGATGGGCTATCTTTCTGTATGTGCACATGACTGAGTAGCTTTTTAGATGAATGCATTTGACATCTGGCACAAAACCAATTCTTCTCTGTCTTACAAGTCGGGAGGGGAGGAGGAGAAGCTACTGAAAATACTGTATAGCCTCGCCAATTGCTGTATTTCGTAAGTTGATGTTTTTGCTGTTTGCGGACTGTGATGCTAATAAAGAGATAATTTTGAAAAGAAGTAGAAAGCTTTATGACCCATATTCATGTTTTTGAACCTGATTTCAAGATTTCACCTTTTTATGTGCCTTTGGAAGCAGTTTTAGAAGATCTATGAACCGTTTGTATGAGTCAAAAATGTATTTACACATGTATATAAAAGTAGTGGTTTTAGAATAGATGCTACATATACATAGTCCTGCACTTGCGTTGTGAGGTCCTTCAAAGTGTACATGTATGCCATACTTTAAATGGCAGACTAAGTCACACTGAATATAGTAGAGGGTGTGTGTTGTCGTAGCTTAAAGGGCAAAGAAGTCAAAGTAATACTGTATAAGTATATAAATAAGCAAAATATATATCTGGCTTATAAAGTAAGTAAAGTGTTCACATACACTCAGAATTGTGAAATTTGACAAAGAGCATTAGCTCCTATAGCCAAACCCACCGCCCCATCACTGTGTATGACTTATTGTGAAAAAGAGCTTGAAATGAACATACTGTTCAAATGCTCAACTAATTTTCAATGGCAAAAGAGAGAAGTTCCCACTTAGCTTTCAACTGTGTCAGCAGGTCCCGACGTGGACCATGTTTCGAAATTCTTTCTCAAGGGACCCAGAGGGTGATGTAAACTGCTCAAAATGCCAAGGAAATAAGAGTAGTGTGATACGGGCAAAACACCTTGTAATCTGTGAATCAATAATAATAAAATGCTAGAGGCACATGCGCTCTTGAAAATGCGTGAGCGGTGGTGCCGTGAGGTGTGCTTCTATGCCAGTCCTCACGGCGCCTGCGCGTGACTGTGCAGAAGACACCAGCGACTCCTCCCTCCCGCTCCTCTTCAAAGCAGCCTGCTGAGGTTCCCCAGCCGCTGTAGCGAACTTCGCAAGCCACTCTCCACCTCCGTGCAGAAGAAGGAGTTGCCGTGTCACCTCCCGCCCTCACTCGCCGCTGCCGCCACTGATCCTCCTCTTCAGAGCAGCCTGCGATCGTGGCCGGCTTTAGCGAACCTCGCAGGCCGCTCTCCAGCTTCAGTAGCACGCTCCCTCTGACGCACGGGATCGCGTCAGAGGGAACGTGCTACTGAGTTGGAGAGCAGCCTGCGAGGTTCGCTAAAGCCGGCCACCACGATCGCAGACTGCTTTGGTGAAGAGGAGCTGGCCAGAAGACGCCTGGATGTTGGGAGGGTAAGAAGGGAATCAATACCGGGAGCCAGGGGGAAAGGGAAAGGGGGCTGTTTTGGGGGGAGGGGTGTGCTGGAGGAGACAGAAGTGGCCATGGATAGGGAGAGGGAAAGGGGGCTGCTTTGGGGGGGAGGGGTGTGCTGGGGGGAGACAGAAGGGGCCATGGAGAGATAGGGAGAGGGAAAGGGGGCTGCTTTGGGGGGAGGTGTGCTGGGGACAGACAGCTTTGTTCTGGGGGGGGAGGGGGAGACAGAAGAGGGCCATGGAGAGGCAGTTAGGGAGAGGGAAAGGGGCCTGCTTTGGGGGGGGAGGTGTGTCCTGGGGGCAGACAGCTTTGCCCTGGATTGGAATGTTGCTATTCATTGGGTTTTCGTGGCCACCGTGAGAACAGGCTACAGGGCTTGATGGACCATTGGTCTGACCCAGTAAGGCTTTTCTTATGTTCTTATGTACTAATATATTATTAGAACTGTCAAAGGACCATGCAGCAAATGCTGTACTGGAGTAAAGCTCTGATTCAGCAGCCTCTGGACCACCACAACGTAGAATTCAACTTCAGCAGAAGAATCGAGTGCACATATAGTTTATCAGGAATGGACAGGAGAGCTTGGTATTATAAAAATAGCTGTATCTACCAGTAGGTATCCAGGAACTTTCTTTTGTTAGTTTAGTTTAGGGGTGGGAGGTACAGACCATCCCAGGCACCATCTTGATGGGGGCGCTGGCACCTCTCCGCCCCCCCCCACACCATGCTCGCGCCATCACTTCCCCCCCCCACACACACCTCTGTAGATCTTTGCCAGCGTGAGCAATTTCTGCCTGTCGCCCCTCTGAATCACTTCCGGGTCACCGGGCCAGAAAGTGACATCAGAGGGAAAGCCAACACTGCTGCAGGCGGCATTCTGGAAAAGTCACTTGCACTGGGAAGATTTACAGAGGTACGTGGGAGGGAGAGCGTGCGTGTGGGGTGGGAAGGAGCAAGGGGGGGGGGTGAAGGAGGGTGCCACCTCCCCAGGCTCTTCCTACCCTTGCTATGCCACTGGAGGGGGGGAAGTTAATTTGGGAACCTCCTGTGTACTGAGTCTGATTCTGTGCACAGGGATAATAGGCCAGGGCATAGCTGTAGAAGGCAGTGGTGTGATTTTGAAAGGGCCGGTGAGAGACATGGTGGAAGGAACAGGGGGCATCAAGTTCTATATGGGAATTTCTATGGAAATATACCATAACAAAGTGTGGGCTGGCAAACTGGTTGGAGCACCTTAGTCTGTATCTGCCTTCATTTACTATATTACTGTGCATGCGGAAGTGTAGCCTAATGGTTAGTGCAGCAGGGGAATAGGGCTTGCACTGCATCCCCTTATGACCCTGGGCAAATCACTTAACCTTCCATTGCCCCAGGAACCCCCCAGCCCTAAAACAAATAAAACAAAAAAATAAAACAAACTTTAGATTGTGAGCCTACTAGGAACAGAAAAGGCATCTGCCTATAATAAATGTTAGCCCACTATGGTTATTACTACGGTTCAGAAAGGCAGTACAGTATATCAAATCTCACCCCCTTAAAAAAAAAAAAGTGAACAAGGCAGGGCTGTGTTGGCCAAGCAGTAATAGGCAGCTGAGCGTCTGACGAGGAGTCGGCCAAGGAAGGGGACGCACCTCTCCTCTCCTCCCATAACAAAAAAGAAACTGTAACCCGAGTGGGGCTGAGGACTGCTGTCTGTGAAAAGCTGCAAAAAGGGGGGGGGACCGGCTTTTCTCAGAGAGAGCCAGTGTGCACACCTGGGATTCTCGGCTAAAGGTACTACGACCTCTCCCTTTATTCCCCCCCCCCCCCCATTCCTAACTGCAGTTCAGACAGGTAGTGCGAGTGATCATACCCGTGGAGCTGAGTCTGTCTTTTCGCAAACGCTCTCATGCCAGTGCCATGGTTTCCTCACGATCGCAGGGGGGGGGGGGGGAGAGGATTTATCTGCTGCCGGGTTAACAGCCTGCGGCCAGCATGGCCACTGTTTACATTGGACGCACGTTTACCAGGGTGTTAGGCCGGGCTAGGCTGGCAGATTAGCTGTAAGTCTCTCTATCGCTCTGGCATGTAATGAGAAGCGGGAAAAAAGTTAAAGGCATTTTTCTCCTGGCATTTAAAAAGCAACGTTTTTATGCAGGGCCATCTTACCTTCTGTTTTTTAGTGTGGTGGTGGTAATTTTCTACAGGTGCCTAAAGTTAGGTGCTGGGATGATGCAAGCTAAGTGCAGAATCTGTATCCGCAATTTGCATAATTGTCATTGTTGAATGGTAGCCTAAGTCCACAGTCATGGGCCTAAATTTAGATGCAGGCACTTTACGCTACCTCAATGGCTAGTGTAAACATCTGGTAATTTTCAGATCTAGGCTAAAAGCCCACTTTTTCGAGATTGCTTTTAACTCCTAACTCTTATTTGCTTGTAAAGCACCTACTACGTCTGAGAAACTCCCTAACCCTCTACTTGTTCTTTTTGTCTGCTTGATTAGATTATAAGTTCTACTGAGCAGGAACTCTCTCTAGAATGTTTAATGTACAGTACTGCGTAGTCTCCATCGAGGGCTATACAGAACGAAAAAAGTGAGAAATCATTGGACTAAGTGTATAGTCCTTGATGGAGACTGCCCCAACTTTATTGGTTGGGCTGAGAGCTTTTCAGCAGCTCCTGGTATACACAGACTAAATCCTAAGATTCCAGACTCTGTCTGCATGCAGTACAACACCAGAGTAATATAAACAAATGCATTTCTTCCTGAACAGTGCAAAATATAGAGAGCAGATGTAAATTCTGAAAACTGACATATTTCAATCACTAAATTGAAAATAAAATCATTTTGCTTACCTTGGTGATTTTATTTTTTCAATCATCTTTTCCCAGTTTCTGGTTGCACATCTTTCTGTTTGTTTCCTTAACTTTGTTTCTAGGGTCTTCTTATCAATTGGCTGTTTATCTCTCCATCATTTTCTGTCCTGCATCCATCTTTGGCATTAACTTTTAATACTGTATTCAGGTTTCTTCAATTTTTTCTACTTTATTTTCAAATCTATCTACTTTTCCATGTCGGCCCATCTATCCATGTGCACCATGCCCTTCCTCTCCATCCATGTGTACCATATCCTCCCTCTTTCTTCTTCCCTATTTCCATCTTTTTTTAAACATTTTTTTCCATGTCTCTTCCCTCTGTTACTGCATCCCACCTATGCTGGGACAGGAAGCAGTAGCAGCTTCCGGGCCACCGATGGCAGCGTGTTTACCTCACGCTGCTGGCAGCCCGAAGAGTGAAAGAACAGTGCAGCGATGCATCCCGTGGGGTGGATGGAACTCTAGACTGCAGCACAGGCTGCCCAAAAGGTCTCTGCGGACCACCATTGGCTCCTGGGCCTTTCAATGAAGAGCACTGCTCTAAGATGACAGGGATCATCCTAAGAGAGTGAGTGTCTCATGAGCTGACTGCAAGATATTAGAAAGCAGCCACACCCTGTGCACTTATGTAAGAGACATGGATGTAATGGAGGTGCTGGACTGGCACTCCCTTGCTGGGGGGGGGGGGGGTCACCAGACAGCTTAATAGGATAGGCTCTCCTGGAAGTGACTGTCTGGCATCTCCCTTAGTCTGTCTGGGAAGACTGGCTGGCTGGCCTGAAGAGGGAACAGGTATAGATGTCACTTTTCAGTCAGGCCCAACACTTCAGCCTGATGATAATCTTGAAGGGAACTATTAATACACTTCTCCCTCTGTATTCGCTGAGATAGGGGATTAACAGACCCGTGAATACAGAAAACCCGCAAATAACTTTTTCATATGTTATTCGCTGTTTTCTATTAAAAACCATCGTGAATATGGTGAAACCACTAATAACATGGTGGGAGACCTGGCCTGTTCCTGAAGGAGAGGCAAAACACGGTGAAGAAAGTGCTGGGAATCAGCGGTTCTCTCTGTAAACACTTGGAATCAGCGGTTTTCTCTATGCAAGCTGACGTAATTTGGGGGGAGGAGCCAGCAAGCTAAAAACCACGAATAATCGAAACCACTATTGCTGAAACCACGAATATGGAGGGAGAAGTGTAAACTTGGAAATTTGGAAGGGAAGTTTATTTAACACACACAAAAAAACCCCATAACGCTGCATTTAGTGAAACAGAGCCGGTGAGAGAACCTTTTATAATGGGCAGACTGGATGGACCGTTAAGGAATTTATCTGCTGTCATTTACTATGTTATTATGCTATAGAGAAATGGATAGCATAACATGCTGTGTTTGGAATTGGCATATAAGGCTTTTCATATGGGAATGCCGATTTTTATCTCTCAAAGTGAAGTTGCATACTCCTTCGAGAACTTTGCATTCTTCTCGGCAATTTCTGTTAGAGCTGCAACTGTTGACTGTTGTTAAATCAAGTACCACTCAAAAGAATGTTTTTTGTTCCGCTATTTGGCACTTTGAAGTAGCTTGCTGATTTGTACTCTTTATCATAGCTATTTAAGTTTTTGTAACGCTCCGACTTGGCTCTTCTAGCAAAATTATGGAGCTGAAATGATTAAATTTGGTATGGAACTGCTGCGGATTGTAATGATAATAGATCATTTAATCCTTAACGGATTAGGGGGGCCTGCAAGAGGGGTAGAGGTGGGAGTAACACTAGGCAACAGTGATCACAACGTGATCAGATTCACATTAGAAAGGGGTCACCCATAGTGGGGAGGACCGCATCAACTGCGCTCAACTTCAGGAAAGGGAACTATGTTGCTATGAGGAAAATGGTGGGGAGGAAGCTCAGGAACGGCTTTAGGATGGAGACTGTAGGAAGCGCATGGACCCTTCTCAGGGACACCCTGCAGGAAGCGCAAAAACTGTACATTCCCAGTTTCAGGAAAGGCCGCAAGAACAAGCAGTCAAAAGACCCGGTTTGGATGACACCTGAAGTAAAGAGGGCAATCAGTGACAAGAAAGTGTCCTTCCGGAAATGGAAGAGGGATCAAACGGAGGAAAACCACCAGGAGCACAGGAAATGCCAAAAGGAATGCCACCGAGAAGTTAGAAAAGCAAAAGGGAAATACGAGGAAGGGCTGGCCAGGGAGGCGAAAAACTTCAAGGCATTCTTCAGTTACGTAAAGGGGAAGCAACCAGTGAGAGAGGAGGTGGGGCCATTGGACGATGGGGATAGGAAGGGAGTGATTAAGGAGGATAAAGAGGTAGCTGAGAGGTTGAACAGGTTCTTCTCGTCGGTCTTCACGAGTGAGGACACGTCCAATATACCGGACTCAGAGGAGCTCATGAGTGGGGAGCAGGCCGAAAAATTGGGGCATATGGAGGTAAGTCGGGAGGATGTCCTTAAACAGATTGACAGGTTAAAAAGCGGCAAATCACCAGGACCGGACCCAAGGGTTCTAAAGGAACTAAGACAGGAAATAGCGGGCGCAATCCAGCATGTTTGCAACCTATCCTTGACAACTGGAGAGGTACCAGAGGACTGGAAACTGGCGAATGTCACACCTATCTTTAAGAAGGGATCGAGAGGTGACCCCGGGAACTACAGGCCAGTGAGCCTGACTTCAGTTATAGGGAAGATGGTGGAAGCAATGATCAAGGACAGCATTTGCGAGCACATTGAGAAAAATGGCCTACTGCGGACAAGCCAGCACGGATTCTGTAAGGGAAGGTCGTGCCTGACAAACCTTCTGTACTTCTTTGAGGGAATAAGCAGTCAGATGGACAAAGGGGAACCCATAGACATCATTTACCTCGACTTTCAAAAGGCCTTTGACAAGGTGCCACATGAAAGGCTGCTTAGGAAGCTGTGGAATCACGGGGTGGGCGGGGATGTACACAGATGGATCAAGCACTGGTTGTCAGGTAGACTACAGAGGGTCGGAGTAAAGGGCCAATATTCTGACTGGAGGGGAGTCACGAGCGGTGTGCCACAGGGATCGGTGCTGGGACCGCTACTCTTCAACATATTTATCAATGACCTGGAAACGGAGGCAAAGTGTGAGGTTATAAAATTTGCAGACGATACCAAACTCTGCGCCAGAGTTAGGACCAGGGAGGAGTGTGAGGAACTGCAAAGGGACCTTGATAAGCTGGAGGACTGGGCAAACAAATGGCAAATGCGCTTTAACGTAGACAAATGCAAGGTCATGCACATAGGGAAAAAGAACCCGTTGTTAGAGTACAAAATGGGAGGGGGACTGCAGGGAGACACTGGACTTGAGAGAGACTTGGGTGTGCTAGTGGATCCATCCATGAGACCATCCGCACAGTGTGCAGCAGCCTCGAAGAAAGCCAACAGGATGCTGGGCATCATCAAGAGGGGCATAACATCCAGGACGCGGGAAGTCATCATGCCGCTGTATCGAGCGATGGTGCGCCCACATCTGGAATACTGCGTTCAATATTGGTCGCCGCACCTCAAGAAGGACATGGCAGTTCTTGAGAAAGTCCAAAGGAGGGCAACGAAACTGGTAAGAGGGCTGGAAAACTGCCCATACGCCGAGAGGCTGGATAAACTGGGGCTCTTCTCTCTGGAGAAGAGGAGGCTCAGGGGGGATATGATAGAGACCTTCAAAATACTTAGGGGCATAGAGAAGGTGGACAGGGACAGGTTCTTCAGACTAAAAGGGACGACAGGTACGAGGGGGTACTCAGAGAAACTGAAGGGGGATAGGTTCAAATCAAATGCAAGGAAGTTTTTCTTCACCCAAAGGGTCGTGGACACATGGAATGCGCTCCCGGAGGAAGTGATCCAGCAGAGTACAGTACAGGGATTCAAACAGGGATTGGACGGATTCCTGAGGGAAAAGGGGATCGTGGGGTACTGAGGGAGGTGCTGGGGTGTTGCATAAGTATAGACAGCTCACCAGGTCGTGTAGGTGAATGGCCGGAGGGTTAGGACTTTGATGGGAAGATAGGACTTCGATGAGATACCTAGGGGGCAAGGGGACCCCTTCTGGTGATTCAGGCAGGTCATGACCTGTTGGGCCGCCGCGGGGGCGGACTGCTGGGCGGGATGGACCTGTGGTCTGACCCGGCAGAGGCACTGCTTATGTTCTTATGTACATCACGGGACGGGTCGAGGTGGAAGATGATATTTTTCTTCTCAAAGGACCTTCGAACACAAGAGGACATCCGCTCAAACTCAGGGGAGGGAAGTTTCGTGGAGATGTCAGGAAGTACTTCTTCACGGAAAGAGTGATAGAGCATTGGAACAAGCTTCCAGTACAGGTGATCGAGGCCCGCAGTATCCCAGACTTCAAGAATAAATGGGATACCTATGCAGGATCACTGCGAGAGTCATACCAATGAATAGGGTCGCTAGGATATAGACATATAGACTTAATAGAGCAGGTCAGTAGAGTAGCTGTATGATCTGACTTAAGGGGGCCAGTAGGCTTAAAAGGGTGGGTCAATGGTGTGGGCAGACTTGATGGGCTGTAGCCCTTATCTGCCGTCATCTTCTATGTTTCTATGTTTCTATCACTGCTGTTGTGAATTGTGAAAATGCCAGGGAGACTAAACAGCAGTCACAGCTAATCGAGAGTAGTGTGCTGAGATATTGGAGGTGGCAGAGAACAGGTGCCAGCTCTTTAGAGTACAGCGAGTGCTTGAGCAAACTTCCTTTGTTCCCGTAGGGTTAACCATATGGCTCCAGAAAAAGGAGGTCAGATTGAGAGACATCCGACTTTTTACTTCCACTGAAAGCATCAAAAGTAAAGAAGACAGAGACATTTATTTAATTCATTTCTATCCCGCTTTCCCCAAAGAGCTCAGAACGGGTTACAGGCTAACATAGATAATATAACTTCATAGTTTATTAAAATTTGATGAAACGCTAATCATAAAAATTAAAAACGTTGTACATTAAAATAATACATAAAATGGGGGTACTAACGTCAAATAAGACGAGACCTAAACAGATCAAACAAACTCGACAAAGGGAAGGATAGCAAAAAAGAGGAAAGGAGAGAACTACAATTTGAAAGAAGAGATAACAACAAGGGTAGAAACAGAGGGAAAAGAGGAGGAGGGTCAGTTAAAGAGATGAAAAAATAGTAGAAAGGATAAATCAATCATAGGCATCTTTAAAAAGAAAGCATTTTAAACTATTCTAGAATTTATCTCTGCTTTCTTCTGCTCTGACATAAGATGGGAGGGAGTTCCAGATCAAGAGTGCTGTCACAGAAAAGATAGACCTGACGCCTCAGCCCCACCACTCCACCGCAATATTCAGTTTAAAGAGCGGGAAGTTTGATGTGGGTGCCTCATCATTGGCTGTCGGTTCTGTTTTTGCTTTTTATTTTTTGTTTTTTATTTTTTATTTTCGATTCTAAATAGACTTTAAGAAACTTTAAGAAATAAATATTCCAAGACTCTTCAATTTTTGAATGTCATGGTGTAAACTCTAAAAGTTTTTTATATACTTATCTCAGCATAAATCCAGGGAGTCAGACCCGACATGTTTCACAAAGATGTGTTTTATCAAGGGTCTCCCAAGGGCGCCGCTGCCATCCGACTCCACTTTATTCATGAGAAAAGATCTTTTCTCATGAATAAAGTGGAGTCGGATGGCAGCGGCGCCCTTGGGAGACCCTTGATAAAACACATCTTTGTGAAACATGTCGGGTCTGACTCCCTGGGTTTATGCTGAGATAAGTATATAAAAAACTTTTAGAGTTTACACCATGACATTCAAAAATTGAAGAGTCTTGGAATATTTATTTCTTAAAGTTTCTTAAAGTCTATTTAGAATCGAGAATAAAAAATAAAAAACAAAAAATAAAAAATAAAAAGCAAAAACAGAACCGACAGCCAATGATGAGGCACCCACATCAAACTTCCCGCTCCTTAAACTGAATATTGCGGTGGAGTGGTGGGGCTGAGGCGTCAGGTTTTGAAAAATCAAATACAATCTAGACATATTTTAGACACATATTGATTGCTATTAGTCTGGATTATATCAAATACAGTATTTATAAATGCTGGCTCATTACAATTTACTTTAGTTACAGTACAAGTTTTAATACAAGTTTTTATCCTAACTCTACACATACTAGGGATCTAATACCAATATCCATAATATACAGTTTACTGGTTAAATTTGCCATAGTTACAGTTCAAGATGTTTCAATACATGGCACATACCAATATACATTTCTTTCTGAGCCATCAGTCGTGGCGGAACAGTTAGGTGAAGAGCTATGCTTTTAAAGTTGAGGAGTCCTTCAAGGAATCTGATCTGCGGAGGCAGTTGATTCCAATGGCTCGGTATGAAGTGGGAGTAAGAATGTCATTTGGCAGTTTGCAGTTGAAAGGCACAACTAGGTGGCGTTTTGAAGCGTATTTCACCCTGGGAGTGGAGGGACCTGTTCGCAGGGCAGGATTAACCAATAGGCCCAGTAGGCACATGCCTAGGGCCCAAAATGGTCAGGGAGGGTTGCCCGATGGAGGGCATCAACATTGTTTTTTCCAAACGGCGATGGGCCCCTCCAGCATCGATTCGCAATGCGCCCCCCCCAATCAACGGAAAGTAAGACAAGCAAGCAACGCGGGTAAGAAAGGCAACGGGAACTGTAATTGTGCAAGCGGTGCTGCTTGCCTAAAGCTTCCCTCTGATGCAGCTTCCTGTTTCTGCCTGGGCGCATGGTGGGGTGGGGCGGAGCAGGGAGCTCAGTGTACTTGTGTGCCTAGGAGCCCTCGACGAATTAATCCTGCCCTGCCTGTTCGGCATTTACTGAGGAAGCTTGACTGTTATGTAGCCTGGTGTCATGTCTTGCAAGGATTTGAAGGCTAGGATCGGGCCCTTGAAAACGCAGCATTTGGCAACGGGCAGCCAGTGAGCTGACGATATAGCCTAGGAGAAAGGGTTGCGGTCATGGAGATTTTTATAGTAGTCTCATTGCCACATTCAAAGCAATGGGAGTTAAACCTGGATGTCTCAATAGTGGATTCATTTGCTTTGCTCATTCAACTCGTATGCGAAAATCTCATGGTCTCTTTAACTTTGCCATTATAAAAAGTTTCATCAATGTCTTCTTTCTTTTCAGGCAGCACTTTGGGACAAGGACTTGAAGTCTCTATTACTGAGTTCAGAGTCCTACCACCATTTTCAAAAACAATTGAAGACGTATTTGTTTCCTAAATAATGATTATTCTTAATGATTATATGGGTTCTTTAAAACTTTGTTTAACGCTTAGAACTTACAAGGTTATGTGGTATAGAAGTTATCTTATGTTATGTCCTCTTTTTTTCCTGGAGCCATATGGTAAGCCTACTTTCAGTGTGTTCAGGGAGGGGTAAGTTTGTGTTGAGTTTATTACCTTCACTCATTTTGAAAAGTTGGCTTCTCTTTAAGGAGGTAAAATGTCACCTTCCGGTAAATGGACTGTATAATGCAGGACTCCCTAAATATGGTCCTGGAGAGCCATAACCCAGTCTTTGAGGCTCTGATGCTGCTTTGGAGTCATAGCAAGACACTCTGCTTCTCAGTGCGCGTAGGCCATTGCTGCTCAGTGAGGAGTGTCTCAGAGCGGAGCATTGCCTGGGAGGCAGGTAGGGCCCATGCTACGTGGGAGGTCAGCATGTCTGGCTGCTTGCCACTGGCTTTAGTGGGAGAGAGACCCCTAAAAGTGTGAGGTCATGACCTCAGCTTCCCAAGCTGGAAAGAGCTGCTCGGAGGGCTTGTAACCAGAAGAGAGGTTCTCCGGATCCATGTGGCTGGTGAGCTGGGTCCCTGCTGACCCTCCAGGAGAGAAAACTCAATAGAAGGCTGCTGCATGTGGGAATATGAAGAAAAATATTAAAATAATACAAAAAAACCCCCAACAAAGCTATCTCTGATTATCAGACAATGTTCTGCCATACCATGTTTGCCAACACCGTGTATAAAAACATATAAATATGTATGTAAACTTGTAACCCGTTCTGAGCTCACTTCCAGAGGACAGGATATAAAACCAAATAAATAAATAAAGTTAAATAAAAAAGTTAAAGAGAGCCTGCAGATCCATCTGCCTGGGACAGTGGATAGACAGGAAGTGGGGTTGCCCGGGCTCGCCCAGCAGGGGTACCCACTGGACATGCTCAGAGATATTTAAAAAAATAATAATAATCTGAGCTATTGGAGAGCTATCTGTCCAATGGGAGCTGTCAGATGACATCACCTATACGTGACTGACGCATCCTGTCTGGAAGATTAGATATCTCATAAGACTGTATTGCTAAGGCTTTTCTGTGTCTGTAAGGGAAAAGAGGCACAGCAGGAAATCATCCGTTCAAACCCTAACATCGGTGATGGATAATTGTTCCTAGGGATGATGGCTCAAGTTGTAGCTCCTGCTGGGGTAGTAGAGTCAGGAAAAGGGTCGCTAAGCTTTGTGCTGGTGGCTCCGCGAGTGCACAGTCAGCAAAAGGTTAACATGCAGACTCAGGGAGGCCGGGCTGCATCTGTTTCTGCTTATCACCTCCCTCCTTGTATCTGTGCTGCTGACTCATGCCTGCTCTCTGCTCCCCCTTCTTAGCAATCACGTGACCAGCTGCTCTTCCACGCTCTCTTTTAAACTGTGACCTAGGTTGGCTTTTACAACTGGTGAGCCACCACGCCCCAGAGAAGTCTTTCCATCGTGCAGATTTTTATTTTTTTTTCTCCTGCCTGGAAGATTCTTCTCACTGTGCCCTGATTCACTAGGCTCTTTCTCTCCTCCGACCCCAAAAGAGACAGAACTCTTTTTTTCTGATTCGGCTTCTTTGTGACAGGGTGTGCCGGCATAGTGAGCTGAACTTTTCTTTGACCTCAGCATTTGTCTGTTGAGGGAGCACCGTTTTTCTGAACGATATTTCCAATAGCTGTCAAGTTACTCCGTTCCAATAAGGAGATGTTAGCTAGTTCTGCATTTCTGATAACACTATTCTCAAAGCCTTATGACTTGCAGCCCTAATTTCCCTGGCTAGAATCAAGAGCTGCGAATACCACACTAATTTAAGATCTTTCTTCAAAACCAGGACTGACCTAAGCTGTTGCTACTGGAACTGGAACGGCTGGTAGCTCTGATGCATCTGGGCACTCTGTATTAAGACAGCTGACAACCCAGCATAGTATTCACGGGTATTTGCAAGGGAAGGGAAGCAGAGGGACTCTGGGTGCTGAGCTGAGAGGGGAGGAGGGAGGGGTGTTGCTCTTCTGAATCTAAACTTCCATGTCTTTAATGATCAATACAAACTAGTTATAACCGGTTCAGCGTTGAAGTATTTTAGCTTCCGACACATATGGTTCTGCGTGGTCTTTTCCACGCTTTGTAGCATCCTGCGATAATACTATTTAAATGTAGTACAACGAGGCCATTAATATTAAAATGAGCACTTTGGGTGATGCCCAGACATTGCCTGGTGATGCACGAAATGAAGCGCTGACCTTTTAACACTCCAAAATTACTGGCAGGCCAGTAGCTGTTTGTGTGTGTTTTGTGTGAGAGTGCGTCCCGCGCTTATGGTCAGAACGCATCTGTTAGACGTGGGATGCACACTCATACAAAACATGCACATCTGCATCCATATCACATACAAAACATGCACATCTGCATCCACAAATAAACTTGCTCCAGTGATCAGGAACTGTACTGAGCTGTGCACAAGTGCTGTACCTACCACTCAGCTCTTGTGTGCAAGCACCAGGCACAGTTACTACCCCCTTTTCATCGGATTACTCAGCACAAATAGCGTGCATAAGATTTGCATGCTATTTGTGCTGAGCATAGCCCGGCCCCGGCAAATCAAAACTGCTCTCAACCCCCATGTTTTGTACTGGTTTGCCAGAGCATTATGCATCCTTCCTTAAATGCCCTGACAGTAGATCTTCAGAGAAATGAGCATAAGATTTGCCGCTGCTGGGTCAGACCAGTGGTCCATCGTGCCTAGCCATCTACTCTCGCGGCGGCCCTTAGGTCAAAGACCAGTGCCCTCACTGAGACTAGCCTTACCTGTGTACGTTCTGGTTCAGCAGGAACTTGTCTTTGTCTTGAATCCCTGGAGGGTGTTTTCCCTTATAACAGCCTCCGGAAGAGCGTTCCATTTTTCTACCACTCTCTGGGTGAAGAAGAACATCCTTACATTTGTACGGAATCTATCCCCT
The DNA here is from genome assembly GCF_902459505.1 of Geotrypetes seraphini. Taxonomy (NCBI): domain Eukaryota; kingdom Metazoa; phylum Chordata; class Amphibia; order Gymnophiona; family Dermophiidae; genus Geotrypetes; species Geotrypetes seraphini. Next base: position 193,485,187 of record NC_047085.1, read on the forward strand.
TTTAACTTTAGAAAGTTCCCTCATATTCTCCCTACCTTGGAGAGGGTGAACAACCAGTCTTTATCTACTAAGTATATTCCCTTCATTATTTTGAATGTTTCAGTCATGGCCCCTCTCAGTCTCCTCTTTTCAAGGGAGAAGAGGCCCAGTTTCTCTAATTTCTCACTGTACTGCAACTCTTCCAGCCCCTTAATCAGGGCCGCCATCAGAAATTTCTGGGCCCCTTACTGAGCAATCCTATTGGGCCCCCCCCCCTTTTGTCCGGGGGGTGCTATCAGGAAATCGGCAGGGGACAAAAAAAAGTATGACAGCAGTGTTTATTGTTGTACACAGCAGAAGCATAATACAGGAATTTGTGCTATGGTGGCCTAGGACCAATGTTTCCTCTAAGGACTGATGAGGTGTGTGCAAAAAAAAATATGCATGAGCGACAAGTTACATACTCCACAAATTTATGAGCAGGCACGGAGGACGCATTTTTAAACAAATATAGTTTATCCTTGTACTCCTTATGTATTTTTAATCATCTATGGATATGTTTGTATGTTTATTGTTCAAATGGTTTTATTTATTTCCCCAAATTTATTTTTGTTATACGCATTGAAAATATTTGATATTGCGTTTAAATCAAAATCTCAATAAACTTGAAACTTGAAACGAGTGCCCATGAGATTGTGGGAGGGTTAAATACTCAAAACTTAGAAGAATAACAATTTACTTAAAGTTTTTGTTACGCCAGCTTTCTGGTATCTTTACATACAGTGGCGTACCTAGCATATGTAACACCCGGGACCCATCATTTTTTGGCACCCCCCCCATCTGTAAGAAAAACATGATTTATAGTAACAAACCACACGTCACACATGAGTACCTAGGAAAAGGCAGCATCTTACATATTGCAGTGAGCAGTACATCAATACACCCATTGTAAAACTAAACAAGCCAGACCAGCACAGATCAATCCTACATCGTCAATCCTAACAGAAAACTATGTCTTTCAAACACACAGAACACAGAAAACACCTTCGCCTAGTATGGAATATGTCATCACAAACGAACCCCTCCCCTTTTTACAAAACTGTAGTGTGGATTTTAGCCACGGTGGTAACAGCCCTGATGCTCATAGAATTCTGAGCATCAGAGCTGCTACCACCACGGCTGGCGCTAAAAAACGCTCCACAGTTTTGTAAAAGGGGGAATAAAATAGAAATATACAGTTTCAACGCTCTAGCTCAGAGATGCACAAACTTTTTGGGCTTGCGAGCTACTTTAAAATGACCAAGTCAAAATGATCTACCAAAAATAAAATTAAAAAACACAAATAATAATAATAATAACTTTATTCTTATATACCGCCATACCCAGTGAGTTCTAGGCGGTTCTCAAAGATTAAACACAGTTACAAGCAGTTAAGCATTAATTGAACAGATTTACATTGGATTAAACATAGTTACATGTACACTATACGCTGAGAAAATGTTAATTATCATTCCTATTCTGGGTTTTTTCAAAGAGGTCAAGGCAGATGACTCTATGCATTGTCACCTCAGTAACAACCATACAAAAATAGACAAATATACCCCCCATCCTTTTTATTAAACCACAATAGCAGTTTTTAGCGCAGGGAACTGCGCTAAATGCCCAGTGCTGCTCTCGACGCTCATAGGCTCCCTGCACTAAAAAACACTATTGCGATTTAGTAAAAGGGGGCCATAGTGCAAAATATAGACAGCATATATAAATTCAGACACATTTTGATCACTAAATTGAAAATAAAATCATTTTCCTACCTTTGTTTGGTAATTTCATCTGGTTGCACTTTATTCTTCTGACTGTGCATCCAATATTTCTTCCCTTCTTTCAGCCTCCTGTATGCTTCCTCTCCTCCAGACCTCATTCCCTCCCCCAACTTTTTCTTTCTTTCTCTATGTCTGTCTTTCTCTGATTCTGTGCCCCGTTTTTTTGCTTTGTTTCTGGTTCCCTGTCCCCCCCCCCTTCTTTCTTTCTTCCTTCCTTCCTGCGTGCCCCATTTTTTGCTTTTTTTTTCTAGCTCCCTGTCCCCCCACCCCCACCCCTTCTTTCTTTCTTCCTTCCGGGCAGCCAGGCAGCGATTGGCTAGCCAGAACGTCCTCTCGATGTTAGAATTGACGTCGGGCCGCCGCGAGAGTTGGTCGGCCCAGCAGGGAAGAGAAGCAGGGAGATCAAAGACACGGTGCCGGCCTGATCCCCGATGGCAGCAGTGAGAAGGGAAGCAGGTTGGGCACCACTTCTCTAGACGAGCCGCACGCTAAGGAGAACAGTTGACCGCCCCCCCCCCCCTTGGTACGCCAGTGGAGCAGCAGCGTGTCTGGCCGGCTCATTCGTTCAAAGCCGCGGGTGGCGGCTCCTTGTGAGATCCGCGCCTGCGTCTGAAGCCTCACTGATGTTGCGACGTCAGAGAGGCTTCCGATGCAGGAGTGGATAGCGCAAGGAGCCGCCAACCCGCGGCTTTGAACGAACGAGCCGGCTGCTGCTCCAAAAGGAAGAGAATGATGCCTCCATAAAACCTGGAGAGCCACACGCGGGCCACATGTTTGAGACCGCTGCCTTAGAGGGAACACTGCCTAGGACCCTGGGGGAGCCCGGGCCCCCTGTCACCTCCGGGCCCCTGAATGCAGGACTGGTAGTACTGCCCTGATGGCGGCCCTGCCTTTAATCATTTTAGTCACTCTTCTCTGAACCCTTTCGAGTAGTACTGTGTCCTTCTTCATATGTAATGTAATATACGGCAGCCAGTGTTAGACACAGTATTCCTGGTGGGGGTGCACCATGGCCCGGTACAATGGCATGATAACCTTCTCCGATCTGTTCGTGAACTCCTTCTTAATCATTCCTAGCATTCTGTTTGCTTTTTTTACCACCGCCGCACATTGCGCGGATGGCTTCATTGACTTGTCGACCAGTACTCCCAAATCTCTTTCCTGGGGGATCTCTCCAAATACCGCACCGGACATCCTGTATTCGTGTATAAGATTTTTATTACCGACATGAATCACCTTACACTTATCCACATTAAACCTCATTTGCCATGTCGTGGCCCGTATCTCGAGCGTGTTTATGTCCCGTTGCAGGTCTTCGAAATCTTTCTGTGTCTTCACTACTCTGAATAACTTTGTATCGTCTGCAAAATTAATCACCTCGCTCGTTGTACCAATTTCCAGGTTGTTTATAAATATTTTGAAGAGCACGGGTCCAAGCACTGAACCCTGCGGCACTCCACTCGTAACGCTTTTCCAGTCCGAGTATTGTCCATTTACCCCCACTCTCTGTTTCCTATCTGCCAGCCAGTTTTTAATCCACATATTTCACCCTCCTTTCCATGGATCACAATTTTTTGAAGTAGTCGTTCATGCTGGACCTTGTGGAACGCCTTCTGAAAATCCATATATATAAGGGAGCTACAGGAGTGGTAGGGATGTAGAGGGGTGCAGTGTATCAGCAAAATAACTTGATCTAGTTCTGACTGTCACAGGCAGTACACACCTTTTAGTAGCTGGAAGGAATGATAAGAGATAGTGGTTGTGGTAAATTTCTGTGAGAGGGTATGCACTGCAGTAAACTGAAGCCTGGACTAGATCAGCATGTCCTAACAAAACACAATCCTGTTGCAGCACTAGCGCTTTTTATTTATTTGAATATGGCTAGTGACTTTTCAGCAAAGTTCAAAGTGAATTACATTTAGGTATGCTAGTTATGTATCTGTCCCCGGGAGATTACAAGCTAAGGAGGGGGAGGGGTGAGAAATAGTGTGGGCTACTGTTGGGTAATTTTACTGTTCACCCCTTCCCCCCCCCCACACACTGTTATTAGTGATTAGGGCCTAGATTCACTAAAGGCATGGATCCGATCCGATCTGTGAGCGATCCGATCCAATCCATGTCCAGGGGGCTGATTCACCAATCGCCTCCTGTCCCGGCCACCGCTGGACCACTAGATCTCACGGTAGGCCCGCTGGCCTGCAACAGGTTCAGGAGGGGGAGCGGGTCAGCGCTGACCCGAATATAAACTGAGACCCCAATTTATGGGCCTTTTTTGGCCCAAAAATCTCAGTTTATATTTTGAGTAGATACAGTAATCTCTTTTTCTTCTCATTTAAGCCTTCCTAAGGGTTCTGTTGCAGGTTGAATTTACAGGGTTGAGTATGTTTTTCAACACTATAGAAATGATAATTAGTAGTAGTAGTTGCTGGTTCTCTACTTATCAAAGAAAACAGTTCTTTTCTTAGGGAACATGCAGGTAGGGATAAACATAGGATTCACCTAGAACTCTGATTTGATGGTGTGTTTCTGCCATTTTTGTGCCTGCCCTTTGGCTTAAATCCAAGCTTGGAGATGCTATGGGGCTCATAATCGAAAGCGAAAAACGTCCCAAAACTGGCCTAAGTTGGCACTTGGACGATCATCAGTCAAAAACGTCCAAGTGCCGATAATAAAACCGGGTTTTGGACGTATTTAAAAACTACCTAGGCCTTCACAGTGCCGCAGAACGACCATAGCTAAATGGGGTGTTTCAGGAGGAGTGTCGATGGCGGAATTTGGGTGGGACATGGGCAGGCTTAGACTTAGTCGTACTGCATGTATAACCGAAAGTTATACAGCACAGCATAGACGGAACTTGGGCGTTGTGACTTAGACCATTTAAAACATGGTCTAAGTCACAAAAACCCACCTAAAGTCACCAGATAAGCACTGCAGACACAAACTACAGACCCCCACACCCTACCCCAGTGATCACCGACCCCCCAACCCCATAAAAATCGTAATCACACCTTTAAAATTCAGCCTCTAGACCATCATCACCTGGCAGCCTAGCATAGGAAAGCCTAGTCAACCTGTACAGAGGCGGATTAAGTCGTCTTGGGGGTGGGTTAGGGACCCATGGAGAGGAGGACCCATGCCCATAAGCCCCTGTAATCACTGCATTGATATTGAAACATGTGCACTCCCCTATACACCCCCAAAACCTTTTTGTACTGGCATATAAGTGGCTCCTGCAGCCATAAGGGCTATTGGGGTGGTAGATAAATGGGTGTAGGGGATTCTAGAGGTGGTTTGGGGGGCTCACCATGATCTATAAGGGAGCTGTAGTGAGATGATGACATGGCACCCTTTTTGTGAAATTCATAACAGTGCCCAGTAAGGTACCCCACTATTTAGGTGCCATGTCTGGGTGTTCAGTCCATCACTTTGCAGACCCCTCCCACGTCCAACAGGGCTTGTTCTAGGCATTTTTGACTTGGATGAAAATGTGGTATAAAGATGGACGATTTAGCAGCTTGGACGATCAAATTGGCAGGACGTATACTTAGATGATTTTCGAAACAAAAAAAAATTTGAACATATTTTTCGAAAATGTGTCCTACGCTGGTTTTTACTTTGGACGACTTGCTACACAGATGAAAACAGACTTAGACGTTCCTTTCGATTATACCCCTCCACAGGTCCCTTGTGTTTGCTGATGGAAAAGTTCAGCTAAATTTTGTTAAAGAACAGCCTGCTTCGATTAGGGAGGTTTCTTTAACATAATAATTCAAAGTATCTGTGAAATTCTGTTAGGGTTGTTTTTTTTTTTAAAATACAGGTTCTTGGCTGATTTGCTATGTGAGACCTTTTTAAAACGAGTTTAGAGGAAATTATTTTGAATGGGGAGGGTGTTTTATTTCCTTTTCAGAAAAATTAGTTACTGTGTTTGAGGTTTGTCTCAGAGGAAACCTTGCTAGAAAGGCTTTGCTCTGCTGTTCATACACTGTTTTGATAAGTTAAATATAGTAACATAGTAACATAGTAGATGACGGCAGATAAAGACCTGAATGGTCCATCCAGTCTGCCCAACCTGATTCAATTTAAATTTTTTTTTTTTTTTTTTTTTTTAATTTTTTCTTCTTAGCTATTTCTGGGCAAGAATCCAAAGCTTTACCCGGTACTGTGCTTGGGTTCCAACTGCCAAAATCTCTGTTAAGACTTACTCCAGCCCATCTACACCCTCCCAGCCATTGAAGCCCTCCCCTGCCCATCCTCCACCAAACGACCATACACAGACACAGACCGTGCAAGTCTGCCCAGTAACTGTCCTAGTTCAATCTTTAATATTATTTTCTGATTCTAAATCTTCTGTGTTCATCCCACGCTTCTTTGAACTCAGTCACAGTTTTACTCTCCACCACCTCTCTCGGGAGCGCATTCCAGGCATCCACCACCCTCTCCGTAAAGTAGAATTTCCTAACATTGCCCCTGAATCTACTACCCCTCAACCTCAAATTATGTCCTCTGGTTTTACCATTTTCCTTTCTCTGGAAAAGATTTAGTTCTACGTTAATACCCTTTAAGTATTTGAACGTCTGAATCATATCTCCCCTGTCTCTCCTTTCCTCTAGGGTATACATATTCAGGGCTTCCAGTCTCTCCTCATACGTCTTCTGGCGCAAGCCTCCTATCATTTTCGTCGCCCTCCTCTGGACTGCCTCAAGTCTTCTTACGTCTTTCGCCAGATACGGTCTCCAAAACTGAACACAATACTCCAAGTGGGGCCTCACCAATGACCTGTACAGGGGCATCAACACCTTCTTCCTTCTACTGACTACGCCTCTCTTTATACAGCCCAGAATCCTTCTGGCAGCAGCCACTGCCTTGTCACACTGTTTTTTCACCTTTAGATCTTCGGACACTATCACCCCAAGGTCCCTCTCCCCGTCCGTGCATATCAGCTTCTCTCCTCCCAGCATATACGGTTCCTTCCTATTATTAATCCCCAAATGCATTACTCTGCATTTCTTTGCATTGAATTTTAGTTGCCAGGCATTAGACCATTCCTCTAACTTTTGCAGATCCTTTTTCATATTTTCCACTCCCTCTTCGGTGTCTACTCTGTTACAAATCTTGGTATCATCTGCAAAAAGGCACACTTTTCCTTCTAACCCTTCAGCAATGTCACTTACATACATGCTTTCATACACCTCTGTATGTATATGCGTTTTTCTGCATTTAGACATGTACAGATTTAGGCAATATATCTGTTCTAGAGGCTGTGAAATATGTGCTCTTGCAGCTCTCCTGGCTCCTGCCTTTTCCCACAGCTCTGATTATCAGTGTAAGTGATTCTTGTATCTTCCATGCCATGCCTCCCAGAAGGGGGCAGAGCCCTTGAAAGCAAAGCTGGAAGACAGTGGGCAAATAAAAGGGAGAAAAACTAGGCCTCAGGCCTAAATTCTTTAAAAAAACACATTAAAAAATGACAGGCTGCTATAGCTGCCATTCTGATAGTGAATTAAAAAAAACACAAAAATGAGTCATTCTCCAAAAAACACTCATGCAAATGAGGTTGGTGGAGAGTAGCGAAGACTCGCTAAATTTGCATGTGCCCATTGCTAGTGATAGCGATGGGCACATGCACAGAATAAATGCAAAAAGAAGAACCCCACCCCAAATAAAACACAACAGCAGGAGAGATGTTCAATCTTTCCCGCTGCCAACCAACACCCTCCCTACTCTCTTCCGCTGCCAAGCTACCCCCCCCCCCATTCTCTTCTGCTGCCACACAATACCCCCCCTGCCTCTGACCCCTCTTCCCCTTACCTTGAATTAGTTGTCTGACCGAAAGGATGCCTACTCCCTGCGGCCACTTGGCCCGCTTCTTCAAAATTGGCATTCCCCTCCCTGGTGCATCCTGGGATGCACTGGGGAGGGGCCTAGTGCTCTGATTGACCTATGTTGTTTAAGGTCCCTCCCGTAGGTCCAACCTTGGCCAATCAGAGCCTCAGGGCCCTCCTCAGATACACTGGGAAGGAGCCTAACGCTCTGATTGGCCTGGGCTGCTGGGGGGAGGGGTCACTGCTGTGGGAGGGGGGTGTGTGGTGTATGGTGAGAGAGAGTGGGCATCTCTCCCACTGCTGGGGGGGGGGAATTGGTTGGCTTTCTAGCAGTCTCCAACACTGCCATTTTGGGGTTTTAAACAGTGCTGTCACTGTACCGGCACCCCTGGACCAGTTGCCAATGCTGCTCATAGAAAATGGCTCGGCAATTGTCAAGAATCCACCGGCGTGCTCATTTAATGTTGAAGAGCCCATTTGCTTGTCAATGTCGGAGACTGCTAGAAACCTTGCTAAAGACAGAGATAAGCCGTTTTGATAATCTGCCACTAAAATGCCTGTAGGCTAAACCGTCGGAAAACAGTTTAGCAACGGCATTAAAGTTTTGAGAATCTGGCCGAGTGTAGATGGGCGAAAGAGCGAATGGAGGAGAAAACTGGTGAGTTGAAGGACTGAAGAAGGATATGCTGTGCTGGGTGTTGGGGGGGGGGGGGAGAGAAACTCTATCAGGTAGTTAGGAGGATGTAGAATGGAAAGAAGTTGGTGGAGGAAGCAAGATGTTACTCAGCTTTCACTTGTATGTGTAAGAATACTAGGAGAACTGAATTGTGTACAAGCAGACATCTCCAGTGAGACAGGTGTCTTTCTGTTTCGTTAACCTTATGTCATGTTTTTGTTTTAAAATTATGTATATAAATTATCTAAACTGTATTAAATTAGTTTTAAACTGTATAGAAATTTTTTAAATTTAATAAATAAATATGAAAGATGTGTATTCAAAATGACTCATTATGGTGCTGAATTTGTTTACTGGCCTTTCCAAGGTCATGCATAGCTACTGCAGGTATGAGGTATGCCCTTTCTCCAGAGGACTTGCTGTCTAAGATGGTACTTGAGGCACTGGACCAATGTTGCAGAGAGCAGTGGTGTGATTTTGAAACCTCATTTGTTCTTCCATACCCTTCCCCCTCCTCTCTCCTGCTAATCCTTCAGTCTCGATTGTATGTAAATATCTGGGCCTAGTAATTAGATATGACTACATATTCATGTGTAATGTACTAGTATATCATTTTGCATATTTAAAACTGGGGAGTGGCTCTGCTATCTGCCAGTTTTGAACTGCTGGGGCTGTATGCATATCCTACTGTATCCTAAGGACTGTTTGTGACATACAGCAGGCTCTTGGTACTCGCCTTCCTGGAGGAGCTGGTGCACTGAGCTGCCCCAGCATTCCTGGCCAGGCCAGGGTGCAGCCTGCAGTACAGCTATGTAGAAGCCAGAGAGGTTTTGGTAAGTTTATTTTACTTAGTGTCTTTCCAAATAGACTGTTTTTGTTAAACATAGAAACATAGAAGATGACGGCAGAAAAGGGCTACAGCCCATCAAGTCTGCCCACTCTGCTTACCCACCCCCTGTCTATGCCCTAATGACCCAATTTCCTTATCTTGACCCTCGTAGGGATCCCACATGGGTATCCCATTTATTCTTAAAGTCTGGCACGCTGTCTGCCTCGATCACCTGCACTGGAAGCTTGTTCCAATGATCAACCACTCTCTCTGCGTAGAGATTGATTTGTCTGCTGGGAGAGCAGGGCACTATGGCCAGTTTTCCAGCTGTACTGAAATTTTTTTTTTTTGTGGCCATTGTGTAGTTAAATACTGCCATAACATACCATACTAAATGACAATAAAAGAGGGGTTTTTTTTTGGGTGGGGGTGGGGGAAGTACTGAGTTTAGCTTTTGCTCCTTAATCCAACAGGGGATATTTGGTTTCAGCCATCATGCAGTGACTCCTTCTAGTGACCGGGCTTGGGCTACATGTGTACGGGGGTTCAGGAGTCGGCCACAATCTTTGATCCCCAGCCTGGACTAGGTGGGGGAGGGGGAGAGCTTTAAATGTGCTGCCATGCTGGGGAAGTCATAAAGAGGAGTAGCCTTGAAGTTTGTCAGTAGTCTGAATGAGATGAAAGACTAAAGGAGCAGGAGGAAGCTGCAGGACTTCCAAGCCTATTTTACTTGAAAGCCATAGAAGTAATAATGCAAGGCCTATTTATGCCAGGAGTCTGCATTGCCTGCAGTACTGTCAGCTGTCTGCACAAATATTGTTCCCATGCTAGTAAGCAGGGTTCTTACTCTTATTGTGGCTTTGGAGAATACGGTAGGAAAAAACAAGCTGACCCATCCTGTCTGCCCAACTATCTCTGTACGTGTTCCTGTAAACAGATTTTGTCACCTCTGTCATTGGTTCTCTACCATCTCAGGTAGTTGAACATATAATATCTTAAGACTTAAACAAACACTTGGCCCCTACCCATCCAGCCCCCTCCCACACTGCTTCCTGTGACCCTGGGCAAATCACAACCCCCTGTTGCCCGGAAGTCATTTCAGCATTTCATGTCAATCAAGAGATAAGATGACCACAGGGTCAAAGAAAAAGGACCAGATTCTGAGAAAGCTGGATGGACACCAATGAGTTCCGACTGTTGGATCATCTATTTGTGCTAACCAGTTAGAATAAATATGGTAGACTAAGCTGCCATTTCAAGAAGGATATGGATAGCCATCTTGTCAGCATATATTGCCTGTTGCAAACAATTGCTGGTCTCCTTAAAAGCGCATTTTACAAGAAGTGAAGCCTCTTCATGGGCAGAAGCTTGGTCGATGCACCTGGAGAGGTTTGAAGGGCAGTGACTTTGTCCACTGTGCACACATTCTTTCAGGTTCTGCAGAGTGGACATGGCAGCACGGGAGGACACTGTTTTTGGGTCCTCAGTGTTACGAGTAGGCACAGAGACCCCGTCCTAGATTTCTGGGACAGATAGGGAAAAACGCTCGAGTACCTGAATGTAAACCACTTAGGGCTCCTTTTACAAAGGTGAATTAGGGTCTTAGCGCACGCTAGCTGCTACCGCCTCCTCTTGAGCAGGCGGCAGTTTTTCAGGTAGCGCACGCTAATCCGGTGCGTGCGCTAAAAACACTAGCGCACCTTTGTAAAAGGAGCCCTTAGGCTACAAATGATATATAAATACTAAAAATAAATAAATACCCAGCCACTGACAATTTTCTGACACTAACTTGGTTGGGTTTAGAGCAGGGATCTTGAGGGCCGCAATCCAGTCGGGTTTTCAGGATTTCCCCAATGAATATGCGTTGAAAGCAGTGCATGCACATAGATCTCATGCATATTCATTGGGGAAATCCTGAAAACCCGACTGGATTGCGGCCCTCGAGGAGGGACTTTGAGATCCCTGGTTTAGAAGAACAGTACCTGTTGGTACCAACCTAGATACCCTGTGCCCTGCGGTGTCACTAGATCATGGAAAGTATTTGGATACCACCAGCCTGCCAGCACCAACTGGGCTAGTTTCTAGAGAATTAGTTTAGTTTTATTTATTTTTAGTATTTAACTCATTGCATTCCAGTGATAGTTCAAAGTGAGTTACATTCAAGTACAGCAGATATTTCACTGTCCCTAGTCGCTGTACAGTTATATGGGGCAATTCTATTTATTTATTCATTTTTCTATATCGTTCTCCAAAGGGAGCTCAAAACGGTTTACATTCATTTACTCGGGCATTTTTCCCCGTCTGTCCTGTTGGTCTCACAATCTATCTAATGCATTTGGGGCAATGGGGGGATTAAGTGATTTGTCAAGGGTCACAAGGAACAGCGTGGATTTGAACCCACAACTTCAGGCTGCTGAGGCTGTAGCTTTAACCAGTGCACCAAGATGTAAGTTGCACAATGGGGCACACTTAAGACCAATTCTGTAATAGGTTCTGGGTGTGCCTAAGCCATTAGCGAATGCTAGTTGAAAGCCATGTGAAAAGTTTGGCGTGTTAACTTATTGGCTGCCGTAAGTAGGCGTGCCTTTTTTGTGCCATGCAACTGGTAATATTCTAAAAGTTGCATGCGTTGCATGGCAACACACCTGTGCACCCCCTCCCCCCTGGCTGTTGTGCGCTAAGCAGCTTACTTGCACTGGTCCAGAAAATGTGTCACTGGTGCCAATAATTGAATGTTACATGTATAAGTGCTAGATTTCTGCAACATATGTGTTCTGTTGGCACCTAATTAAGGTACCAGCTTATAGAATGGCTTCTCACCTTTGTACCTGAGGTTAAGTGACTTCCCCAAAGGCACAAAGAATATCAGTGGGATTTGAACCCTGGTCTCTCTTGTTCATAGCCTGCAGCTCTAAACACTAGGTTAGTGTTCCATTGCAACCTGGCTTTCCTATGGTCTGTAATGTCACTAGCAGTGTTGTAAATTCTGCCCAAACAGGTCTTATAGTAGAGGAGGTAGGGATCAGACCAGAAAGGGTCCAGTAACCCCCACACTGTGGCGGCAGAGGCTGAATGCGGCAAATATGATTTACTTTTAAATAATTTGCCATGCTCTATGGCTTTCTCTGGTAAGAGTTGTTTTCCCTGCAGCCAGAGAAGCACCTCCCACTGCTGGGCTGGAGTCTTGCTATAACAGCTGCAAAATCAAATGACTCTTATTTGGCCGATTCAGCCCAGCAGTTATGTTTTATTTGTTTGGACTGTCGTTTTTAAATGCCCTGGGAGGGCCTGGGCGCCCCACGGACCTCTGCAGCCATTTCTTCCCACACCTTTATATGCTAAATCTAAGGCCTTGTGGGCCACCTCCTGTAGACAGTAGTGATCCCCTCTCAGTGCTGGCTAATTTGGGGGCTGGCATAATTTTCTTGTAAGGCAGATTCTATCACACAGGGGAGGGCCTTTTTCCAGAGAGGCCTGCCCAATTTTTTTTTTTCTTTCTGATTTTGTTTTTGTTCTTTTTTTTTTTTTTGCTTTTGTCTTAAAGCAACAAAATAGAAAAAATGAAGTAGGTTTCTCCTGAGTCTTTCTCTGTCTAGTTTGTTCATGAAATCCCTTTTCTATGGAATATTTCCCTTTCCTGTCCTTTACTGAATCCTCTGAAATATTTGATTATTTCTATCATACTCCTATACCCTTCTTCCTTCCAGTGAATACATTTTAAACATCTCCATCCTCTCTCTCTAGCATTTGTGTTCCAGACTTTGTATCATTCTTGTCACCCTTCTTTGAAAGACTTCCATCATCCTGATGCCCTTACAAAGATTTCACTGGTGTCGTAAACGGTAATATTACCTCCTCCCTTCCTGTGTATGATATCTGTTTATAGTCCAGCACGCTGTTATCTTTCCCTGATATCTCACTACATGTTTCTTATTCCTCCTTGAGCTTTCTTTTGAACACCTTCCAGTTCTTAGTCTTTCCAGACTGCTAAAGTAATTAACGGAGTTTTGAATTCCAGGCACACAGTTTTCTGCTTTTTAGTGTTAAAGCTTTTTCCAAATCCTTGGCCACTCTTTTCTGTCATTTTTTAACAAGACCCCCCTTATCGTTTTTTTGCCCTTTCTGGAGGAGAGGCGTGGCATTGTGGTTATAGCTGCTGCCTCAGCACCCTGAGCTTGTGAATTTGATTCCAGCCTGCTCCCCGTGATACTGGGAAGGTCATTCGACCCTCCATTGCTCCAGGTACCATAGTTAGAATGTGAGCCTGCCGAGACAGATCGGGAAAATATTTAAGAGTATCTGATTACTAGTCAATGTATTGGGTGAATCGTTTCATGAAAAGATGGTTAATAAATCCCAATAAAAAAATGTGTACTTTTTTTTGCACATAAAAATTGCTGTCAAATCAGGGCAAATGTAAGACAAACACTATATAGGTAGAAACCCTGTGCAAAGAAGAAAAAAGATCTGAGTACCAAAAATCAATCTGCATGTGATTTCTCAGTGCTAGAGCTCAGCTGAATCAATCATAAAACTAAAAAAATAAATAAAAAAATTGGTTATCCAATGAAATGAAGACACAGACAACAATTGTTGAAAACACTGGAATGATGACGTAACAATCAAAGGTACTTCTATGTCTCCGGGCAGCCACTTAACCCCTGCTGCTCCAGGTACAAAATAGAACCTGTATATAATATGTAAATTGCTTTGATTGTAACCACAGAAAGGCGGTATATCAAATCCTTTCTCTTTCCCTATAGACAAGTGACAAAATTTTAAATTGGATCCTCCAGTAAATTGGTAATCAGTGAAACTTCTTCACTGCTAGTGAAATATCAAAACACATCCACCCCCCCAAAAAACACAAACACCAGAACAGAACAGAATTCTGCTCAGCCTACAAAACCGCAAATGATTCTCCACTTTCAAGAAATTGCACAGCCTTATGACCATCTATAGATCATCTGCTTTTTGTTATTGGTGCCTTACTTTGGAATTTTTTGCCCCTAGAACAGGATTGCCCAAGTCCGGTCCTCGAGATCTACTGGCAGGCCAGGTTTTCAGGATATCCACAATGAATATGCATGAGAGAGATTTGCCTGCACTGCCTTCTTGGTATGCAAATCTCTCTCATTCGTGCTCATTGTTGGTATCCTGAAAACCTGGCCTGCCAGTAGATCTTGAGGACCGGACTTGGGCAGCCCTGCCCTAGAAGTTTGGACCAGATCCCTTTATTTGTGATTTAGGAAGTGTTTAGTGGGGAAGTTATCAAGCTGTGTTAGGACTTTAAGTTGTATTATTTGCCCCTTAATGTAACTTAAAGGGGCCTAACTCAGCTTGACAGATTTTATCATAGCAATATTTAAGTCACCACGGGTTACATAGTAATGAGTTGCAAAACCTACAAATACATATGTTGCATCTCATTACAATGTAAATACCATAATGCGACTTTTGGTGATACACCCAGGAACACTGGGCTGCAAAGCCACAGCTTGATACTTCTGGGCCAATCCGTCAAGCTCACCACCCATCCCACTAAAGGCCTTACTTATCCCTCCCGGCTCCAGATACCCTTAAAAGGTTCAAGCCCCCCCCCCCCCCACTCCCCACACGGCCTTATATGGGAAATATAAGAAAGTGGGTTCTTTAGGGGGTCTAGAGCCATGTGGGGAAGGAGTGGGCTTGTAGCTTTTGAGGGATGGACAGAGTTTGAGCCTTAGGGAGGGTCAGGAGCTAGGAGGAAAGTAAGGCCTTTGGGGGAGTGGACAGTAAATAATAATTTAATAATAAATTTATTTTTTATATACCGCCTAACCAAAAAAAAAAATGGTTCTAGGCAGTTTACAACAAATAACTAGTCATACCGTAAAGTAGACAGGGCCTGCTGTGCTGGCTGGGGAGCATCAGGTTGTGACTTTGTGGCCCAAGGCTTAGAGGCCACTGGAATAATGCTGCTTGCAAAGTAGCTTGCAAGTGGTGTTGTTCTTTTATCATGGGATTCAGCAACTTGCAGGAGTTATCTCAGGTTTCTGAATCCCATTCCCTTGGTATATCAAGGTGTGGTAAAAGGTGACCTCTTGCCACACCTTGATAAAGGCTTATTTGTTTGTAGGAGCTTTTGACTAAGGTCATCAAAGAGGATCACTGCTGGTTTAGTCTGAGCTGAGTGGGAGATGCTTCGGTAATATTGTTGTTGTTTTTATAGTTTATTTTATTTATGATTTTATGCTTGTTTTATGTGTATGTAATTTTATTAGCCATTCAGAAGGGTAGATATAAATTTTTTAAATGAATAAGTGAAAGTTCCTTGGTTTTCAATTTTACTAGTCTTTTAATCCATAAAGTATACTTAGCTTCAGAATGCTGATCAGTGTCCCTGAAAAGGTCCTTGTTTCGGCATTACTGCTTCAAGGGGAACTTTGTGAATTCCACTGGGCCTGCAGAGCAACATTGTGTTTCAACAAATGCCTTGCCTTTTTGATATGCAGTAAAGCTCAGAAAGTCCCCCTTGAAGTAGGACCTTGTCAGGTATCCTGAACAGCATTCTAAAGATAGGTATGAAGACCAGGAAGGGAGTTAATATCCTGAGGCTGAGATTAAAGTTAGGGTAGGAATAGAGGGGGGGGGGTTGCCTTTTATTTTTTTTTTGCTCATGTCATGGAGGGAGGATATTATATTTGGTGGATTTTTCTGATTGGTTAAAATATGAATGATTTGTACATACCCAATAAAAGAGAGTTTGTGTTCTGGTTTTATAATTCTCCCCCTCAGAGTTTAAGGCGGAAGCCCACAGGAGGAAACTACAATAGTGTGCAAAAGTCCTGTATCACTTGACTTGTTTGATGCATTTTAAGCTATGTAACCATTTATGTATTATCTTATTAAATTTTCCATTCTGCTATCATAGGTTCAGTTACTGAACATGTATATTTGATAAAGATGTCCCTTTAAATAAATTTTTCAGTCCAGAGAAATGTTGTTGAACATTGGCAATGATAATGTATTGTGCTCGTATGGCTGTATGAAATTAAATTGCTGTAACAGATTCTGTTATATTACTATTAGCTTTACTTTTATTTCTATAGTTAGCCCTGAACAGGGCTGTTTTGTCCTGTCTACTGCTTTCAATATTTGATTGGCCAACCTTTGCTCTTGCGGACAAGCCGACACCTTTTGGGCATAGAGTGGGCCAGCTTCACCAGATGCTCGTGGGTGATAATCCTATTCCAAGCGTCAATCAATGACACAATCAGCTCTTGCTTCATTGTTGCTGGGTTGGTTTTTTTTGGGGTTTTTTTTTTAATATGTCCAGTGACAACTTGTGCCACAGGTTCTCAATTGGACTGAGATCTGGTGACTGAGCAGGCCAATCAGTTGTTTTCACTCCCTTCTTTGTCATCCATTCGAGCACAGTTTCTGCTTGATGACATGGTTCATTATCATCATGAAAGAAGTAATCACCAGAAAACAAGTTCTCTGCTGCGGGATTTCAATGTACTTCACTTGCATTCACCATGTCCTCTACAATATGAAGCCGACCAACACCGCCAAGCATCCCTATACCATGATCTTTGTAGGATGCTTAACAGACAGGTTAAGGCATTCAGGCTTGAATTCTTCTGGATATCTGCGTACGTACGTTCTGCACTGATCACCTAAGGTGCAGAAAGTGCTCTCGTCATAAATAACACCTTCTCCCACATTTCCTTTGTCCACTTGCTGTATTGCACAGCCCATGCCATTCTTCGCTTTCTTTGCTGCACGGTCAGTAGTGGGTTTTTCCTAGCTTTAAACCCTCTCAAACCAAATTCCAGGCACTTATGCTTCACTGTGCTTGTACTAACTATGGCTGAGCACTTGTCCTGCCACTCTCTCAGCAACAGAGGTGATGTCCGCTTCCTATTGCCAAGAGATGTGCGTCTCAACACTCAATCTTGTCTGTAACTTGTCTTTCTTGGTTGACCTGAATGCTGTCTATCCTGTGTTCCTCCTGTCTCCTTCTTTTTCTAAAGCACCCCGATCACTGTACTTTGATTGCATCTCACCCTCGGTGCAATCTTGCTGCTGGAATACCCCTCTTCACCAAGAACCACTATTTGAACCTGGTTTTCCTTTGACAAGAACTGAAATTTGGACTTCATTGCTATTGATGTTGCTGGCCAATTTATGCTTCCCACCATGTAGTGAAGCTTAATGCTGATTGGCTGTAAAAATATAACTTCTTTTTTTCGTTTTATATATTGTCACACCTGCCCAGCTCCTGTTCACGGCAGCGAGCTGGAACACTGTGACTGTTCCTGTCCATACATGTACCCTTTAACCAGGGTACCCTTCAGGCCTTCTTAGGCATCTGCCTAAGGTATAATATCAGATTCCCTGACATTACCAAAAGAAAAACAGGCAAGGGAAAAGAAACTCACACCTCAAAATCCAGTATAGTAGAATAATCAAACAAAGGTTTTATTATGTTCACTGGTTGCATTGAACAAAAGGAAAAATGCTTCAGCTTAGCAGACCTCAAAACAAGCACTCAAAACTATGAGGCAAAACACAAGCTGTTCAAACTAGAGAGTTGCGCGGGGACAGAAATCCCACCCGTCCCCACCCGTCCCCGCCAAAATCCCACCCATCCCCACCCGTCCCCGTGAGGAATCCCTCCGTCCCCACCCGTCCCCGTGAGGAATCCCTCCGTCCCCACCCGTCCCCGCGAGGAATCCCCTCCGTCCCCACCCGTCCCCGCGAGGAATCCCCTCCGTCCCCACCCGTCCCCGCGAGGAATCCCCTCCGTCACCATCCTTCCCTATAAACTTCAGAAATAGTTATTTTATTTAATTATGCTACTGAATTAAAGGCTCTGGTAGAGACCCATTTACAAATAAGCAAAGAGACTATTAATTTGGAAATATTAATTGGGAAGAATACATACTTTGTAAATGGGTTTCTACCAGAACCTCTAATGTAAATATAAAATATAAATACTCAGCTGATGAGAACCCACAAACTGTCAGCTGAGGACTTCCTTTGCAGTTGGCCTGGGGTCCCTTTTGCCAAGCTTGGCAGGCAGCAGTAGCGTCCCTGAGTCACAGATGCTGGCACCTCAGTGGCTCATGGATGCTGCCAGCGACTGCTGCGCTTGGTGGAGGGGAGTTCTGACCATCTCTAGAGGAGGTCCTCTGCTGGCGGTGCTTGGGGATCCCCACCAGTCACAGCAAGGGCCAACAAGTACTTCAACACTGTAGAAATAAAACCAGAAATGCATTTCCTTTTCTTTTGAACACAAAACAAAGATATCTGCCATATACATTTCCCAAGGCAGATGACTCTATGCAATGTCACCTCGGTAACAAAATACAAAAATAGACAAATACACCCCCTCCCTTTTTACTAAACCACAATAGTAGGTTTTAGCACAGGGAGTTACGCTGAATGCCTCGCGCTGCTCTCAATGCTCATAGGCTCCCTGCGCTAAAAAACAATATTGCGGTTTAGTAAAAGGGAGCCATAGTGCAAAATATAGACAGCAGATATAAATTCTCAAAACAGACACATTTTGATCACTAAATTGAAAATAAAATCATTTTTCCTACCTTTGCTGTTTGGTGATTTCATGAGTCTCTGGTTGCACTTTCTTCTTCTGACTGTGCATCCAATCTTTCTTCCTTTCTTTCAGCCTCCTGTATGTTTCCTCTCCTCCAGACCTCATTCTCTCCCCCAACTTTTTCTTTCTGTCTCCCTGTTCCCCCTTCTTTCTGTCTCTCTGTCTGCCCCCTTTCTTTCTTTCTCCGTGCCCTCCCCCAAGCCACTCGGTTTGCTGCCACCGCCATCGGGGAATAGTCCCCAAGCCACCGCTGTCCCAAGCTTTCCCTGCAGAAGCGTCGCGCTGACCAGCATTCCGCTCCCTGACGTCAATTCTGACGTAGGAGAGGAAGTTCCGGGCCAACAAGGCATTTCTCCTCATTCCATCCAGCCTGAGCCCCATCTCTCCTTGATCCAGCATTTCCCTTCTGTGTCTGTCAGAATTACCATTCCACCTATTTTCCAGCATCACCCTTCTTTGTGTCCATCTCACCTATATCCCTATCTCACCACTTTTTCAGAATCTTCATTTGTCTCTGTCCTTGTCTTTACCCCATATTCACCATTTGCCCTTTCAATGTCTTTATCTCCCCCCCCCCCACACACACTTTTTCAGCATTACTTCTATGTCTCTATTTCACCTCCTCTTCATGTCCCCTCTGTATCTCTATCCTTATTCAGAAGGTCCTGCTTACCCTTTCTCTTCTTTGTGTCACTATCTCCATTTTCAGCTTTCCCCCTTTTTCCTTTGTTAATGCACCCTGTAGCCAGAATCTTTCCACCCTCTCTCCACTCCGGCCCAGCCCAGTATGAAATATTTCCTTTTGTTTCTCTCCCCTCTCTCTTCTCCTCCCTCACCCACGAGTCCTGCATCTGGCCCTCTCCCTTCTACCTGCACCTGGCAACACCCCCCTGCTCCGCGGCTCTCTTAAGCAACTCGTCAGCAGCGGTGATCAAGACAAGCTGCCGACATCGAGGCCTTCCCTCTACGAGTCCCACCTTTGTGGAAAAAGGAAGTTGAAACAAGCGGGACTCGCAGAGGGTAGGCCCCGACGTCAGAAGCTGCTGCTGAGTTGCCGAAGAGAGCCGCAGGTAGAAGGGAGAGGGAGATAGGAAGGCTGTAGAAGCTCCGGAGCATGACACCGAACCCGGCCAGGATGATTTCTTTTTCAGGCTGCTACTGCCGCTGCCATCCCCCACCCGAAATGACAAAAAACAGCCTAATGCCCGCGTCGGGAAATAGCCATGCTGAGCAGTGAGCTCAGCACGTACACAGATGAAAGCCTTGCTTGCTGATTGGTCCGGCGGCACGGTGGGGCGGGGCCGCCGGACCAATCAGCAAGCAAGGCTTTCATCTGTGTACGTGCTGAGCTCACTGCTCAACATGGCTATTTCCCGACGCGACGCCAGACTTGCATCGCCAGAATTTAGGTAGGTTGTTTTCATCCCCGTGGGAGTCCCGTGGGCAAGGGGGCGTCCCCGTGGGAGTCCCGTGGGTCAGGGGGGCATCCCCGTGGGAGTCCCGTGGGCCAGGGGGCGTCCCCGTGGGAGTCCCGTGGGCCAGGGGGGGAACCCGCGGGATCCCCGCGGGACCCGCGGGATCCCCGCGATCCCCGTTCCCGTGCAGACCTCTAGTTCAAACAGAGCAAAACTTTCAAAGAAATCCAGTGTCCAGGTTTTTGGGTGTGTCTCATCTTAACCTACAGTTCCACAGCCTCTGGACTTTGTTAGCACATCTATAAACAGTCCTGTTCACCAGAGTAGTTTGGATTTAGTAACTTTCCCTAAGCTGCTTCAGCTCTGTAAACCGTATTCTCTTCTTTAGCACAGAATTCACAAGGTCCGTGCAGGCTCTCAGCACAGCTCCCTGCTGTGCCTTTCAAGTAATTAATTATGCACAGCTGTGAGGAAGAACGCTCTCTGCTCAGCTTGGCTGCTAGCAGAGAGAACAAAAAAAATGCCAAAACATTTGCTAGCTTTACAACTAAAGCTTTCAAGCAGCAATTAACAGTTCATTATCAGCAGGGAGAGAACTACAACTCCCCTTTAAACTATCACTGGCATAACGGTAGCTTCACTACTGTGGACACAGACTGCTTATCAATGTCCATGGACACCTCCTCCGGTCCTTACAGACTCTCCTGGATTTCCATGGGTTCCCCTGGGGATCCTTCCTCACTCCCTGGGTCAGCAGTAAGCTCTTCTGTGTCCACCATTTGCCAGTCTCCAGCCTCCTCGGGCTGTGGATGAATCTCTCTCGTTTGCCTCCAGGCTACTTCCCCCCCCGGAAGGCTCCTCCTTCCCTGACTCTCTCTTAGCTGCTCTGTTTTAACCCCCTCTAATTCGCCCCTCCCTGCTCTGAAGAGGGGGAAGGGAGAGAAATCTCTCTGCAGCTGTGCCTGTCTCAGTGACAGCTTCCTGTGCTGAGACTGGCCTTCTGGGAGCTGTAGTTTTTTAGCTCCTGGGTTAGTCACAGTGAAGTCAGCGCTTATAACATCAGCAGGGCCAACCTGATCTGCTCTCCTGCAACGGGGTTTCCTGCTCTTCTTCCCTAATCCTGTGTCGAAGCTAGTAAGAGAGCTAGATTTGTCACAATATCTATATTCATTTTTAACACTTTCATTAAGTGAATACAAGAAAAATTCATTTTACACTTTATACATCACTTAAAATCCTTACAATATATAAATAGATCAACACATTTTTCCCATCAAAAATTATTATATAGTTATTAATGAAACATATCCATATCCTTCAAAAAGTGCAAATAGCATATTTTTTTATCTTTATAAGGAAATAGTAAGCACCTATATAAATATTTAATTATTCAAAACCCAAATTATTCAAAACGTACTTTGATTTTGAGGCTTTGGTTCAGGAAGGTATTTGTTTGATACTTTTATTGCAGTTTGTCCTATACCTTATTTACCATGGATTGATATATTTGTGTCTATTAGGACCCCTGAGGAAGGCGTGTTGTCCAAAACACAGACCGTGTCGGGTCCCTAGGTTGGTAATAAGGTTGTATATTCACTGCATTCCTTTTTTGGTATAATAAATATTGCCTGCATCCTGTACATAGTCTGCAGTTTGTGTTTTGTTTTTTGATAACTGATGATGAGACATGGGTCTATGGTTATGACATGGAAACCAAAGTCAATCGTCTCAGTGGAGAACCAAAACTGAAAAAAGCTTGGCAAGTTCGGTCGAATGTCAAAGTGATGATAGTTTTTTTTTTTTTTGGACAGACACAGCGTTGCTCAGTATGAATTTATGCCATAAGGACAAAATGTCAGCCAAAATTACTATCTGAAAGTGTTGCAACGACTTTTGAGAGAATCAAGAGGGATCAGTCTTGGTCGCTGCATCACAACAATGTGCCCGCTCACTCCGCCTTCAAAATTTGCAAATTTTGCACAAAAGACGCAATCGCAATTCTTCCCCATCCACCTTACTCTCCTGACTTGCTCCCTGCTGACGTTTTGTTTCCTAAACTTAAATTCACGCTGAAATGAAAGCGATTCAACACCATTGAAGACAAAGCAAAATTTGACGCAGCAACTTTTGGAGATTCCTAAAGATGTGTTTTAAGGACTGTTTTCAGAAGTAGAAATGACATTGGGAAAAGTCTATACATAGAGAAGGGAAGTATTTTGAAGGGGACCCAATGGAATAAGTTGTAAGATTGTTTTATAAATTTTTATAAAATCAGTCCTGGAACTTTTTGAACAGACCAAGGGAAGTTGGAGCAGCTAGGAAATACTGCAAAGAAAATGCCCCATCTAAACCAGTCCATAGTAATAATCCATGGAGCCAAATGCTAACCTAACCACTGGATGCACTAAACTGGGGATTCTTAATCAGTGGTGCCTGCACCCTAAGAGGTACAGGCAGAGGTAAAACACTGGGTACGGAGAAGGTCTTGAAATCTGAAGCAACTAAATGAAACTTTCTAGACAGAATGAAAATAGTAGGAGTATAACTGTACACGACTGTAATATTAACCACATGTTGGCACTGTTAGTGGCTAACGGTGATAAATGTAGCTGTAATTACTAGTGGACATGTGGTTTAGAAAAGCAGTGTGAGGGTTTCACTGATCCGTTTCACGGGGTGTGAGAACCAAAAAAGATTAAAAACCTCTGCACTGGACATCTTTTATCCAAAACATGCAAAGATTAAAGAAATAAGTGCTGCCATCAGCTTTCTCTTCAGTTCTGTAGAAAATATTGGTTCACTAAAGATGGCACATGGTAACCAGATGACTGTACAGCAGAAGAGGAAGAAGGGAGAGGAAGCACTGGCCACTGCAGGTGGGAACTTGTGTTGGGGCTAGGACAGTTTATTCAAAATAAGATTTTAAACCGTCACCTGATCTTTCCACGGTGAGCTTTAAACATTTTGCAATGGCTGCCTTCCAGTGCTCCCTTTTAAAGTTTGTTACATTTTTAAATCCTTTTCATTTGAGGATTAGTGCTATCATAGATTTTTTTTATTTTTATTTTTGGCAGGGTTTGGAAGGGTTGGATCTCACCTCCTGCTTCTGCCGGTTGTGATCTTGCAATGTTAGCTCTGCAGCCTGTTAATTTTGTAAAGCATCTATGAAATAGGTTTAAATGATTCAAGGAGAACTTAATCTGAAAACTATTAAACTGGAGATTGCTAATGATGTTTTATTTATTTATTTATTTAATCTGTTTCAGTTATTAGAATGTGTAAATCTGTTTCATATTTGGTTGGCTTCACAGAGCACAAGAACAGCAGGCAATTCTGGGAATAAGAACCTGCTGTGACCTAAAACCACAGTGTCCAGATTTGGGTTTTGTTTTGTTTTTTTAAAAACAACCAAAACAAAACCCCCCAAAACAATACATTTTATAAAACATAAATTGTAAAGGACAGGATTTAAACACAGAAAAAAAATCGAGAATAGGAGATGTTTGGAGGGCATTCTTTTCAAGTTCATAAAGTTCACTATGATCACTATTAGGTTCAGTTTTAAAGTTCAGTTTAGAAATCCAGATGAAAGTTACTAAAATATGAACAATCCAGTACTACATGGAGAATAGAAGATGAACAAAGGGTTAATAAAGTAGCCTACTGCTCATGGAAGATATACTTTGTTTTCTGGAATGTGATTGCTTTAAAGATCATTTAACGCTTTTCATGCCGGAGAAACGTAGCTGTACAAGTCAAGTAATAACCACCTGAGAAATGTCATAATGGATCTGACTATTGGTCCATCAAGCCCAGTGTTCTGTTACCAGCAGTGACCAATCCAGGCCAGTACAGTGTTGTGCGAAAGCCAGTAATAGTTTGGTGCAATCTGGAATCTCAGTATTGATAGCATTCATTTTGTTTCCATGTTTTAAATTTGTGCTTATCTGGAGGGGAAGTGATCAGTGTGGGTTCCGTTAAGACGTAATTTGAGGTTGAGGGGTGGTAGATTCAAAGGCAATGTTAGGAAATTCTACTTTACGGGGAGGGTGGTGGATGCCTGGAATGCCCTCCCGAGAGAGGTGGTGGAGAGTAAAACTGTGACTGAGTTCAAAGAAGCGTGGGATGAACACAAAGGATCTAGAATCAGAAAATAAGATTAAATATTGAACTAAGGCCAGTACTGGGCAGACTTGCACGGTCTGTGTCTGTATATGGCCGTTTGGTGGAGGATGGGCTGGGGAGGGCTTCAATGGCTGGGAGGGTGTAGATGGGTTGGAGTAAGTCTTAACAGAGATTTCGGCAGTTGGAACCCAAGCACAGTACTGGGTAAAGCTAAGAAGAACTCACTTCCGTCTTCCCCTGGCATCCTGGACCTTTTTGTAAATGAAACTCTGCATCCCGGACCTCCCCAGAACTTACCTGGTGCTCTATCGGGCTTTCAGGGCAGGAGCGATCTTCCTACGCTCTTGCACCGTGCAGATCACTCATACAAAATGTCTGGTAGGGGAGAAGCAAAAAAACATGACATTTGAAATCATTGTTTTATTATGGCATACAGTGTACAAACTGTTTTAAATGTTGACATTCTTCAAAGTAGTCTCCTGGAATGTCCACAGTTCGTTGCCATCGATGGGGAAGGCGGTGAATACCATCATCTGTGTTTTTGCTATGGAAAACTGCTATCATGTTTGACTTTAGTTACACTTCTCCCTCAATATTCACGGGGGGTTAGGGGCAGAGCTGGCCCACGAATATTGAAAATTTGCGAATAACTTTTAGGCCAGCTCTGACTCACTTCCGTCTTCCCCTGGCATCCTGGACCTTTTTGTAAATGAAACTCTGCATCCCGGACCTTCCCAGAACTTACCTGGTGGTCTATCGGGCTTTCAGGGCAGGAGCGATCTTCCTACGCTCTTGCACCGTGCCGATCACTCATACAAAATGTCTGCTGTGAGTTCCCATAGCCTCTCGAGACTATGACGGGAACTCCCCGCAGCCATTTTGTATGAGTGATCTACACGGGGCAGGAGCATAGGAAGATTGCTTCTGCCCCAAAAGCCTGCTAGACCACCAGGTAAGCTCCAGGATGCGTTTCATTAAAAAAAAAAAATCGCAAATCACCAAATCCACAGATACTGAAACTGCAAATTCAGAGGGAGAAGTGTACTTCCATTACACACACTGCTGTCACTAAAAGATTGACATTGGGGCGTGATAAGTTCCAGACTCATCTCTCATCTGGTGGCGACATTAAGAAGTACATGTCGCACTTTCAAATGTATGTATTAGATTTCCAGTGTTGGCGCATTTTTGAGAGAGAAAAAAATAGCTGCCATGACTTATGATTCAACCCAAGTAGCTTCCTGCACAATAATTGTATAATTCTTTGGGCTCATAGATGAAACCGCGCAAGACAGTTGCGTGCGGACAAACCTGCCCAGACAATCACGCGCAGGGCGTCAGTGCGCTGAATTTTAACACTATTTTAAAGTGCTGTGAAGGGGTGTATGTGGGAAAACCCCGCCACTTTAGTTAGAAATGTTGGCACTCCCTTTGGGAGGGGGACCCCATTACAGCCCTTTTCCCTGTTTTTTAGGGAAAAATTACTGTTTGCTCTGTAATGGGGGGTTCCCTCCCAACAGGAGCGCCAACATTTCTAAGTAAAGTGGACGGGTTCCCCCCCCACACCCCTCAGAGTGCTTTAAAATAGTGTTGAAATCCAGAGCGCTGACATCCTGCGAGCAATTGTCTGGGTGGGTTTGTCATGCTCGCTTTTGACTGGACACCATTCTTTTTCAGTCATTAGTATACATTACATGTACATAGCAGTCGCAATGTGGCTCATCTGATATTCGGATGTTGTATTTAATTTTAAGGAAAAGGGATAGGATTTGATATACTGCCTTTCTGTGGTTACAATTAAAGTGGTATACATATTATATACAGATAGCTACTTTGTACCTGGGGCAGTGGCGTACCTAACATATGTGACACTTGGGACCCATCATTTTTTGGCACCCCCCCCCCATCTGTACGAAAAAAATGATTTTTAGTAACAAGCCACACGTCACACATGAGTACCTAGGAAAAGGCAGCATCTTACATACTGCAGTGAGCAGTACAACATCAATACATCAATTATAAAACTAAACAAGCCAGACTAGTACAGATCAATCCTATACCGTCAATCCTAACAGAAAACCATGTCTTTCGAACACACAGAACACAGAAAACACCTTCGCCTAGTATGGAATATGTCATCACAAACTAACCCCTCCCCCTTTTACAAAACTGTAGTGTGGATTTTAGCCACAGTGGTAACAACTCTGATGCTCATAACATTGTGAGCATCAGAGCTGCTATCACCACGGCTGGCGCTAAAAAACACTCCATAGTTTTGTAAAAGGGGGGATAAAATAGAAATACACTGAGTGCTGTCGCGGAGGGGGGCGCCGATGCCGCTGAGTGCCGTCGCGGGGGGGAGGGCGCCGATGCCGCTGAGTGCCGTCACCGGTACAGCCCAAGAATTTTCTGGACCTGGCCGGCTGTGCACCCCCCCCCCCCAAGGCTGCACCCGGGGCGGTCCGCCCCTCCCCGCACCCCCCTTGGTACGCCACTGACCTGGGGCAATAGAGGGTTAGGTGTCTTGCCCAGAGTCACAAGAAGCTGCAGTGGGAATTGAACCCTGGCTTGGTTCTCAGGACACTGCACCAACTACTCCTTCATTCCATTTATAGTTTACAGTTTTATAGTTTTATTTATTTGTATCCCACCTTACCCAAAGCGGGTCATAACAAAATACATACACAAACCCAACACATACAGAACAACATTGTCAAACGTTATAAAAATTGCAAGTAGCAACCAGCGCCTGAACAAATTTGTAAATGTGGCAAGAAAATGGCCATTTGAGTATTTGGCAAGTCAGCCTCTTCAGAAAAACTTGCACTGTCCTGGCACGGAAGGCCCAACTTTGGAAGATGGTGGCTGGTGCCCACTTGATTTGAGGCTGCAATGAGTGCCTCTCACAGCTTCATTTGATTTAAGATAATTACTTGGGTATCTGCAGTGCTATTTAATGCCATGAGTTATTGATTAGATCTAAGCCAGTCAATGGTAGCTTAGATTTCTTCCAGTCAACAGCTACTTTTGCTCGATAGCATGGGCACTGCCATCCTGGAATATGTCATTTCCTGGAAAAAGTTCCTCTGCTAAGGAACATACAATTTTGCATTATCTTGATGTATTTATTGACATTTAACATACTGTTAATGATAAGTAGATGTCCCAATATCACTTGCTGTCATGCAAACCCTGGCCATGATATATGACAGACACATTCAAACACTCTGGCTTGCATTCTTCATCTGGAAATCACCTTACATATGCGCGAACCTGGGCTTCAAAGAGGCAGAAAGTGCTTTCCCCACATCTCACCAGTTTATTTTGAGTACTGTACTTCTGTACTCATTCAACCCTGTACTTTCTCTGTGCCTCTGTCAACAACAGCTTTGCTTACTTTATATCCCCTCAATCCATATTCCAAGCATCATCTGCCCAATGTAGCTGAAAAAACTGCAACTCTACATTTGTCAAACAACTGCTGTTAAGACATGTTATTTGGGTTTGTGTGATTGGCAAAAGATGGATCCTCTTTTGTTGTAGGATCTAATTCTGTTTAATGTTACTTTTCTTGGCATGAGCTCATCGTTCTGCACAAATGGGTTATCTCTTCCTATCAGCAGGTGGAGGTAGAGAAAAGCCTGAATTCTACCAGTGATATCACTGGATGAACTAAGGTGCCCCCTGGAAGAATCCAGTATTTTTACCTTCGGCAAGTAGTAGGTTGCTGTTCGGTGCCCCTCTGTCTCTGGCCTAGCTCCCCACTTTGTTGGTCACGATTGCATAGCATGGTTTAGCCTAAGGGCCGCTCCTAGGATCTGAAAATAGGAGCAGCCAGGGTATCTGAGGACAAGTTTAGGAGTTTGTGATCTAGGACTTTTAGAGACAATCTGTGTCTGTGTCATGATTTTTGGAGAGTTGTATGTGTGTGGGAAATACCATGAAAAGTCCTAAAATTACAGATGTGTGCAAAAAGTTAGGAACCCATAGTCAAATTGTTTCAATGAAACTCTTAAGGAAAGAGAAGTTGATACAATCTTCAAATTTAAATACATCTTTCTCTGCATATTTTAACGTAGAATTGCTATATGATGAAAACAGTGAACATAGAAGGTGAAAATGTTTGCACTACTATATAGCACCTTCTTTGGCAGAAATAATATTTTCTAAATGTTTCTGTATTCAGCTATAATGTATAACTTTTTTCATTTTGTATTTGAAATGTATTATTTTTTTAAAATCTGTAAACCATTTTATGATTCTATATGTGAGGTGGTTAGAAAGTCTGAAATATTAATAAAAAGGTAAACTTTTCAACAGGTCATTTGTAGATCTGCCCAGTTTTTAGCCAATTCTATGAAATATTTTTTTTGGTCTTTCAGATCTTGTCTTGACTTAAACAGTTCCATGTAACTTCCATTTCTTAATAGTGTTTTTAACAGTAGAAAGTGTTAATTGGAAGCAGGTTATAGATTTTTATTTATTGCCTTCCCCTGCTTTGTAAGAGTGAAATATCTTCATTTTTAAATGGTCAACAGCTTGGAGAATTCCATTGTTACATTACATTAGAGATTTCTATTGCGCCATTACCTTGCGGTTCAAGGCAGATTACAAAAGAGTTATAAATGGTGGGTTATAATGGAATATCATTGGTGAATTCATGAAAAGTTAAGGAGTAGAACAGGTAGTGTCTGTGAGGCAGGAAGAAGATGGGAGGAAAAATGTATTTGTGATGTTAAAGAGTGTTTCAGTGTTGTTGAAAATAATAAAAACAGTCACAAACAGAGGTTGGAAGGGTCAGAATATTTGTTCAACCACGGAATTGTCTGATCACAGAGGCCATTTTAGTGAGATATGATAAAAGTTACCATTCGCTTACCATAGCTTAAAATGTATACCACAGGATGTGCTATAGCGCAGTGTTCTTCAACCTTTTTATACCTATGGATCGGCAGAAATAAAATAATTATTTTGTGGACCAGTAAACTATTAAGATTGAAATTTTAAAAAACCAGTTCCGCCCCGTCTCCGCGAGTTCGGTCCCCACAAACCATCTGATCCCATCTGCACAAACCGCAGTTATGATTTTATATTGAATGTATTTTATTAAAGTATAAAAAGAAACAATATTCTGAACAATTGTGATTTTATAAATACAAATATACAGAGCACAGACCAAGAAAACCCCTGTCTCCCCTCCCCTTCACATATATCCCCTATACTATCAAGAAAACTGAACAAGCCAAGTTATTATAGAATGCTACACAGAAGTATCATGCTAACAGAATACTGCAGTCCCCAGTTATGTCTCTAGCAGGATATATATTTCAAATCTGATATATTCTAATGACAAAATAGAAATAAAATTATTTTTTTCTACTTTTTGTTGTCTCTGGTTTCTGCTTTCATCTTCTTTTCACTCTTTTCCTTCCAGTGTCTGCCCTGTCTCTTCAATCCAGCATCTGCCTGTTCCATCCACTGTCTGCCTTCTCCCACTTCCATATGTATCTGACTTCTTTCTATGCCCCTCTCCCCTGTCCATCCAGCCTGTGCCTCCTCTCTCCTTTTTACATCATTCATTCCAGCTTCACTGCTTTCTTCATTTTTATCTCTCCTACACTAGATCTAGCATCTTTATCCCTCTGCCATTTCTCTGCTGACCCCCTTTCCAGCATCAATCTCTCTCTACTTTCTCATTCCTCTCTCTCCCCTTTCCCTCATCTGATCTCTCCATTCCACCCTGACCCCCTTCCTCTCCTGTAATCTCCCTGTCAGCTGTTTCCTTCCTTTTTTCCTTCTCCCTTATCTCCTCCCCCTAGCCAACATTAACTCTCTTCCCATCCCTTTCCCTCCTCCCCTCCCAGCAACATCTCTCCTACCTCCCTCCAGGTCCAGTAGCAGCTCTCCCTTTATCCAGCAGCTTCCCAGCCTCCTACAGTGTTTTCCTCCCCTTTCAACAGTTCTCAGTACTTGCCTGCAGCAGTGATTTACTTAAGCAGCCTTGGGTCCATTGCCGCCTCTGAAGAAAGAGGAAGTTGCCGGTGAATCACTGTCCTGGCAAGTAGGAGAGCTGCTGGGAAGGGAGACAGCTACCGTTGAAGGCTCCCCAGGATCTTGCTCCCGCACACGCTGACCATCTCCCTTGTACCAGCAGCTCTCTCCCTGCAGATCATTGATTGAACCATATTCCTGTCATTCCCTTCTTGGTTGGGGTGAGAACTTTTCAGCATCCCTTGTAGAATGAATTAAATGTATCCCACAGAGAATTATTTATAAATCCTATTTGTCAATGTGTATGTGTGTATCTGTGTTTTGGGGGCTAGATTTAGTTGCAGGGGGTAGTTTAGGGGTGGGGCAGATGGTAGAGCAAATGCAAAGAATAGATTTGTGGGGTGATAGATAGCTGTTAGAAGGCTAGTTATAGGAGTGAGGGGAAATTGCTGTGGGCATTTTGTAGGTTGAACAATTTGGGGTATTGGGATAGGTGCAGGATCAGTAATTTGGGGGGTTGAACAGTTTAGGGGACTGGTGGGGCAGTTGCATTGGTAGATTTAGGGGTGGAGCTCTTTGGATGTAATAGGAGGGGGTAGTTGCAAGAAGTAGTTTGGGGTGAGGATAGTTTTAGGGATGATGGGACAGTAATGTGATAGTTTGAGGGTACTGCGGTTCCTCCCAGCCTTGGGCAATCAAGACAGGCTGCCGACGTCGGGATCTTCCCTCTCTAAGTCCCGCCTATTTTGTTTCAGCTTCCTGTTTCTGAATAGGCGAGACTCACACAGGGAAGGCCCCGATGTCGGCAGCCTGTCTTGAACACCCGAGGCTAGGAGGAACCGCAGTCGGCAGGAACTTGAACTGCTGACTCGATCTCGCCGGCCCTGCGTGGACCGTCAGAAATTTTCTGCGGACTGGCACCGGTCCGTGGACCGACGGTTGAAAAACAGTGCTCTAGCGTGCTTTAATAACTGCCAAATCAGCCTGCACTAATCATTTTTTCTAAATTTTTTGTGGGGGGAGGAGAGGGTGTGTCAGTGGGCAGAGTAGGCGGTCCTGCATAAATCAGTTCGCACAGCTACATTACAGCATGTTAACTGGTTAGAACATGACTATTGTGTGAACCCTTAGGGACAGATTCTATAAACAGGCATCCCGATTGTAGGCAGCGGTAGGCATCCTACCGCTATCTAGCAGCCACAGTGGCGTACCAAGAGGCGGTGGGGGGATCCACCCTGGGTGCACGCCCCAAGGTGGTGTACAGCTGGCCACCTACCGGGGAATAGGCTGCCGCCGGGGAAAGGCTACCATTGCCGCCATTGGAAACAAGCCGGCGCCGAGTTCTCCCTCCCTGCTTCTCTTCCCCGCAGGGCCGACCAACTCTCGCCACCCAACGTCAATTCTGATGTCTGAGAGGATGTTCTGGGCCAGCCAATCACTGCCTGGTTGGCCCGGAACATCCTCTCCGACGTTAGAATTGATGTAGAGAGTTGGTCGGCCCCGCAGGGAAAAGAAGCAGGGAGGGAAAACTTGGTGCTGGCCTGTTCCCGATGACGGCAGTGGCAGCCTTTCCCCAGCGGCGGTGGCAGCAGCATGTTTCCCAATGGCGATGGCATGGGGGAGGGGAGGGAGAAAGAAAGGGGGGGACAGGGAGCCAGAAAGAAAGAAAGGGGGCAGGGTAAAACAAAGAAAGAAAGAAAAAAATGGGGCACGGAGAGAGAGAAAGACAGATATAGAGAAAGAAAGGGGGCATGGAGACAGAAAGAAAGAAGGGGGCAGGGTGAAAGAAAGAAATGGGGCATGGAGAGAGAGAGAAAGACAGACATATAGAAAAAGGGGACATGGAGAGAGAAAGAAAGAAGGGAGCAGGGTGAAAGAAAGAAAAATGGGGCACGGAGAGAGAGAGAGACAGACATAGAGAAAGAAAGGGGGATGGAGAGAGAAAGAAAGAAAGGGGCAGGGTGAAAGAAAGAAAGAAATAGGGCACAGAGAGAGAGAGAGACAGACATAGAGAAAGAAAGGGGGCATGGAGAGCGAAAGAACAAAATGGGGCACGGAGAGAGAGAGAGAGAGAAAGATAGACATAGAGAAAGAATGGGGGCATGGAGAGAGAAAGAAAGAAGGAGGCAGGGTGAAAGAAAGAAATGGGGCATGGAGAGAGAGAGAGAAAGACAGACATAGAGAAAGAAAGGGGACATGGAGAGAGAAAGAAAGGGGGCAGGATGAACCAAAGAAAGAATTGGGGTACGAAGAGAGAGAGAGAGAGAAAGACAAACAAAAAGAAAGGGGGCATGGAGAGAGAGAGAAAGAAGGGGCAGGGTGAAATAAAGAAAAAGTTTAGGGAGGGAATGAGGTCTGGAGGAGAGGAAGCATACAGGAGGCTGAAAGAAGGGAAGAAATATTGGATGCACAGTCAGAAAAATAAAGTGCAACCAGAGACTAATGAAATTACCAAACAAAGGTAGGAAAAATTATTTTATTTTCAATTTAGTGATCAAAATGTGTCCTTTTTGAGAATTTATATATGCTGTCTATTTTTTTGCACTATGGCCCCCTTTTACTAAACCGCAATAGCGCTTTTTAGCACAGGGAGCCTATGAGCGTCGAGAGCAGCGTGAGGTATTCAGCGCAGCTCCCTGTGCTAAAAACTGCTATCACGGTTTAGTAAAAAGGAAGGGGGTATATTTGTCTATTTTTGTATAGTTGTTAGAGGTGACATTACATAAAGTCATCTGCCTTGATCTGTTTGAAAACCCGTGGAATATAAATAATAATTAACATTTTCTCTGCATTCAGTGTGCTTTGTGTTTTTAAAATTTTATTGTTGGTAGATCATTTTGACTTGGCCATGAAGGTAAGGGGGAGGAAGGGAGGGGAGCTGCTGAAAAACATCTAGTAATCCTTGCAGGCTTGACTGTGCAGGGAATTATTTTTGTAAAATCATGTTTTGTTATGTGACTGGCATTATTTAGACTTTAATTTCTATGAATGAATAGAATGAAAATGATATACAATTGCTTGCTTTTTTTTATGTGCTTGCACTGAAGAAAAATGGGGAAGAGAGAGTGGGGAGAAGACTCTGATTTAAAAATTGACAATTGTACAGAATATTGTTTCTTTTTATACTTTAATATAATAAGTTCAATATAAAACAATTCAAGGCTTGTGTGGATGGAATCAGGTGGTTTGCGGGGATGGGGACAGAGCTTATGGGGATTAGTCCAATAAAATGGTATTTTCTTATTTCTCATTATTTGTTTTATTTTTATTTGTTAATTTGTAAAGTGATGATTGTTTTGTATCAGTTTTTTCAAATTTATATCTACTGTCTTTATATTTTGCACAGTATTAGAGGACATGTATTACTGTTTTTGTGGTGTTGTGGTTTTGCATTGTATGCAGAGTCTGGTTTCTTGGCGGTTCAGTTTAACTTTTGTCTACATATTTCTATTTTTAGTTTGTGATTATTCCATATTGGAAGAGGGTGTATCTGTCTGTGTGTATGAAAGGGACATGGCTTTCTGATAGCATCGACTGTACAGGATCAATTGACTGTGCAGGATCTGGCTTGTTTAGTTTTACAATGTATGTGTTGGTGTTCTAGTGCTCACTGCAGTGTTTAAGATGCTGCCTTTTCCTAGGTACACTCTTGTTGTGCGATATGTGGATTGTTACTAAAAATCATATTTTTCATATAGATGGAGGGGGGTGTAAAAAAATGATGGGCCCCAGGTGTTACATATGCTAGGTACGCCACTGAGAAGCCAATCAGGATGCACGTTTAAAAAAGAAAAAAAACAAGTCTGGCCCACCTACATTGTAGGCATTTGTCATGGTTGTTGAGGGAAACTGTTGGGACACTGACGCTTACCCAAGGCTGGGTGTGGGTGTAGTTTCTCCTGGAAGTTCAAAACTGAATTAAAACATTTCTCTTTACCGATGCTTATCATAATAAATAGTTGTTCTTGACCTCTGAAAGCATTCTGCAAGACATGGGAAGTTTTCCCCCCTACTTTTCTATAACAATTGTAGTTCACTTTTAGCCTTATATGTTTGTTCTAATGTGATTTTATTTTTATGTTGGAACTGATTTTAGATTGTAAGACGCCTAGATGTTTTTACCCTTGGAGCAGGATAGTAATACATAAATAAACTTGGAAACTTGTACGTGGCCTTGAGCGAGCTTAAGTGGCCCTAGGTGTCTCCCCAGGGCCAAGACAAAAGCCTGAAATGTAGGTCAGCAAAATACTGGCCTACATTTCAAATAGACGCGGCCACTGAGCTGAGCGTAGCAAGAGAATCCCCCTTGCCACGATCAGCTGAGTAGCTGCAGCAGAGGACCTCTCCCGAAGCAGCCGAGCAGGAGGGATGCCCCCCCCCCCACACCCAGAACTTCCCAACCCCTCCAGCGATTCTCAGCTGCTTCTTAGGCGGCTGCTGAGATCGGCGTCCTACCAAATAGGCGGCAGTAAATGCTCACTCAGTAACTTTTCCTTTTTTAATGGCTGTGTGCTAATAGCAACATAAGCACTGGTCATTAATACAAAAAAATAGAGTCAGCCATTATACAGCCTTAGTGTACAGGAAAAACCTGCTCAGTAGCACGCTAAGGCCATTTTTTGCTGCAACTTAGTAAAAGGACCCCTAAAATATTTTGGGTCTCTAAAAGAAAATTTGGCCTGGGATATACCTAAGCTTTTTGCACACAACTATAAATATATCATGATGTCATTATATCCTCTTCTAATCCATTCACCCACTTTGTTTAAGATTTACTTATGAAAACTCCATTTATGCTGATCACGAGAAATCATGCCTTTAGCTGTTTGCAGAAAGTATCCAAATGATGTTATATTATGAAGCCAGGATGATACAGCATTCCGAAGGAAGATGATTGAACAACTAAAGCTCTGGCTGATGGAGGAACAACCTATAGCATTCTTCCTTAGTAGAATGTAAAATTCAATCATGTGGTGGGAGACTCATGAGCAATGTAAGGAAATTCTTCTTTACGGAGGTGGATGCCTGGAATGCGCTCCCGAGAGAGGTGGTGGAGAGGAAAACGATGACGGAGTTCAAAAAAGCGTGAGATGAACACAGAGGATTTAGAATCAGAAAATAATAATAAATATTGAAGCCCTAAGGCCAGTACTAGGCAGGCTTTGACGGTCTGTGTCTGTATATGGCCGTTTGGTGGAGGATGAGCTGGGGAGGGCTTCAATGGCTGGGAGGGTGTAGATGGACTGGAGTGAGCTTTGACAGAGACTTAAGTAGTTGGAACCTAAGAACAGTACTGGGCAGAGCTTTGAATTCTTGCCCAGAAATAGATAAGGAGAAGAAGAAGAAGAAACAGAAGATTGAATCAGGTTGGGCAGACTAGATGGACCATTCGGGCCTTTATCTGCCGTCATCTACTATGTTAACAAATTGGGAGCAAATTTTGTAAATTATTTTAAAATGAGATTTATATCTTGCTTCCAACAAATTGTTTCAGTGTAGGTTAGAAAAGAGACCTGATCAAATTAACCCCCCACCCCTTTTACAAAACTGCGAAAGAGGTTTTTAGCGCTGGCTGGCACGCTGAATGTGCTGCTCTGATGCTCATAGGAACTCAATGACTGTCAGAGCAGCGCAGAGCACTCAGTGCAATGGCTGTTGCAAAAGCCTCATGCGCGGTTTTAAAAAAAATAAAAAAATGGGGGAGGGTTAAAGTATTTACACCTATCTAGCATATATAGTCAAATAAGCCTGTCTTCACAATAAATACAATCCAGTTCTTTTTTTATACAATCTTATACATAGACATGGTCTTTCCTAGAATCATATACCTTTTATATACATGTCAACTTCTTTTGAGTAATTTAAACCAATAACCAATATCCAGTCATTTTTCAAATAATTCTAACAGATAACCATGCCCTCAACATCTTTCTAATGATATTAAGAACATAAGAATTGCCATACTGGGACAGCTTAAGAACATAAGAACATAAGCAATGCCTCTGCTGGGTCAGACCTGAGGTCCATCATGCCCAGCAATCCGCTCACGCGGCGGCCCAACAGGTCCAGGACCTGTGCAGAAATCCTCTATTTATACCCTTCTATCCTCTTTTCCAGCAGGAAACTGTCCAATCCTTTCTTAAATCCCAGTACCGTACTCTGCCCTATTACATTCTCTGGAAGCGCATTCCAGGTGTCCACCACATGTTGGGTAAAGAAGAACTTCCTAGCATTCGTTTTAAATCTGTCCCCTTTCAACTTTTCCAAGTGTCCTCTTGTTCTTTTATTTTTTGAAAGTTTGAAGAATCTGTCCTTCTCTACTCTCTCTATGCCCTTCATGATCTTATAAGTCTCTATCATATCCCCTCTAAGTCTCCTCTTCTCCAGGGAAAAGAGACCCAGTTTCTCCAATCTCTCAGCGTATGGAAGGTTTTCCATCCCTTTTATCAGACGTGTTGCTCTCCTCTGAACCCTCTCGAGTATCGCCATATCCTTCTTAAGGTACAGCGACCAATATTGGACGCAGTATTCCAGATGTGGGCGCACCATCGCCCGATACAACGGCAGGATAACTTCTTTCGTCCTGGTTGTGATACCCTTCTTGATTATACCTAGCATTCTATTTGCTTTCTTAGCGGCCGCTGCGCACTGTGCCGTCGGTTTCATTGTCATGTCCACCATTACCCCTAAGTCCCTTTCCTGGGTACTCTCATTCAATAACATCCCTCCCATCGTATAGTTGTACCTCAGGTTTCTGCTTCCCACATGCAGTACTTTACATTTCTCAACGTTGAACTTCATCTGCCATCTCGTCGCCCATTCCCCTAGTTTGTTCAGGTCCCTTTGCAATTCTTCGCAGTCCTCTTTAGTCCGAGCTCCACTGAATAGTTTGGTGTCGTCTGCAAATTTTATTATCTCACACGTCGTCCCTATTTCTAGATCATTTATGAATATATTAAATAGTAGTGGCCCGAGCACCGAGCCCTGCGGAACACCACTTGTGACCCTCTTCCAGTCCGAGTAGTGGCCCTTCACCCCTACCCTCTGTTTCCTACCCGCCAACCAGTTTCTGATCCATCTATGCACATCTCCGTCCACCCCATGGTTCTTCAGTTTAAAGGTCCATCAAGCCCAGTATCCTATTTCAAACAGTGGTCAATCCAGGTCCCAAGTAATAAAACAGATGTTATGCTGCTTATTCTAGGAATAAGCAGTGGATTTCCCAAAGCTATCTCAATAATGGCCTATGGACTTTCCTTTTAGGATATTATCCAAACCTTTTTTAAACCCCGCTAAGCTAACTGCTTTCATCACATTCTCTGGCAACGAATTCCAGAGTTTAATTATACATTGTGAGAAGAAATATTTTCTCCGGTTTGTT
Organism: Geotrypetes seraphini; assembly: GCF_902459505.1. Lineage (NCBI taxonomy): Eukaryota > Metazoa > Chordata > Amphibia > Gymnophiona > Dermophiidae > Geotrypetes > Geotrypetes seraphini. The sequence continues at coordinate 193,522,832 of NC_047085.1, forward strand.
TTATTATTATTCCATTTCCTCAGAATCTGTGGTAACCTATTCCGTTCAAATGGCTCTAGCCCTATTACTTCTTCTCCTTATCATTTCTATAGTGCTTCTAGAAGTATGCAACGCTGCACCTTAAACATGTAAGAGACAAGCTCTCTCAGTGCCCTGTTAGATATCAGCTTATTGTTAGAATTTCAAGCAGCAATGTTGAAGGGAATAAACAGTCAAATATCTTTGGACTAAACCACAGGTGATTTTATGGCCTATTGTTAATAGCTCAAATCTTACCCTCAGATGATTCAGCAACCAACGTAATTCCCTCAACAGAGGCGTAGTTCTCTCCCATCATTTATCATTCATGATAATCTTAGCTGCAGAGTTTTGTATGAGTTGGAGCCTAACACTGCACTTCTCCTCAAACCAAGGGAAACTGCATTCCAATAAATTAAGCTGGAGATTACGTCTGTATACTTGATTTTTTTTTTTTTTTTTTAATTTAATATTTATTGAAATTTTCAATATATTCAAGCATATTATAACTTGTACAGAAAGGAAATTTAGCAAGAAATTAATATAAATAAAAGCATATATCAAAGAACATATAAGCATAAATTTCTACTCAAGTCCTCAATAAGATCCAAGAAGGAAAATAGGCGATAAAAAGAAATTATTATAAAACAAAATAATAGCTAGTATACTTGATTTTTGTCTGACCTGTTTTAGCCCATTTTGGACTGCCTCAGGACTCAGTCATACCAATGTTTCATCTCCACCTAAGTCTTTGTTATTGAACATTTGGGGTTCTGTGTCACTTAATTTGTGGACAGCATTCGCCTGTAGATTTGAAGCTGGTATATAGATTAGGTGGAATCACTGCACTTCATGAACAGATGCCTTGCAGAGGTGACTAAGTGGTTTCAGTTTCAGTAAGTGAAAGTAAAATTGAACCCCGAAAAATTGGAATTATTTATGGGTCTCTAGGAAGAACACTCCTTTGTCTCCTGAGCCTACGTTTGGGGATATTGCATTGTGAAGGGAGATGGTGGTCATGAATCCCGGTGTCCCAATGGGTGCAGGTTTATCCCTAAATGATTAGAGCACATCTGTAGTGTGAACTTCCTTTGTGAAATTAAAGTTGCTTTGCCAATTCTGTGACCTGTTAGAATCTAAAGATTAAGTCCTGATGCTCAAAGCTCCAGTAACCTGGTCAAAAAAAAAAAAAAAAAAGCAGGATGGGAGAGATTTTAATTTAGCAGTTGATGCTCAGTACAAATAGCATGCAAATCATATGCATGCTATTTGTGTGGAGTAGTCTGGTAAAAGGGGTGGGGTGAGGAACGGTGCCTTGTGCCTGCTCAGAAGAGCAAGCCCAGTTAGTTCCTATCCCCGAGCTGTCAGCTTGGGCTTCTCTGCAGTGTCCTTTGCTTGCTGTCGCTGCTCCTTCCTTCTGCTGTCAGGATTCACCAGAGCTGCAATAGGCTGAGCCAGCGTGATTGATCAGTTGATTGCAGCACCACTCCCACCCCCTCACCCCCCCCCCCCCTGCACCCCGCCGGCTCCAGTCCTGCCGTCAATGCCACCGGTTCAGCTGATCACGGCACTTGCAGCTCAGCTGACCCCAGATCCAATTTGTTTGTTTTTGCTTAAGGCTGGATATAGGTGTAGCTGTTGTGTGTGTATTGTGTGAGTGTCCTGTGCATAGGCGCGGAACATCTTATACAACACACGCACAAAGAGATAGTGGTAGCTCCAGACCTGCCAGTAAATTTTTCTCAGTAAGAGGTGGATTTTGCATTTTGAGCATTACAAGGACTGCTCATTGAAATACTAATGAGCTCCTTGTAATGCATTTGCATAGGGTTCTTGGTGGCTGCTACCGTGATTGGTCAAAAGCCTCTGAGAACCCTTTTGAGCTGCCTTGACTGGCTGCAACCAGTCTTACTTGCACAACAGACTTTTGACATCGGGGCCTTGGTAACATTGTTGTTTCATGCCTTTGTAACTAGCAGACCTGATTATTGTATTAGCTTGTAGTGCAGTTTGCCAACGTGCCAGCTAGTGTTTACACTTACTCCAGAGCAGTGGTTCTCAATCCAATCTTTTGGGACACACCTGGACAGTCAAGTTTTCATCAAGATATCTACAATGAATATGCATGAAGGAGATTTGCTTGCACTGACTCCTTGGTATGCAAATCTGTCTCATGCATATTCATTGTGGCTATCCTGAAAACCTGTATATGCCCTGAGGACTGGATTGCGAAGCACTGGTCCAGAGTAAAGCTGTGACTGTAGAAAATAAAAAAGTTGTTTAACTATATAACTCCCATTCTAGTGGATCTCCATTGGTTGTCAGTGGAATTGCATATTTGTTTTCAAATTCTTTATTTGGACTTTGTCCTTTTTTTCTTAATGGACTCTTGTATTTGTGGGGGTTATTTCAACTATATGAAACCACTGAAAAGTTTGAGGTCCCTGTAGCAGCCATTATTGTGCGTTCTGAATAGTGTTTAGCTTCAGGTTATATCATTGAGGATCTTTGCAGTCTAAGGCCCCTGATTATGCTATTTTCTAAGAACTGTCATACGGAAACAGACCGAAGCCCCATCAAATCCAGTATCCTGTTTCCAACAATGGCCAACTCAGGTCCCAAGTACCTAGCTAGATCCCAAGTAATAAAACAGATTTTTTATGCTGCTTATCCTAGGAATAAGCAGTGGATTTTCTCATTTAGGAAAGTATTCAAACCTTTTTTAAACCTTGCTATACCAACTGATTTCACCATATTCTCTGGCAACAAATTCCAGAGTTTAATTAGACTTGTGACTTGTGAAGCATTACCTCACCTTAAGAAGGAAAGTAAAGATCTAATTTTTTTCAGGTCCCTGATTGTTTATGTTGAGGTATGTGGAAGGGGAGGAAAGTCTAGTGAAAACTTTGGATTATGTTTAGCAGTTTGGACTTGGATTATTTAGGGAAATTGGATATTTTGTTAATGTACTGGTTTTTGTTGTACACTTCTCTCTCGCGCGGGGGATGTGGGTGGACCATAGGAGCGAATACAGAAAAACCGTGAATAACTTTTTTAGAAAAAGCCTTCTGTTTTTATTATTGGAACCACGAATAACTTTTCTACAGCGATTTCAGGGCAGGCAAGCTGGGAAGAAGCCTTTCTCTCTATGGATGCTGGGAAGCAGCGTTTTTCTCAGTGAACACTGAGAAGCTTGGAAGCAGCAAATTTGTGGGAGAAAAAAATCGTGAATAAGCAAATCCACAGATATGGAGGGAGAAGTGTAGTAGTAGTTAGGTGCCATTGACTTGTGCTCGAGTCCTAGCGACTTGATGAATTGGTTTTGTGCTAGTCCGTTAAGGTCCTCCAGTGTCATCCCCATGGTTATTATCAATGTGTCCAGCCATCTGGTTCCAGTTCGTCCACTTTGCCTGGTTCCTTCAATCTTCCCAAACATGGTGTCCAAACCTAATTGCTCGTCTCCAGTTCTTTACTACATTCAGGACCCCTGACGATGTGAGTAATGTTCGCCGAAACACGGACCAGTGCTGTATCCGATATATCAGTGATTCCCAACCCTGTCCTGGAGGAACACCAGGCCAATTGGGTTTTCAGGCTAGCCCTAATGAATATGCATGAAGCAAGTTTGCATGCCTATCACTTCCATCATATGCAAATCTCTCTCATGCATATTCATTAGGGCTAGCCTGAAAACCCGATTGGCCTGGTGTTCCTCCAGGACAGGGTTGGGAATCACTGCAATATATGTTACCATCTCTGTTATTTCTGTGGCATTTGTATTATCTTGCTGAACACATGGATTGTCAATTTTGATATTTGGACATTTTATTTCAATAAACTTTTAATCAATCAACTTTTCCTGTCATATCCAGATATTATTGTTCCACACCTTTTTGTTTTGGTCAAATCATTTAAGCCTCCATGGCCTCAGGTACAAAACTTAAATTGTAAGCCCTCCTGGGACAAGAAAATGCCTACTATACCTGAATGTAACTTGCCTAGAGCCATTACTGAGAAAGGTGTGATCTAAATCCAAATCCAGAATCTAGTACCAGGCATACTGTGAAGTAATATAAAGCACTACAAATATCACTCGACCTACAGAACAACTTGACTATAGAATAACAACAGTAACTTTCACAAGTCACACCAAGGGCCTACGTAGAAAAAGGAGGTACCACTAACATTTGAATTGGCAACTCTGCTGAAGCTCCAGTATCTCCCTTTAACTACTAAAATCCTTTTCCCATAATCCCCCCCACCGACATCCAGCATCCTTCCCTAATTCTGAGCATCCCCCATCATTGTGTCTAACAATTCTCTTCCTCTCAACCCTCACCCCTACCACTCAAATTCCCCCACCCCATTTCATGGTGTCTAGCATATCTCTCCTCCCACTGTGGTCTCCAGTATTTCTCTCCTTCCCTAACCACCTCATCCCCATGGTCTCTAGCACTTCTTTCCACATTCTGTTCGATGTATTTAGTACCTTTCCTTCCTCCCCCGGGATGGTGATAATCCAACTGGCACAGCACTAAAAGCATTAAAGCTGGCAGGCATGGGGCCTTGAGCATCTGGATATATTTAAGGCCTAGGAAAACAGGAGATACCAACTTCCCTAAACTTGGAAAGCGGAAAACAAAAAGCAAAGTGTTCTAGAATGCGCCCCATCAAATCCCATTGCCTTGTTCACTTTCAGTTGCCCCAGTATGTGAAATATTTCCTCCTTTGCAAAAAGTTGGGGGCAGCGAGCTTCTATTCTGGGCACCTGGATTCTATTATAGAATATTTAGTGTAAACCTGCAGTGATATACCTAGAGTAGGTATACCCACTTACACCATGTCAGTGGCAGGCGTAAATGGCATGCCTAAATGCATCATGTAATGTGAGTAACTGGTAACATTGTATAAGTCATCCATGTTAGTAGGGGATGCATCCATGCTCCTCTCATGCTCTGCCCACCTTGCAGTTATGCGCTATATTGCTTACTCGTGCCCTTACAGAATAACCATATACTGCACATGCACAGATATAAAATTGTCCTTAATGTGTTTTTTAGCCATTCATGCAAGTATTTTTCTCTATCGCCTTACTGGCTCATATTATCACCTGCTTTCTTGAATTCAGAGTCTTTGTCTCCACCACCACTACTGGGAGACCATTCCACGAATCTAATACCCTTTCTGTAAAAAAGTATTTCCTTATATCACTCCTGAGCCTATCACTTTAACTTCATCCTATGTCCTCTCATTCTGGAGCTTCCTTTCAAATGAGACTCGCCTCACACATATTTATGCCACATAGGTATTTAAACGTCTCCCCTTTCCCACATTTCCTCCAAAGTATACATATTGACATATTTGAGTCTGTCCCCGTACGTCTTCTGATGAAGACCACTGACCATTTTAGTAGCCTTCCTCTGGACCGATTCCATCCTTTTTATATCTATTTGAAGGTGCAGGCTCCAGAATTGTACACAATATTCTAAATAAGGTCTCACCAGAGTCTTATACAGGGGTATCAATACCTCCTTTTTCCTATAAGCCATACCTCTCCCTATAACCTAGCATCGTCTTTTCAAACTGTTTGGCCACCTTTAGATCATCACATACTATCAAGTCAAAAGGTGGAAGTGTCTGTAAAACAGAGATAAAGTGCCAGGAAAAAAAAACATATCGGGGCAATTCTATAAAGACAGAGGTAGGTACCACTTATGTGCATTAAAAGCATAATCAAATGAACAGTTAGGAGCCAGTGTGCACTAGGTACTGTGCCACAGCAAAATGCAGGGTGGGGGAGGAGCTATAAGTGAGTAGAGCATGGATAGGCCATAGGTTTGTAGCAGTGTTTATAGCAGTGGTTCCCAAACCTATCCTGGGGGACCCCCAGCCAGTCAGGTTTTCAAGATATCCCTAATGAATATGCATGAGAGAGATTTGCATTCCTGTCACTTCCTTTATATGCAAATCTCTCTCATGCATATTCATTAGGGATATCTTGAAAACCTGACTGTCTGGGGGTCCCCCAGGACAGGTTTGGGAACCACTGGTTTATAGGATACCTATTGTAAACTGTGTGCATCACTTTGGGCACCTATGTGAGTATATGAACTTATGCCTGTCGTTGACCTGGCATAATAGGGTGGGCCTAAACATGGGTATGCCAGTGCTGACCTTATGTTCCTATTCTGTAACAGAATATTGGTGCCAAGATGCCATTAACAGAATTGGAGCTAAACACACGGCAGTGGGGAGCCAGTTTATAGAATGTACCACAGGAACATCTGTTTTGTTTTGTTTTTTAAACTAACTGTTCCAAAAAATTGGGCATCACTGAGGGCTGTATATGTGTGCGTGCCAGCCTTCTCTACCTATACACTTAAGCAACCACACTTAACACATGTTCAGTGAGATCCAGTTAAGGAGCCAAGTTTCAAAGTGCCATTTCCTTGCTGTCTGGGGTGGTTTTGAACACCAGAAATGTGAGCAAAATGTCTCCTGATTCACTCCTCCGTGCCTCTAGCCCACATAAGCAGGTAGCTCAGAGTTTGGTGCACCTCAGTACAGATGCAAATGAGGATGGGGAAATTGTTTGGTTTATATGTGTATCTCTGATGCAAAATAGGGAATTTTATGCATAATTCAAAGGGCTACCCAAACCACGTCCTGACAAAACTTTGAGCTGCAGGTATACATGTATCAAGCAGCAGCATTTCAAAAATCACTGTTTACACGCTTATAACCATGTACCCAGTGGTGTAGTGAGGGAGTTTGGTACCCGGTGCAGTGGCGCCTGGCATCGCCATGCCGTGCATCTCTAACTCTTCCCTGTTGCACCATGTGCCCCCCCTCCCGTACCCGCGTAACTCTTGAAATGTTCACAGGTGTGAGCAGCATCTTCCACCTGCGGTCTGCGCTGTCCTCGGCAACCTTCTGATAAGTCCAAGTGCCGTGACCAGGAAGTGAAATCAGATGGGAGCCAAAGCTGGCACAAGCAGCAAATAGAAAATGCTGTGAACATTCAAAGAGGTATGTGGGGGTGGGGGAGGAGAGGTGCAAGCACTGGCACACCTCCTTGAGGACGGCGCCGGGGTGGTCCACACCCTCCCCCCACCCCTCCGTACCACTTCTCTACATTCACCCATGCAAACTGTTTTTTTTTTGTCAGTCAAATAAGAATGTACATTTTGGTTGAAACAAAAAGACAGAAAAAAACCCTCAAAATGTGCTTTTTTTCATTAATGCTTTTCTAGAAAAATGCTACCTCCTCCTTCAACAAAACAAATATTGCTGGAAATGCACAGGAAACAACGCAACACAAATATTTTTGAGCTACACATTCCTAGTAAATAGGGTCTAAGCCTTTTAAAATGATCTCCTGATCCTGATCCTGATCTCCATATCATCTTTTGATATGGGAAACCTATTTACAGGGTCTAGCCATAAGCTTGTTTCTTATTAAGATTCTAGATCTACTCACAGGAATCAATAGCAGTCACACGGGATTGAGATAGGGAAGGGGTTAGTAGGGTACTGGGGGAAGGGATTATAATGGAGGGTTATAAGAAACAAGCCCACCATCTTCACGGTATATATTGTTTTCCTAATTTGGGGGAAACTTTGAAGGTAACTGTATTAGATTTAGTTGAATGAAGAATGCTGCTGTTTTATATCAGGTCTACTCAAATGGTTCACGTTGAGGTCCAGAAGCTTCCACAGCCTCCCAAAAAATTGCCAGAGTTGTCAAGATTCAGGCAGTACTCCCCCACTCACCTCCTCTCGGCCGCTGTAATTTTAAATCTTCCAGCAGCCACTGCGCAGCTTCGCTGCGGAATGAAGACTTCTGGGACAGGCCTGCTCACTGATGCTGCACGGCAGCTGCTAGAAGATTTAAAATTACAGCAACCGGGGAAGGTAGGTGGGGGAGTTGGGAGCTGGAGAGAGAGGTTGTACCACAGGATCCTTCTGGGGCAAGGGCGGAGCCTTTGGGCCCCCCTCCCAAACGAGAAAGCATTTGCTGCCTATGCTTACACACATTTGTGTCACTGCCAATGCCAGCGTTTAGGGGCTTGCACAGACTCTTTTCTGTTCTAAATTAAATAAAAACTGGCAGATTTTACAGACAGGATCATGGGAAATCCTCTCTTCAAATGACCTCATGCCTGCTCCAAGCTGGTGTTCAGTTTTCTGTGGTAAGGGCAGCTTTGTCTTGTGTGCTGTTCCGAGCATAGGAAGGAACAGGAAATGATTTTGTTAGCATCTGTTTGACTATATTTGCATGCTATTTATTTATTTGGCACGCGCATTGTCTCCCATACTATAACCCTCTGAGCATTCTACACTCTCTAATGCCAGGGCCAGTCGGGGACTTAATTGCCCATTATCACCAACATTAGGCTTTGAGCATCTCCCTGTGAAAGCCTGAGGGAACAGTCAGGGACACCACCTCCCTAAAATAGGTTAAGCAAAAATCCTTCATGAAAAAAATATTAACAAATAATAGATAAAAAAAATAGTCAAAATCCCTTTGGGTGAAACAAAGACCCTAAAGCTCTTTAACAACTGAGGCAAAAACCAAATCAAAACAAACAAAAAAAAACCCCAACTAACCCAACGGTTACAAGGAAATTTGTTTTGCCCTAACAATTTTGGCTGTCATCCAAGTTTTCCTAAATATATTTCCAGCCTTGTGTTTGGTGCTGTGTGTTTCTTCTGTCCTCCCAGCAGCTTGCTAGTGTACAGCCTTTGACGTGTGCTGATGATGACAAAATGCCTCATTGTGCAACTCAGATATACACTGGTGGTACAGGCAATACTTGAGGTAAAAGGTGGGTTGTTGTTTTTTTAACTGTAATTGTTGGGATTATTTATTCCAGCTCTTAAAGCAGCAGAACCCTGAATAGCCCCCCCAAAAGGCTCCGACTTAACATTCATCTCATAATTATATACTGTTAATCTATAATAATAAAACGCTAAGCGCGCATGCGCACTCTCACTGCGTGCTTCCTTGATCCTTGTTCTGTCGCGCTGTGCCGGCAAGAGTGCGCATGCGTGCTTACTACATAGGACTCCAGGACGTGTGGAGTGGCGGCTGCCGGGAGGAGGGCTGTCGGCGGAGGGCAGATGCCGAAAGAGGCTAAGAAGCCGGCAGGAGCGGTGAAAGCGCGCAAGGCATCGGGCCCCCCTACTCTCCACCTCGCGCCGCTGCGACTGAGGATGGCCGCCATGGCAACTTCAAAATTAAAAAAAGCCCGGGCTCCACACCGAGAAATGAGAACTGCTGCGCGCACACAGACAGTGCAGCAGTTCTCATTACAGCAGGTAATTCAGGTACCCCGAGCACAATACGGAGCAAGGAGGTGATCGTGAGCTTTTCCCGCCCCTCTCCAGCTTCAGGAAGGGATCGGGACAAATCTCGCACAGCGGCGACCCAGGACTACCTCTCATCCGGCAACGCAGAGAGAGTTCCCCCGCCCCCACACGCCAGGGCGCCGCACACTGATGACGTCAGAGGGGAACTGTCAATCACTGCTGCTGTCGCCTGCAGGGGGTCTATGAGTGCGTTCGCCTAAACTTTTCCCTCTTTTATTCCAGTCTTTGCAGGTTCCCCGGTCCGGCCGAACTAGGAAGCATGGGGTGTGGCTCCAGCCTGCCCTTCTGATGCCAGTCGTAAGATGCAAACTGAAATAAATAAACTCTGCCCTTGCCCTAGCACCGTTTCTACCATGGGGGTGAGGCTGCCCGGTTCCCTCCCTTGGTGCCAGGGTGGTGAAGTAAGACCTTTTTAAAGCTGCAGGGGGGGACAGAAATGCTGCTGCATAGGGGGCAGGGAGAAAGACAGATAGTGGGAGGGAGGGAGACAGAAAGAAAGACAGACAGACATATATTCTAGCAGGAGGAGGTAAAACAAAGGGAGAAGGGCTGCTGCTGGATAAGGAGAGCAGTGAAGGAGTGGTGGTGGAAACAGGGGAGGTAAAAGGAAGGGAGAATGGACAGATGGAGCAAGCAAGGGGTGGTGGTGGACAGCCAAGGAAAAAGAAAAACAGAAATACAGAAAGCGGCTAAGGAGAGAGAGAGAGAGAGAGAAAGAAATAAAGACAGACACACACATATATTCTAGCACCCGTTAATGTAACGGGCTATAAGACTAGTTACTAATTAATGTGCTAACCACTTGTACACAATTATTTGACAAGTTCTCAGTTTTTCTTGACAACTTAACTTAGATAATTGCAATTACATTGTTTTGTATTCAACTCAACAACAATAGTGTATCTAGCAGTCTAATTCCACATGCAAGTGGCACTTCCAAACAGCCCACTTGAAGTTCCTATCAGTTTATTTATTTATTTTTGACATCATGAAGGTTATAAGGCTCTAAAGCAGGCAGAAATTACTAAGCTGACTCTAGAAAAAGTCAACAAATACCCCCACAGTATTCGAGGTGTGGCCGTACCATAGAGCGATACAAGGGCATTATAACATTTTCATCTTTGTTTTCCGTTCCTTTCCTGATAATTCCTAACATTCTATTTGCTTTCATAGCTGCCGCCACATATTGAACTGAGGATTTTAACATATCCTCACTTTGCACTTGTTCACATTAAATGTCATCTACCATTTTGAAGCCCAGTCTCCCCAGGTCCGCTTGCAATTTTTCACAATCCTTTTGCGATTTAACAAATTTGAATAATTTAATTAGCCTATTAATTATTTCCATCTCTAGATCATTGATAAATATGTTAATAAGCAGCAGTCCTAGCACAAACCGCTGGGGAACCCTACTCCATTGAGAATATTGACCACTTAAACCTACTCTCTGTTTTCTGTCTTTCAACCAATTCTTAATCCCTAATAGAACATCACCTCCTATCCCATGACTTTCTAATTTCCTCAGAAGTCTTTCATGAAGAGGGGGCGCTAGAGTGCCCGATGGGATAAGATGCAAACAGCACGAGCTCCGGTGTGAAGAATCGCTATTAACCCGGGAATCTGCCTCAAACACCGCGATTGAATTTCAATTTGCTTCCTGAGCTCGGCTAAACATGGCCTCGAGCAAATCTACTAAAAGAAAGAGCGCGGAGCCCTCAACTCCGACTAAAGACGGCTCAGCTCGGATCGAAGAAACAGCTACCGCCGCCATTTTGGATGAGCTCCGCTTGATAAAAGATTTACTAGTGGACACGAAACAAGATGTGCTGGAGGTAAAGACTGATTTAGCTGCCCTCAAGGCTGACTTTGCAGCAGCTAGATCTAAAATTGACGACATTGATGTTCGAGTCGGCGTGACTGAAAACGCCATTAAACAATTACACCGGCAGTCAGCGCGCATCACCACGCTAGAGCGTGCACAGGAGGACGCTGACAATTGTGCGAGGAGGAATGGATTTAGGCTTTTGGGCCTCGCGGAAGGCCGTGAGGCCTGTGATCTGACAGACTTTCTTGCAGCATTACTTCCACAAGTACTGAAGATGAATGATGACATCAAGCTTGAATTTGATAATGCACACTGTCTCCCACATCCACCCAACTTGCATAAAAAATACCCCAGACCCATACTGGTGACGATGATGAAACATCAACAGGTTTTGCTGATAATGCAACATGCAAAGATGCACGCTCCGATCACTTTTGAGGGAGGTAAACTACTCATCCTGCCTGATCTCACTAAAGAAACAGCAAAGCGCAGGAAGCTTTTGTTGTCCTACAGACCTCAGCTCAAAAACATGGGGGCACGTTTTGGGATGCTGTATCCAGCGCGTTTGCGGGTCACTTACAATAATGCAATGAAGGATTACTATCTCCCATCAGACTTGGCTGATTTTATAGAAAATGTCAAACCCACCTCTATTGATAAGACCTGAGGGCTCAACTTGGACTCTTATGTATACTGGTACCTGGTCTGCATATGTAAGACTGCATATTGAATGCTGTTTTCTTGATATCTGAATATCACACATTTGTTTCTGTTGTCTAACTCATTTTCTATTTCAGAATGCTTTTTCCGGAGTTTCATATGATACAGGAGCTTGGTTTTCTGTTTATCTTATCCCTGACAGACTTTAGACCCACAGTGTTACTTGCTTGGTTTACAAGGTGTTTTTTGTCATTACAGCTCGTGTTGGCACTGCTCTTAATGATGCTACTGTTTGCTATATTTCTGCATTTTTCTTGCTGTGCCTTATTATTATCTTTATCAGTGATGTTTCTGTACTTTCACAGTCTGCAATATGTTTGGCTGATGACACTCTCTACTTACCTGTTATGTCTCTAACATGCTTTTCATTGAACGTGAAGGGGTTTAATAATCCTGTGAAGAGGCGGAAAATATTAAACTATACTAACCAATATAAACCTGACATAGTGTTCTACCAAGAAACTCATCTGAACACTATAGAAGCACTCAAAATTGCTCCATCCTGGGCTTTTCCTCCTTTGATTTCACTGTCCCTTGGTAAGAAAAATGGAGTCATTACGTTGATCAGAAGACGCTCAGATACCAAAATAATCTCCTCAGCTACGGACTCTGAGGGCCGTTGGATTAAACTTTCTCTTCTCATAGCAAATAATCCACTTCATATTCTTAACATTTATGCACCTAATAAGGATTGTCCCTCATTCTTTACTACGTTAGCAGAAGTGATTTCGGGCTTCGGTGATTAACCTTGCATCATCGGTGGAGACTTCAACTTAATTCTTAATCCTGACAAAGACCGGAAGTCAAAATCGTCATACAAAAAATCTAACTCCTGGTTCGCTTTGCAAGATTTGCTATGTCAACTTAAACTTATTGATCCATGGAGGTAGTTACATGCAGATGAGCAGGCGTTTACTTTCTTTTCCCCGCCGCATTCATCACACTCCAGAATTGACTTTTATCTAATTAGTCATTCCTTGGTGCATAAACTGGATTCAGCTGACCTGCATCAAATACTCATCTCGGATCATGCTTCCATATCCTTAGTCCTCAAGGATATTACGATGTCGCATGTCAAACCTTGTTGGCGCTTTAATTCCTTTGTTGTCTGACCAATCATTCATAGATCATGTTCATAAGCATATTGTGGAATTTTTTGAATTTAATACTGTCGAGCTGACATCTTGGCAGATCACGTGGGATGCCTTCAAATCCTTTATTAGAGGCATCATCATTGCTTATGCCGCCAACCAACGTAAGTTGAATAGATCTTCCTTACAATTACTGCAAAATCAGATTAACGAACTTGAAACTTCTCATTTAAGTGACTTGACTAATTTGCCTTTACAAGAAAAACTGAGAAAACTGAGATATGATTACAATTTACAGCTAAGTACTGTTGCGGCTTCGGAGGTTTTTCTACAGGCTGCACATTATTACGCCACTTCAAATAAAGCCGGTCATCAACTCGCTGACTACTTGAAGATGAGAGCTGAAAGAACTACTATTCCAGCCATTTGTTCTTCTGATGGTACCACATTGTTAACAGCGTCGGACATATGTGATTCATTCCGATTATTTTACAAGGAGCTCTACTCCACAGACTCCCCGGATGAGAATGCTATAATTGGTTATTTACAGGACCTGGATGGTCCCAAGTTGGACTCAGAAGATGTGGAGATATTAAGTCTACCGATTCAGTTGGATCATCTTAAGGAAGCCTTATTAGGTATGGCTAAGCGTAAGTCTCCCGGACCAGATGGTCTTACTGTGGAGTTTTATATTGCATTTCAAGATGTACTGCTGCCCATCTTGTTAAGATATTTTCATCACCTCATCAGCCAAGGCTCTGCGAGTGGAACCTTTACGGAAGCCCTTATTATCGTCCTCTTGAAGCCAGATAAAGATCCTTTATCAGTACAAAATTATCGTCCCTTGTCCCTTATAAATGTGGACGCCAAAATCTTTGCAAAACTACTGGCTAAGAGACTGTAACAAGTTTTACCTAAAATTATCTCACCGGATCAGAATGGCTTCATGAAGGGGAGGCTTGCTAGTGACAATACCATACTCTTTTCTCACATAATTTCTTGTGCCCCAGCACGAGTCTCCTCGTTTGTGAGCATGGCCTTAGATGCCGAAAAGGCGTTTGACCGTGTGGAATGGTCATACTTATTCCAGGTTCTGAACTGGTTTGGTTTTCCGAGGATTTTCCAACAAATGATCAGAGTACTCTATTCCAATCCATCTACTAGATTGCGGATAAATAATGTGCTTTCGGCCGCCTTCACTCCAACTCGAGGCAGGGCTGTCCATTGTCACCACTCCTTTTTAATCTGGACTTGGAACCTCTGCTTATAAGCATTCGTTCACACCCAACTATTCCTGGATTGGAAATTGATGACCTTCAGATAAAGCTGTCAGCATATGCAGACGATATACAGCTATATACTACTATTGAGTCTTTACCATCTGTATTAAAATGCATAGAGGCTTATTCATGGGTATCTGGTTACAAACTCAACTCTGCAAAGTCAGAAGTCATGTCACTCGGTGATCAGCCCTGCAGTGACATCATTCGTAACCTCCATCTTAAATATACTCCTACCAAACTAAAATATTTGGGGGTATTCTTTGGTACGTCACTAGAAGAAACGGCTCTGTTCAATGTTGATCATATCCTACAAATAATACAAACAACTACTTCTAGGTGGTCACCTTTAAGACTCTCTTGGTGGGGCCGACTTGATTCTATTAAGATGGTTCTAGTTCCCAAAATTACATATGTGCTATCGATGCTACCCTTTCTTTTACCTATCACTGCCTATAAAAGGTTTGAATCTCTCTTAGTGTAATTTTTGTGGAATAATAAAGTGCCTCGCATAGCCTTAAAGAAACTCAAATGTACTAAAGAAAATGGGGGAGTCAACTTCCCTAGCCTATATGAATATCATCTCACCTTTATATGTAAACAAGGATCACTTTGGCTACTGGATTCTCCTATATCGTATTGTCCAACTTGGCTCAAATTGGAACATAAATTGTTTCATAAATCATACCTGAATTACATACCTTTTGCAACTCCAAATGCTTTACTCAAACAAAATCAAATCTTAACTTCCACTAGGGTGGCTATTCGAGAAGTTGATTCCTATGCTCCAGTACAATGGAAGGACACGTTACATACACCACTTTGGAGAAACCCTCATGTACAGATACAAGGGCAATACATGGAATGGAAATCGTGGTGCAAGCGTGGAATGTGGGCACTCCATCACCTGTTCTCCTCCATAGATTGCACTAAATTTCTGGACTTTGTTAGTCTATGCTCCCTTTTTAAACTAGATACTTACCAGTATTTTCAGTGGCTGCAGTTACGTCACAGTGTCAGTGCATACTTGCGATTGAACAAGCTTACTTCTGATTTGCCATCCATACTTGTTTGGTCATTAGATTTAGTTGATCAGCCTGGCCAAGCATCATATCGGTACAAATTTATACATCGCAACAAGTTTACGCCTTCTACAGCTTTATATGATATCTGGGCTATGGATACTCAGATGAACTCTGCTTCGTTAGCCTGGGGGAAGAATTGGTTGTTGTCATTCAAGGCTATGAAGTCGTCTGCTATAATGCAAACTGTACTATATCTATATCATAGGGCTTATTGGACGCCTGTCAAGCTATCTAAAATGAATAATACTGTTTCTAACAGATGTTGGTCTTGTCTCACTGACATTGGAACCCTAAGACATATGATATTCCAATGTCCTCATTTACAACTGTTTTGGTGTGATATTTGGGAGACAATTTGTAAATTATTACCAATCACTGATACATTGACGTATGCAATTGTTATCTATGGCGCTAGCGCCTTGCAGTCACCTTTGGACAGGTTTGGGGCTAAGTTACTTAAGGCACTATTATTATTAGCAATCAAAATAATATTATCCTGTTGGAAAGATTTCTCTTCCTTAAATTACAATATGTGGTGGAACACTGTATGTCTCTACTCTAAATATGAACATGTTGCTGCTGAAAAAACCAATACCCTTACACACTTTCGAAATGTTTGGTTACCAGTTCTTGATTACTGTAACAATGTCTGATGATATGCTGTCACTGATATGCTGATAAAGCTGGTTTAGCGGACTGTACGCTGTAATGACATGTTAACTTATGGATGTTTCTTATTGTTTTGTTATGTTATATGAAAATTTAATAAAAAAAGATTGAACTTTAAAAAAAAAAGAAGTCTTTCATGAGGTACTTTGTGAAATGGGTTTTGAAAATCCAAATACACAATAACAACCTTTATCCACATGTTCATTCACCCCTTCAAAGAAATGCAGTAGATTGGTGAAGCAAGATTTCCATTGAATAAGGGTTCCTTTTACAAAGGTGCGCTAGCGTTTTTAACGCAAGCACCGGATTAGCGTGTGCTAGCCAAAAATCTACCCCCCTGCTCAAAATGAGGCGGTAGCGGCTAGCAGGTGCGGCAATTTAGTGCATGCCATTCCACGCATTAAGGCCCTAGCGTGGCTTTGTAAAAGGAGCCCTAAATCCATTCTAGCTTTCTCTCATTAATCCAGGTACTTAGAACGATTTAATTTGGAAATATATGTAAACAGTCTGTCATTTTGTTCTTTATAATAGTCGCTACCATTTTGCCTGGCACTGATGTCAGACTTACCGGTCTATAAGTTCCCGGATCACCTTTGTAACCCTTTTTAAAAATTGGTGCCACATTGGCCACCCTTCAGGCTTCCAGAACATAGAAACATAGAAATTGACGGCAGAAAAGGGCCACAGCCCATCGAGTCTGCCCATACCAATGACCCACTCCCTGACTTTTACTCCCCTATAGATCCCACGTGAATATCCCATTTTCTCTTAAAATCTGACACGCTGTTGACCTCAATCACCTGCTGAGGTAGCTCGTTCCAATGATCAACTACCCTTTCGGTGAACTATCCTGGATTTTAAAGAAAAATTACAAATTACTAATGATAGCTCTGTAAGTTCATTTTTCAATTCTATCAGTACTCTGGGATGTGTACCATCTGGTCCAGGTGATTTACTACTGTTCAGTTTATCAAATTGACCCATTACATCTTCCAGTGTTACAGAGATTTGTTTTGCTCCTTTCTCTTGTTACCTTTTCATTCCTTCCTCATGGTCTGTTCTCTGTCCTTCTCCCTTGCTTCAGTTCTTTTCTCAGTTTTACTCAGCCCCCTTCCCTGGGCATGTGTGAGTTTGTGATCAAATGTATATATGTAGTCCAGTGATAAATCTTAATTTGAGCAGTTGTAAAGGGTTTTCAATGGTTGGAGTATTATATATCCAAAATTACAAATTCCAACCCCAACAAAAATATTAGTGCGACTCTTTTCACATAGGTGCTCAGCCTGTGGCTTACTGACTCTCGTCATTGGTTCAAACACAACTATGGCGACACATTACTTTTATCTTTATTAATTAGCCATATTTCACTGTTTTTTCCTTTTCTGTTTTATTTTTATATATCATAAATATGAATTCTTCAATAGATGGCCCCTGCTCAGAAGAGCTTACAATCTAATTTGGATAGACAGGACATCTCACGATTGGGGAGTTTTATGCCTAAAATTTACATATGGTGCCAAAAAGGGGGTACAGAAATGGGAGGGTGATAGGCTGATTGAGGGCATTCCTCACAATGATATGCATAATTATAGAATAAGGGGAATCTGCAAATGGGCATGCTTAAACTTAGGCACAATTCCCGGGCAAAACTACTACTCAGTAAACTGCACCTAACTTTATGTGCCATTTATAGAACAGCGTTAAGTGTGATTTTCAGTGCCAGTTTTTTAAGTGCAATATAAACAGCAGAATTCATTCCAAGATATCTACCTGTACAATCCTATATACAGGCAGTCCCCGGGTTAAGAATGAGTTACGTTTTAAAAGCTGTTCTTAGTTGGATTTGTATGTAGCTCAGAAATTGTAGATTTTAAGATTCCTGCTGCTTATCTCTGCTCCCAGCTGACAAAAGGGCCAACTGCCAATACTAGTATCCCCTCTAAGGTATAACATACACAATCACACGCCATTCTTTAAGTGGCCATGCATCATTCCTGCATCTGCTACAGAAGAAGTGTAGGAGTCTATGCCATTGGAAATACTGTTCAGTAAAATCAAATGAAGCCTCAACCTCGTTCTTAAGTACGAGTTGTACTTAAGTCAGACCTCTATAACTTGGGGACAGCCTGTATTCAACAGTGCTTACTAAGGCCCAAATTCTTCAAAAGACGTGCCCTACCGCCACCTGACTGACCAGTAAGGGGGCATGTTTTTTAAAATAAAAAATTGAAAGTGCGGTCTCTCATATACAGGCTTTAGTCCAGGGGTGCCCACATTTTTTGAGCTTGCAAGCTACTTTTAAAATGACCACATCAAAATGATCTACCAACAATAAAATTTAAAAAAATACAAAGCACACTGTACGCCGAGAAAATGTTAATTACCATTTATATTCGGGTTTTTTTCAAAGAGGTCAAGGCAGATGACTTTTAAATATACAGTGTCACCTTAGTAACAACTATACAAAAATAGACAAATATACCCCCTCCCTTTTTACTAAACCGCAATAGCGTTTAGCGCAGGGAGCTGCGCTGAATGCCCCATGCCTCAACGCTCATAGGCTCTCTGTGCTAAAAAACGCTATTGCGGTTTAGTAAAAAGGGGCCATAGTGCAAAATATAGACAGCAGATATAAATTCTCAAAACGGACACATTTTGATCACTAAATTGAAAATAAAATCATTTTTCCTACCTTTGTTGTCTGGTGATTTCATGAGTCTCTGGTTGCACTTTCTTTTTCTGACTGCATCCAATATTTCTTCCCTTCTTTCAGCCTCCTGTATGCTTCCTCTCCTCCAGACCTCATTCCCTCCCCCAATTTTTTTCTTTCTCTCTCCCTGCCCCCTCCCCTTTCTTCCTCCCTTCCCTCTTTCTTTCTTTCTCCATGCCCCCTTTCTTTCTTTCTGTCTCCCTGCCTGCCCCCTTTCTTTCTATGTCTTTCTTTCTCCCTGCCTCCCCCCCAATCCACCGTCGCCGCCATCGAGGAACAGGCCCCCAAGCCACTGCCGCTGAGTTCTGAGCTCTCCCTGCTTCCCGATACCGTAAACAGGACAGCAAAAGAGCCGGGCCCACCGGTCTTCCCCTGACATCAATTCTGACATTGGAGAGAAAGTTCCGGGCCAGCCAGGCAGCGATTGGCTGGACTCTGGAACTTCCTCTCTGATGTCAGAATTGACATTGGGGGGGGGAGGTTGGTGGGCCCGGTGCTTTCGCTATCCTGTTTACGGCGTCGGGAAGCAGAGAACGCAAAGGCAATGTAAGTCTATCATGGAGCCAGGAATAGGCTCCAAGATCGACTCACGTTGCATTTGCGATTGATCTTTTGGGCACTCCTGCTTTAGTTGATTAGCTTTTCCACTTTGTATACTTTTTGCTTAAACCGCTTTGGGTAGTCTCGGTTCCTATTACAGTATTGTGGACTTGAGAATGTTTAGTCAATTATTTCTTTATGACTTATGTTCCTTATTCTTAAAGTAAGGTGACTTTAATCATTCTTTCTGTACAAGATGTAAATGCCTGATAATAATGGAAATTTGATTAAAAAAAAAAAAAAAATTGAAGACGCCAGTCTTGCACCTACATAGGCGCATAGGGATGCCTAAAACTGGCAGGGCATGGTTTGT
Source organism: Geotrypetes seraphini (assembly GCF_902459505.1). Classification (NCBI taxonomy): domain Eukaryota; kingdom Metazoa; phylum Chordata; class Amphibia; order Gymnophiona; family Dermophiidae; genus Geotrypetes; species Geotrypetes seraphini. Next base: position 193,542,515 of record NC_047085.1, read on the forward strand.
GCAGGAAGTGGCCTTAAGGCATATGTAGGCATCCCTATGTGCCTCCGTAGGCATGAGACCGGCGCCTTAAATGTAGGCCTTTAAAATGCGGACCTACATTTAAGGCACCTGTTTTATTTAAATGGCACCTACATGTGATTGGCACGCGATCGGCGGCTGTTTCTTAGGCAGGTGGCAAAACCGGCACTATTTATAGAATCCTGCTCTAAATGTATAGGACTACTAAATATGAAAGAATTTCAAACATCCAGATTCAGTATTTCAAGTTAGTCCCTAGACGTCCTCCCTGAGTCTAAGCATCTAGTTTCCCACATTTGGTGTTATTTTTCCCAGGTATACAGTGATAAACTTCAGAGTGGCTTTTATCTTGCAGTGGGGTTTTTTCTCTTCAGTTCTGCTTCTGATACTTTTCTGTCATCTGTCTGCACTGGGAAACAGCAGCTCTGTATCTGGTAGCCTTGGCGTCTCTTGTTAGGCAAAGCAGTTTGGTTTTGCAGCACTTGAATGTCTAAGGAAAGCTGCACACCTCTGCAAAAGGCGCTCACAGAACAAAAAGCAATGCTAGTTAAAAATGTCACACATTAATGAGGTAACTCTATTAATAATGCACTGATAACTATGCACCAAATACATGCAGACATGTTTAAACAGTGGCATATACAAGGTCTGACAAGTTCATGAACTTGCCACCGTGCACTTACACTGCCAGCACTGTATACACAGCTCGGTAGGGTTTCATAACCTTGGTATATGAGTGTCTCGCAGCTGTGTTTGTGTCGACATGGCGGTGTCTTGCTGAATGGCATCCATTATTGTTGCTGCATGCTTTTGTGTGTTGTCGTGAGAATGTCAGGGCTTGAATTGGAGCAATGAGCAAACATTAAATTTCTTGTTAAACTTGGCAAGAGTGGAAGTGAAATCAGGGACATGTTAGTCCAAGTTGATGGGGATAATGCCATGAAGAAAACAGCAGTGTACAAATGGATTAAATATTTTTCTGAGGAGAAAGAAAGCGTCACTGATGAAGAGGTCAGGCTGGCTAGTAACAAGCAGAGCTGATGAAAACATGGCAAAAAATTTTCGAATTATGCATCAAATCATTGCCTGATTGTGAGAAGCATAGCAGAACAACTAAACATTGATAGAGAAACAGGAAAATCGTAACTGAAAATCTTGACATAAGAACATAAGAAGCGCCATCTCCGGAACAGACCCTAGGTCCATCAAGTCCGGCGATCCGCACACGCGGAGGCCCCGCTAGGTGTACCCTGGCATAGTTTTGGTCCCCATATCGCTCCAAGCTTCTCGTAAAGAGAAGTGCATCTAGCCTACCCCTACCCATGTCACTTCATGCCACTCATAAGGAGATGTACATTTAACTTACCCTTAAATCCTAGAATGGGGGATTCTGCTTGGTGGGAGAGCATTCCAGGTGTCCACCACTCGTTGTGTGAAGCAGAACTTCCTGATATTTGTCTTGAACTTGTCCCCCCTTAGCTTCAACCCATGTCCTCTTGTCCGTGCCACATTGGACATTGTAAATAACGTTTTTTCCTGCTCTATTTTGTCGATTCCTTTCAGTATTTTGAATGTCTCGATCATATCCCCTCGTAGTCTCCTTTTCTCAAGGGAGAACAACCCCAGTCTCTTAAGTCTTTCCTCGTAATCCAGGTTCTCCATACCTTTCACCAGCTTTGTTGCTCATCTCTGCACCCTCTCTAGCAGTATGATATCCTTCTTTAGGTATGGAGACCAATGCTGGACGCAGTATTCCAAGTGTGGTCTAACCATCGCTCTATAAAGCGGCATTATGACTTTCTCCGATCTACTCGTGATTCCTTTCTTTATCATGCCTATCATTCTATTCGCGTTCTTCGCTGCCGCCGCACATTGCACCGTCAGCTTCAGTGTCCTATCGATTAATACTCCCAGGTCCTTTTCCTGTTCAGATTTTCCCAGAGTTGCACCTGACATACTATACTTGTTGTATTCCTTATTTTTTCTGCCTAAGTGCATCACTTTGCATTTTTCTACATTAAACTTCATCTGCCATTTATCTGCCCAATTCTCCAATCGGCTCAAGTCACTCTGGAGTTCTTCACTGTCCTTCTGCGATTTGATGGCCCGGCATAGCTTTGTGTCATCTGCAAACTTGATGATCTCACTGGATGTTCCATCCTCTAGGTCATTGATGAAGATATTAAATAAGATGGGCCCAAGTACCGAGCCCTGGGGCACACCGCTAGTCACATTTTCCCAGTCCGAGAACTTCCCATTTATGCCCACTCTCTGCCTTCTGTTCTCCAGCCATTTGCCTATCCATCTTAGTATATCTCCTTCTATTCCATGGCCCTGCAGTTTCCTGAGGAGTCTTACATGTGGAACTTTGTCGAACGCTTTCTGAAAATCCAAGTATATAATATCCACCGGTTCTCCATTATCAATTTGTCTGTTCACTGTCTCAAAAAATTGAAGTAGGTTCGTCAAGCATGACTTCCCTTTCCTGAATCCATGTTGGCTGGCTTTCATCAGGTAGTGTGTGTCTAGGTGCCGGGTTATGCTATCCTTGATCAGCGCCTCAACCATCTTCCCAGGGACCGACGTGAGACTCACAGGTCTATAGTTGCCCGGTACTCCTCTTGATCCTTTTTTGAATATCGGCGTGACGTTCGCTATCTTCCAGTCGTCTGGTATCTGCCCTGTTTTGATTGACAGATTGGCAAGTTTTTGGAATAGTTCTCCGATTTCCACTTTTAGCTCTTTCAAGACTCTCGGATGAATTCCATCCGGTCCAGGGGATTTGTCGCTTTTGAGTTTGTCGATCTGGCGGTATATCTGGTCCAAGTCCACGTCTACTGTGGTAAGGCTGTCCTCTGTTACTCCTTTAAACACTTTCACTGCTTCTGGAATTGTTGCAGTGTCTTCCTTTGTAAAGACAGACGCAAAGAATGAATTTAGTCTGTCTGCGATTTGTTTGTCTTCCTTGATGTACCCTTTCCTTCCCTGGTTGTCCAGCGGTCCCACCGCCTCATTTGCGGGTTTTCTCCCTTTCACGTACTTGAAGAAGGGCTTGGTTTTTGGCCTCCTGCGCTATTTTCTCCTCATAGTCCTTTTTGGCATCCCTCACTGCCCTGTGACACTTCTCCTGATCACCCTTGTGTTTGTTCCAAGTTTCGATTGTTTTCGTGCGTTTCCATGCTTTGAAGGAGTCCTTCTTTTCTTTTATGGCTTCCTTCACCTCTTTAGTAAGCCACGCCGGCTCTCTTTTGCCTTTGGTTTTCTTTGCTTTGGATATCCTCGGAATGTAGAGGCTTTGTGCTTCCGTGATAGTATTTTTCAGAAGGGACCATGCCTGTTCTACCGTTTTGACTTTGCCCATTTTTTTCTTGATCCGTTGTTTCACCATGGCTCTCATGCTATCATATCTTCCCCTTTTGAAGTTTAAAGTTGTGGTTGAGGTTTTGGTACTTTTCCCCTTCCCGACCATCGAGTCTGAAGTTGATTATGTTGTGATCGCTCGTCCCCAGCGGGACCGTGACTTCTACTTCCTTTGCTGGCCCCGTAATGCCGTTTAGGACATGAGAAAGGTGTGTGCAAAAATGATTCCTCGTGGTTCCTGCATCACAGCAATGCATCAGCTCACATGGCTGTGAAGGAGGTTTTAGCCAGTAAACAAATAACTGTATTGGAACACCTTCCATACTCACCTGGCCCCCAATGACTTTTTTCTTTATCTGAAGATAAAGAAAATATTGAAAGGAAGACATTTTGATGACATTCAAGGGTAATACGACGACAGCTCTGATAGCCATTCCAGAAGAGTTCCAAAATTGCTTTGCAGGGTGGACTAGGTGCTGGCATCTGTGCATAGCTTCCCAAGGGGAGTACTTAGAAGGTGACCTTAGTGATATTCAGCAATGAAAGACCTTGTATGTGTGTACATTCTGAAAATGTTCTTACGTGCTATTCTGTAAGTATGCAAAGATCAAAGTACATTCAAGAAAGAGCACCAGAGTTAAGTGGTGGAATGCAGCGTGCTAAAATCAAATTTTATAACGGCGGTTCCACTTGAAACTGATGTTATAGAATACTAGCGTTAAGGCCACAATTTAAGGTGCTAGCTGTTATACCATATGAAAAGCTGGTGTTGGTGCTCGTGCCTAATTGTTGTGCCTAATTGTCTGCCTAATTGGCAATTAGGCACGCAACTTCTAAGCATGCTCCTGACCTGCCCATGCTTCTCCCACCTTTACACCCTCTGGAAGTTGCAAACAATAGAATCTGCGTGCAAAGCTCCTAAAATAGTGACTAAGGGCAGTTGGGTGTGCAGTTGCTAATTGGTGCCAATTACCGTAATGCCAGTTAAGCCAATACTGGCTATTAACAACAATTAACAGCCAGTTATTACATTCAGTTGCATGCACTGCACAACTAAGTCAGAGATAATAATTAGTGAGGTAAATGCTCTCAAAGTATACAAAATAGAGAGGTCAAAAGCAATAACAAAAGTGTAACTAGAACCAAGACTTCTCAATATATGAAAGTCAAATATGAGTCTTAAATATAGGTGTTGAAATAAGGTAATACAACTTTCACATACACTCAGATTTGTGTAATCCGACCAAGAGCCGTGGCTCCTATAGCCGAACCCACCATCCCATCACTGTGTATGACTTTAGTGCAAATCTAGTATTCAAAGAGTACGTTGCATTGCACAACTGACATTGTTTTATACATTGTGCATGCAAATTTGTGTGCTAAGCATAAATCTGGACATGCAAGTTTATATCATAGGGGGATCTTACATAGCATGCATTGTACATGTGTAGGGATGGAACACAGCACACATACACTCAGGATACGAGTCAAGTGGAGGCGTTGCCGTGGCAAGCTCCGAGCTCCTTTTATTATGCTTCTGTGCTAATGACATCATAGTAGCTCCCTCGATTACATGTCTAATGATTGGTGGATACAAAGTCACATGCATTTATATCGTGTCACCTTCAACTCAGCACTTAGACAATACCTGTGTTACTGCACGTATTCAATGCCTGTCAGCTGATGTCCTTTCCCAAATAAGGACTAATTAAATAAGATAAGGGTTAATTTGTGACAGGTAAGGGGGAGAGAGGGAATGATTCAGCATTCTGTCACAGGGGCTTAGAAATCAGTATGCTGACCTCACCCTGATTCAGAATGGCATCCCTTCATTTCCCCTTACTTTACTATTTTTAAGGGCTTTATAGAGGTAAGGCAAATCTGCTCGGGATAATTTGAGATATCGACCATGACATGGACTTATGCATAAAGCAAACAAAGAAGGCAGGCCCTGAAAAAAACAAAAGAGAGTAATCAAGAGACCGATCCCAATGAATAGATACTGCAAAATGACCTGGATCCATTGGCCAGATGGTAGCCAGGACCATAAAGCATTCCACCACTGTGGTAAGATATCTTGATGCATATTAGAGGCCAGATCATGTAGTTTCTGAATTTGTTCTTTCATACTGTTGCTGTTATCGGTTAGATTAAAACAGCACATATTTTTAATGGTTTTGCAACCGTGATGATGTAATAATAAGAGATAATCTATGGCTGCACTGTTGTCTAACACAGCTGTCCGTATTTCATTTTGTTCTTGATTTAACAAGCTAAGTGCGTGTGAGATATGATTGATGTTTTTAGCTAATGCACAAGCTAATCGGGCTAAAGTTTTATGATTATATAATGCTAACCCATGTACACCAAATAAAGAGACTGCCAAAGAGATATATTCCGTTAGGAAAGTACAGGGAAATATATTAATGTAGTCAGAAAATCGCTAAATAGGAAGAAAAGATCAGACTGACTAAGATGATAATAATGGATGTCAGTGAGAAGAGAGTAGAGCTACTGGTATTCAAAAAATGCTCAGAGAAGTGAAACCCTGAAGAGGGGTTGAAAACCACCTCTTGAGAGGAAGAGTTTACCATCCAATCATTGCATTCACATGTAGAAAATTACTCTCTGGTCACTGAAAAAATATATTTTGTAACACTTATGTAGTATTATTCCAAAAGCTATATCAGAGACTCTCTATATGGACAAAATATGATTGCACTTAGCTTGCAGAAAACTTAGAAAGGTTAACAGTCTCAGGGGTCCCAACGTGGCCCCGTTTCGAGATGTTCTGCTTCAGGAGACCCAAACGTGTTTGTTTAAAGCCCTCTGTGCAGCCTTGATAGAAACAATTTTTTGCCAAGAGAAATCGGTCTTAAGATTCAAAGTTTCCAAACGATTTCTCTTGGCAAAAAATTGTTTCTATCAAGGCTGCACAGAGGGCTTTAAACAAACACGTTTGGGTCTCCTGAAGCAGAACATCTCGAAACGGGGCCACGTTGGGACCCCTGAGACTGTTAACCTTTCTAAGTTTTCTGCAAGCTAAGTGCAATCATATTTTGTCCATATAGAGAGTCTCTGATATAGCTTTTGGAATAATACTACATAAGTGTTACAAAATATATTTTTTCAGTGACCAGAGAGTAATTTTCTACATGTGAATGCAATGATTGGATGGTAAACTCTTCCTCTCAAGAGGTGGTTTTCAACCCCTCTTCAGGGTTTCACTTCTCTGAGCATTTTTTGAATACCAGTAGCTCTACTCTCTTCTCACTGACATCCATTATTATCATCTTAGTCAGTCTGATCTTTTCTTCCTATAAAGAGATATATTCAGCTTTTGATAGCAAGTCGACATTATTATCACACTGGTTGTCTAATATATAACTGTTAGAGGTTAAAGAGACAGAGCGTCTGTCTATAGTATAATCCTGGGATTAATCAGTTGCTTTTTATTTACAAAGGCTGCCACTAATCTATTCAGGCAGTATTGGGTATTGTGTGATAAATTAGCTGGAATGTAATTCCATGTTTGCTTTCCAAGTGTCCAAAACCATCCTGCAGGCAGGACAAGGTGAGCATTAATTTATGAAATATTTACAAATTGCGAACAGTTTCACAAAGTTTCACTGTCAATGCAGTTTCTAGTACAATTTTGTACCCTAGCACATGACAGATTTTTATGATTTGCTACAATGGGGGTGTAAATGGTCATGGCATCCCAGGGTAATTTTCGGGCTACTTTTCCCCATGATGTGAACATGGTATATGATACTTCATATTCAGTCATAAAATTAGTTAGTTGGGAAATATTTCCTGTTCCCCCTGGTGCTTTACACACTGGAATTAAACAAGAACCTAACAAAATGTGTACATCAGTGCTCTGCTGTAAGCAGAAATTGTCATTTCCTGAAATATCTGCTATTTTTCCCAAATGTAATAGTGCATTCTTTGCTCCCATGATTCCACAGCAGAAGGTAAAAGAAAACTAAGAAAAGTTAACAAACAAATAACAATCATTAAATAATTATAAGTTAATTGTGCAAAAATAGCAGCAGTAAAATTTCCAGGAGTCATTTCTTTCTCTGTTTGTTTCAATGTGAGAACGGCTTGATCACTTAAGCTTTTAATGTGTCCCCAAGTCACGGGATCAGTCTTAGAATAACTCTTTCTTTTCCAGTCATCTTGCTGTACTATGGGAACTTGTTGTGGTCGCCGTAAGATGAAATCAAACTCAAGAATGGGGTTCTGCAGATGCTGGTGCCACGACATTTCTTTCTGCTTCTGTAGTTTCTGAGATAGGAACAGGTGGAGTGTCAGCGGCTGCGCGTGCAGGTTGGATGTGTCTGCTAGGCACCCAAGCAGGACCTGTAGGAGTTAAAACAGTGGCATAACCCCTTCCCCAGGGATTTAGATGGACTGGTAAGATATAGGGTCTGACAGTGGCTGTCTGCTTTGTTCCTTCTACCGTGACTGTCAGCCAATATTTACTTTGCTTAGCCTCTTGCTTTCCCCCAATTCCCCACACTTGCTTTATCTGATCAAGGGGCCACTCTGAGGGCCATTGATTCAGAGCTATTACCGTGACATCAGCTCCAGTATCTAATAACCCTTGAAATAAAATGTTATTGAAATATACATTCACCAAAGGACAACTATTACCTATTATTTGTGTAAGATAATATACCTGCTTTATAGAAGAACCAAATCCTTGATTCCCATGAACCACCTCTTTTCCTCCTGCAGGTAAGATAAATGGCAACAAGATTAATTGTGCAAAGGATTCTCCTGACCACACAGTTTGGGGAATGTTAGTCCAAGTTTGTATCTTTATATTTCCTGTGTAATCAGCATCTATCACTCCAGGAATCTTAAATAATAAAATGCTAGCTCGCGCATGCGCACTCGCGATGTGTGTTTCCTGATCCATTTTCTGTCGGGATGTGGCCGCACGAGTGCGCATGTGCACTTATTACCTCACAACAGCCTCCCTTCTCTCCACCTAGCACTGCTTTCAAAGGGCCCGGTCACCATGATCGATTCCACAAGCCGGGACTGCAGCCAGCCGCCGATCGCCTCCACAGCGCCTCTTTCCCTCCGTCGATGGCACCGAAGCCCCGGGTCAAGGAGAGCCCCGTTTGCGTCCAATCCGTGTTGATCACCCTCCCACCGCGACACAAACCTCTAAGAATTGCCCTCTAAGTTGTCATTTTGGAAATTCTTCAAATATCCATATTTAAATAGTATCATAAATATAATTGCCTTTCAGGGGATAGGGAAGGGTCGGGCAGGATGGGTTGAGAGCCTGGAATCCAGGGGAGGTTACCAGATTCTTTTTTGTTGGGTGAAATCTGCACTGCTTGTTTCCCATAGCATCAGTACCTGATAAAAGAACTAGCATGCAGTTCTTTCACCAGGCTAGGGAACAAGAGGAAAGCAATTGCCAGTAGTTTGTTTCTCTGGAAAACTATTGTAATATACTCTTGAAATGCTAAAAATAAAAATAAAAAAAAAATTTCAACTCTTTAGTTACTGCAGTTTCAGGCTCAGTACCAAAGACTCAGGGCTGGCGGCTGTTTCCTGCATAGAAGAGCATTAATTATGTCCAGCAAAGTAAAAATCTGTCAACAAAATTCAGCTGTTCCCATGGTATAAATTCTATGTGGTAGACACATCCAGGTCCTGAGATGTTGAACCGAGTCCTAGGGTATTTTACACTGATGAGTTATTAATATTCTCTATTGTACAGTGCCAACTTTTGGTGTATCTGGCTTGACTTTTTTTTGACTCAGCATCTTGCTTCCTTTTTTCTCTTTGGTTGCCGTTTTCTCTTCTTCTTTTCCTTTTCCTTCAGAGTGAATATTTTATGCTGTCTTTCTCTGAGCCATGAAAAACAGATCTGCTTTTGGGGCATGCTCAATTCATTTATTTTTTGGGATTTATTAACCACCTTTATGAAAAGTTGTACCCAAGGCGTAGTACAACAGGGACAGTTTAACATAAAACTTACAATTTTGTTGGCAGCGTAACAATAGTGAAATGACCACGTATAAGAATAAAGAAATAAAGACAGTCAATGAGGTAAACTTGGAAACTGCAAATTGGAAACTAGTAATAGGACTAACATGAAACAATGTCAAAAAGATACACATTTAACAGAAATATGATAAATGTCAGTGCAATACAAACAGTACCATAACAGACAGCATGGAAGAACATTTAGATACTTGTAACATAGATATAATATGATGTCAGCACAATACCAATGAAACACCTAATAAGCACACTTTAGAACATTCAAATTACATAGATGATTATCCTGCCCCCACTTTATGTGGGCATTTGCGCAGTTTCTTGTATAACTAGTATAAGTGTGCTAAGATGTATGAGTCAAGTGTGCTCTGTGGACTTAAATCTCCAGAGGACTTTGCTTCTCCCAGAGAGCTAGGCTGTATCCTTGGAGCTGAAGCCCCGCCCTTCTCCAGTGTGAGAGTGAACAGTTGCCATTTTTGCAGACCGTATGGCTGTATGAGAGCCTGAGTTACCATTATTCTCCCACCAGGTTTTTTTTTACCCTTTATTTCTAACAATCTAACACAGCTTAGTTTTATATCTAAGTTTGGAGAACAATGTTATTTCCACAAGGTGTGGACACACTCTCAGCCCCTTTTTGGATAGGAAAACTGGTAGAGTGAGAAGATTCTGTGACAGAGTTGAACTACCTTGAAGTCATCAATTGCGAGTATTTATTCTTTATTTCAAGCTATTAAAGAAAGTTGCTCAACAAATACAGATTCTAGCTGGTAACACTAAGGGCCAGATTCACTAAAGATAGTGATTCAATCGCTGTTGGCCAATTTCTGGCCGATTTTGAAAAAGCAATTGATTCACTATCTTTGTTGGATGCAAATCATTTGCATGCAAACTCCCCGACTCAATCGCTCAGTGAGCGATTGAGTCGGGGCAGCCCTGACAGTACTGACAGGAGAAACAGTCTCCTGTCATTGCTGTCAGGGCTTCTGCCGTTTTTTTTTTCTTGTTTTTTTTTAATGGCAGAGATATTTTGCAAAATATCATGCCAATAAAATTTTTTTTTTTTAAAAGCCTCCCCCCAACCAAAAAAAAACAGCCACTATACCCAAGGCTGCCCTCCCCACCTGCGTGAATATGGTACAAGGATTGCCAACTCCCTCCTTCCGTCAGGACCCCCCTCCCGAACTTACCGACGTTGCCCCCCTACCCGACCGCGCGAATATGGCAGGAGGGATGCCAACTCCCTCCTGTCATGGAAACCCCACCACCACCATCAACCTGTGCCCCCCCTCCTCCCCTTCCCGTACCTTTAAACGTTGGGAGTAGGAGGGGTGCCCAGACCCTCCTGCTCCATAGGCCTCCAGTGATCTTCAGGAGCAGGAGGAAGTGCAAAGTCCTCCTGCTACTCTGCCCGGCTGCGACACAATGCCGGCCGTAGGCCCCACACCGGTGCATCATGGAATGCATGGGGAGGGGCCTAAAGCCCTGATTGTCTCAGGTGCCTCGGGCTCCTTCCTTGGGAGGGGCCTGAGGCACCTGAGCCAATCAGGGACTTCCTTAAGGCTGAGCCTAAAGAAGTTCCTGATCGGCCATTTATTTAGCCAATCAGGGACTTCCTTAGACTCAGCCTTAAAGAAGTCCCTGATTGCCTCGGCACCTCCCAAGGGAGGAGCCCTAGGCACCTGAGTAAAGCAGGGTCTTAGATCCCCCTCCCCGTGCATTACATGATGCACAGGGACGGGGCCTAAGGCCGGCATTGCGTTGCGGCTGGACGGAGCAGCAGGAGCAGGAGTACTTTGTGCTTCCTCCAGCTCCTGAAGAACACTGGAGGCCTACGGAGTAGGAGGGACTGGGAACCCCTCCTGCTCTCAATGTTTAAAGGTACGGGGAGGGGAGGGGGAGTCACGGGTTGATGGCGGTGGGGGTGAGGGGTTTCCATGGCAGGAGGGAGTTGGCATCCTTCCTGCCATATTTTTATTTTTAGTGGCGTGGTGGAGGGAGTGTCGGGTGGCAGGAGGGTGTGGACATCCCTCCTGCCATTTGTGGGTCGGTGCATTTGTCGGGGGGTGCGGCAGCGATTTTTTGACAGTTCTGCCTGTCATTTTTATTCATTTTTTTTTAATGGGAAAAAAAAAGAATCAAAAGACAGGCAGATTTGTCAAAAAACCGGCAGATCTGTCCATAACACAGTTGGGTTTCAATTAAAAATAGCCAAGCAATTGTTAGTGAATCAATCACTTGGCTATTTTGCATGGGGTTTTACTAATTTGCATGGGTGGGTCGGATCAGGTCAGTGAATCATCGCACAGTAGTTTAGTGAATCGGATTGGGGTCGGGGAACGATCACAAAACCAGTAAAATTGGTTTTGCAATCGTCGGTACAGGATCGGAAGCTTTAGTGAATCTAGCCATAAGATTACAGAAGTAAGGGTTGACTGAATAGGAGCCTCAATATAACTCAGAGGAGTCCTTGCTTTCAGCACAAAAACCTGAAAGAATCCAAGGTAAAGACTGTACAGTAAGCTGTAGCTGTAAAGTGAGATTCAGCCAGCACAATGACGCTAATGCTGTTTCTAGAATACAATGAAACACTTTATAACTGAGGAACAGTGCAGATATGTAGCTGGGAACAAGATGGGTAGTACAGAGTCAATTGGAAGCTCTATGTACAGTTAAACAAGATATGAGGAATTGGTCTAAGTTATAGGGTGTGCAGTAAAGGTCTGTACGGGGATCGCGGGAATCCCGCGGGTCCCATGGGGTTCCCGCAGGAATCCCCCCTAACCCACGGGACTCCCACGGGGACCCCTCTCTAGCCAACGGGAGTCCCGCGGGGATGGAAGGCTTTGGAAGCAGGGTTCGTCCATATAATATAATGAACACGTCAGCCTTAGTAAAAGAGGGGTTTATAAGTTTAATTACCTGAACAGAAAACAAAAAAAAGGGTTCCACCAAAGAGATTCCACATGGAAAACAGCAGCGCAAACACAAAAGAAACTGTGGAATTGATGATCCTGTCAGAAGTAATTGCTGCTTTTTATGGGGACGGGTGGGGATGGAGGTAATTCCTTGCAGGGATGGGTGGGACGGAGAGGACCTGAGGGGGACGGGTGGGGACGGAGAGGATCCTGGCAGGGACGGGTGGGATTTCTGTCCCAGTGCAACTCTCTAGTGTGCAGCAAGCTAATCCAGATGCGGTGTGAGAGGATAGTCAGTTACACGTGTATTAAAGGCTTGAGAGAATCAGACTTTCTCTTGTTTTCTGAAGTAGAGGTAGTCTTGAGTTAGATGTAGCCACTCTGAGTAAGTTCCAGAGTGCAGGGCAGCTCCTGAGAAGGCTCATTGGTGGTTATCGCATCATACAATCTCTTTTGATGAGGGTACAGATAGTGATACTGCTTGAGAGGACTTAGTGGTCTCAAAGGTGTATAGAGGGCTATCTTATTCTTCAAATACTCTGATCTATGTTGTCTGAGGACCTTGAAAATCAAACAGAGTTTTAAATTTAGCCCTGTAAGGTACTGGTAGCCAGTGTAGCTTTTGCAGGAAGGGTATGATGTGGTCACGCCACTTGCAGCCTTCTATTGGGGGGTCTAGGACGATTCATCGCAGCTGATTCAGTGAGGCAGTTTCCTCGTGACCATTTTAATGCTGAATTGGCAGTGATGCATGGTCCATGTCCCGCAGATTGGTGGACAAATTGCAGGCAAAAAGGAGGTTCACTCTCCCTGTCCTCGTGATGCAGTGTTTCGTCTGGGGAGGTGATCTCCCCCTCCCCTCCCTGTCCTTGTTATACATTCTACCCTCCCCCAAAACATATTTCATTTTGGGGGGTGATGCCTCCCAATCCCCCCAAATTTTTTACCGCATTGCATCACTGCTGGAATGGGATCATTGTTCTACGCTCCTCTTCCCCTTCAGAAAGTATTTTCTGCTGCTGCTGGAATGGGATAATTCAAGCTGTGCCGCTGCTGGAGGGTCTAGGACAATTTATCGTGGCCGTTTCGGTGTGTTTGTGTATAAATATATATGTCTATATATAGATTTATATACATACACACTCAACATGTGTGAATGTTTTCCCGGGACAATGTGGAGTAGGTTTAAATTTGTATGCTTAAACTAACGGGTAATTGTATGATATCAAGGACTATGATGTTTTTGTTATGTATGTGAATTTTGGGTTATCGGGTTGACCCTGTTGGTACTGGATGGGCTGCTACTTGGCTATATTGGATGATTGTTGGGCGTTAAATGATTGATGGGCGTTAAATGTTAAATAGAAATCTAGATTAGGAGCCTCAATTGGATTTTAGTTCCTAATTTTTTAAAAACCCACTGCTCTCCCCCCTCCTATTGTTTTTTCCCTTACTCGTCTCATTTACTATCAATAACTTGTATTTCGTTCCCCATTTTCCCCTTTTGTATTATATGTCTTGTCAGGTTAGTCGTATTTATTTGGTTTGTTTCCCCCAGAAACTTGTAATTTTACTGTTTTTGCACATCACTTAGAATTTTGAATAAGCGATTAATCAAATCCATAATAAACTTGAAACTTGAAATACCCATCTTTTTGCTTCTGTTTTTCTGTCAGGGTTACAGAGATAAAAAATAACATGGACATGATGGTTCCTCTATTAGTTTAAATTGTCTTTCGTTATTAGAGCCTCCCCTTAATAGTTATGCTCAGACTATACAGTTGAAAGTTGCTGAAATAGGAATTTGCATTGTAGTGGCGGTGCTGTATCTTAGAATCATCAGGCTAGTAGTATGTGTCATTTCAGATCTTGAAATAATGTCATTCAGGTTGTGCCAAGAATACAAATGGAATTGGATGAGCAATGTTTTCATTATTCAGTCCCAAAGCTCTGGAATGAGTTAGCTATTGGTTAGAGAAATCCATTCATCATTGATGTTGTTACAAAAGTTGTTGAAAGGGTTCCACTTTCTTGAATGTCTAATAGATGCTGGCATTGTCATCTTGAAGTAGGGACACTGGATCACGTGTTTTATTGTCCCTTGATACTCAACTTTTAGAAGTCTATTTGGGGTAAAATTAATTGGATATTGGAGGCTTCTATTCCACTGTCGTATGACATTGTTTTATTTGGGACTTTATTGCAACCTAAGAGTCCAGTTAATGCAAGCAAGAACAGACTTATTATTATGATAGGGGTAGCTATGCAGTTAATAATGAAAAATTGGAAAAACGGGTAGACTGAACTTCAACTTTTGGTGGGGAAACTCTTTGTCAATTTTATAGATATGAGAGAATGAATTCTGAACAACTGGGACATAATAAAAAATTTAAAGCAACTTGGGGTTCATTAGTGGAATTTGTAAAAACCGATTGATCAAGTAAGTCTTTGATTCCTAATTGATCTTTACGCACATCCAGGGAGGGGGGGGGGAAATGTACTTTATATCATTTGTTTGGATGTAAATGCTGATTATTGTATTAACTGATTATATATTCTTTGCACTTTTGTATTTGATTTGAAAATTAATAATTACAAAAAAAAAAAGAATGTGACATTTCCAGGCAGAATTTTAGTATCTAAACCTTTAGGCAACATCGTGTGATTGATAAAGTCCTATAAGATACTATGGGGCCCTTTTACTAAGCTGCGCTAAAAAGTGGCCTACGCTGAAAGAGCCTAGGTTTCTCGTGCACTGGGGCCATTTTCTAATGCAGCACTAAAATGGCAGCCATTTGCTTTTTTCTATTTCAAAATTAGAGGGGGGGTCTTTGGGATGGCACTGGTTGGGGCAGTTTGGAAGTTCTATGGGAGTTCTTGTGGGAGGGAGTAGGCATCCCTCCTGGGGGACTTCATGGGAGGGGGGGTGTTCCCTGTCGCAGCCGCTTAGCTGATCGTGGCAGGGGGATTCCCTTGGTACGATCAGCTGATGGTAACATGATTCCCTAACCGACATCTGTGACATGGGTGCCGGCTAGAGAATTTTGGCGGTTAGGCGGGGTTAGGTGTCTGTCCATTAGGGCAAACACGATTCTGTATAGGACACAGTTTGCGATTCTCAGCCACTTCTTAGTCGGCTGCTGAGATCGGCAATACAGAATTTCCCCCTTATTTTGTCCCCGGGGCAATGGAGGGTTGCGTGACTTGCCCACCAGCGTCACAAGGAGCAGGGCTGGGATTGGATCCCACAACCTCAGGGTGCTGAGGTGATAGCTCTACCAGGAGGTCATGCTTCACCACATGGGCATTAGTGAATTAGCCCTTGCCACCACCCATTTTAACATATTCATAAGGGACTTGACACGAGGGCTACAGGGTAAAGCAACGTTATTCGCCGACGATGCAAAACTGTGCAACATAGTAAGTGCAAGCTTTTTACAGGATAGTATGACACAGGACCTTCGTACGTTGGAAAACTGGTCCTCGACATGGCAGCTAGGCTTCAATGCTATGAAATGTAAGGTCATGCGCCTTGGTAGCAGAAATCCATGCAGAACTTACACCCTAAATGGAGAAACATTAGCCACGACCTCAGCAGAACGAGATTTGGGAGTAATCATCAGTGCAGACATGAAGGCTACCAAGCAGGTAGAGAAGGCCACATCCAAGGCAAGGCAAATGATGGGATGTATCAAAAGAAGTTTCGTCAGTCGGAAACCAGAAGTCATAATGCCGCTGTACAGGACCATGGTGAGACCTCATCTGGAGTACTGTGTGCAGTTCTGGAGGCCACATTACCGTAAAGACGTGATTAGAATCGAGTCGGTTCAGCGGATGGCCACTAGGATGATCTTGGGGTTCAAGGGTCTCTCATACGAAGAGAGACTGAGCAGACTGCGGCTCTACACTCTAGAGGAACGCAGGGAGAGAGGGGACATGATTGAGACATTTAAATACATCACAGGACGGGTCGAGGTGGAAGATGTCATCCTCTTGCCCAGGGGACCCTCGACCACAAGAGGGCATCCGCTTAAACTCAGAGGAGGGAAGTTTAGTAGTGACACCAGGAAGTATTTTTTCACGGAAAGGGTGGTAGATCACTGGAATAAGCTTCCAGTGCAGGTGGTCGAGGCCACCGGCGTGCTTGACTTTAAAAGTAAATGGGACATGTACGTGGGATCCCTACATAGTACGAATCACTAGCATCTAGACTTATCGGGGTGGGTTAGTAGAGTGGGCAGACTTGATGGGCTATGGCCCTTTTCTGCCGTCATCTTTCTATGTTTCTATTTTGTAAGTGGTAAGGGCTCCCGTGCTAACCCCAAGCTAATTGAGCATTGTGCGGCAGTTGACCCGCGCTGCCTGGTTAGTGCAGGACATACCTATTCTCTGCCTACAGACATGCTTGTTTTTAGTGCAGGCTTAGCGTGCACTGATCCCAAGACTACCGCGGGATGCCTGAGTGCATCCCACATTAGTGCCTTTTTAACCTGTGGTAAGCTCATGCTAGTAAAACGATGCCTTTGTTTCTGCTAAGGAAGGTTTTTATTAATACTTAAGATCGGAAAAGAATGAAGCAAAAACAGGTCTGGAGGTCAAATGAGCAAAGGCAAAGACACTCTTCCAGAAGGATCTTGCAGACTTATTTGAAAACTATTATTAGATATGAAGGAACAGCAAAATTATGCTGAAGGTAAAGGACAAATCATTATATTTTAATCTTGTGCAATCAATTATTACAGTGACTTGGTCTTCAGAAACCTGTGTGTTTGTTTTTTAGCATTGTTTAAGTTGCTTTAAAGTAGAAATTTGTTTCATTAATCTATGCTTTTTAGAAATATCAAAAAATGAAATGAAGAATAAGAAGCCAGAAAGTTTTGATTTTTACAAGTCTTGAGACTTGACACCCCTTAACTTAATACTTTATGGGTTTCCTATCTGTAGCAATAGCAGCCATTCAATCACAGTTGGATGGTGCAGTTTTTGCTACTATTGTGTAGATCAGTGAAACATAGATAGTAGAATGTAAAAAATGTGATAACTTGTATGGAAAATCATTTTTATTGAGCAACACAACAACAATTGAAAAACAGAGTAAAGCGAAAACATAGCTCCTTGCAATTTCTCAATCCCCCTCCCCCCGCTCCCCCCCCCCCCCACACACACACACATAGTGACTCATAATCGAAAGAGAAAAACATCCAAAAACCGGCCTAAGTCGGCACATGGACGAACATTTCTCAAAAACGTTCAAGTGCCGATAATAAAACTGGGTTTTGGACGTATTTATAAATGACCTAGGCTCAATGTCCAAAGCTAAACGGGGCGTTTCGGGAGGCGTGTCATACAGCATGGGCCAGCTTAGACTTAGTCGTACAGCATGTATAACTGAAAGTTTAATAGAGTCTGGACGGAACTTGGACGTTGTGACTTAGACCATCTAAAACATGGTCTAAGTCACAAAAACCCACTTAAACTCACCTTTTTGGAACACCAACTTCTGTATCGAGGAGCCGGATTCTGAATTGCTGATGGACATTTTCTTCTTCACTTCTTCAACTTTAGATAAGCACTTCAAACACATAACAGACCCCCACACACTACCCCAGTGATCACCAACCCCCCCACCCCCATAAAAATTTTATTCACGACTTTAAATTTCAGCCTCCAGACCATCATCACCTGGCCGCCTGGCATAGGAAAACCTAGTCGTCCAGCACAGAGGCGGCTTAAGTCATCTTGGGGGTGGGTTAGGGACCCACAGAGAGGAGGACCCATGCCCATAAGCCCCTGTAATCACTGCATTGATACTTAAACATGTGCACTCCCCTATACACCCCCAAAACCCTTTTTGGCTGGCATATAAGTGGCTCCTGAAGCCATAAGAGCTATTGGGGTGGTAGATTAGTGGGTCTAGGGGATGCTGGAGGTGATTTGGGGGGCTTACCGTCACCTATAAGGGAGCTGTACTGAGGAGAAGCCATGGCACCCTTTTTGTGAAGTTCACAGCAGTGCCCTGTAAGGTACCCCACTATTTAGGTGGCCTGTCTGGGTGTTCAATCCATCACTTTGCAGACCACTCCCACGGCCAACAGGGCTTTTTGGACTTAGACGGAAAGTTGGACGGAAATATGGTATAAAGATAGACAATTTAGCAGCTTGGACAATCAGATCGGCAGGACGTATAATTAGACGATTTCGAAAGTTAAAAAAGTTGGACGTCTCTTTCAAAAATGTGCCTTAGGCTCTTTTTAACTTTGGACAACTTGTGAGATGGACGTAAACAGACTTAGACGTCCCTTTCGATTATGCCCCTCATAGGATCCTCCAAGGCCCCAAAGTATAACAAAAGAGTTGAAGAAGTGAAGAAGAAAATGTCCATCAGCAATTCAGAATCCGGCTCCTCGATACAGAAGTTGGTGTTCCAAAAAGGTTCCCGTATGGATTAGAACCCGGAGTTAAAGCATAGAGTCTAGATCTGTAACAGCTCTGTGCTCCCAAGAAAGGATAGTGAGCATCTGACTTCTCCAGAGATATATAGTGGGCACAGTAGAATCCAGTCAAGTCCTCAAAATACATTTAAGGGCAGCCAGCAGGGACCAATAGAAAAAGACGGAAAGATAACAACCAAAAACAAAGGGTTCATGTGAATAGTGACATTCCAGATAGATCGCACAAAATCAATTGCCTGTTCAAGTTTCAAGTTTTATTAAAATTTGATGTGCACGCAATGTCAAATATTTCAAAGCGGGAAAAACTTTACAACAATTTACAGTACTCCCCCGATATTTGCAGGGGTTCCGTTCCAGGAACCCCCGCGAATCATGAAAAACTGAAAATACGGTTTTTCATGGAGGAGACTGCTATGACACACTCCCCGTACTTTTTTTTTAGTCCGTTGGGTCCAGCGCTGTTGGTCATTTGGCGATCCGCTCTCTATGTCTGCTCTCCAGCCCCAGTGCTGCCGCGCGCTGCTAGCGGGACGCCGCCAGATGCAAAGGTTCTCTGCTCTCCAACAGAGTACAGCCCTCACGAGCCACTATCGCCGCCGGATGTAATTTTAAAATGCCCGCTCTTCTCAGACTGTTCATTCTTCCTTTTTCTGCCACCGTGGCTCTGCTTGCTCTGCTCTCCGGGACCAGCTCTGCCCGCTCTGCTCTCCGGGACCGAAGGCCGCAGCCGAAGTGAAGCAGGTACAGAGGCCACTTATTTAAAACTTCCACCGCTCTTTCCCCCACCTATCCCCGACTAGCCCCTTTCTCTCCAGTCCTGCCCTGGTCCCCCGGAGTTGGTTTTAAAAGTACTGCTCTCTCCTGCCTCTCCCGCTGCCCTCTCCTTGTTGGCAGTTCACAGTTGGAAAATACTGCGAATGACCGGGACCGCAAACCGCTGACTGTGAATGACCGGGGGAACACTGTATTACAAAATAATGCATACATACAAAATTCAGTACAGATACAAAAGGAAGAGGGGGTGAACTACAATCGTTAAAGCAGAAAGAACATTTATGGGTAACTCATCAGGGGGGCAAAGAGTGAAAGATAAGCAAAAAACAAAGGAAAGAAAAGAAGAATAAAAGGAAAATTTCCTTATAAAGGAAACTTTTTTAAAAGCCTTTGAATTTGTCTAACAAGATTTCCCCATGTAGATAATTTGATAAGTTATTCCAGAGCTGAGGAGCTATGACTGAAAAAATAGCAGATCTCCTAGTGCCTATGACTTTTTTAAGGAGGGGATCTGTTGATCTGAGTGTCCTAACTGGAGTATATGGTATAAGGAGACGGTCAAGAAATAATGGTGTATTTGCTAGTCGGATTTTAAAGGTTCCCAAAATACTGCTATAGCTGGACAACTCCAAAACATATCCAGGGTCGCCTCCAATGTGATGGCTTGTATAAAGCACTGTATTCTAGCAGTTTCTATGTTGTGTTGAACAGAAAAGTATCAAGGTCATTTTTTTGTGCTTGAGCAGAAATCGTGGTGGTTTTCTGGAGAAAATTGCTTGAAGTCCATTTTCTAATGCTCCATTCAGATCCTGCTATATAATTTACATCCTCTACAGTTTGAGCCATGTGTTTCAACCTGTTCACATAAGAAACATCAGCCAGCTGTACAAAGGGCACAGGAAAACTCTGCTGCTTTTTCGTGTAGGAGGCAGCCCTCAAGCAAAAAAAAAAAAGAGAGCTAAGAGTGCAGAGCCTATGCTTGTGCTAATTCACTCTGCCATCTGTGTGCAAGCATTCTCTTTTGCTGTGTTCTGCTTCTCCAATCTCAAGATGAAGAACTTTTACTGATGATGAATTTGAAAGCAATGCCTGGTCTTTCTATATGACCTTTTACATTCTGGCTTTTATTTGGAGACAGTTGTTACATAGAAGTTTCAAATTACTCCACCCTTATCGCACCCAGCTCTTTCCTTTTTCTGGCTGCAATGTTTGATTTAAATTTATCTTTTTATAACCTTTTTATGCCTCCCCCCCCCCCCATCTCTCTCTATTGATTTTTTTTTTTTCATGGAAAATTGCAGCTAACAGGAGACATCATTGACCAGGAAATGTCAGTAATAGCATAAATAACGAAGGGAAACAAAGAACAGCTAGGTTGACCAGTTGTGCTTGTGGTTATGAAGCTGGGTGATTTTCTGTGGAAGATGGGAAAGATTTGTGCACTCTGAGCTAGTTCAGACCAGCAGCATTGTGACAGATTTGTAGTCATATGACAGACTGGCTTTGTGAGGAGTTTTGCAAGAAAAACAAACGCATTACAAGTTTTGAGTAGATCTCTTTTGGAATGCTTATAAACTCACTTAAATACTTATTTCTTGGCTGACCTGATGATATCGATATGAAAAAGCAAATGAGGGTGAGCTCTCACAAAAGTAATCAGTTTATACAAAGAGGGATATCGCTAAGAAAACATTGTGGTTTCTGTGTACTCCAGTTAAATGTATAGAAAAAAAGTTTAATAAAAACAAACAAAAAAAACACAAAGAATAAAAGATGGTGCCTATTTAATGACTTAACTCGGGGGGGGGGGAGGGGGGTTACAACTCAGTGCTCAGGACACACCCAGCCAGTTAGGTTTTCAGGATCCCTAAAATAAACATAGAAACATGATGGCAGAAAAAGATGGCCCATCCAGTCTGCCCATCCACAGTAACCATTATCCCACCTGCCTATCCCACGCTTTCTTGAATTCAGACAGTCTCTGTCTCCACCATCTCTACTGGGAGACTATTACATGCATCTACCACCCTTTCTGTAAAAAAGTATTTCCTTAGATTACTCCTGGGCCTATCACCTCTTTAACTTCATCCTATGCCCTCTCATTCCAGAGCTTCCTTTCAAATGAAAGAGACTCGACTCATGCACATTTACATCACGTAGGTATTTAATTATCTCTATCATATTTTCCCTCTCCCGCCTTTCCTTCAAAGTATACATATTAAGATCTTTTAAGTTTGTCCCCATAAACCTTATGACGAAGACCATGCACCATTTTGGTAGCCTTCCTCTGGACCAACTCCATCCTTTTTATATCTTTTTGAAGGTGCAGCCTACCGAATTGTACAAAATATTCTAAATGAGGTCTCACCTCATTCTGTTAGCTTTCACCGTCACCTTTTCAACCTGTGTGGCCAGGTGATTGCAAAGCTAGGAGGATGCTAGGGTGCATAGGAAGAGGTATGGCCAGTAGGAAAAAGGAGGTATTGGTGCCGCTATATAAGACTTTGGTGAGACCTCATTTAGAATTCATGTATCCGAGGAGGGGCCTTAAGGCTCTGATCAGCCCAGGCTCATAAGGCCCCACCAGTAGGAGGGGCCTTAAACAACCTGAGCCAATCAGAGCCTCAGGCCCCTCCCTGGTGCATCCCAGGATGCACTGGGAAAGGGTAGGCCTGCCATTTTTAAGAGGCGGGCCAGGTGGACGGAGGGAGTAGGCATCCCTCCAGCCAGGCATCTGAAAATAAGGTAAGGGGGAGAGAGCGGGGGTCATCAGAGGCATGGGGGGGATGTTACGGGAGAGAGTGGACATCTCTCCTGTTGCCCAGGGGGGTTCAGGAGGTGTCGGTTGGTGGCAGGAGAGATTGGGCATTCGTTACTGGAGAGTGTGTTGGTTGGCAGTGGGAGAGATTGGGCATCTCTCCCGCTGCTGAGGAGGGTTTTGGGTGTTTTGTTGCTTGGCAGCAGGAGAGATTGGGCATTTCTCCCGCTGTCGGGTGAAGGGTTATTTGTGGCTCAATTTTTTGTTGTTGGTGGTGGGTTTTTTTTTGCCTTTATTCTGCGCATATACCCATTGCTATCACCAGCAATTGGCACATGCAAATGTAGCGAATCTTCGCTACTGTCCGCCAACCTCATTTGTATTGAAAGGTCACTTGGACACACAAAGTCAGAGGCGTGAAGAAGTACAAGTTTTATTCACAGCATGCATGCTGGACCCCTGAGCTCCAAGCTGGCTCAGAAGTGCCGAAACCAGGAAGTTACAGAGATATTTATTCATTTTTCTGGCTATACAACTGAATTCTAGAAAAAGCTTTTCACGTGTTACTTTTCTTAACACTCATTGGTTCTAAGCTCACACTAGCAGGTCACTAGCAGGACACCTATCTAACTCTAACAGTTAAATGTACAGAAGGGCAGGGTACATCATGGCTCAAACTCTTATCTATTCAGCTTACAATGTGGTAAGGTAGGGACATACATTTTAGGCAGATGCAGTCAATAGATTATACACTGTTTTCAGCTATGTAGGCCAGAGCAATATTTTAAACAACAGTTAACTATTTCATGACCCTACATTCCCCCCTTTCAGGCTGGCGTATCTAAGGAGCCAAGCCTGACAAAATAAAGTTAGGGGTCAGGAAAGTCGGGGTTCCCAGTGGGTAAGGGACGATACTGGGAGAGGGCCAATGCAGCAGTGGAACGTTTGACAGCAGAGTCCATAGTTCAGTGGAGCAGCTTTATGGCTATGGGGACCATACAGGGCAGGCAGCAAAGGAGCAGAGAAGACAGGGCAGCAACCAACAAGATGATCTTCAATGCTGAACCAGAGGGCAACCAGGAGCTGAAGGTACCAGAGATCCAGTCTGCAGTAAGGTCACGCTAGGTCTGGTCAGGAACATGAGCCAGTTTGGTGATACGATCCACATCGTTCTCAATCACTTTACTCAAGTTCAAGGCAGCAGTTGGAGAGGTTGAATTTATCACAGGCACAGCAGCTAGTAAATAGTCCAAAGCTAGACGATTCTGATAAATAGCAGTGCGCATTTTAGCTTCCGCTCTGCCAATGGTACTCAAAGCTCGGGAGGTCTCATTGGTTATCAGTTCAAGTACAGCTTATAGACAAATAATGCAGTTCAGCATATAGATTGGGGTCTGATAGCCCCAGGTGTCATCCTCGGTCCACGTGGCAGGTCCATAAGCAGCAATGATCCGTTCTGCAGGCCAGTCATCACCCCATTCACCTATTTTAAGGGTATTGGTGGAAGTAGACCGCTTTTGGCGACCTCTGGTGTTGAATACAGGGGCTCCCAGGTGTTCACCATCGGCTAGTGGTAACAGGAAGAAGCTGGGATGGATCATGCAAAGCACACATGTACCAGTCCATTAAGCAGGCAACCAAGAGTAGGCAAACGGATCACAGAGCCAGTATCAATTATCAGGAGCTGACCATAATTCATAGGAAGTTCCATTAAGCAGTGTCTGAAGGGCTGAAGACAGTGGGAAGCAACAATGGAGGTTCACAAGGCCCATCGTGAAGGTCGTGGACCTGACGTAAAAGTGAGGGTCTGTGAAGTCAGATTTAACATGTCCAGCTGCTTTGCCTCCCATAGCCACTGTTCTCCCATACCAGTCCCTCCTCATACAAAATAATTGCTAACATTAAGAGTCTGACCTATAGTTTCAGCAAACTATATAAACAGATTTCTAGTGATTACAGGATATCAGTATCTACTTTCATAAAACTGGGGAAACACCACAGTGATAGACAGGAGCACATGAGTGGGATACAATTCGGACATATACATCAGTACCTGGGTCTCACCTTTTACCATCAATATACAATGCCATGCAGTCTCTGGCCTTCTGGACTTGGACATTGGCATTCCAGTTATATGGGTCAGTGATAGTGAAAACCATGGGATTACAGTAGCCTGTAGTACACAAGGGGCCGGAGCTAGGACCTATAGTAAGGGAGGCAGACGGGGTATTAGGGGGATATTTGTGTGGGTTATTGTAGGTGGCCCACAAGACACTTTCTCATAAAGGACAGGCTCCACCATTAGTGAAGGTTTCCTCATAGGGGCAGTTCTTAAAGGCATCAGGTTATACAGACCTATAGCACATTTGGTATAATAACGCTGTCAATCTAGGGAGCCACACAAAACTGAATTAGGGGTAGTACCATGACCTTGAGAAACATCAAATAGCACACATGTATCACAATACAAAGACACCGGGCGAGTGGGGTCTACAATAAGAGTCTAGTTGATAAGTGGACCCTCAACATCATCAATGCAGATTTCCGCCCACTTTTAAACTTCATCACCAGTAGGTTGGAAACAGAAAATACCCTCAAATGTTTGACATTTTCTGTACTTAACTCCTTCATGCAAACAAACATCAGGCAAAGGGGCTGCACTTGTTAAGTACAATAGGAAAGAAATACAGAAGAAAGAAGCATAAGTGAGGGCAACACAAATATCATATCTATATATACTAAAATAGGAAGCTCATTTTTCTTTCAGGCACAACTTAGAAAACTTCAAATAGTTATACTCAAGACACTTGCTAAAAGCAGTGGTGAACCACAGGCAGTCAATTAAACTCAAACACTTATAAAGAATTATATTCAGAACACCTGCTAAGTACAATGGTAAATATTCAGAACTTTTGAGGTCTTAGAAAGCTTCAGCTGAAGATCCGTGTTGTAGTGGAACCAAGTTTCATGTCCGGACACCTTTGACAACTGTAAGAGAAGAAATTAGGACAGTAAAAGGACCTATCCACCTAGGTTTCAGGGGGTCTGACTTCCAAGTTTTAGCCATACTGTATTTACAGGGACATACCCATGGACTTGTGTAGCTATCGATAGTGGGGCCCTTTCCAGGACCCATTTGTGGAGCTCTTAAAGGGCTTTAGCTAAAGACTGGACCTGACTCTGGAGGATATCTGATCCCAGAGTAGCAAAGGAACCAGGATCTGGGTTCACAATGGGTGGTGGCCGGCCGGACATGAGCTCAAATGGGGCTTAGATGGGATGCATCTAATCTGAAAAAGAACAGAAGGCAGCAGGACAGGCCAGGACAGATTAGTTTCTTCAATTCATTTTGTGAGAAGGGTCTTAAGAGTTCTGTTTATTCTTTCGACCTGACCAGAGCTCTCAGGATGGTAAGCAGCATATAATTTCTATTCAATTTGGAGGGCCTGAGCAATTTGTTGGACAACATCGGCAATGAAAGCAGGGCCATTGTCACTGCCTATAAAAACAAGGAGATCAAGGCACGGAATTATTCAGGAGGTGTTTGGTTACGTCTCTGGCGCGTTCAGTGCAAGTAAGGAAGGCTTTGACCCATCTAGTCAGGGTGTCTGTGAAGACTAGGAAGTGACTGAGGGAACGGGAAATGGGCATGTGGGTAAAATCTACAGACAGAACCTGCATCGGATTTGTTCCAATAGGTTGGTATCCAAGAGGTGGCAGTCATCTGATTGGGAATTTTATTCTAGAACCGACAACACACTGTCGGACCATATTCCGGACTAGCTGATCAAGGTGATTGATAAAGAAATGTCTCTTGAGAGTCAATTTTCATAGCGGGTTCTCCAGAGTGTGCCAGATCATGGCATCTTTTGACAATCATGAGGGCCAGGTGTTGAGGAATAACTATGAGGGTGTTGTGCTTGCGTTTGAAGTATCAGTGTGTGGGTCTGGATTGGCACTTGAATTGGTGCATTGAATTGGTGCATTTTGTATCCACCCCCCTTTCAGGACAGACTGGCCCAAAATAATGCATGCCCAAGTCTGTTCCTGAGAAGCGTACTGGGGTGTAAGGGAATCCAGAAAAGGAATGATTGTATACAGAGGAGCCGAAAGAGGGGGCAGAGACTGGCAGCTCGGGCTGTGCGGTCGGCAAGGGCATTGCCACGAGAGACAAGGTCCGTCACGCATCTGTAAGCATGGCAGTGCATAACAGAAACACGTGAGGGTAGTTGTACGGCCTCAAGAAGGTCAAGAATGAGGGGAGCATGATGGATCAGGCGGCCGGAGGCTATAATGAAACCTCGATATTTCCAGATGGCCCTATGGGAATGCAAGTTAAGGAAAGCATATTTGGAGTCAGTATATATATTGCAAGACTGAGAGGCAGAGTGGCGCAGGGCAAAAGTGAGAGCATAAAGCTCAGCTTCTTGGGCAGAAGGGCCAGAGGGCAGGGGCCTGAGTCAGAAGTTTTTGGAGGCAGCGAAAAGACCGCTCCTGAAGTTGGGTCCAGACAAAAGGGGCTGAGTCAGCGCCTTTGGTGGAATCATACAGAGGACGAGCAATAGTAGAGAAATCAGGGATCCAGATGAGACAGTATCCTGCAATACTGAGAAAGGTGCTCAGAGCCTTGCAGTTATCAGGGACAGGGAGACTACAGACAGACTAGACCTCGGTGTAGGAAGGGACCTGGTACCCTTGGAGATTTGAAATCCAAGGTAGGTGACACGAGGAAGGCATACTTGAAATCAATGTAAATATGGCCACAGGAAAATTTAAAAGGCAGACCCACTATCTGAAAGACTCAGATAAATAATAATAATAACAGTTTATATACCGCAATACCGTGAAGAGCTATGTGGTTTACAAAAGATTAGAGAAGGTACAAAATAATTGAACTTAAGATGTGTACTAACACATAAGAATTATTCTCAATCCCTATTCTATATCAGGTTCCTACCCCAAAGAGCTGACTTATAAAATTAAGCTAAATGCAGTTCTGGATCCACCCACTAAGCAGGGTAGTCTGACACAAGCGCTCTCTAAAGCAGCAGTCCCTTCACTATCAGCTGACTGGCAAAAATACAAAAGCATTCCTAAAATACTTCAATACAAAAGCATTCCTAAAAATTACATTGTTATACCTAAACTTACATTTTTTATATACAGAAATACAAAACAAAGATTGGAATATACAGTAAAACTTTGGATTGCAAATAACTTGGTTTGCAAGTGTTCTATAAGACAAGCAATGATTAAATTTTAACTTGCTATACCAGCAACGTCTTGCAATACATGTACATACAGTATAGAAGCATCACATTTTCACAACTGAGCCAATGGTTCCTCTCTATATGACGCTGCAGGAATGCAGTGACTGTTCCAAACGAGCAAGGGCTTGCAATACAAGTATGTATATTTTTGTACACTAGTGCCCTGGAATACAAGCATACTTCTGGAACAAATTATGCTCCCAAACCAAAGTTTTACTGTACTCACAAGTTTAAACATTGTTCATTTTTATTTTTTTTTACAATCAACATGGGTCTCAGTAGAGACTTACTCCCCCTTCCTACAGAATTTCACAAAGGAGAGAGAGTTGCTTAAAGATCAAAGAGATCAAATTACAGATGTAGTCCTTTTCAGAACTTTTAAATTTAGACAAATAACTACTAAATTTGGACAAAGAACTTCTTTTTAGCATGGAATATAAGTTCCAGAAATCATATTTTTCGTTTATATGCATTTCTGAATATGCATATACATTTTATAACATAGCCAAAAACTTCAAATGCAAAACCACTTATCTGTTTCAGGAGAAACCACATTGGAAGTGCTACACACTTCATGGCCCTTATCAGCACAAAAGGAAAAGTACTCTCCTCTCATGCTGTGAACAACTGACAGTTTAAACTTCACTGAAACATTTGAACAGACAGAAGTCATAAAGAACCCGGGATACTGCAGGACTTGGGAATCAGATGAAGGGAAGAATTTGGCAAGGTCTGAAGCAAGGGCAGTGCTGAATAGAGAGGGGCTAATTTTAAAGCCCTGGGGTAGACGGGTCCAGGTTACTTAGGAGGTTTGTCCAGTGGAAGGGTTTTCCCATTGGAATGCAAAAATTGGCTGACTGGAAGAGGAACTGACAGCAAATGAATGCATAAAAACCTGACGAGTTATGTCCTCTTCCAGGGAGCCAAAGGGGGCCAGCCCACACCAAATATCGGCCATTCTAACTGGCACAGACAAATAAGGGTTGATTTGTTAAGTATAATCAAAGACAAATTCCTTTTTTAAAATTAGCTAACATATCAAGGGATCCCCACAGGTAGACAGACATCCCCCCATTGTGCAATGGAGGACAAAAACACTTCCCTGAATTCCTGGCCCCGCCCATCTCTGGACTAGGGAAACGCAGTACTAACAGGTCCACACTCGCTTCGTCCTCAAGGACGTCTCAGACACTCTCAAACACACAAAACACAACAGATTTCAGTTCAGTTACTCAACCAGAAAATAACAGTTCCTAGAATCCCTTTCCCACAACTTTTCAGCGACAGATCACGTGGCTTACTAGGCAGGAGACGAGAGACAGGATAGGGATGATCAATCCCCACTTACCAGATAGTGGCCACTCCAGGTACAGATACAGATACAGATTCTTGTACTTTAAACTGAGACTAGATAAGTCAGTTGAAGCGGTCCAACGTCCTGAGGTCTGCAAACCCCCCAAAAGGAAGGCAGCCGGCTAAGCAGACATATCAGCCGTAGGACCAGAAACAAGTGACCAATCGAGTAACCAGTGGTCAAGAGACCTTCAAGTCCCTGTTCGGAAGCCAAATGAAAGGTCACTTGGACACACAAAGTCAGAGGCGTGAAGAAGTACAAGTTTTATTCACAGCATGCATGCTGGACCCCTGAGCTCCAAGCTGGCTCAGAAGTGCCGAAACCAGGAAGTTACAGAGATATTTATTCATTTTTCTGGCTATACAACTGAATTCTAGAAAAAGCTTTTCACGTGTTACTTTTCTTAACACTCATTGGTTCTAAGCTCACACTAGCAGGTCACTAGCAGGACACCTATCTAACTCTAACAGTTAAATGTACAGAAGGGCAGGGTACATCATGGCTCAAACTCTTATCTATTCAGCTTACAATGTGGTAAGGTAGGGACATACATTTTAGGCAGATGCAGTCAATAGATTATACACTGTTTTCAGCTATGTAGGCCAGAGCAATATTTTAAACAACAGTTAACTATTTCATGACCCTACAGTATGAGTGTTTTTTGGAGAATAACTCGCTTTTTAAAAATTGCTACTATAATGGCTGCAATAGCAGTCCATCAATTTTTAACGAGACTTTTAGAGAATCTAGGCCTTAGACTTTAAACTCTTGGGGGAAGGGACTTCTTGGACTGTTGCAAGTTTAGTTGTGAATTACCCTAGTTGAGGGAACTGTGAAAATGCAGAAACAGCAGTATGAGTTTTCCAGTGTCCTGTGTAGGTACTTGTTGCGCTGTCTAGTGAGAATCAGACTGGCTAGTAGCTGGGGACTTGAAAAAGCCATGTGCATTTTACGTCTCTGGTTTTATTAATAAATGAAAACTTTGTTCAAAACCAGACTTTGGCAAGGAGCAGTCCAGTAGTTTGAAGGAGACTAGCATCATTTTCTATAGCAAGACATTTTCCAGGAAGCTGAAATATTCCTGGGGAAGAATGAAAAGTAGGTTCAGATTTACGATCATTAGGTTAGCATGCTTCAGCACTAGCATGCAAAAACCAACAGCATTCTGGGATGCAGCTTGCATGTAATCATAACACTACAGGCAAATGTAAATTATATTTGATTTATTTATAGAAATTAGTGACTCACCTTTTCAATAAAATGCTCAATGTGAGGTAAAACAACCATATTAATAAGAACCATAAGTCCATAGACACATTAAAAAAAATTAAGAAGTAAAACATAACAAAATAATTCTGAAAAATAGTTTGGACTTTTTGCAGCTCCCCCTACATGCCCAACCCATCTTGATGCCCAGAAATAATTTTGGCAAGTGACATAGCAGCACCAGGCCTTTACTTTCAATAGGAGGAAATCATTGAAAGGGTCAAAGTGGCATCCGACCCTGTATTGCGATGAAGTAGCCTGCTTCTATATCTTCTCTGAGGAGCTTATTGCACCCACATGCGCACAAAGCCTTGAAGCGCTGATGACGACATCAAGAATCTAAAAATACCCAAACCCCCTCAGCTGCGTTTAAAATCTCATTGGTAGATAGAGGAGCCAACTTTTCAAAATGACTGGGGGTGCTAAACCCAATGGAAATTATCCTTCCCTGGGCATACACAAAGGGCTCCTTTTATTAAGCCGCGTTAGGGCATTAACGCGCAGAATAGCGTGCGCTAAATTGCCGTGCGTGCTAGATGCTAACACCAGCATAGCGTGGGTGTAGCGTGCGCTAAAATGCTGCGTGCGCTAAAAACGCTAACGCAGCTTAGTAAAAGGAGCCCAAAGAGTTTGCTCAATATTAGGGGACTTCAAGTACCGTCAGAGCTGGCTCCTGTGAGTAGACAAAGGTGAGCGGCTGGGAGGAAACTAGGAAACACGAGGGGGCTGTGACCTCATCAGTGTGACGCCTTACGCTGGCATATCTGCTTGTTATGCTTGAGATACCGAGTCTAGAAGCTGTGTTGCGGAAGCAATTAAGCAGTTTCTGTACATTCTTGGACAGAGGTTTTGAAGTGATATAGAATGTGAGCAAAATATTTGCTTCTTGCTTATTTGCGCTAATTAGTTGGCATTAACCACAAGCTGATTTTAGCTTAGACTAGAGCTTTGCTTAAATGTCCTGCTCCGCAGCAGGATGCATCCTTTTGTGCTCAAAACAAAAGCTAAGAGAGGAATTTTGGAGCAGAGAGAGGCCAGATTAAGGGGGTGGGATTCCTTTTTGCTTCTGCATGGCTTCCTTGCTTGTTGTTACTTATTTTTGAATAACAATATAAAAAAATAATGGAATATGATATACACATGCTATCTAGCTGTATAAGAGAACTAAGGTGTGTTTTGGTCTTGAGGTGCTGTCTGGCAGAGGATTGGAGGTTGATTCCTGGGCACTCCGCTGTCTGCGGCTTACTGGGAATGGGGATGCTGAAGAAGAAGGGATAAGGAGGATGGTCCCAGTCTCCATACATGGTCAGACTTAGGATCAATGATTGCAGGATTCCAACTGGAGCTGCCTTGTTTGGCTCCTCGCTGAGCACTATGCATAAATAAATAAAATGAACTGGAAACGGGGGACAATCCCTGGACACTTGCAAATAAAGGTTCATGGCAAACCAACAAGAGCCAGTTCTTTTTTTCCAAACACTTGTTTATTTTGCTTTTCTATTTAGCTTGCACAAAATGTCAAGTGATGCCTGCTTGGGAATAACTGTGATGAAATAATTTCATAAAAGATTGATAGTCACTCAAAATTTTCCCAAGATATCCTTGTATGCAGTGTGCTTTGTCTTATATCAACTTGTCTTATAGAATTCTAGAATAATCTCACTTTCAGCGTTATGCTAATAGTTCTCATGGGCTTTTTGGTGCACATAACGATCGTTCAGTTGATTTTAAGGATTCTTGCCTTCTACAAAGTCCACACTATCAGCAGATCCCAGAGGTAGAAATGGCCAGGAGTGTATCCCATATACAGT
Source organism: Geotrypetes seraphini (assembly GCF_902459505.1). Classification (NCBI taxonomy): domain Eukaryota; kingdom Metazoa; phylum Chordata; class Amphibia; order Gymnophiona; family Dermophiidae; genus Geotrypetes; species Geotrypetes seraphini. The sequence continues at coordinate 193,574,529 of NC_047085.1, forward strand.
GTTCCCCTGGTCATTCATGGTCGGCGGTTCGCGGTCCCGGTCATTCGTGGTATTTTCTGACGTGAACCGCCAACCAGGAGAGGACAGCTAGAGAGGCAGGAGAGAGCAGCCGGAGCGCCGGCGAGTGAAGGAAACCATATGCTCCTACGTGTCTTCCTGCACTAAAGTCGGGCCTTATCCAATCAGGAGCTGCTTTGGCACGCAGCTCCTGATTTGTAAGGCCCGACTTTAGTGCAGGAAGAGGCGGTCGGAGCATACAGCGAGTGGTTTCCTTCACTCACCGGCGCTCCGGCTGCTCTCTCCTGCCTCTCCTGGTGCCCTCTCCAGTCTCCCCCACGAAAAACCGTATTCGCGGTTTTTCAAGATCTGGATCGTAACCCCCGCGAATATCGGGGAAGTACTGTACTTTTACTCAGAGTCTCTCAGAGTCTTACTCCGAAAAATTGGAGCACATAGAGGTAAGTAAGGAGGATGTCCTCAAACAGATAGACAGGTTAAAATGCGGTAAATCACCGGGCCCGGACGGGATCCACCCAAGGGTTCTGAAGGTTCTGAAGGAACTAAGACAAGAAATAGCGGGCACAATCCAGCATGTTTGCAACCTATCCTTGAAAACTGGTGAGGTACCAGAGGACTGGAAATTGGTGAATGTCACACCTATCTTCAAGAAGGGATCGAGGGGTGACCCCGGGAACTACAGGCCGGTGAGCCTGACTTCAATTATAGGGAAGATGGTGGAAGCTATGATCAAGGACGGCATTTGCGAGCACATCGAGAGGAATGGCCTACTGAGAACAAGCCAGCACGGATTCTGTAAGGGAAGGTCGTGCCTAACGAACCTTCTGTACTTCTTTGAGGGAATAAGCAGTCGGGTGGACAATGGGGAACCCATAGACATCATTTACCTCGATTTTCAAAAGGCTTTCGACAAGGTGCCACATGAAAGGCTGCTTAGGAAGCTGTGGAACCACGGGGTGGGAGGGGATGTGCACAGATGGATCAAGCACTGGTTGTCGGGTAGACTGCAGAGGGTCGGAGTGAAGGGCCAATATTCTGACTGGCGGGGAGTCACGAGCGGTGTGCCACAGGGATCGGTGCTGGGGCCGTTACTCTTCAACATATTTATCAATGACCTGGAAAAGGAGGCAAAGTGCGAGGTTATAAAATTTGCAGACGATACCAAACTGTGCGGTAGAGTTAGGTCCAGGGAGGAGTGTGAGGACCTGCAAAGGGACCTGGACAAGCTGGAAGACTGGGCAAACAAATGGCTTTAACGTGGAAAAATGCAAGGTCATGCATATAGGGAAAAAGAACCCGTTGTTCAACTACAAATTGGGGGGGGCATTGTTGGGAGACAGCAGACTTGAGAGAGACTTGGGTGTGCTGGTGGATGCATCACTGAAGCCATCTGCACAGTGCACAGCAGCCTCGAAAACAGCCAACAGGATGCTGGGCATCATAAAGAGGGGCATAACAACCAGGACGCGGGAAGTCATCATGCCATTGTATCGAGCGATGGTGCGTCCACATCTGGAATACTGCGTTCAGTATTGGTCGCCACACCTCAAGAAGGACATGGCGGTACTTGAGAGAGTCCAAAGGAGAGCAACGAAACTGGTAAAAGGGCTGGAACACTGCCCATATGCCGAGAGGTTGGATAGGCTGGGGCTCTTCTCTCTGGAAAAAAGGAGGCTCAGGGGAGATATGATAGAGACCTTCAAGATCATGAGGGGCATAGAGAGGGTGGATAGGGACAGATTCTTCAGACTGAAGGGGACAACAAGTACGAGGGAGCATTCGGAGAAACTGAAGGGAGATAGGTTCAAAACAAATGCAAGGAAGTTTTTTTTCACCCAAAGGGTCGTGGACACTTGGAATGCGCTACCGGAGGAAGTGATCAGGCAGAGTACGGTACAGGGATTCAAACAGGGATTGGACGGATTCCTGAGGGATAAAGGGATCGTGGGATACTGAGAGAGGTGCTGGGATGTAACACAGGTATAGAAAGCTAACCAGGTAATAAGTATAGAAACCCAACAGGTCGTGCATGTGCAAGACCGGAGGGTTAGGACTACGATGGGAAGATAGGACTTCAATGAGAAACCAAGGTGGCAAGGGAGCCCCTTCTGGTGATTCAGACAGGTCGTGACCTGTTTGGGCCGCCGCGGGAGCGGACTGCCGGGCAGGATGGACCTATGGTCTGACCCGGCGGAGGCACTGCTTATGTTCTTACTCATCTTGTGGGCAGTGCCTTTTCTCACACACCCAACTCAACTGCACAACCAACAGCAAAAAAACCCAAGAGCCAGTTCTGACTGAGCTGGAAACTCAGAGGAGCAAGGGGAAATGTCTTCCTGTTTTTCAGATATCTGATAAAAGGAACAGGGTCTTTATATTTAAATGTCATTTTTATACAACTGTTGTACACTATTTAGCTATTGTATTTTGTTTATTGGATGTATGCTATAATTTGCATTGATTGTTCATTTATCAGTAGAAAGGAGTGACCCATTAGAGATATACCAATACATCCAGTATATTAAAAAAAAAAAATCAGCATTAATAAAAGAGAAGATATGAAAAGCTCATAGATTCAACAAAAGGGAAAATATGTCAAATACTTTATAACATCAGTAATACACACTTCACTTAACGATTTAGTGGAAGGTAAGAATTTACTACAATGTGAGCTAAAAAAAAGCCCCCATGGGAAGGAAAAGCCTCAGACAGGGCCCTCCCACCACCACAGCAGTGGAGAACCTCATCGGCATAAAAACCTCCCGTGGAGACCACCGTGGCTCTATATTGTGTTATAGTAGAATAAATAAGTAAATACATAAATAATGAAGTTCAATGGCTGACTCAAAAACCAGTCACCGAAAGTGACTTAAAACTTATCTTTTGTTCATGAGCTCAGTCGGAACACCAACGATGGCCAGCGTTTCACATAATGCTGCCTCAGGGTGTAACCTCCGATTATGAGCTTTCAAAAAGAACACGATAACCCGTGTCTCAAAGCACAAAGGATACTTGGTGGCGGGCTCCTTATTCCTTGGGTTTTGGTTTCTTATGGCATTTTTGTTGTTCTTTAGTTTCTCGAATGTACATCACGTACCCTTTATGCCAATCCTGAGCTCCCTGATGGTGCAACTGATTGTCATGTCTTGTTTTTGCACTATTCCCAGTCGCTTGTATTTGTTTGCATCTGTATTTTCTAGTTGCATTTGTATTTCTTGTATGTCCTTTGTTGCTTTGGTTGACCTCAATAAACATGATATAAAAGACAAACAAACCAAAAAACACCACCACTCAGCATTCTGTAAGCTACATGCATAAGTGGGAGCCCCACCTTTGTAGAAGAGCAAAGACGGACAAACTCTGCACAAAGTCAATCAGCCAAAAATGAGCAGAGATGATCAAGATATCATAGCTGGCAAAAATTTGAATAGGTAGCTCACATGGAACACACGACACAGGCCGTGTTTCAGCAAATGCCTGCTTCAGGGGTTCATAATCTACAAGACCATACAAACATCAATAAAATATAAAAAATTGACATTAAAACATACTCATTGAAATTCATGTTTTAATGTAAATGATTTCATATATTTTATTGATATTTGTATGTGAACCCTTGAAGCAAGCATTTACTGAATCACAGCCTGTGTTGGGTTCATTTGAAATATGTTCCACATGAGCTACCTATTAAAGTTTTTGTCAGCTTGGATACCTTGGTCAGCCCTACCTATGTCCCACCCATATTCCTTGCAAATGTGTGCTGTGTTAAGCAGGTATTTGCATTATAGTGCTTAGATGGGATGCTAGTATTTATTCACAAAAGCGTGGTTATAAGCACATCAATGATAATATTCTAAGCAGTGCATAATGTGGCCCCTTGGTTTTAAAATTATCCAGTTGTATCTATTACATACAAATGAACCTATACCCAGATCTAGGCCAACAGTTCCTCCAACAAAGGAATTGCCATTTTTGTTAAATCTTAGTAGGAGCCAAGAAGGACCTTAGAATGAGTAGTATGAAAATGATAGTGCATTACATTCTGACTGATATTCTGCCAAAGCCCTTATGAGTTCATGGCGGATAAAAATATATTTCTGTTTCTGGGAACAAACCCAGTTAAATATTCAGATAGAACATTAACAGTAGAAGATGATAAATTTCAAGATAAAATTTTTTAAAACTGTATGGGGTTCATAATCGAAACTTAAACACATCTAAAAACCCGCCCAAGTTGGCACTTGGACGACCTAAAAGACAGGTCGTCCAAGTGTCGATAATCAAACCTATTTTTGAGACGTATCCTGGGACTTTTTAGGCTTCTCAATGCCGCTGTGCACCCAGAGCTAAAAGGGGCGTAGGTTGAGGAGTGGTTAGAGCGGGATGTGGGCCGACCTAGACTTAGTCGTCCTGCAGGGGATAATCAAAGATTTTATGAGACTTCCTGAATGGAACTTATACGTTATACCTGTTTTTACATCGTCTAAATCACAAGTGCCCAAAAGGTATCCAAAGTGACCAGATAACCATTGCAGAGACAAAGTAAAGACTCCCACACACTCCCCCAGTGTTCACTGACCCCCTAACACCCCCTCAAAGATCGGACTAAAAACGTACATTCCTGTCTCCAGAACATCAGCACCTAGTATAGGAAAGACTAGTAGAGCTGCACACAGGTCTCTTAAATAGCCTGGGGGTTGGGCTAGTGAACCATAGAGAAGCAGACCCAGGTTCATAAGCCACTCTAACCACTACATTATGTGCCCCCACCAAAACCTTACTGTACTGCCATATAGGTGCTACCTGCAGCCATAAGGGCTATTATGATTGTAGACAGCATTGAGCTGGCGTTAGGTTCTAGAAGCGTAGCGTGCGGTAATTTCCTGCGTGTGCTAAAAAACGCTAGCGCACCTTAGTAAAAGGAGCCCTATATGTTCCAAACAGACTTAGACGTGTGTTTTGATTATGCTTCTCTACATCTTTAAAAGTTTTCTAAAAGCAGTATATTGACCTACTGATCTTATTAAAATGAGGAGATCATTCCAAACTAAAGGAGCCTGATAAAAGAAGGATGCCTTTCGTTGAACAAATAATCTAATTGCCTTTGGTGAAGGAAATTGAAGATAGAATTGCTTCCATACAATATGACCTGGTCTTCCTGCTAGTAATGAAATCAATTCCACTGACCATCTAGAATATTAAAAATCATAATGCAAAGCTTAAAATAAATCTTTGCATTCACTGGCAACCAATGTAATTTAATGAAATATGGTGTAATTCTATCATATTTAGAGATGGAAAAAATTACCCTCACCTCAGCATTCTGCTGTTTGTAATCTTTTCAACAATCCTGTGGCACATCCTAAATAAACAATATTTCACTAGTCTATCTGGGAAAGATTAAGTGATTGAACCACAAGTGCAAAAACTGACTTAACAAAATATTTCTGAACTACCCATAATTTCCTTAAAAGAAACAATGATTTTTTACTAACCAGATTGACTTGATGCTAAACTAAACTAAAACTTAAGTTTATATTTAAGTTTATAGACCGTGTCTTCTCTATACAGATAGAGCTCGACTCGGTTAACAGTAAGACTAATAATAACAAAAAATAAAAGGAGGAAGGAGGGGGTTTTACAATTCTGAAAATAACCAAGTTTTCAGATGTTTACGAAATATTTGAAGAGAGCCCAAATCTCGCAAGCTCAATAAGTTATGTAATTGAATGCCCAAAACTCTAGTTTGCAAAGTGTAATTACTTTAACCAAAGTGTGATCAAAATTTGATCTAATCTAATCTTTGGTTTATATACTGGGTGATCTCCCAGTGGAGCTCAACTCAGTTCACATATAATTAAGACTAGAGTACATAGCAGAAAACATAAGAGAAGAAACATACATAAAAGTACATAAGAAAAGCATAAGAAAAATAACTATAATATTATCATTTCGTTGAGGCTGTAGTTAAACCATTTAAAAATTGCGAGAACAACAAAGTTTTCAGGAATTTACGAAATAATTGGAGCTGGGCCTATCCAAAGAAATTTACCCACTTTTCTACAAAGCCGCGCTAGTGGCTGCCACGAGGCAACAGCCCCAAAGCCCTTTAAATCTCTATGGGCTTCAGGGCCGTTACCACGTGGCAGCCGCTAGCGCGGTTTTGTAGAAGAGGGGATTAGTTTTGGCTATATTTATCTTCAACTAATGGGTTATAACTAAGGTGACTATACATCCTGTTTTGAATGGGATCGTCCCTTTTTCAGATCCCCTCTCCCGTTGTCCCCACGAACAGCTTCGGGATGCCAAAATGTCCTGTTTTCAGCGACAGTGTCTCGAAGCTGTGTGTGGGAACAATGGGACAGGTGATCGCGGGAGAATAGGCTCTCTCCCTGCTTCCCCGCCTGCCAACCTGCCACCGCAACAACAGCTGGAAAGGCATGTCCAGGCGCTGGCCCAGAAACCTTCTCCCCGATGTCAATTCTGATGTCAGAGAGGAAGTTCCGGGCCAGCCAATTGCTGCCTGGCTGGCCCAGAACTTCCTTTCCGACGTCAGAATTGACGTCGGAAAGAAGGCTTCTGGGCCGGTGCCTGAACATGCCTTTCCTGCGGTTGTTGCAGCAGGCAGGAAGTAGCAGCGGGCAGTGGACCGGGGGGGGGGGGGGAGCAGAAGAATCAGGGATAGGCTTCGGAGGGAGGGAGGGAGGCAGACAGACAGGCAGGCAGGCTGTTGGTTGATGAGCTTTCTCATATTCAGCGCGTCAGGGAGGGAGGCTGGCTTCGGGGGAGGGGGTGGGACAAAGGCTGGAAGGCAGTGAGGGGGAGGCAGGCAGGCTGGCTTTGGCAAGGGAGGCAGGCAGGCTGGCTAGCTGTCTGGCTTCAGGAGGCAAAGGCTGGAAGGCAGTGAGGGGGACATAGTAAGGAGGGAGGAAGGAAGGAGAGAAAGAGGCAGAGGAAAGGGGCGAGGGAGGTTGTAAGCAGAAGAAAGACTAGAGAGAGAAAGACCTGGACCAAAGGGGAAAGACAGGAGGCAGATGGAGGACTATGAGAGGTGCAGACAGAGGGGGAGAGACTCTGAGGAAGAGCAGAGAGAAGCAAGATTATAACAGAGGAGGGAGAGAGAGGGAGACCTGGAACAAAGGTACAAAGGAGAACCGACACTGGATCTGGGGGCACTAAGGACATAGGAAGGAGGCACTGGGGGCACTAAGGACATAGGAAGGAGGCACTGGGGGCACTAAACACTTAGAAAGGAGGGAGGGAATAGAAAGGAACAGTTGTTGGGCTTGAGTGCAGAAAGAAAGAAAGGATGCACAGTCAGAAGGAAATGCAACCAGAGACTCATGAAATCACCAGACAGAAAAGGTAGGAAAAATGATTTTATTATCAATTTAATGATCAAAATGTGTCAATTTTGAAAATTTATATCTGCTGCCTATATTTTGCACTATATTTGTCTATTTTTCTATAGTTACTGAGGTGACATTGCATATTTTAAAGTCATCTGCCTTGACATCTTTGAAAACCCCCCAAATATAAATGATAATTAACATTTTCTCTGTGTATAGCGTGCTTTGTGGTTTTTTTATTTTATTTTATGGTTACCGTTATGAATTAATAAGATATTATGTGTACGTGAAAAATGAATGGAATAAATTTGGGGCGGGATTGATGGCGGGACTGACAATTAATAGATGTCCCGTTTTGATGAAAAAACATAAATGGTCACGTTAGTTATAACCCATTTCTTTGCAGTATTAAGCATTAACTTTAATGCAAACCACTCAGAATCCTTATTATTAAAAGGCAAGAAAATGCTGATGGCATCTGCATAACTGTAACTGAGTACATAAAGTGGATATCAGTTGCTATGATGTCTGATAAAGCATTTACCAGGAAAACAGAGGAGAATCTATGGTGAGAACTACTCCCCCTCTTCTACTCTTTAGTTGGTACATTCTGAAACTTGTATAACATTGGTCCTGTTCACCTTTAAATTATCGTGTCACCAATGAAATATTTTTTGTGTGTGCGCTATGTCAGATACTACAGACTTCAAAATATCCTGGTTTTCCCCTTTTTCTGATCCCAAATTACAAAATATAACAGATGTGTGTGCGTCAAGCTTCTCAGTGTGTTGTGTAACTGCTGAGACTGTTGTGTTTAATGCACGAGTAGCACTGCGAGCGTCTGGTAGCGTTATAGAAATAATAAATAGTAGTAGTAATGGTAGTACTGATAGCCCTTTTGCTTCTTCTGTTGCAGTGTTGTGCCAATGATGGTGAATTCTGCTACAGATTTCAGTGTGCCTGGAAAAGTGTCGGTGAGGAAAGACTGAGAACGGTAAGATCAGTTTTTTGAAAGACTGTTTTGCTTTCTTATTGCTTTTGGCAAGAGACTTTGGTTACATACAGGCAAAAAAAAAAAAAAAAAAAAAACATTCTGAGAAAGGCCAGTTTGGCTCATGCAAGTAAAATACACAGATGGAATGCAGAAAGGAGCAGTGACGCCAGATAAAGGAGAGCCGTGCAGGCTAAGGCTTCTAGAACACTCTTTATAATGTGAATAATCAGCTGGTGTGCTCTATTTTGGCATTCTTTGAGAGAAGGTCATTCTTGTAAATTCTGTGGTGGAATGTGAAGGATTTGGGTATGCTGTGCCTTGATGTCTGTTAGCTGGTGTGTAGCTTGTGCAAGTGAAAGGATGAGATACACAAAACATGAACAGCAGAAACCTGGGATTTGTGACTGGGAGTATTATAGCTGAGGGAATATTAGAACAGAAAATGCAAGGCAGAAAATTTCTTCTGCACTTTCTACCTGTGGTGTTGAAATAATTATTATATTCAAACAAAGATGTCTCAACTTACCAGACATGTACAGTAATAGGGGATAAAATCAGAGCCAGCAGTGTTTTACGGTCTGTACATTTATTGTAAATAAACGGCCATATATACACCATACGACAGCTTGATGCCCTCTGCATTTTTTTGTGTGTGTGTCAGCGGCACATGGGCTATATTTTTAATAAATGCTTGCCCATTCTTTGCCGACAGCAAAGCAGTTGTAAAATAGGACCCCAGGAAGTGTACTTATCACTCAACATTGGCTTTCAGGAGGCTTGTGCTTTAGCAAACAGGAAAGGCCACTTGAGACCCTTTAAGCTAGAGATTATTTTTGAAGCTATTGTGAACTGAACAGTAAAGGGCTGACATTCAGCCAGCAGAAGTCAGTGATTTTTAAGCTGCTGACAGCCACGGGTAGAATTAGAAACATGATGGCTGATAAAGGCCAAATGGCCCATGTAGTCTGCCCATCCGCAGTAACCATTATCTCTTTCTCTCTCTGAGATATCCTGTCTGCCTATCCCAGGCCCTTTTGAATTCAGACACAGTCTCTGTCTCCACCACCTCTTCTGGGAGACTGTTCCATGCATCTACCACCCTTTCTGTAAAAAAAAAAAGTATTTCCTTAGATTACTCCTGAGCCTATCACCTCTTAACTTCATCCTATGCCCTCTCATTGCAGAGTTTCCTTTCAGATGAAAAAGACTCGACTCCTGCGCATTTACATTACGTTGGTATTTAAATGTCTCTATCATATCTCCCCTCTCCGCCTTTCCTCCAAAGTATACAGATTGAGATCTTTAAGTCTGTCCCCATACACCTTATGACGAAGACCACACACCATTTTAGTAGCCTTCCTCTGGACCGACTCCGTCCTTTTTATATCTTTTTGAAGGTGTGGCCTCCAGAATTGTACACAATCTTCTAAATGAGGTCTCACCAGAGTCTTATACAGGGGCATAACACCTCCTTTTTCATACTGGTCATACCTCTCCCTGTGCACCCTAGTATCCTTCCAGCTTTCACCGCCACTTTTTCAACTTGTTTGGCCACCTTAAGATCATCACATACTATCATATCCAAGTCCCACTTTTCTGTCATGCACTTTAGTTCTTCACCCCCTAAACTGTACCGTTCCCTCGGGTTTTTGCAGCCTAAGTGCATGACCTTGCATTTCTTAGCATTAAATTTTAGCTGCCAAATTTCAGTAGGGCACTAGCATTGAATATTTGAGGACAGATACTGACCTAGAAGTTTTGTGGGTGCTGGCTGATTAATCAGTGTCAACACCTACCTAACTAAGTGGGCAAAGATATAGGGTTACCATATGGTTCCAGACATCCGAGTTTTATTTCCATTGAACATAAGAACATAAGAATTGCCGCTGCTGGGTCAGACCAGTGGTCCATCGTGCCCAGCAGTCCGCTCACGCAGCAGCCCTTAGGTCAAAGACCAGTGCCATATTAGAGTCTAGCCTTACCTGCATATGTTCTGTTCCAGTAGGAACTTATCTAACCTTGTCTTGAATCCCTGAAGGGTGTTTTCCACTATAACAGCCTCCGGAAGAGCATTCCAGGTTTCTACCACTCTCTGGGTGAAGAAAAACTTCCTTACGTTTGTACGGAATCTTTTCCCTTATAACTTCAGCGAGTGTACAGGAGTGGAAAAATCCTGGTGGTAATTTAAATCCTGTTGTTGGACCCACATTGAGGATTAACTGAGTCTTTGGATTCTGAAAATTGAGGAAGCTGTGCTTCTTATTGAGAGGTGGGTGGGAGGGAAGGGGAAAAGCTGAAAACAGGAAGAAACAACTGCAAAGGGTGAAGGAGTGAAACAAAGAGTAACCGAAAGCAAGCAAACTCCACCTTGTTGAAAAAGCAAATAAATTAGAAAGACAAGCAATAACATATATAAGAGGGGAAAAAACATAGGGCTCCTTTTACAAAGCTGCAATAGCAGTTTTAGCGCGCGCTAGACGCTAACACCATGAGGGAAAACTCTTTATAGTTTACAAATCTTTCCTGTTGGCTAAGTCTTAATAATAATATTGTCATTTATAGCTAAAGAGACATATGACCAAGAAACAGTTTTATTTTAGTTTTGTGATTATGATAAACATACCGAGGGCCTCAAAATAGTACCTGGTGGGCCGCATGTGGCCCCTTGGCCGCGCGTTTGAGATCACTGGTATAGATGGACTGGAATGAGCTTTGACAGAGACTTCAGTAGTTGGAACCTAAGCACAGTACCGGGCAGAGCTTTGGATTCTTGCCCAAAAATAGCTAAAAAGAAGAAGAAAAACAAACAAATTTTTAGATTGAATCAGGTTGGGCAGACTAAATGGACCATTTGGGTCTTTATCTTCTGTCATCTACTATGTTACTATGTTATATTACTGGCGCCTACCTTTAACGGGAGCTGTGATTCTGCAAACTGCACCATAGCGTGATTGACGTGCGATTGGTACTACTTGTGTAGGAGGCTGCCAGTTGCGTCACCATTTGCAGAATCTGGCCCTATGGGGTTCATTTTCAAAAAAGATAGACTTCCAAAAGATGGTATAAACCGGCACTTGGATGTCTTAACTAGTAAAAACGCACAAGTGGGCGTTTTCAAAACTGACTCTCTAGTAAAAGGAGCCATGGGGGGGCATAATCAAAAGGAACGTCTAAGTCCGTTTTCATCTAAGTCGCAAGTTGTCCAAAGTAAAAAACAGCCTAAGGCACATTTTCGAAAAATACGTCCAAAATTTTTTTTGTTTTGAAAATCGTCTAACTATACATCCTGCCGATCTGATCGTCCAAGTCGCTAAATTATCCATCTTTATACCACATTTTCGTCCAAGTCAAAAACACCTAGAACAAGCCCTGTTGGACGTGGAAGGGGTCTGCAAAGTGATGGACTGAACACCCAGACATGGCACCTAAATAGTGGGGTACCTTACAGGGCACTGCTGTGAACTTTACAAAAAGGGTGCCATGTCTTCTTCTCACTACAGCTCCCTTATAGGTGATGGTGAGCCCCCCAAACCACCTCCAGAATCCCCTAGATCCACTTATCAACCACCCCAATAGCCCTTATGGCTGCAGGAGCCACTTATATGCCAGTAAAAAAGGGTTTTGGGGTGTATAGGGGAGTGTACATGTTTAAGTATCAATGCAGTGATTACCGTATTTTCACGCATATAACGCGCGCGTTATACGCGTTTTTACCTACCGCGCATACCCCTCGCGCGTTATATGCGTGAGCGCGGTATACAAAAGTTTTAAAACATAGTTCCCGCCCCGCCCGATTCACCCCCCCCAGCAGGACCGCTCGCACCCCCACCCCGAACGACCGCTCGCACGCGCTCCCACCCGCACCCGCATCCACGATCGGAGCAAGAGGGAGCCCAAGCCCTCTTGCCCGGCCGACTCCCCGACGTCCGATACATCCCCCCCCCGGCAGGACCACTCGCACCCCCACCCCGAAGGACCGCCGACTTCCCGACAATATCGGGCCAGAAGGGAGCCCAAACCCTCCTGGCCAGACCGCTCGCACCCTCACCCCCACCCCGAACGACCGCTCGCACGCGCTCCCACCCGCACCCGCATCCACGATCGGAGCAAGAGGGAGCCCAAGCCCTCTTGCCCGGCCGACTCCCCGACGTCCGATACATCCCCCCCCCCCCGGCAGGACCACTCGCACCCCCACCCCGAAGGACCGCCGACTTCCCGACAATATCGGGCCAGAAGGGAGCCCAAACCCTCCTGGCCACGGCGACCCCCTAACCCCACCCCGCACTACATTACGGGCAGGAGGGATCCCAGGCCCTCCTGCCCTCGACGCAAACCCCCCTCCCCCCCAACGACCGCCCCCCCCCAAGAACCTCCGACCGCCCCCCAGCCGACCCGCGATCCCCCTGGCGACCCCCACGACCCCCCCACCCCCCTTCCCCGTACCTTTGGTAGTTGGCCGGACAGACGGGAGCCAAACCCGCCTGTCCGGCAGGCAGCCAACGAAGGAATGAGACCGGATTGGCCCATCCATCCTAAAGCTCCGCCTACTGGTGGGGCCTAAGGCGCGTGGGCCAATCAGAATAGGCCCTGGAGCCTTAGGTCCCACCTGGGGGCGCGGCCTGAGGCACATGGGCCCAACCCGACCATGTGCCTCAGGCCGCGCCCCCAGGTGGGACCTAAGGCTCCAGGGCCTATTCTGATTGGCCCACGCGCCTTAGGCCCCACCAGTAGGCGGAGCTTTAGGATGGATGGGCCAATCCGGTCTCATTCCTTCGTTGGCTGCCTGCCGGACAGGCGGGTTTGGCTCCCGTCTGTCCGGCCAACTACCAAAGGTACGGGGAAGGGGGGTGGGGGGGTCGTGGGGGTCGCCAGGGGGGTCGCGGGTCGGCTGGGGGGGCGGTCGGAGGTTCTTGGGGGGGCGGTCGTTGGGGGGGAGGGGGGTTTGCGTCGAGGGCAGGAGGGCCTGGGATCCCTCCTGCCCGTAATGTAGTGCGGGGTGGGGTTAGGGGATCGCCGTGGCCAGGAGGGTTTGGGCTCCCTTCTGGCCCAACTACCAAAGGTACGGGGAAGGGGGGTGGGGGGGTCGTGGGGGTCGCGGGTCGGCTGGGGGGCGGTCGGAGGTTCTTGGGGGGGGGGTGGTCGTTGGGGGGAGGGGGGTTTGCGTCGAGGGCAGGAGGGCCTGGGATCCCTCCTGCCCGTAATGTAGTGCGGGGTGGGGTTAGGGGGTCGCCGTGGCCAGGAGGATTTGGGCTCCCTCCTGGCCCGATATTGTTGGGGAGTCGGCGGTCCTTCGGGGGGGAGGGATGTATCGGACGTCGGGGGGGGGCATCAGGCTTTCAGGATGGGGACAGACCTTCAAGGGGGGACAGTGCACGGAAGTCAGGGGGGGTGAACGGAGAGTCGGGACAGCGCACGGAAAGTCAGGGCGGGCGAAAGGAGCGTCGGGCAGCATGCGCGGTATACCCGTGAGCGCGGTATACCAAAGTTTTTGTACATATCATCGTGATTTCTGCGCGCTATACCCGTGTGCGCGTTTTATACGGGTGCGCGTTATTTGCGTGAAAATACGGTACAGGGGCTTATGGGCATGGGTCCTCCTCTCCATGAGTCCCTAACCCACCCCCAAGATGGCTTAAGCCGCCTCTGTGCTGGACGACTAGGCTTTCCTATGCCAGGCTGCCAGGTGGTGATGGTCTGGAGGCTGAATTTTAAAGGTGTGAGTATGATTTTTCTGGGGTTGGGGAGGTCGGTGATCACTGGGGTAGTGTGTTGGGGTCTGTTTGCAGTGCTTATCTGGTGACTTTAGGTGGGTTTTTGTGACTTAGACCAAGTTCCGTCGATCCTGGGCTGTATAACTTTCGGTTATACACGCTGTCGACACTCCTCCTGAAATGCCCCATTTAGCTTTGGTCATTCAGTGGCACTATGAAGGCCTAAGTAGTTTAGAAATACGTTCAAAACCCGTTTTGATTATCGGCACTTGGACGTATTTGGACAATGTTTGTCCAAGTGCTGACTTAGGCCAGTTTTTGAACATTTTTCTCTTTCGATTATGAGCCCCTTAGCGTTTTATGTACTGGCAATTTGAACCCTACTCAAGGGCATAGGAATTATAGAAGCAGCGTCTGCATTGATGTAGCTCCAAATTAAGCTGCCTTTTGCAGCCTGCACAGTGTTGTTATCACTTTGATTTTAAGAGGTTCTAAGTGTTTCTTCCAATCTAAGGCACCTATTAAAATTGGTACTACTTTTTAAATTTTTTTTTTTCTTCCATTGTCTTTTGGTTTCAGTTTGTAGATTTCTGTATTTTGGGACTTGTTCAAGATCATTCTCTTGCACTTGACTGTCTCCTGGTAAAAGCACATCTATAAAATATACAAACTTCCTCCTTCTATTATTGTTAAGTGCCTCCCAGATGTCAATCATTAGTGCAACAATTTTTTTATTAAGTTATAAATGCCAGCTTTTCTTAATTATGACGGGAATAGCCATACAGATGATAACACGTGATTGGAAGAACTATGATCGACTTAAATTTCCTTTCTGGTGGGCCAACTTATGCTCCAGCTACAAATATGAAAAAATGAATGCTGAAATTTTGGGGCATAGTAAGGTATTTAACTTGGTATGAGGCCCATTGGCATCTTTTATTGCTTCTATATAGTTGTCATTTCTCCTTTATTTTTGTCTGATTTCTTTACACATCCAGGGTGGGAATGGGGTATTATTTTAAATAAGAATGGGTTATTGGAAGAAGAATTGCATTTTTATTATTGACTAGCTGATGCCCCGGCGTTGCACGGGTATTAAATTATAGCAATAACACTGTAAATGGATTCAAATAAAGATACTTTATAGTGGTGAATGAAATTATTTTTTTACAGCTTAATAAAAAGTACAATATTCAAATTATAATGTGAAATATTTGACAAAATGAATACAATACAACTAACGCAAAACGTGATTATAAACAACATTTTTAGTTTCACCTCTTGGAGCAAGAACATATAAATTCTTGGGTGAACCCAGCCCTGAGCAAGCAACATAGAGTTGTGGGCTGCGAGACCCCCAGAACATATCACCCCAGGTAGTGAGGGATCTGCATACCAAGTTTCGTTCAAATCGGTCAAGCCGTTTTTGCGTGATCGCGGCACATACACACACACATACATACACACATACATACCTCCGATTTTATATATATAGATTAAATAAAGGGGTGGGGGGAAAATATTACTTTCAATTATATGTAAATTCAAAGTGCTTTTCTTGATTTGTTATATGTTCAGCTTCATATGTAATGCACTGTTACTACTTGAAAATTAATAAAGATTTATATTAAAAAAGTATCAGTGCTTATTGCTTTTCTAATTACATTTTTACCTGTATAAAAGTGCAATAGGTTGCAAAAATGTCTTCGTTCAACAATTTTTAACCATATTGCCATTTTCAATGGTCGTCATAGACAACGTCCTTCAAGCTGAATTCTGCAATCTATATCCATATGTAAGTATTTTGAGTTAATTGGGTTACAAACAACATGGATTCTGACTGCATATGTCAGTGACCGAGGTGTATCCGTGTGCTGTGACCTTTATAATATAAGCATTCTTTTGTGAAATTGCCCTACATGATCAGTAGTATTTTCAGGGAGCTGATTTTACTGCTTTTCTTATTATGTAGTTTTATGAGAGGAAAGGGACATTTTTTTTTTCATTTTCGTTTTTGCAGCTGACCAAGTCAAAACTCTTCCCTGGCTTTGATCTTCAGCTGCATCTCCCACGAGTTGTGTGTCCTCCTTTTCACGTTCTCTCTCCTGGGCCTGATAAGGCTGCTGCAACCACGGCTTCCTCTAATCATGCTGTAACCATTACCTCTTCTGTTCTGGCCTCCTCATGCTGCTGCTACAGACTATAGTCTTGCATTATGCTGGCAGATACCAGTTATAGTTACTTTGTATCATTTTGTTAATTATTGTGATAAATTGAAGTCTTTGATTGTTTGTCATTTCAGTGAGCTTCATAAGAGTTAAAATATGGATGGGCCCGGTGGCTTAGGTTCTAGTGCAGGCTTGTCAAAGCTCAGGCCTCGAGAGCTGCAAACAAGCCAGGTTTTCAGCATATTCCTAAGGTGTGACTACTAATGAACTTTTGAATATGAGCTGAACAATCAATGAACTGGTATGAGGAGTGTGATTACTGATGAACTTATATATTTATTTAGATTTTTATCCCGTCCTCCCAGTAACTCAGAACGGTCTACAAGTGAACATACACAATGGAGAGTAATTAGACATATAAGAAGTACAATAGGTTTAAATGTTTGGACATACAAGACTGTGTAGTAATTTAAATACAGGGAGTATACAGCAAATTAAGAGTAGAGTTTAAGTATAAGTAGTTTAGTTTAAGTACAAGTTATTTGAGTTTAGGTATAATTTGTCAGAGTATAGACTAAGAGAGGACTATATTGAAATTTAGGGAGAAGATAGACAGGGGAGAGAGGAGAGAGGTGGGCTTAAGGGGGGGGGAGTAGACTGAGGGTGATCTTTAGTTGAAGAGGAGGGTCTTTACCATTTTACGGAATGTTAATAATGAGTTCTGTTGTCTGAGTTGAGAGGGGAGTTGGTTCCAGAGATGTGGAATGAAGTGGCTGTAGGATCGTTTCCGGGCAGTTTCTGAGAGGAGGGACCTTCCGGGGGGTGGGGGGGGGGGGTGGTGCATAGGCGTATCTCCGATTTTGAGCGGAGGGTGCAAGTGGGGGTGTAGATGGGAAGCTTGGATTTTATGTAGGAGGGGGTGGTGGAGTAAATTCTCTTGTGGGCTATTGCCAGGGCCTTGAAAGCACAGCGCTGGCTAATTGGGAGCCAGTGTTCAGCACGGAGTGCTGGGGAGATGGGATCATGGTAGTTGAGGTTGTGTAGGAGGCGGATAGCTGCAGTATGAGTTTGGCAATCGATGAACTGCTATGAAAACGACATAGCCATCGTGCATGAACATTGGAAGACCTGTGACAAAAGCCGCAGGCTGGTGGTTTGAGTGATAAATTGCAGTGTTTTATGTAAATGTCTTTTAATGTTATGGGGGGAAGGAAGGGCTTCTAATGTGAGTATATTTAGTGCTGGAAGTATTTAATGAAGTTTTGAATGGAAGATTGCCAAAATAAAAGAGTAATAAATAACGTAATTAGTATTACAGTTTTAGTGGCTTCTTTGTGATGCATATTCATTAGAGATATCATGAAAACCTGATCTACTTGCAGCCCTCAAGGACTGAATTGGACAAGAAAATGTAGTGTGATGTACTGTGGTACCAAGGATCTTATTATGGGTTATCCATCTATTCATTGGGCCCCACTGGGCTTGAGCGCACTGTTGAAATGGTGCATTCATTATCAAGAAAAGAGAGGTGCCTTTCTGCCAGTTTTGTGATTATCCTTGTCAGCTATTTTGGGAACATTCTTCTCTCCTTGAAACAACAAGTATTTCCTTAATTTGCCTTGGTATGCTGTCTGTTGAAGGAGAGTGGGGAAGTTTTAAAAGTATGCTGTTTAATTCCTGAGATGAAAGAAAAGGAAATTCCTCCTTCTCTCAAGTTTAGATTGTTCACAAGCATGCAAAATGAAGATTTTTAAGTTGACATTTCCAGCTTGTGGTCTGGTTTTGCATTCATAAACAGGGTCTTGTGAAACTGTAAGAATAGTTCTTGTTTTTCTGCAGTCAAACGCATCTCACATACATGGTTCCTGGTTATGCTTTCTACTGGACTGAGCAGTTGAGTGATTTCATCAGCAGAATCCAGATCACATACAAACATGATTAAGTAAATACAGAATTGCTTTGTAGCATTGATGTTTCTCCATCAGTGATCATATGTGATTGCATTCAGACTAAGGCACAGACAGGTGGGATTTCTGATCCAATTGTTCTACAGCTAAGCAAAGGTTCAGCCATCACTAGTCCACAAATCATCTTGTGATCTCTTATATTACCTTTGTACCTTTGATTGCCAACAAGGTCAGCTAACCAATTTGAGCTACTAGCATCCGTAGAGAAGAGTTGATAGACTGCCAGCTCGGTCATCAGATAAATACATAGAAACATGATAGCAAATAAAGGCCAAACGGCCCATCCAGTCTGCCCATCCACAGCATATCATACTCGTTTCACAGGCATGCATATGAGTCCATAGATAAAACTTTCCTTTTGTCCTGACCTCTCATTCTGGCTCTGAGGATTGTCAGAAAGTTAAACTCATTGAACTTATAGCCTAAAATATTATCAGGCTGGACTCTGTATTCCTTAAGCAAACTTCTTTAATACAAACTTAAAGAAATCTCACAGTTCAGTTGATCTCAAGGAATTTCTTCTTATATAGCAACCGCACTCTACACTCCATTTGTGCTCCAAACTTAGCTAAGTAAGCTGTATTTAGACTAGCAAATTCAAAGTTTACCAACACTAAGTTACTTAAAGGCTAAGGCTAGCAAATTCAAAGGTGTAAACCAAATGGGGGACATTTCTTTCCTATGGCCATGTGCAGCTCTAAAATGAAGTCAACTATCTCCACCCACAAGAGAAGCAGTCAAGAGAAGGGGGGCTCAGCTCACCAGGCATACAGCAGTGCACTCTGGGAGCTTATCTTAAAGAAATATATTCTGTGTACATTTTCTCTATACAGGAAATCTGCTCACATGAACATGGAGGCAGAACACTTTTGGTTAGGCTGACCTTGTCATTGGCAATATTGTCAAGATAGCTGACTTTGTTAATTTGATGTGTCCGATATATACTTTTACATAAATAATAATCTACCATCTGTGAGACACAACTCCCGGACATAAGCACTTTTCTATAAACCATGCCTAACTTTAGGTGTGATTTATAGAATAGCACTTAGGTGGGTTTTTTTTAAGATGCCAGAATTTTTAGGTGCAGTATTTAGAGTTCAGTCTTTAATATGTGCAAAGGCCTCTTTTAGAATATCAGCTAGCAGAAAAGTACATTCCATGTTCTAGCAGTGCATACTTTGTGAGTGGACGCACACAAGTATGGATGTAAATATAGTATTCTGTATTTTACACACATTCTGGTTAACATCTATAGCAGATGTAACTGATCGTACTTTAAATGCAGATGTTTTTTTTCTTCCACTTGCACTTCTGTTCTGTAGAGAAAGGAAGGCACCGTTGGACCCATATTCAAATCGCAGGCGGCAGGCCAGCTAACTCCCACAGTCGGTGCTGACCGCAGATACTCGATGCCGGTCTGTTTTTGGTGACCGACATTGAAGATCCGGGTTTTTTTATTTTTTTTTTTTTTGCTGCTGAAAAGTTAACCAGCTATGGCAATATTCAGTACTGACCAGTTATGTTTATAGCAGCCAGAGATAGGACTGCTATTTACATGGCACAGTTTGGCTGCTGAACTTAGCCCATTAATGCTGAAGATTGCCAGTTATTGTGCAATATAGCTGGTTAACTTTCAGCTGCTAACTGCAAATATTCCACAGAGATAACTGGTTATCTAGCGCCAAATATCTGCATTTATCTAATTAAGCATTATTTAACAGGTCAATAGCACTGAATATTGACCGGTATGAATTTTCTTCCACTTGCACTACTATTGTGTGGAGAAAGGTAGGCACCTACTTTTCTTTATAGAACAGGTTTGAAACAGGCCCTTGTGTCCCCTCTTAATTCTAGGTGCTCTGTTATAGAATTGCAACATATTTGAGTAGTTTTAAGAAAATGTTGAAGAAACACCCCTTCTGTAAGATGAAATATGGAACTTGATATATAGTTTTTTGATGCGAGGCGCTGGTAGCCTCTTTGTAATTTTGAGGCTTTACATTATCACTGTTATGCTTTATTCATGTTTGATTTGTTGTACTGTATGTGATTCTGTTTGTGTATGTATTCTATTGTGACCCTCCTTAGGAAAGGCGGGGTATAAAGAAATAAATAGAAATGCAAATTGCGTCTTAAATGGCAATTCTATAAGTGGGTGCCTCCTTTTTAAGTGAGCATTTTTTTAAAGTATACCTGACTGGATAGGAAGTAGCTGCCAGGACTTATTCAGCCAGGCACCTGCATAAGGCATTTTTGTGTGTCCTGGCTGAATGGTCCTGTCCCACTCTTCCCCTACCCGATTTTGACCTCCCCCCCCCAGAAAACATATAATGCCTCTGTGATTCTGGTCTCCCTCCCCAGAACAACATGTGAATATCTTCAGATGGCTGGTTGAGCATGATTTAAGTGGATAGGAGCCTCTCCTGCCCACTTAAATGGCTTTGTCTATCAGGCTCTTAGTATTCCTATTCCTACCAAGTTTTCCGTACATGTCCTAGGATCCTAATATGAGTGGGTTTTTGTTTGGATCCACATATGCCCATGGATGTGTGTACATATAGAAGAAAACAGAAAACAGGCTGCATTAGTTCTGAACAAAACTTTTACCATTTTCTGTTAAGAACATAAGAATTGCCGCTGCTGGGTCAGGCCATCGCGCCCAGCAGTCCGCTCCCACAGCAGCCCCCAGGTCAAAAACCAGAGCTCTAATTGAGATCAACCCTACCTGCGTACGTTCCAGTTCAGCGGGAACTTGTCCAACCTTGTCTTGAATCCCTGGAGGGTGTTTTCCCCTATAACAGCCACCAGAAGAGCGTTCCAGTTTCCTACCACTCTCTGGGTGAAGAAGAACTTCCTTACGTTTGTACGGAATCTATCCCCTTTTAACTTTAGAGAGTGCCCTCTCGTTCTCCCTACCTTGGAGAGGGTGAACAACCTGTCTAGTGGTTTTAGCGCACGCTAGACGCTAACGCCTACATTGAGCTGGCGTTAGTTTTTCCATGTAGCGCGGGGGTTAGCATGCACTAATCTGCAGCGCGCGCTAAAAACGCTAGCCCCCAAGTCTATTCCCTTCAGTATCTTTTTATTTTGTCTCTTTTTATGTCTCTTTAAGCAGAAACAAAGATGGGTGTATGCTACCAGAGTCAGGAGAAAATTTTTACTTATTTGAACTGTTTCGTACGCTAATTTATACCATCCATTCTTTATTCTTTACCAGACAAGAGAGTCTTAGAAATTTTCCCAAATTGCAGGTTAGGAAGAGGCAGATCACCACTTTAGATATTACTTCTAACCATTTCTGAAAATTGCATAGAATACCTTGGATTGTTTGAAATTGTTTTTATTAATGGTAAATTAGCTCCTTTTTCTTGTAAGAGAATTTGTAAATCACAATGCCGTTTAACAGTAGCATTGTGAGCAATAACTTCAGGCCGTGCATCCTTTTTCCACTTTTGTGCTTTACACTAGAGAATGACACGGTGACAAAATTCATCACCGTTCCCGTCCCCGCGGATAACCGCGGGAAACCATCTTCATGTCATTCTTTAAGGAAAGAGGGAAGAATCAGAGTATGAAAGGCCAAAACCACTGACCCGCAAGCTTTGCTTTGAAGAATGCTGGTGTAGAAGGACTGAGGTTGAAATAGACACTACAGAATGACAGTCTCTGGTATCCAGAGCAGATATTGTGATGTCATAATGCATCATTCCACCAGTGCCTAAGAGCCAATCACATCAGTGATGTCACAATGGCTTCATTTTCCTTGGCTCCCATAAGAATCAGAGTATGAATGGCCATAACCAATGACCCGCAAGCTTTGCTTTGAAGAATGCTGGTGTAGAAGGACTGAGGTTGAGATAGACACTAGAAAATGACATGGGATTATTTCCCACAGTTATCCGCGGGGACGGGAATGGTGATGAATTTTGTCACCGTGTCATTCTCTACTTTACACCTCTTGTGAGAGGGAAGGGTGCCATGTTAGTAATACAGAACTACAATCGCCCAATTCTACTGAGTGGGCCAAAAGTATTTATTCATTATTTCTTTTTATTTTACAGGTGTCACAAATAACATTTGTGTGACGTTTTTGTAGCAGCTACATCATTTCTATTTCACTTGATTTTCGTTCAGTACTGTATTATACCTATTCGATAAATACTCTATACCTACTTTTGACCTTTTGTCTCACTATGACAGTAGAAATACTCCTGAAGGAATGCAGAATGTTGTGCACAATTCCTCTTCTGCACAGAATTCTGCCTTTCTCCTGTCAAATTCAGTGCAGAAAAGAGGAAACAGCTGGCGTGGAGGGAGCTGCTGCCTAGGGAGAAGAGGCTTCAGCTATTTAGTGCCAGCTCACCCGGCCCAAGATAAAGAGGCTGAAACTGTTTGGATTCTGAAGACAGATGCAGGCAGAAATCGGCTTATGCGGGCTCAGAAGGGAGGCTGCAGAATAAGTACAGGAGTAAATGAGACTTAATTGAAAACAGTAGGGGCTAAGGAGAGACAACCGCAGATGCAGGAATGCACAGGCTTGGGGGGGGGGGGGGGGCCAGAAGCACCAGTGCACATGGCCTAGAATCAAGAGGCTGCAGCCCTGCAGGCCCAATGAGACTGACATGGGGGAAGCCACTGCTTGCCCTGGGATTAGTAGTTATGTTCCCGCTAAACTGAACCTTCGTTAATGGTGTAGTAAGGAGTGGGTGGGGCAGACAGCCCTGGGTGCTGTTGGTGGGGATGCTGGCACCTCTCTTCCCCCACCACACACCACACTCATGCCCTCCCTTCCTCCCGTACTTCTTAAAATATTTGCCAGCACGAGCAACTTCTCCAGTCTGCTGCTTACGTCAGCTTGGCTCCCTTCTGAAATCACTTCCTGGTCGTGGGGACAGGAAGTAACGTTGGAGGGAATACAAAAAATAGATAATTCTAAGTCTAATAGATGCTGGCATTGTCATATTAATATTGGGACTCGATCATATGTTATATTTTTGTCCACTGATACTTAATTTCTGGAGGTCAATTTGGGGACAGATAGATATTAATCTTGAATCATCTATTCCATTATCTTATGAAACCATAATTTGTGGTACGTTGTTACAGGTAAAGCCTGTTTTGGATAAATACAAGAGCCGTCTTTTATTGATCATGATAGGAATAGCCATCCAAATGATCTCAAGGAACTGGAAATGTTATGACAGACTTAACTACATATTCTGGTGGGCAAGTGTGTGTAATACATATAAATAGGAAAGAATGAATGTGGAATGCTTGGGACTTAGCAATACATTTAATAAAGTATGGAGCCCATTGACTGCATTTGTTAACATACAATATTAGAGATATATCTTTTATTTCTTAGATTTCCTTACACATCCAGGGTGGGGGGAGGGGAAAGTATTTGGAAGAGTTTAAAATTATTTAAATATAATATTGTAATAAATAATATGATTTAATATATTAATAATTGGGAGGGGGAAATGGATATTTTCTTTAATAATGTGTGTAATATGGTGTATTTTATGCAATCTGTTAAAGTTATATTAATTGTAATATACTGTCAAAGCTTGAAAATTAATAAAGAATTAAAAAAAAAAAAAGCAGGCTGGTGAAGATTTAAAGAGATATGGGATGAAGGGCGGGTGTGAGTGTGGCTTAGGGGAAGGAGCGGTAGGGTGGAAAGGAGGGCATGGAGGGGTGCCACCATCCCTGGCACCTCCTACCCTCTCTGCGCCACTGCTTCTAGTCATTCAGCTTTGTAGGCATCAACAATTGCTATTAAAACACCAGGGGTGGGGGTTAGAAAAAGGCTTATATTTTGTCAGGTAGGTTCTTTGGTTCTAAGCCTGTAACTTACCCCATATGTATGCTAAGAAACATAGAAACATAGAAAAATGACGGCAGAAAAGGGCTATAGCCCATCAAGTCTGCCCACTCTGATGACCCTCCCCCTAACTTTACCCTCTTAGAGATCCCACATGCGCATCCCATTTACTCTTAAAATCTGGCACGGCTGCTGGCCTTAATCACCTGCACTGGAAGTTTATTCCAATGATCGACCACTCTTTCGGTGAAGAAATACTTTCTGGTGTCGCCATGAAATTTTCCGCCCCTGATTTTTAGTGGATGCCCTCTTCTGGCCAAAAATCAGGGGCGAAAATCTAGTAGTCTCAAGGTGTTTCCACTGTTTTCCATTTGTTCTATCCCTAAAACTGCAGGCAGAGGGGCCTTTGTAATTCTAAAGAGGTGTAGGGCATTCAGATTGTTGCCAGGGGTCATAACCTATCCGGGGTTGTGAAGTTGTATGTGTATGCAGTGATTGGGTGTTTTCAGCATCAGTGATAGCAGTTTAGTACATAGGAACGTTGACTTATACCACAGCAAAACAGGACATGCTGTCTTCCCAAAGATGGAAAGACAAGAAAACAAGCAAAGGTGACCTGTGATGCTCGATTTCTTTATTGCATGGATTATGACTCGACACGTACAGGTTTCAGCCACATTGGCCTGCTTCAGGAGTCTGAATCTTGAAATGATGACTGAAATAAATGTCACCGCTGGAGCGGCTGATACATTGTTTCAGGAAGAAGATGCATTTCATCACTCTTAATTTTAATTCACCTCAAGATTAACAGTAAGCAGGCCAATAACATAGGTGACATTTCTTTCATTCATCATTTAAAGATTCAGACTCCTGAAGCAGGCCATTGTGGCAGAAACACGTACGTGTCGAGTCATAACCGATGCAGTGTTGACTTATATGCATAAATGAAAAGGAACCAGTACAGGTGGACTTTCCAAAGGTTTGGCATGCAAATTGAGTGTAAGTGTCTGAAATTCTGTACAATGCCTGAGCAATTTTATGTTTTATTTGTTGAATATTATATTACAAACATTAACACTTGAACAGAAAAATAGATCTTACTTAGAAAAAGCAAAGAAAACAACCATTTAGATATACAGGTAAAATCTGTTACCATTAAGTCCAACTTAAAAGACAAATAAAACTCAAAAAGGAGAGACAAGAAAACCAGAAATGTTAGGGGCTATTCAATAAGGAAATATCATATCCAAAGGTATACTTAATAAGAAAAATCTCACAGCAGACTAATATCACAGTCCACTATCTTAACACATCAGAAGAAGTATAGCTAAAGGAACAGGAGGTTGCCTTGATAACAGAAAATTCCTCAAATGTTCTGGGTCTAGGAAAACATAATTTTTATCTAAAATTTTTATAATACATTAACATGGAAATTGGAGGAAAAAAGTGCCTGCCGGGGCCAAAACTTGAGACTTGAGAGCTAAAATAGCCCTTCGTCTCAGCTGTGTGGTCCGGCAAAGGTCAGGAAATATCAAAACTGAATGTCCCAGATACTTAGGGCTCCTTTTACAAAGGCGCACTAGCGGTTTTAGCGTGCGCTAAAATGCCCCGCGCGCTAGCCGCTGCCGCCTCCTTTTAAGCAGGTGGTAATTTTTCGGCTCACGCGCGCCAGTCTTGTGCATGCGCTAAAAACGTTAGCGCACCTTAGTAAAAGGAGCCCTTGATATCTTTAAACCGGAAATAGAAATGAAAACTTCAATTCCTATCATATTCCAGGGAAAATGAGGTTATCAAAGTTGCTTTAGTAAATGTAAGCATTTACTAAAACTAGCCCCATTGCCTTGTTCATTATCTCCTGGAATTCATGAGTTAATATAAAATGCTTTTGTGATCGGTGTCAAAGTCTCAGTAGGAATCTGTAGAATGTTCTTTAGATATTTTTTTAACCATCTCCAGAGGAGAAATAACCAGAGATTTAGGGAAATTCAAAAATCTTAAATTGAGTCTACAATCATAATTCTTGAAAGCTTCCAATTTTAAATAGATATTCATGTTGTCTCTCATTAAAGTTAACTGAACAGATTGAACTTTTCCCATAGATTTTTCCGTCTCTTGCACCTCTCTGCAGATACAGACTCTCCACACTGCTTTATATGATCTTGAACTAATCCAGGAGCCTGTAAAACACTATCAAGATGACTAAACAAAGCAGTCTCCATAGCACTTAAAGCTCCTCATACTTCTAATGTAATCTTCTCAGGCCTTTTGTTCAGTCATAGAATGTCTTATCCCCAAAGTTTCATACAAGGTCTAACAATTAAGTTCACAAACTCATCAAGTGTTACATACCTCGTTGCTTAATATCACTACGGTCACCTTCGAAGTACTCCCCTTGGGAAGCTGTGCACCGATGCCAGTGTCTGGTCCACCCTTCAAAGCAATTTTGGAACTCTTTTTCTGAAATGCCCTTCCGAGCTGTCATCATATTTCCCTTGATGTCCTGAATGTCATCAAAATGTATTCCTTTCAATAGTTCCTTTATCTTTGGGAAAAGAAAAAAAGTCATTGGGGGCTAGATCAGGTGAGTAGCGAAGGTGTTCCAATACAGTTATTTGTTTTCTAGCTAAAAACTCCCTCACAGAAAGTGCCATGTGAGCAGGTGCATTTGTCGTGATGCAAGAGCCATGAGTTGTTGGCGAAAAGTTCAGGTCTTTTTCGTCTAACTTTTCAACGCAACCTTTTCAGCACTTCCAAATACTAAACTTGGTTGTTTGTCCAGTTGGTACAAATTCATAATGAACAATCCCTCTGATATCAAAAAAAGGTTAGCAACATTGTTTTGACTACCTTCGCCTATGCCGACGACATTCAATTTTTTACACCCCCATCAACCCCACAAATATCAATGACAGTCAAGAAATGAATACCAAACTTGACAAAATTAGCTCATGGCTCCGAACTAACAGACTATCTCTTAACATAGCCAAATCTCGAGGGATGCTATTTCCGGTTAAAACAATGAAACCCTAAAAGGACAAAAATGTTTTGAATCCTTTTCAATTCAAACTGAACCCAAAGTAAAATTACTAGGAGTCATCCTAAACAAAGATCTTATCTATCATGACCAAATCAGTTCACTGACCAAAAAATATTTTTACAAACTTCACCTTATCCGCTCCATAACCTCTGTTCTCGAGCCTGCCTCTATCCAAATCCTAATTCATTCCCTGATTATCTCACATATCAATTATTATAATTCGTTATATCATGGAATAACTCAAAAGGAAATCCGTCGACTACAGCTAATCCAAAATACCACCATCAAACATCTACAAAGCAAGAAAATATAACCACATCACCCCACTACTCTGAGAAGCTCATTGGTTACCAGTCTCCCATCGAACAACATATAAAATACTTCTGCTCATCTTCAAAATTAAACTTACCCGCTCCCCAGCTTTTCTAGACAAACATCTTATTCCCTGTACTTCATCTAGGGCCCTCAAATTTACTGACTGTCCCCCTGATTAAAGAACTCTTCTACACCAGAAACACCATCTTCTCTGCCACAGCCCCTGCCCTCTGGAACGCTATGCTATCACACCTCCACCATGAAAACTCTCTTGACAAATTCAGAATTAAACTTAAAACCTTATCAAAATACCAGATATGATTCTTTCTCCAACCATATCCAATAAACAATGAGAACCACTTTTAAGAAGTGACTTCCCTTTCCTCCTGTTTTTTCCCTTCCCTTCTTACCTCCCTTTAATTTTTAATTTTTTGATGTAATTTCAAATCCATAATTTCAAATCTTCCCCTCCCCTAACATCTCTCGTATCTATTTTGCCTATATCTTTGTCCTGTCCTCATTTTACCCTATTTTAATTTTATTTTACATTTTATTACTTAAATTTTTAGCATTGTAAACCAACCAGTTACATGTGAATGGTCGGTCTATCAAATTATAAATAAACTTGGAAACTTGGATGTAAATGCAAGCAGCTTGTTTCTAGAATTGCCCTTCATATGTACAGTATAAAAACGTACCCCTCATCCCCCAACTCTGGTATAAAAAACAAGGTTGCCCTTTCTGAAATAATACCAACCCTACAAGCACCTTGTTTCCTTGTCACATTAACACCCTGGCTGCAGTCAGGTTTGCTGGATCTTCCTTACAATATTTGGAATACTTGGCTGAGGATACGGTCATGCTTTTGAAATATTGTGTATGCATCGCATAACCAACTTTTGGAGCCAGGAAACTGTTTGGAATGCCTTAGCTGTTACTCAGACAGTGTCAGCAAGGGGTCCCAGACTGCTTCCCAGGATTCACTTTAAGAACTTTCTTCTGTACATAATTTGCCAACCTCATGTCATTGGGTTCATTCTAATTCTCCCAAGTGATTAATACTGTGATTCATGGCACCACTGGTCTGTGTAGTGTAGCACAATAAAGTGAGGGTGGTAAGCATGATATCAATTTGCTTGTCTATTAGGGTTTTTATTTTTTCAATTTAAATTTCCTTTTTGATCTTCATTCCATTTTACTCCATACCTCTCTTATAGTTTTAGCTTAGTTTCCTGTAGGTAAACTAACCCAGTAAGATCACTATATCTGTTGTCTCTGCCTCTACACCCCTCCCCCCCCCGTAACCTTTGAACTATTCATCCAGTTTCATTCACCTTTATGTCAAAGATTGTAGAGTAGCACACTGAATCTCAACTCACACTTTTTATTCCCTTGACAAGTAGGATTCCTTTCTTTAAAAATACTTTTGTTTCCCATATAGATATAGACAGGTTCAGTTCCGTAGGCATCTGAGATTAGACACATTGTGATGTCAGCAAGCATTTTTAAAACTTTTCTGCCATTGGTTAGAGCTCCTAATCACCAGCCAAGTCCTTTTGTTGCCGCATTTCCTGTACTGAAAAATTGTATGGCCCAATATTCAAAAACACTTATCTGGACAGGGGCAGCTGCTTTCCAGGCTGTAGTGCTAGGACAGAGTATGGGCATTTCATCTACAGGTAGCAGCTGAATATCGCCAACTACCTAGACAGCTATTTGGCTTAATTTAGGACAGAGGAAAGGCAATTCTAACTTAAATCACACAGTTATATGGATAACAGCTGAATATCAATGCTCTCAGTTTAACCAGTGCCAGTCAAAGAGTTGCCAACTGGCTCCAGATTCACATGACAAAGTTGATCCAGCCCAGGTTTTACCCCATTGCATGCAGGGACTTGTAGTTTCCAAATTGGATGTCCTAAGAAAAGCAAGCATAGAAGTTTCTGCATACAATGGGGTAAAGCCTGGACTGGATTTTTCCTGTCAGGCAGATCTGGAGCCAGTTGGCAACCCTGTTCAGTATTTATGAGAGTTTCAAAATCCAAGATAAGTGAACTTTAACCCCCTGAGAACCAGTGTTGTAATATTACAACATCACATTTAAGGCTACAAAATAAACCCTCCCCCATTTTTTTTCTTTTTAAAACTTCATGTACATTACTAATAGAACCTATTGTTCAGTTCTGCAACACCATTGGATGGTTGAATGTGTAAATAGGTCTGTTTATCTGGCCATGAAGTCATACAACCCTGTTGCCTGCTTTGGAGTATATCATCTTGTTGTTTTGGATGGGATACATCAGGACTAAAGTAAGTAAAAAGCTTGAAATATTTTTTTATGTGATCATTAATATGTGTAGATCATGCAGATTTTATGACATCATTGAATATACTGATTTTAAGAGATTTAGAGCTGGTTATTTCTATGTTGTAATTTTACAACAGTGGGTCAAAGTGATAGCAAGGTTTTGTCTGTACTTTAAAGCTTTTGTGGGAGTGCTGGATTTGTTTGTTTGAGATTCATTTTAAAAGACTCATTTAATGGGGTATCTGAAATTTGAGAGGAGGTTTTTTATGCCAATGAGGTATCTCGTAATTTTGTTCTTATGAAGCTATCCGTGCAATGCATGGCGGCGGCGAAAAGGGCAAACAGAATGCTAGGAATGATTAAGAAGGAGATCATTAACAGATCGGAGAAGGTTATCATGCTACTGTACCGGGCCATGGTACGCCCTAACCTGGAATACTGCGTCCAGCACTGGTCGCCGTATATGAAGAAGGACACGGTACTACTCAAAAGGGTCCAGAGAAGAGCGACTAAAATGTTTAAGCGGCTGGAGGAGTTGCTGTACAGTGAGAGATTAGAGAAACTAGGTCTCTTCTCCCTTGAAAAGGAGACTGAGAGGAGACATGATTGAATCATTCAGTATAATGAAGGGAATAGACTTAGCAGATAAGGACAGGTTGTTCACCCTCTCCAAGGTAGAGAGAACGAAAGGGCACTCTCTAAAGTTAAAAGGGGATAGATTCCATACAAACATAAGGAAGTTCATCACCCAGAGAGTGGTGGAAAACTGGAACGCTCTTCTGGAGGTTGTTATAGGGGAAAACACCCTTCAGGGATTCAAGACAAAGTTAGACACGTTCCTGCTGAACCAGAACGTATGCAGGTAAGGCTAGACTCAGTTTGGGCACTGGTCTTTGACCAGCTGCCGCGTGAGTGGACTGCTGGGCACGATGGACCCCTGGTCTGACCCAGCAGCGGCAATTTGTATGTTGTTATGTTCTTACATTCAGAACCAGTGTTTATGTGGATAGTGGTGCTGATATATGTACACAATCTAAACGTTGCACCTCGTTGAAAACAAATATTGTCTGTGGCTTTTATATATTAACCTGTTGCTTAGAACACAGAAATTCACATAACAAATGTTATAGCCATATAGGAGTTTATGTACCAAAGAAGGAAACTGGGTAACAGACAAGAACTCATTGTTTAATTTGTTTGTAACATGAGTAGTGTGCCTCTTATCATAGCTTCAGGCATTTTGTTTTCAGCCATCTCTTCCAGTGACATTCCAGCTGCTGAGGCAATGTTTGGTGTGGCAGGAAAGCAGCTGTTTCTAGTCTTGACTGGCAGAATGTCACCCTGGTATCATTGTAACTGGAGATGCCTTGGCTCTGGGAATGGAGGGTACACTGTGCCAGGTTTGAGAGCGTCTTGAACGTCAAAAAAGGAAAGGGGGCTATTGATGCAAAATTTTTTTTTTTTTGTTCATTCCAGATGCCAGCTGAGTTAATTGAATATTAGGTTGCTCTGCTGCTTAAGAAGATCAGTTCTTTTAACAACTTGTATTTTTAGACAGAAATGAATATTTCAGCACAAATGATGTACCATATTTGAATCCTTATCTAGGAACGACTAGTTCAGTGATTCTTAACCTTTTTTGAGTCGCCAACCCCTTTAAGAATCTGATGAAAGCGATTGACCCCTTCTCTACAAATATTCACATAAATACAGCTTTACATGTAAAGAATATAATGTACTTTATCGAGATTTGATTGTCTCATACATATATGACACACACATAGGGCTCCTTTTACTAAGCTGCGATAGCGTTTTTAGCATGTGCAGAATTGCCCCGCGCGCTAAACCCGCGCTACGTGGCTAGAACTAACGCCAGATCAATGCTGGTGTTAGCATCTAGCACGCGCGGCAATTTAGCGCACGCTAAAACCACTATCGCAGCTTAGTAAAAGGAGCGCAAAGTATTATTAAATTTAAATAATCTAAAAAAAAAAAACCACTCCTTTTTAATGCAAAAAGTAATGGCCACTCATTATAATTATGAAATACTATCCTCTTGAGCAAATTAAAACAGATCTACTACGTTTTCTACTACCATTACTACTTTGCGCTAGTAATCTGCAAGAAAAATCAACAGTATCGGGCTGTATGGTGAATATAAATGTTAATTTTTATCTGACCATCATGGACCCCCCTGAAACCCATCCATGGACCCCCAGGTTAAGAACCCCTGGACTAGTTGTAAGGAAAGATATGTGTTTCAAATGAACACATTTTCTATTTGTAACATTCATTTTTTTAATGACTATGTTGGTGGTTGTACTCCTGATGGAATTCTGCGCAACTGCACATTGCCGAATTTGCAAAAAATACCTCAGAGATGCAGAATTATTGGTTTTCTGCGTAGAATTTCAGCACTCCTTCTCTGCGGTCCGAATCACTGCCAGCAACATATTCGGGCAGCCTCCATGGGCTCTGCAGGCTTCCCTCTACCGCGTTCCCGCCCTCAATGATGTCATTTCCTTTTTCTTCAGGCAGGAGTGCAGTACAGGGAAGCTTACTGAGCCAGCAGCAGGTAGCCTAAATCAGCATCCCTGAGGTACACAGGATGGAGTGGAAACAACGGGGGAGAGATTGAGAAGTGTAGGCTGGGAAGGATAGGGTGATAAGTGTTGACTGGGGGAACGGAACAGGGCTGAGAAATGTTTGCTGGGGGAGGGTACAGGGGTGAGAGAATGAGAGATGATGATGGAGGGGGGACAGGGGTGAGAGAGTGAAAGATGCTGACTGGGGGTACAGGGTGAGAGAGATACCGGGTGCGGGGATGGGGTAAAAGAGGTGCTGTCCTGGGGCAGGGATATGGGAGGTGCTGGCGGGGGGGGGGGGGGAGGGCAGGGGGTGAGAGAGATGCTGGTTGGGGGGGGGGGCAGGCTCTTTGTTTTCTCTACTATAATTTAAATGAAAATAGTGGATTGTACTGAAATTCTACACCGTGAACCAAAACTAAAACCCGAATCCCTGCCCTGGTCGGCATTAACTTCTACAAGACTAGTCAAATATAAAATTATTTTTGGCATAGAGAAACCTAATTGTATACTGAATAGCACTTCAAAATATTTTTAATCTTGGGGGGCAGTGAATGGTTTCCATGGGACCAGTTCTTTGACAGCTTGAACATTTTGTGCCATTTGAATGATTCTTGTCTTCCTGGAACCAGCCTTCCTACCAGTTGAACCTGACTGTCTTAAGAGGTTTCAAAAAGTTGTCCAAAGTGCATTTCTTCCAATCTTGGGTTAATATTTGACCTGTTTGATAGAATGCTGACCGAACCAGGTATCGAGGGTGGGGTTAGTTCACAATGTAGGCTGGTCTTCAGTTGTATAAATGCCGGCTATACCTTCTGCTAGAAGAAAGTCACTAAGGGGTCTTTTACTAAGGCACACTAGCCAATTTAGCACACGCTAAATGCTATCGCACCCATTATATTCTATGGATGTATTAGTATTTAGCGCGTGCCAAATCAGCTAGCGCGCCTTAGTAAAAGACTCCCTAAGTGAGAAAAATTTGAAGGCTCATGAAAATACTGAATTGCACTGAAATTCTGGATAATAAATTAGCAAAAAATATTGTTTAAATTTTGTGAAATAAACTTGCAGAATTTGCAAATTATGGCCCTCTTTTCCTAAGCTGTGGTGTAAGTTTCTGCCGCAGCCCGGGGCGCTAAATGCTCCAACGCTGCTCTGACGCTCATAGGAACTCTATGAGCATCGGAGGATTTAGCACCCTGGGCTGCGGTACAAACCTCTACCACGGCTTAATAAAAGGGGGGGGGGTATGTCCGCAGAATTTGGATTTTTTTTGTGTGCAGAATTCCTCCAGGAGTATGATTTTGCTGTAACTGATAAAAGTAGTGACCACAGATAAGTGAATAATGGCTTCTGTGTAAAAGGAAGGGGGGAGGTGCCTAGGTGTTTAAAACAGTAAGCAAAATGTGTCAAAATCTGTGTGTGGTACTATTAATCTTGCACTACCGCCATCTGAAACATTCATATCTACACTGTGCTATGGAAAATGAGTAGAATCTTTCTTGCTGATCTACTATAGCCTAAGTGCATGGTATCGGAGTCCTTTAGCAGAGGCCTTCTGTTCTTAACATCTTTTTGTTTAGTTCCTCTTTTCCCTCTCATAGGACTTCTTTTAAGTCAGGCTTATCCAAGTTCAGTTCTTGAAGGCTGCAAACAGGCCAGGTTTTTGAGGTTGCACCATGGAGCGATTAAAAAAAGCATTAAAAGAACTTCTGCCTTACTAGTGTTCTTCTTCATTGGCAGTTTGGATCTGTCTTCTTTGATTGTGTTCACCTCTAGTGCTACCTGCTTCTCTTATTTATCTCTTAACCTCCATGGACTTGATGGAAACCTATCTATACAATGATACAAAAATATCAATATAATCTGCAGGCGACCAAGGGATAATGCCTTAGTGTGGATCACAAGATTTCACCAGCTATTTCTAGGAAAAACTCAAAAATATACTGGTGATGTCACCGGGAGGGTTCAGATTCTATACCTCCATCTGCTAAGATTAGTCTAGCAGGGTACAAAGAAAGGAAATTAACAGGTATTGAATACATTTTCACCATGACTCACAGAAAATCAATTTTAACTGTGTAAAAAAATGAAAAACAAAATAAAAATGAAATATTTTCCTCAATGCACCCTAGTGTGGGCCGTCTCTTTAATTAGAGCACCTTTTTTTCTGTTTTGGAGAGGAGGCTGTAGAAACTATGGTTTTCAAACAGGGCTGGGAGTTCCCCCATGGCTTTTAGTGAAACCTGCAAGCAATGTGTGAAGACCCATAAAATGGAGCGCAAAACTATAAAAGGCCAAAAGGTGCAAAAAGATGAGCAAGCGAGATCTAGTGGTCTTGAAATATATGTAAATCGTGAGTCCGCAGTGATATTTTCCTCTCACCTCTGCCTTTGCTTTCTTTTTTTTTCCTCCTCCTTTCACAATGCATAAAAAGTCCTTAAAGTTCTGAAACCAACAATGTTTTCTCCCTTTTGGACTACATTTAGCAAGTAGTGGCCAAATTCAATGTTTTTTTGAACATTTCCTATTTGTAAAATTTAGCAGACAGTTGTTTTATTGGGCAAAAGATAGTTTGCTGGGATCCAGAAAAAATATTCACCAATTAATATTCAGCTAGCTGGAGGTCATGGCAACCGTATTTGATGAGAAAGTGTGAAGGGCAGGAGAAGGGCTCACTCTTGCATCAAGGAGCGGGAGGTGCTTGGGGGAGCAGGGGCACTGAATATTTTGCTAGCACCTATACACCTGCCAGCTCTTCCTTGAGTCCAGCCTTTGCTGCCCCAGTTCAAAAATGGCTGGTCTGACCCAATAAGTGGCTGGCCTGCTGAGTGTGATTTAAGTGGACAGGAGCCTCTCCTGCTTTCTTAAATTGCTTTGAATATTGACTGGTTAGTTTGTAGGGTAGGGTGATCCCCTGCTCCCAGTAGTGTAGTAAGAGGGGGAGGGTGGAACATCCTTGGCAACGTCTTCAAGGAAGGGGGGGGGGGGATGCTGGCACCTTTCCTCCTCTCCGTGTACCTCTTTGAATGTTTGCCGGCACGAGCAGCATCTTCCACTTGCTACTCGTGCTAGTCTCGGCTCACTTCTGACATCAGTTCCAGGTTGCAGGACTGGGACAATGACTTCGGAAGGAAGCCAATGCCGGCGCGAATAGCAGGTGGATGACGCTCACTCACGCCAGAAAACGTGTCAAGAGGTATGCGAGGGGCACGCAAGCATCAGAAAAATGGGGGGGGGGGGTGCACAGCGTGGCAGGTAAGAGTGAGGGGCGCACAGAGCAGCAATGCTGGGAGCTACCGACCCAGGTGCCAACCTCCCTTGCTCTGAGCATGAGGCTAATCTGACAGCCCTTTGCCTGCCACCTCCCTCTTGTCATGCTGCCTCTGGTGGTGACAGGCAAAGGGTGAGGCTGCAAGAAAGAAAGCACTTATGATGACTCATGGAAAAATACTGAGACCAGCAACAATAAGGAAGGCAACATGTACAACTACACCTCCAATAGAGGACGGCTCTTTATCCCAGAATAAATCCTGAAAAATTAGTATTTGATCAGCTATCAGATTATGCCAAATCAACCAACGTTCTTCATCCAAACCAGACAGGGTTTAGAAAAAACCACAACACAGAATACTCATTGATTGGTCTTACCACAAATATACTTTACCATTTGGACCATCAAAACTCTGTCATCCTTTTTTCATTAGATTTATCAGCAGCATTCGACACTATAGACCACACATTACTTCTTAATAGACTAAAATCCATAGGAGTCTGCGACCAAATTCTAGAATGATTTATCTTCTTTCTAACTGACCGATCATCCATAGTTAGTTTCAAAAATACATTGTCAAAGCCTTATTCTCTTAAATACGGTATTTCCCAAGTGTCCATTTTATCCCCATTACTATTCAATATTTTTCTATCACCTTTATTAAGTCTGTGTCAATCGATAGGATTTACCGCTTTCACATATGCTGATGACATTCAATTCATACATCCTTTAAACCCAGAAAACATAGAGGAAATACTCGAGATCAATAAAAAACTTGAAACAATCAAAGACTGGCTCAATTCCAACATGCTTGCACTAAATTTACAAAAAACAAAAGTTCTACTCTTCCCATGGAAAAAAGGAATAAGCCTGAGTACCACTATCACTCTTGATAACATTCACATAGACTTAGTAACATCTCTAAAACTATTGGGCGTCATCATAGATGATAAATTCTCCTATCATGAACATATAAGCAACACAGTCAAATTCTGTTTCCATCGATTACACATGATTCGTTCCATCTCTAAGTTCCTCGAACCAAAATCACTAAATATCCTAATTCATTCCCTAATAATCGCGAAATTAGATTACTGCAACTCATTATTAATAAATATCACACAAAAAGAAAAGAAGCGCCTCCAAATAATACAAAATACAGCTGTTAAACTCATTCATGGAGGTAAGAAATATTATCATGTGACTCCCCTCTTGATCAAATCACATTGGCTCCCAATCAATCACCGCATCACATTTAAAATATTATTGCTAGTATTTAAAACGCTCTCTAGTAATGAACCACAATTCATTAATAGAATGCTAATCCCTTATATTGCACAGCGTTTACTTAGGTCTGCTAACCAAAAACTCTTAGTAGTCCCCTTCTTGAAAATCATAGGAACCTGACGACCTGACATTTTCCTGATAATGGCCCCTCAACTTTGGAACACATTACCTCAATATATAAGAGATGAAAATTATCTTAACCATTTTAAAAATAACTTAAAGTTTTCTTTTTAAAGATGCTTTTAATCTTTAAAATTTTTTTTTACAAACTGTACAATAGTTACGCTCTAGATATCTAATATTCCTTCCCTATTGTTTTTCCCATATATGGTTCTCTTCTCTACTTTAAAACAACAAATTGTAACTTTCTCCCTCCATTCCTTGTGTATCAATAAGTCTGTAAATTTGTCAATCTAACCCATTAATTTTAAATTATAAATAGTATGTCCAGTTGTATGTTTATTATTTTATTGTAACTCGCTTAGTAAATTTGAATAAGCGATTTATCAAATCAAAAATAAACTTGAAACTTGAAACTAGTGAATCCATGCATTCTTCCACTGGTGGCATGCCTGATCTTCAGGAAACTAATACTCTGAAGAAATTGCTGTTGGTATGTGCAAAGCCAACAACGTGAGTCTAATGTTCTGTGAATGCCATCTCTTCATGGAAAGGCCAGCTGTCAATGAGGGATGGATATAAAGGTTGGAAAATGTTTTGACATGAACTGGTTTTGCATACTAACAGATTTTGTTCACTGCAATTTGCTAAGCCACTCACATGTTTCTTATTTCTAATAAACCGTTGTGTGTTTGTAAGGGTTTTCCCCACTGAATGCTTTGCCGCTGGGGTGAGCAAGTACTTCAGGAAATACGCAGCCAAGGCAAGCTTATGATTGACATGTGGTCATCTTGGTATGGCTTTCCTGCCTTTTGTTGGCAACTGGTGTCACCTGAGAAACTCTGCTTGTTGGACGAGGGATAACGAGGGCTATAGATAGAATAATGAAGTTGATAATGCAGACTGTGGCTCTGACCTGGGCCTGATCCAAATGCTTCGTAAAATTATTTTCAGGCAGTTTGCTGCTGTACAGCTTCCTGAGCAGCTCTTGCTCAAACACCGAATCACTTTTTCAAATTTGCCCAGTCTTTTCAATAACTGTTTTACCTTGGCCTCCTTTCTATCTTCAAATTAATATATTTCTTTTCTTTTTTTTTTTTTTAAGTTTAATTTTTTAATTGAAATTTTAAGAATGACAAAGTCATAAAACGTTTAAAAATATCAATCAAGAATATCTCAATAAAGTAGAACATAGAAATTCCCTTCAGGTCATGTGAATAATCTTACCCCCTCTTTTACTAAGGTGCGCTAATCAATTTAGCACGCGCTAAACGCTAAAGTGTGCATGTTAGTCTATGGACGCGTTAGCGTTTAGCATGCGCTAATTGGTTAGCACACCTTAGTAAAAGAGGGGGTTAGTTAACATTAATAAAAACGTATATTATAGATGTAATTGGTTATTTTGTAAATGTATGTCAATGGGAGACCATGTTGCCTGTTTGAAGTGTCATTAAATGGTGTTCCTTTCAAGTCTCTTATTTGATTTTAAACCTCCTTGATCTGTTTTCAAGAAAGGCGGGCTGTCAAAAGGAGTAAATGCAGACATAATAGATGCTTGAGTAAAGGCTGTTATCTGCTGAGTTTGCGTGTAGATTTTGAGCATATATGTATCAAATATTCAGCTGGAAAAAAATTCCTGTAATCTGTGAATTTATTGAATTCAGACTGAGGTACTGGCACCTGTGAACCTAAGAACATAAGCAATGCCTCCGCTGGGTCAGACCTGAGGTCCATCGTGCCCAACAGTCCGCTCACGCGGCGGCCCAACAGGTCCAGGACCTGTGCAGTAATCCTCTATCTATACCCCTCTATCCCCTTTTCCAGCAGGAAATTGTCCAATCCTTTCTTAAATCCCAGTACCGTACTCTGCTCTATTACGTCCTCTGGAAGCGCATTCCAGGTGTCCACCACAAGTTGGGTAAAGAAGAACTTCCTAGCATTCGTTTTGAATCTGATATGAGAAGTAAGGTGTTTTTTTTAAAAAAATGTTACATGCAGGCTATATTACGAAAGGTTTATAGAAAGCCTAATTAAATGCTGTTCTAGCCTTGTCATTAATTAGCCACAATTTCTCATTCATATTGCACTGTAAAATACTGCAAGAAAGGGGCAGATGCAGTTATACCGTTTGAAAAATGAGAACTGAAGAGAGTATCGAAATTTTAGTCATCGTACCGATTCATTTGTAAGCGAAAGGTATTTTTTAACTGTACCAGCAATAAAAGAGCATATCTTCCATATGAAAGACATAGCCTCCCCCCTTTTTACTAAACCGCAATAGCGGTTATTAGCGCAGGGAGCCGCGCTGTATACACCACGCTGCTTCCGATGCTCATAGAGTTCCTTTGAGTTTCGGGAGCAGCACGGAGCATTCAGCTCTCTGTGCTAATAACCGCTATCACGGTTTAGTAAAAAGGAGGGATAGTGAATGTGTAGAAATAGAGAATGCAGCTATCTGTGACCGGTCCTGCAATCCTGCTAAACATGAAGTCATGTACAGCAGCACGTGACCCACATAACATACAAGACACCCACAGTTCTACATCTGCCTCTCCTAGTAGAGTTCTAACAAAATATTGCTACTAGGAAAATTAGAAAGTAAACATCTTTTAAACTAGCGTGTTTTCAGTCTGGTCCGGGATATGCAGATGCATCAGATAGCTTTTCACACACTGTCTCCATTGTTAACAAATCTGTGTCATGCAGAAAAGATGATTGGTGAGAACCACTGCATTTTAAATATGAATTATAAGAACAACTAAAAGGGATTGTATTATATAGAAACATGATGGCAGATAAAGGCCAAATGGCTCATCCAGTCTGACCATCCACAGTAACCATTATCTCTTTCTCTCTCCGAGAGATCTCACGTGCCTATCCCAGGCCCTTTTGAATTCAGACACAGTCTCTGTCTCCACCATCTCTTCTGGGAGACTGTTCCATGCATCTATCACCCTTTCTGTAAAAAAAAGTATTTCCTTAGATTACTCCGGAGCCTATCACCTCTTAACTTCATCCTAAGCCCTCTCATTGCAGAGTTTCCTTTCAAAGTAAAGAGACTCAACTCATGCGCATTTACATTAGATAAGTATTTAAACATCTCTATCATATCTCCCCTCTCCCTCCTTTCCTCCAAAATATACAGATTGAGATCTTTAAATCTGTCCCCATACGCCTTATGATGAAGACCACACACCATTTTAGTAGCCTTCCTCTGGACCGACTCCATCCTTTTTATATCTTTTTGAAGGTGTGGCCTCCAGAATTGTACACAATCTTCTAAATGAGATCTCACCAAAGTCTTATATGGGGGCATTAATACCTCCTTTTTCTTACAGGCCATACCTCTCTCTATGCAATCTAGCATCCTTCTAGCTTTCGCCGTCACCTTTTCAACCTGTTTGGCCACCTTAAGATCATCACATACAATCACACC
This sequence comes from Geotrypetes seraphini, assembly GCF_902459505.1. Classification (NCBI taxonomy): domain Eukaryota; kingdom Metazoa; phylum Chordata; class Amphibia; order Gymnophiona; family Dermophiidae; genus Geotrypetes; species Geotrypetes seraphini. Next base: position 193,614,928 of record NC_047085.1, read on the forward strand.
CAAGTCCTGCTCTTCTGTCGTGCACATAAGTTTTTCACTCCCTAAACTATCGTTCCCTCGGGTTTTTGCAGCCCAAATGCATGACCTTGCATTTCTCAGCATTAAATTTTAGCTGCCAAATTTCAGACCATTCTTCAAGCTTCGCCTGGTCTTTCTTCATGTTATTCACACCATCATGTCTACTCTATTGCAGATTTTGGTATCATCTGCAAAGAGGCAAATCTTTCAAGACCATGCACGTGAGTGCGCATGGACAAACAGACACAAAAGGGAGTAAAAGAAGAAAAGATCCATAAGAAGCACATTAATAAATTGGCTGGCCTCTAACGGCCTCTTTTACAAAGCCGCGCTAGCGGCCCCGAAGCCCAAAGAGATTTAAAGGGCTTTGGGACTATTGCTGCATGGCTTTGTAAAAGAGGCCGTAAGTATTTCAAATATTTGCTGTTTAATTGTCACTATACATACAGAAAAGCATGTATGTATGTGTGTGAGTGTGTTTGTGTGTGTATGTATATATATATATATTCACACATGGGAGCTTACCATGCAGCAGTTTATTTTCCTTCTTTCTTTATTAAAATGTGATATACTGTTCTTCATTAAATAGCAAAGCAGTTCACAGTTTGTGTTATTAATGCGATTCAGCTCAGCTGTCTCATATAATGCGTATATGAAATAGTAGGATAGCATAAGTGCACAGTTGCACACTTGTTATCATTTTGCTTGTTAACACTTGACTGAGTCACCGATCTGTGACTGTACTACTCTTGTGAGATCATAGCTAGTGTATGAAAAATCCCAGGCTCTGCGGCCTGGGTCTGCCGAAGTGCAAACAGTGGGCCCTGTAAACACACTTGTTAACTTGTTGATGAGTGCTAACAGATTGTACAACTTGGAGTCAGTGGGCAGAGGCAGAAAATCAGATCCAGGTCATGAGAACAGATGGACAAGTTGTCTGTCCTGGCAGGACTGTAAATGGCAGAGGAATATAGGCACTGTAGCAGTTTCAAATCCTGCTTATTGAAATAGAAATCTTAGAATACGTAGCACTCCTTCGAGGTTGCAAGTCCAGAATCGAGGAAATGAGGCCATGACAGCTGCTGCCACTGTGTCCCTGTTGTAGTGGAAAGGGGCACAAGCTTTGCGAGGGGAGGAGGGATTAAGGAGATGTGTCTGGAAGAAAGGGAAAGAGGGAGTAAAGGTCCAATGACAGAGAAGTGCAGAGGAGAGGGGAAGGGAGAAGTAGAACAAATCAAAACAAAATAAAGGAAAATATAAAAAGGTGATACACGTTTCTTTCACTCTTAAAAATTTTTGCCTAGCATATGCTTTTTCTGAATATGTTTTTAAACATCCAAGGGCAGGAATTCCATGCTGTTGTTTCCTGCTGCTTCTTGGACCAATCCTTAAATACAATAGTTTCAGTCCGAATGGATTTAGGTTTTTTTGCAGGATGGAGAGGCATAATGCTGTGAAAAAGTAGGAAAGGGTGCACACATGGGCAAACCACGGGCGGGACACAGGCGTACCTCCTACTTACATACAGAATGCAAAGGTAAGTGTCACACATTGGCACACCCTTTTATTTCTGTTATAAACTGGCATAAGTGGGTGTGCCAAAAGGAACTTATGACTGCTGACTTACACTAGTATTCTTTAATGAAATCTGTGCGCACAGATGCTGTTATACAATATGCCCTTCCCGCAATACATCTGTGTATCCAAATGAAGGTGCTTAGTTATAGAATCTCCCCCTATAGGCATAGCAAGGCCACTGTTCTGTCTATGCTAAGTGGGAGTCCTCCATCTTAGTCTTTCACTATCATATTTTCAATAGTGACGGACAGACAAGCTCTTCAGGTTTCTAGGGCTGTCAGGTAATATTTGCCTCATTGTGGATGTTACCAAAATCTGCACTAGAGTAGACACCCATGGTGGTGTGAATAATATAATAATAATAATAGCTTTTCATGGGAAGGACCTAGCAAAGTTTGAAGAATGGTCTGAAATTTGTTAAGGTCATGCATATAGGCTGCAAAAGCCCGAGGGAACGGTACAGTTTAGGGGGTGGAGAACTTAAGAACACAAGAATTGCCATCTCCGGATCAGACCCTGGGTCCATCAAGTCCAGTAATCCGCACACGCGGAGGCCCCGCCAACCTGGCATAGTTTTAGTCCCCATATCACTGTATGCTTCTCAAGGGAGATGTGCATCTAATTTACCCTTAAATACTAGAACGGTGGATTCTGCAATTACTTCCTCTGGGAGAGCATTCCAGGTGTCCACCACTCGCTGCGTGAAACAGAACTTCCTGATATTCGTCCTGGACCTGTTCCCCCTCAGCTTCAGTCTATGTCCTCTTGTCCGTGTCACACTGGACATTGTAAATAAATGCTTTCCCTGCTCCATTTTGTCGAATCCTTTCAGTATTTTGAAAGTCTCGATCAGATTCCTTTGCAGTCTCCTCTTCTCAAGGGAGAACAACCCCAGTCTCCTAAGTCGTTCCTCATAGTCCAGGTTCTTCATACCTTTCACTAACTTCGTTGCTCGTCTCTGTACCCTCTCTAGCAGTTTTATATCCTTCTTTAGGTATGGAGACCAATGCTGGACGCAGTATTCCAGGTGCGGTCTAACCATGGCTCTGTAGAGTGGTGTTATAACTTTCTCTGATCTACTCGTAATTCCCTTCTTTATCATGCCTAGCATTCTATTTGCTTTCTTCGCTGCTGCCGCACATTGCGTCGACGGTTTCAGGGTCCTATCTATCAGTACACCCAGGTCCTTTTCCTGTTCGGTCTTTCCCAGAGTTACTCCTGACATACTATACTTGTGATCTTTATTTTTTCTGCCAGGAGTGAGACTTGGGTGAGCACTGAATCCTATTGAAATTGAATGGTCTTCAGTGCATTTACCACAGCAGCATCGCTGCCACGGCTCTGTAAAATGTTTATTAACATGGATTTAAACTTTATAAAATTTTCACCCATACAGATATAATTTGGAAGCAAATTCTACAAAGAAGGTGTTAAATAAATAAAAAAAAAAGGCTCTCGTTCTAGTAGAATTCCATCTTGCTCTTTCTAGAGATGGCACTGTAATGACCTCAGAGGAAAAAAAAAAGAGGCACTGGAGATGTCACAGCCAACTGATGGTCACGAGTCTTTTATTCAAAGTAAAACAGGGGTGTCAAAATCCCTCCTCGAGGGCCGCAAGCCATTTGGGTGTTCAGAATTTCCCCAATGAATATGCATGAGATCTGTTAGCATACAATGAAAGCAGTGCATGCAAATAGATCTCATGCATATTCATTGGGGAAATCCTGAAAACCTGACTGGATTGCGGCCCTCAAGGAGGGACCTTGACACCCCTGATCTAAAATATGTCAAAACAAACAAAGTCCCATATTTCAAATGTTTTACTTTGAATAAAAGACTCGTGACCATCAGTTGGCTGTGACATCTCCAGTGCCTCTTTTTTTTTTTTTGCTCTCTTCATTGTAGTCTGAGGCTTGGTTTCTTCTTTTCTTTTTCTATTGTAATGACCTCAAAATCCTAGACGGTGTAACATGCACATTTCAGCTATTCGACCACTGCCTGGAGATAAGACTGGAGAGGACTAATATGGGAAGAAGTCAAATGCGTCAAATGCAAGTCAAATGCAAATGCAAGTCAAATGCGTGCAAGACAAAAGCGTGTGGACAATTGCACGCATGACAACTCCGCGCAAGAAGTAAGGGTAGGGAATTTGAATATTATCCAGAAGCTGCCAAGAATAGGGGTAAAGATGAGGCTAGCAGAGAGAGAATGGTGAAGAAAGATGGTGAAGAGGAGCAGGAGAGCATGTTTATACAGCTATGGTAGCCCCAGCAACTGCCCCCCTGCCCCACCAGTGCCTCTACTCCCCTCCTCTCGCTGCTGATTTATTCCTATCATTGCTTCTTTCAACCTGTCGGAAACAATCCAGCTGTCTGTCATGCTGTAGGTCATTATAAATGTCGGGCAAGGGTCTCCGAGAACCTCCTCGTCCCAATCTGTAGCCGAGGCAGCTACTTCGTGGGGTGTTTATGTGCTTTCTGTTAAGACATTCAAAGCAAACTGAAGTCTCCAGGGAACAGCAAATGCAAAAATAGATAACAGTCACAAAATGTCAAAACATTAATAGTTTAAGCATACCAAATATATTAGACAATAATGTAGGGAAATTGAAGTTATGTATCATATGCCTTGCCTTTAATAGCTGCCCTACTTCAGAGAGAATTACTGGAGAGCTGGAGATTTATTTCCTAGATAGCTGTCATAAATGATGCATGCTCCTCTAAAAATGTATCTAATGCTTTTTTTTTTTAACCAAATCACATATGCAAGTTAATACATTTGTTGTGGCAATCAGAATAAAAAATAAAAAAATGTTTGTTGTTTTGTTTAAAAAATTAATCTAAATTGTGCGGTATGAATAAACATACCCGAGTCTCAGCAGCAGCTGTGCCAGCTTACCTCCTGGTCCTTTTTATTCTCTAAAACAGAGCAGGATCTGCTGAGGGCTTACAGTAGATGGATAACCTTTGCAGAGCGCTGGATGCTGCAGGATGGATGGTTTTGATGGCATCATAAGGGGGACTGTTTCCTGTTAAGAGTATTGATTCAGTGCTATTGAGGGGCAGAAGAACATAAGAAATTCCATCCTGAGGCTAAACAATGGTCCACTGAACCCAGAACCCTGTCTCAAAGAGTGACCAGTCTGCATAGCTTGGAAGAATTAGCACAATGGGCTCCTTTTACAAAGGTGCGTTAGGGCCTTATCGCGCAGAATAGCACGCGCTAGCCGCTACCGTCTCCTCTTGAGCAGGCGGTAGTTTTTCGGGTAGCGCACCTTTGTAAAAGGAGCCTAGCATCTCAAACTTTTTTTTTTTAGCTCCGGCACACTACATGGAGCAAATGTTTTTTGCAGCACACTAAATGGAGTAAATATTTTTCAAGGCACATTATAATTGAAATTATAAAGTTTCAAAACCCACCCAAAAAATTAAATTTAAGAGTTATTTATTTAATTATTTGATTTATGTATGAGTAATTGTAACAATAATGACACGAAAGTAGGTAGAATTGAACTGCTAATCAATGCGATGGATGTGCATATGTTTGAGTGCAAATTAACTCAAAACGCGTCTCGATAGTCAACAGACACACACTTTTCATCATCCATTATCTGCAGTCATTCTCTTTTTTTCAACGTAATTTCTGTTACAGATGAAAATCCAAGTTTGCAAAGATAAGACGATCCAAACGGTAACAAAGCCTTAAGACAAAAGAATATCCCTACTGGATCAGAACAATGGTCCATCTAGCCCAGTATTCCGTCTTCACAGAAGTCAATCTAAGTCACTAGTACCTGGCAAAAACCTAAATAATAGCAGCATTCCATGCCGCAGATCCAGGGCAAGCAGTGGCTTCTCCCATGTCTGTCTCAACATCAGTTTATGGACTTTTCCTCCAGGAACTTATCTAAACCTTTTTTAAAGCCAGCTACATTAACTGCTCTTACCACATTCCCTGCAATGCATTCCAAAGCTGAACTATTCTCTGAGTGAAAACATATTTCCTCCTATTGGTTTTAAAAGTATTACCCTGTAACTTCACCCCTAGTCTTTGTAAATTTTTATGCAGTAAAAAATCTCTGAGTGAAAAAATATTGCCTCCTATTAGTTTTAAAAATATTTTTATCAAGTGTCCACTAGTCTTTGTTAATCTTGTTGTAGTAAAAAAATTGATCCACTTGTACCCATTCGACACCATAGTAACATAGTAACATAGTAGATGACGGCAGATAAAGACCCGAATGGTCCATCCAGTCTGCCCAACCTGATTCAATTTAAATTTTTTTTTTTTTTTTTTTTCTTCTTAGCTATTTCTGGGCAAGAATCCAAAGCTTTACCCGGTACTGCGCTTGGGTTCCAACTGCCGAAATCTCTGTTAAGACTTACTCCAGCCCATCTACACCCTCCCAGCCATTGAAGCCCTCCCCTGCCCATCCTCCACCAAACGGCCATACATAGGCACAGACCGTGCAAGTCTGCCCAGTAACTGGCCTAGTTCAATATTTAATATTATTTTCTGATTCTAAATCTTCTGTGTTCATCCCACGCTTCTTTGAACTCAATCACAGTTTTACTCTCCACCACCTCTCTCGGGAGCGCATTCCAGGCATCCACTACCCTCTCCGTAAAGTAGAATTTCCTAACATTGCCCCTGAATCTACCACCCCTCAACTTCAAATTATGTCCTCTGGTTTTACCATTTTCCTTTCTCTGGAAAAGATTTTGTAGACTTCGATCATATCTTCCCTCAGCCGTCTCTTTTCCAAGCTGAAGAGCCCTAACCTCTTTAGTCTTTCCTCATACGAGAGGAGTTCCATCCTCTTTATCATCTTGGTTGCTCTTTGAACCTTTTCTAGTGCCGCTATATCTTTTTTGAGATAAGGAGACCAGAATTGAATCCAGTAGTCAAGGTGAGGTTGCACCATTGAGCGATACAGAGGCATTATAACATTCTTAGTCTTGTTTACCATCCCTTTTCTAATAATTCTTAACATCAAGTGCTGTTTCTTTCTCTGGTGTTGAACTGTATAAGGCTTCTTGAGGTTTACATTTGATTTTTGCTTGTGGTTGTGTTTTCATATGTAGGGGCTTTGTTGTGAATATGTTAGCTTTGGGATATATGTATCACAGATATTTGTATTATGTTAGTGACTTACGAGATAGTTGATGGGGAGGGAGGGTGAACAGTATTTATAGACTGGCTCACCATGATAACCCTAATTTCTAACCTCAGTTTATATTCAAGTCAACCTTTTTTTTCCCCTTTTATGAGGGAAAAAAGGATACCTCAGTTTATATTCAGATTGGTTTATATTCAAGTATATACGGTATGCTCTATGTGATTCTTTTAGGGGTAATTTTCTGTTTAGAAAACACCTGTGTTATTCTGTCTAATATTTTCTGTTAAACGAAGATGTGTTTGGCATGTACCGTGGTAACAGCTCTGACACTCTTTGAATTCTTATAAGCTTCCAAGCTGTTACCGCCGGAGCTGACACTAAAAATGCTAGCTCAGCTTTGTAAAGGAGGGGGTAAGTGTCCCACCGTCCATAGATCCAAAGTGTAACTTCAGTATGTTGGCAATGAAGATTAGGCACCAAATTTGATAAAACCTCGCCATCAGATTCAGCTTTTAGGAAGAGATTCACTGAGCTTTTCCCCATCAATATTAAATGGGAGGAGATCTGTAGAGAATTAAGCTCCCGGTGGGTAATTTTAGAACAAGTTCCCTTGATTGGGAGGCCAAGTGGGAGCCTATTTTGAGGCTGTTGAATGAAGAAACAATGGCACCTACTGCATGTGTTTTTATAAAATAGTCTCATAAAACCACACAATTGTGGCTAAAATGCAGCTTTGTACATTTCTCCCTGCTCGCTAAGTTGTAGTTTTGTGTTTTATAGTCTAGATATGTACTTCATGAGGCTACACAAACTATACCCTGAAACATTCTGGCACGTGGTTCATGTAAAAATGTGTCTTCTGTTTATTTTGCATACTTTCATGTGCTTAACCTTTGGGGTAATTTTATGAGGCCTTCATGCACACAGAAATCCTTTGTAAAATTACCCCTTTATGCTTGCCTTTCTCCCATATGGTCACCAAAATTGTTTCATGCTACCAAAATGGTGCTGAATGTTTTCTTTCACCCTCCTTTCAAGACATGGTGGCCACTTTCTGTGCAACACTGAATGCTGTGTGAAGTGCTTTTTTTGTTCAACTTGGACTAAAGCATTCCCATTCATGACTTGTACAGGATAAAATTCACTTGAACCGAAGGGGTTGTGTTAAGCACTTAATGGCATTGTTGTTTTTGTTCCCTGAAACATGTTTTTAATGTTGATGGAGTTTGTCATTTTCGCTTGGATGTTAATTCTGAAAGCTAAAATTAGAAATTGGTAACTCACAAAGCCCCTTAAGTCTTAAGTTGTTCTCAGACAGAGTTGTAGGTCCACACAGCTCGCAGAATTAATTTGCTTCATGCTCTACTTGGAAACACCAGACAAAGCAACAAGACAGCAGCTTGTTCTGAAAAACATGTCTTGGGTAAGTTATCAACGCAAGATACTATAAAGTACGGTTATTTTTACCACAAATTGAGTTGTTTTAACATAGGGCTTCATTGGATGAAATAGGACCCTGTGAAAAAATAACCCAATTTTAACAGTAGCTCATCTTGATATCTTCCCTCTAAAATGGAATCCTGTGTTAAAATAGCCGAACTTGGAGTAAAATATGTCAGGTTCCATCGACTCATGTTCGAGTCCTAATGACTTGATGAACATCATCAAGCTTTCGTGGCAGAATACAGAAGTAGATTGTCAGGCCTTTCTTCTGAGCAGTATAAATTCAATGTCATCGCCGTTGTTGCATTAAACGCGATCCTTTGCCTCCAACACTGCCCACCTGCTGCTTCCCAGATGGGTGGTACATCGTTAGTCTGACATCTCCACTGTAGAAAAATAGCCCATCTTGAAGGTATCCCATGTTGATAACTACATCCTCCCTCCCCTTCTTTAGTGTCACTAACTGGATAGCTAAATCATTTTTTCATTCCCTTGGCATTATCTAAATAGGGGATAATTCTCTATAGCTCGCCTAAAACAGTGTGCTGAGTGGAAATTCTGTATTGGTAATTGTGTGTGCAATTGCTGTTATGGAATACTGCTGTAAGTCTGCACTTAGGCACCTAACTTTAGGCTTGAGCACTTAAAAATACATATAGATTATTTGCAGTTTTTAGCAGATATGCCCCCAACTGGCCCATGCCTAACATGACCATATATTTTTTCCTCAAAATGGGACGAGACCCCCACGGACCCTCCCTTAATTGGCTGGCCTGGAACTTAAACTACTGTATAGTCTTTGGATTGTCCAAATGTACTCCACTGTGAATGTTTGCTTGTAGGCCATTTTGAGCTACTGGGAGGATGGGATAAAAATCGAAATAAATAAATAAATAACTTCCTCGGGTTGGGGGAGGGGTAATGCTTGTGCACTCACTACACCCACCTGATCTGTTGCTGCGTCAGCGTTGGGGAAGCAGGGAGAAATCCCGGGCTCCGCAATCACCTGTCCCATTGTCCACATGCACAGCTTCGGGACACTCTTTTTGAAAATGGGTCATTTTGGTGTCCCGAAGCTGTGCGTAGGGACAAGACAGTTCTGTTCAAAATGGGACGTATGGTCACATTACCCATGTCCCCTCCACAGTAGGGTTACCAGATTTTCCCGAAGGAAAATCTGGATCCATGGCCACGCCCTCAGGCCCGCTCAATTCTGCCCCAGCCCCGCCTCCAGAAGGCATCCATGCATGCACGGACGCCCCCTTCCGACGCAATGTTTACAGAAAGCTTTTCAAAACCCAGACAAAGTGCCGGGTTTTGAGAAGACATCCAGACCTCCAGACATGTCTAGGGAAATCCTGATGTCTGATAACCCTACTCTCATGTCCATGCTCCCCTTGCAGTTGCTTGCCATGGAAATAGTGCATATATTTAGTAGAATACTGACTAAGGGCAATTACAAATGTAACTGCTAATTAGTACCGATTATACCATACTAGGACAAACCAAGGTCCATCAAGCCCAGTATCCTTTTTCCAACAGTGGCCAACCAGGCAGGTCACAAGTACCTGGTATAGGTTTACCAGACATCCAGATTTACTCATGTCCTCTTTTTGGAGGACTTTCTGGGTATCCAGATGGTTTCTTGGACTGGAGGGAGTTTGTCCAGGTTTTGGCCTTATTTTCTCCCATCCAGCCTCTACCCCAGTCTCTCTTGAGTCTCCCTTGTCCTCACATACCTCCTGCACTGCAATTTCAAAACTTCAGGCAGCCAGCAGCATTAGTGACATAATCCTGCTGCCATCAGCCTGCCCCAGAAGCCTTCGCTCTACAGTGTTCTGCCTAAGCAGGAATAGTGAAGGCTTCTGGGGCAGACTGATGGCAGCAGGATCATGTCACGCTGCCGGCTGCCTAAAGTTTTGAAATTGCAGCACCAGAGGAGGTTTGTGGGGACGGGGAGACTCAGCTATACCCAACTCCAGGGTGGCATGGATGGGGAATTGGAGAAAGAGAGACAAAGAAACTGTGCTGGGGGATGTGTTAGGGGCCAGGCTAGTGGGAGGCAGGGTGAAGCATGGGCTGGACCAGGGTGGGGTAGATGTCCTCTTTTTTGGCTTTCTGTTTGAAAGTAGCTCTGAAATGTATGGTTGTTTTTATTTATTTAAAATACTTCTAACACACACTGTCCAAATGTTCTAGGCGGCTTCCATACAATAACATTCATAATAAAATCTTAAAACTGTACAAAAAAAATGATGTTTGGATGTTATGAGTAGAATATTCCAATTTCGAGTTGGACATTCTTTTGAAAATGCCCCTCTAAGCGTCAAATTGAGCATATACATTTATAGAATGAGGGGAATAGTGCTGGGGTGGTCCATAGGCGGAGGTCGTCCAGATAGCTGTGATAAACAGAGACACTATTTATATAACAGAACAGCAAAAAAAAAGCTATTCTACTGCAATGTGTCTAGTAGATAACTAGTAGTAGTAGTCCTGAATGTAGGGTTACGCATCTGAACCCACAAGTTGCTTGCAGAATGCTGTCATAGAAACATAGAAACATAGAAAGATGACGGCAGATAAGGGCTATATAGCCCATCAAGTCTGCCCACACTATTTACCCACCCTCTTAAGTCTTCTGACCCCTTAAGTATAATTGTAATTATACTGTCACTCTACTGACCCGCTCATTCAAGTCCTAGTGACCCTATCCCTTGGCATGACTTCGTAGGGATCCCACATGGGTATCCCATTTGTTCTTGAAGTCTGGGATGCTGCGTGCCTCGACCACCTGCACTGGAAGCTTGTTCCAATGCTCGATCACTCTCTCCGTGAAGAAGTACTTCCTGGCGTCTCCACAAAACTTCCCTCCCTAGAGTTTGAGCGGATGTCCTCTTGTGGTTGAGGGTCCCCTGAGAAGAAAGATATCATCTTCCACCTCGACCCGTCCCGTGATGTACTTAAATGTCTCAATCATGTCTCCCCTCTCCCTACGCTCTTCAAGAGTGTAGAGCTGCAATTTGCTCAGTCTTTCCTCGTACGGGAGACCCTTTAGCCCCGAGACCATCCTGGTGGCCATCTGCTGAACCGACTCAATTCTGAGCACATCCTTACGGTAATGTGGCCTCCAGAATTGCACACAGTACTCCAGATGAGGTCTCACCATGGCTCTGTACAATGGCATCATGACTTCAGGTTTCCTGTTGACGAAGCTTCTCTTGATACAACCTATCATCTGCCGTGCTTTAGACGAAGCCTTCTCCACTTGAGTGGCTGCTTTCATGTCAGCACTGATGATTACTTCTAAGTCTCGTTCTGCCATAGTCCTGGTTAAAGTTTCTCCATTCAGGGTGTAAGTTCTGCAAGGATTTCCGTTACCGAGATGCATGACCTTACATTTCTTGGCGTTGAATTCCAGCTGCCATATCAAGGACCAACTTTCTAAAGTACGCAGGTCTTGCTCCATAGCATCCTGTAGATTATAGCCGTTTACTATATTGCATAGTTTGGCGTCATCAGCGAATAAGGTTACCTTGCCTTGAAGCCCTTGAGTCAGATCCCCAATGAATATGTTGAAGAGGAGTGGGCCCAGGACCGAACCCTGTGGCACTCCGCTAGTCACCTCCAACATTTTAGAGAGGGTACCGTTAACTACCACACTCTGAAGTCTGCCATTAAGCCAATCTTTAACCCATGCAGTTAGAGTCTCTCCTAATCCCATCGATTTCATCTTGTTCAGCAGCCTGCGGTGTGGGACGCTGTCGAACGCTTTGCTGAAGTCCAGGTACACGATGTCCAAGGACTCTCCTGAGTCCAGTCTTCTTGTTACCCAGTCAAAGAAGCTGATAAGATTGGACTGGCATGACCTACCCTTGGTGAATCCATGTTGACTGAGATCCCGGAGATTTCCCTCGTTCAGGATCGTATCTAATTTATACTTAATTAGTGTTTCCATGAGTTTACACACTATTGAGGTGAGGCTTACCGGTCTATAGTTCGCAGCCTCAGCCTTGCAACCCTTTTTATGTAGAGGAACGACGTTGGCTGTTTTCCAGTCTAACGGAACTTTCCCCGTACTTAGTGAGAGATTGAAGAGCACTGCCAACGGTTCTGCCAGAACGTCTCTCAATTCTCTGAGCACTCTTGGGTGTAAATTGTCCGGTCCCATGGCCTTGTTTACCTTTAGCCTTGCCAGTTGGTTGTAAACGTCCCCAGGTGTGAACTCAAAATTCTGAAACGGGTCATCCACGTCTTGTTGTATCATCAACTGTGGTCCGTGTCCCGGTGCTTCGCAGGTGAAGACTGAGCAGAAATATTCATTTAGTAGTTCTGCTTTTTCTGAATCCGCCACCGTGTAGTTTCCGTCCGGTTGTCTAAGGCGTACTATACCGTCTGTGTTCCTTTTCCTATCACTGATATACCTAAAGAAGGATTTGTCCCCTTTTTTAATGTTTTTTGCCAGAGTTTCTTCCACTCGAAGTTTGGCCTCCCTAACTGCTGTTTTGACCGCTGCAGATTTGGTCTTATATTCTACTTTAGTTTCTCTTCTCTGCGTACGTTTGTAGGAAAGAAATGCTTTTTTCTTCTCCTTAATGAGGTGCGAGATCTCTTCAGTGAACCATTGGGGTTTGTTGTTTCTTTGTCGTTTATCTACTGATTTTATGTAGCGATTAGTTGCTTCGTGTATGGATGATTTCAGGTACGACCACATAGTTTCCACATTGCCGGTCTCTGCTTGGTCCTGCAGCGTCTGATGAACGAAATCTCCCATGCGTGCGAAGTCAGTGCCCCGGAATTGGAGCACCTTTGTTTTTGTAATTGATTTAGGGGATCCTTTCCCAAGGTTGAACCATACCATGTTATGGTCGCTGGAGGCTAGCGTATCTCCTACCGAGACCTCTGAGACGCTTTCCCCGTTGGTGAGTACCAGGTCTAGGATCGCCTGGGCTCTAGTGGGCTCCGTTACCATCTGTCTGAGATGTACTCCTTTTATGGAGGTCAAAAGCCTCCTGCTGCTGCTGGTTGTTGCTGAAAATGTGTTCCAGTCTGCATCAGGTATGTTGAAGTCCCCTAGCAGTACAGTGTCGCCCCATAGAGTTATATTCTCTATGTCTTCAATTAATTCTGCGTCCATGTCTTCCGGTTGTCTTGGAGGTCTGTATACCACACCAAGATACAGGCATTTTTTGCCACCTCTTGCCAGGTTTACCCAGAGGGATTCCCCGGTATACTTGACATCAGTGATCCTGGTGGTTTTGATGTCCTCTTTAATGTATAGTGCTACCCCTCCACCTAACCTGCCCTCTCTGTCCTGACAAAGTAAATTGTACCCCGATATAGCCATATCCCACCCATGTGCGTCCGTGAACCAAGTCTCGGATATTGCCACCACGTCCAGGTTGGCATCCCTTATTTCAGTTTCCAGTTCTAGAATTTTATTGCCTAAACTGTGTGCATTAACATACATGGCCCTCCACACTTTTGTTTGCTGAGTCCCTGTAAGGCTATTCCTGACTGAGTCTGTGTGGCTCCTAGAGAACTGTTTGCATATTGGGTCCTTACCTCGGAAACAGAGTGTCGACTCATCCCATCAGGATAGTTCCTTTCCACACCAATATATGAGTAGGTCCCCTCCCCCAACTTACCTAGTTTAAAGCCCTGCAAAGCAGGCGGGCTAGTCGGTGTCCGAAGACTTTCTTACCTCTGCTGGTCAAATGGAGTCCGTCTGGTCCCTGTAGTCCCTGCAGCACCTCTCTATGATCCAGGAATCTGAAGTTCATATCTCGACACCATCCTTGTAGCCATTCGTTCGTTCTCAGGATGCATTCATCTCTGGCTCTTCCCTTGCCTCTAACTGGGAGGATTGATGAGAAGACTACCTGCGCACTTGTCTGCTTCAGCCTCTCACCCAAGGCTCCGAAGTCTCTGGTGATGGTCTCTGGGGTGTTCCTGGCAGTGTCATTCGTACCTATATGGATAAGAAGCATAGGAAAATGGTCATGAGGTGTAAGTAGTTTACCCAGGCTGGTGGTGACGTCCCGTATTTTGGCTCCAGGCAGACAGCAAACCTCTCTTGAGTGAGCATCCGGTCTGCAGATTGGTCCCTCGGTGCCCCTCAGCATGGAGTCCCCAATGACTATAACTCTGCGCTTCTTCCGTTGTGGAGGGGGAAGTCGGTCAGCAGATGGGGTTGCGTGTTGGGCCTGCTCCTGTTCTTCGAGTTCTTCGTACTGGGCCTGCTCCTGTACCTTGTCGGCGGCTTCTTCCTGAAGAATCTGGAATCTATTCTTCAGGACGAGTTGAGGGGTTGATGTAGGGTTGGCCTGTTGGGAAGAAAAAAAAGAGGATGAAGAGATTGAAAAAAGGGGGGGGATCTTCTATGTTTACCTGTGGAAGAGGTCACCAACTGCCAGGTGTCATTGCCGCCAGCCATTTCCTGTATCCCAAATGTTGGCTTCAAAGCTGATGATTTGGGTGTCTCGAGAATGGACTTGTCGTGGGTCTGCTCTGTAATTTGGGACAACTCCTGAACGACTCCGTCGATGTAGGCTTCATCCTCTCGGATGCTTCTCAGGCGAACCACCTCCTCCCTGAGGCTCCACAGTTCCTGCATGAGGGCTCCATCCAGCTGAGCAGCCTCCTCTGTCTGCGTGGAGACTGTAGTGTAGTGCCCGGGGGTGGATTCGGTCTGCATGGAGACCTCTGTCCACCGTCCTGAGTCCTCCTCCCTTCGTACGCCGTCCGTGATCTCCTCCAGGGTCCCCATGGTGGCTGGAATGCTGGATTTGATTGTAGCCTTGGCGCTTCTAGTCCTCCCTGCCATTTCCAAGTTGCGAATTAGATCTGCCTGTCAGTAATTAGAAAAAGAAAAGAGAGTTAGAAAAATCCTACTGAGAGCTAGTGCGAGATTATGAAAGATTTGGGTGTCTGAGAGAATACGAAGTTAGGAGCTGAAGTTAGGAGCTGTCAATCATCTTTCAACTCCTCCTCCTTTCCAGGCTGCTGCTCCTTCTTCCTTAGTTTTTTTTCTGCAAGCAAGTTGCTCAGATGTGTTTCTGTTCTGCTTTGTGGTTTTGTTATTTTCTTTTTTTTTTTTCCTTCGTGTTTGGTTGGAAGCTCAGTGCCCAGAGGTTCCCACTTGTCGGGACCTCTGCCTGGGAGAAGATGCAGGCACCTAGCTAGCCAGCCTGCTTTCATATTTTTGGAGCTCAGGGGCTGTCCCCTGCATAGCTGCTCGCATCCTTGATTTATCAGGAGCTCGAGTACAGGTTGTTTGGCTCCGTCCTGGTTCATCTGGGCCAGCTGCAAGGTCCTCCCCCTGTCAAGATTGAGGCTCAATCTGACGTTGGTCTGACTGGCAGCCCAAAAGCCAGGATTTTCATGCGAACCTGTGAGGCAGTTTTTCTCCATTTGTTCCAGCTGCACTTCTAAGCTGAAGCAAGCAGGCAAAAATGGCACAGTGAGTAAAGCCATTATAGCCTATGAGGAAAATTGGGGGGGGGGGGGGGGGGGGGAGGAGAGGGAGATGGTCCTTTTCTCATTGTGTAGTCATCAGGTGCCGAATCTGACTCAAGGACATGTCTGGATCTGGAAGTTCTATCCATAGTGATTTCTTAATTTTTTTGTATCACTTAGCACAACCAAGGAATTAGTGGTTTACAATAACCTTGTTTATAAATTGAATATTGCTGCTATCTGGATAGTGCTATACATATACCTCTGAATCCTATAAATGTCACCCAAATTTGGTTGCTATCCTGTGGTCTGCACACAAATAAATAAGTGAACCGTAAATAATTAGCTGTTAACAGTCAATTATTGATGCTAATTAGGTCAAATTAGGATTTGCACACGGATCTGGCTGTTTGCCATTCTATAAAGATCTATGCCTAAATCCTCTCATGTGAAACCCAAGATGGGATGTAGCTACGGGAAGGGTGGGCATGAGCGAGTCAGGGATATTCCTAAGAATTACATGCAGTGTTACAGATGTTTGGGGCTGCACGCCCAGGTTTCATGCCAGGATTTACACCAGGCTTCAGTAAGTGTAAGCCTTTTTTCTGTCTTTTACCTTCTACTCATCCTCTTATCTTTTCTGTCTGCTCTTCAAGCTGGTTTCCACCTTTTCTCATCCTTTCACAGACCCAACTCTCTTGTCTCCATCCTCTTGCCCATTTCTTTCTACAGCTTTTTGACAACTCCTCAACCTGCCAATGCTTCCACACCATCTTTCAAGCCTTCCGTCTCTCCAGTTCCTAATCCTCACATATACCCCTCAGCCAATCTTAACACCACACATTAATTCAAGTCCCTCCTGATTCCTTTTTCAGTCTGTATGCCCACATTCTCTCCTTATCCAGCCAATCTCAGCCCCCCCTTCTCTCCCCATCACATATCTAAGTTCTCATTCTCTCACCCAATTCCCAAGTTCCAGTTTCCCCTTAGTCTAGTGTTAGCCCCTGCTCTCTATACCCCACCCCTTCCTTATTTTGGAATCTTCAGTCTCTCCTTCCCCCTTCCTCTAAAATTGTCTTGCCTTTTTGTCCTCCTGCTCCTCTATTCTTCTTCCCCTAGCCCATAGCTTCTGCCATTGCTACTGCTTTTGCATAGACTGGCCAAGTACTGTTCCAAGATCATTAGCTGTACAGTATGCATAAGTCAAACAACTCATAACATAGGAACTGTTTCCAGTGAGAGTAGAGATGTGCCTGACCAGTCCACGGGCAAGATGAGCAACCCATGATAGATGCGATGGGCTGGGTAATGAAGGAGAGAGGGGTGACAAGGACTTGGAGCATTCCAAAATAGATTTGAGGCCCCAGGCCTAGTGACAGCCCTAGCTTCCTGTGTCTCTAAAATTGAGAATGTCTATTAATCTTATGCCCAGTGGTGGACAGCCCCTGGCTCTTTCTTGCTTGTGCCAGCTTCACGCATCTTAATATGCATTGTCTTAGGCGGCTAGGTTTAGGTATTTCTTTTTCATAAGCAGTTCTACAGTTTTCATTGACTCAAAAGATTACTGCGATTTCAGCCCCCACTCATTTAAAGTGACATTTGCTAACCTGCACCCACTTAAGTGCTCGCCCAGATACAGTCTCGCTGATAAGCATTCAGACTCTTTTTTTTTTTTTTTTTTAAGGTTTAGCCTTGTAAGTGCAGATTTCTCATTTGTGCTCGCTGTTGAATCACTCTCCATGTCCTCTTTCATCCAATGAGGGGGGAAAAACCTGTTACAGTTTCAGATCGAAGTGAGAATGAATCACTCCCTTCCACCTTTCAATTAGCTTATCTAAATTACAAAGTAGAAATACTCTTTTCAGTATGGTAGAGCCGCATTATTATATCACTGCAGAGCTGATGGAATTGTAGCTGAAATGAACATAATTCTTGCTCAATTTACATGTTTAATGAGCCCCAATTAAAGCTTGTGTATAAAAGTGTGCTGTAATTTTTGGAATCTCTTTATAAAATTGGTATCTCTGTGGCTCGCTTAAGCAGAAGAGTTGGTGGTATCTGTATCACTAGTCTAGGGTCTCTCTGTGCCTTTGAAAGTGGCTCCATTATATGTATTTACCTCCTAAAATATGTTGGCTTGTGTTTTAAGACGTGCTGAGTTTAGACCAGGGGTCTCAAAGTCCCTCCTTGAGGGCCGCAATCCAGTCGGGTTTTCAGGATTTCCCCAATGAATATGCATGAGATCTATGTGTATGCACTGCTTTCAATGCATATTCATTGGGGAAATCCTGAAAACCCGACTGGATTGCGGCCCTCAAGGAGGGACTTTGAGATCCCTGGTTTAGACATAAACATAATGTGGGCAATTTTATAACTTGGCGCCAAGGGTATGCTTAATGGCAATTTTATCATGGCTTCAGGATGCACATTTATGAGTAGTTTGCTGAAAATTAGATATGCTCACTTGTGACAGGTTAGTGACTGGCAAAAGGGGGAATTCATCAATTGTTTGTTAGCGCTTTCATGTGGTAAGCTTTTTCGTTTTCTTTTTTTACGAGTACTGTTCTGCAATTGGGTTTTATGATTGTAAGCTTTGTAAACTGTATAGTTAATATACGGTATTTAAATTTTTTTTAATAAATAAATGTGTGCTACTGTTAAGACAGGTTATTTTACCACTAGTTGTGCTATGAAACCTTGTGCTAAAATAACCTGTCTTAAAAGTAGCCCCTAAGTGGGGCTTGAGACTTGTATACTGCCTTTTTGTAGTTTTACAACCACACTCAAGGAGGTTTACATAGTTACTTCAAGCATTTTCCCTATGTGTCCCGGTGGGCTCCCCAATCTATCTACCGTATTTTCACGCATATAACGCGCGCATTATACGTGGTTTTTACAAACCGCGCATAACCTTGCGCGTTATACGCGTGAGCGCATTGTACAAAATTTTTTTTACATAGTTTCCCCCCCCCCCCCCGACGCCTGATTCATCACCCGGAAGGAGCGCTCGCACTCCCACCCCGAAGGACCGCTCGCACCCCCACCCGAAGAACCGCTCGCACCCCCACAGCCTCCCCCCCTCCCCCATGGAGAAGCTGTCTACCTTGTTTCCGGATGCCAGCCCAGCTGCTTCCTCTGCCGGTGGTCCTGCCCCTTCTCAAAGCCCTGTGCTGCGCTGCTTCCTCTTCAGGTGGTCCCGCCCTTTCTCTGATGTCAGAGAAAGGGCGGGACCGCCGGAAGAGGAAGCAGCGCAGCAGGGCTCAGAGAAGGGGCGGGACCGCCAGCAGAGGAAACAGCTGGGCTCGCTGGCATCCGGAAACAAGGTAGACAGCTTCTCCATGGGGGAGGGGGGGAGGCTGTGGGGGTGCGAGCGGTCCTTCGGGTGGGGGTGCGAGGGGTCCTTCGGGGTGGGAGTGTGAGCGCTCCTTCGGGGTGGGGGTGCGAGCGATCCTTCAGGGTGGGGGTGGAGGTGCGTGCGAGCGGTCCTTTGGGGTGGGGGTGCGAGCGGTCCTGCGGGGGGGTGAATCGGACGTCGGGGGGGGCATCAGGCTTTCAGGGTAGGGACAGGACTTCAAGGGGGAAAGGAGAGTTGGGGCGGGTGAAAAGAGAGTCGGGGTCTCCAGAGGAGAGTCGGGGCGGGCGAAAGGAGAGTCGGGCAGCATGCGCGGTATACGGGTGTGCGCGGTATATAAAAATTTCTGTACATAAATTTGTGTTTTCCGCGCGCTATACCTGTGTGCGTGTTTTACACGGGTGCGCGTTATCTACGTGAAAATACGGTAATGTACCTGGGTCGGTGGAGGATTAAGTGACTTGCCCAGAGTTATAAGGGTGCTGAGGCTGTTGCTCTAACCACTAGGCCTCACTCTCCTCCTCCATGTGATTGATGAGTGCAACTGATAGCAGCATACATGAAAGTTAACATTCTGAAACCTTCAGACTTTTATTAGATTTTATGACTGTTTTTTTGAGCTGGACATTTTCCTCCTATCCTTTGAGCTTCCAATGGGAGCTGGCTTGTTTGAGCCTCAGCACTGGGAACCTTGGGCTTGTAACTTCTCAAACTTTTTCTCCATTTTGATGCTCTTTCCTGTCAATCTAGCTCAGTCTACTATGCCTGAATTTGTAACTCACCTTGAGCCCAGATCTGGAAGGGTGAGCAATTACATCCAGATCATCCCTTTCCACACACCAGAAATATGTTGCCTTCGCTTCTTCTGGCATGAGCACGCTGCACTGGCATTAAGTGAACCCCCAGCTTCTGCAGTCTGTTGTGTTTGATTTTTCTTAAAACTTTGCTTATTGGTTTTCTCTTGCTGCAGTTTCATGTCTTGGGAAGCTCGGTGACATCTGCATTGAATCGGGACCCAAGCTGGCCCACCTCATGGATAATAAAAAGACAACTGGACGGAGAGTGAAACCTGTAGCTTAGAGGAGGTAGAGTGAACCAGTTCTGGCCCCAAAACATTCTTCTAGGAAATGAACCTAGATAAACCTCTCTTAATTTCTTCCTGCAGTTTCCCAATAGCTCTAACTTTGTGACTGATAAGACTGTAAAGAACGTGAGCAGTTAGTGCATGTCTTGTGTCTGCTTTGATGTCCCTTGTCACGTCATGATAATGGGCCAGATGTAACACTCATATATGAAATCCAAAAAACAAGGCCAGCAACCTCATGGCAAATATACAACAACAAGAAAGCAGGGAAGGAGCCGTACACATCAGCATGAGATAAGTTGCGTTTATTGAATATAGTCAACTATTAAAATGCAAACCATATCATTTTATATGTTTTGCATTTTTTTTTTTTTTCAGTTCAATTAGTTTTATTGATTTTATAAGAAAATAAAAGTCCAACAATAGAGCGCTCCTAAAAGGAGAGCACATAAGAACAAGTTAGTTGCATTTTAATAGTTGGCTGTATTCAATAAACTCAACTTATCTCATGCTGATGTGTACGGTTCCTTCTCCGCTTTCTCTTTGTTACACTCATACGTATATGACTCAGAGGTGGATTTTAGAAAGGATATACAAATTAGAACTGAGATTTCAAAGGTTCGTGGGGGGGCCTTCGGGGGGAGCAATGCTGGTTCTCATGGGGGGGAGAGCAGCGCTGCTGGCCTCGGGGGGAGGGAGAGGGGTTGGGAACCTATCAAAGCTAGGCCATATAAATGTGGACTCCCGAGTATTTCATATTATCTACCAACTGAATTAAGTAAAAGCAGAGAAATGCCATAAAGACCCAGCATGACCAGAGGGAATTGTACTGGATGACATGAAAATTCCAGTGAGGAGGAATATCAAAATATTGAGTGCCTGATTGGATTCAACATTGTCAATGAAAGATCAAGTTTTGACTGTAGTAAAGTCCTCATTTTTTTCATATGTGACTTTTAAGCAGATTGAAACCTATGTTATCGAAATATGATTTTCTGTGGTTCAGAGTATGATACTACAGAAGTTGGATTGCTGCAATGCTCTATAACTGGGGTGGCATCCTCTAAGTTTAGAGCATCGCAGGTGATCCTGAATGCTGCAACACGTCTTATATATGGAGGTGGTAGGTTCAACCATGTCAACCCCCTCTTTTGCAGCAATTGAACCGGCAGCCCATTAAGAGTAGAATTGCATTCAATGGGGTACCTTGGCACCTAGCACAATTTATGATATGCTATCGTCCACATTGCTCATTAAGATCTGAGGTGGCGAAGTGTTTGTCAATGGAGTGATTGTAAAGGGTGAAATATGTTGATACCAGAACAAAGGCCATTTCTGTAGCTGGGGTGACTTTATGGAACAACTTTGCTGGGCAGTTGAGAATGGCAGATAACATACAGCACTTTAAGCAACTTCTAAAAACATCATTATTTGTGGAAGCTTTTATTAAATAGATGAAGAGTACTGTTGTTTGGGGAATGGTAGAGGCAGAATGAATGATTTTTATGTCATACTATTGTTTGTTACTGTATATTATGCTATTGATTTTATTGTATTTTATGTATGTATTTTGTAAGAACATAAGAATTGCTGCTGCTGGGTCAGACCAGTGGCCCATCATGCTCAGCAGTCCATTCACGCGGCGGCCCTCTGGTCAAAGACCAGCACCCTAACCGAGATGAGCCCTACCAGTGCCCGTTCTTGTTCAGCAGGAACTTGTCTAACTTTATCTTGAATCCCTGGAGGGTGTTTTCCCCTATAACAGCCTCTGGAAGAGCGTTCCAGCTTTCTACCACTCTCTGGGTGAAGGAGAACTTCCTTACATTTGTACGGAATCTATCCTCTTTCAACTTTATAGAGTGCCCTCTCGTTCTCCCTACCTTCGAGAGGGTAAACAACCTGTCCTTATCTACTAAGTCTATCCCCTTCAGTACCTTGAATGTTTCGATCATGTCCCCTCTCAATCTCCTCTGTTCGAGGGAGAAGAGGCCCAGTTTCTCTAATCTTTCGCTGTATGGCAGCTCCAACCCCTTAACCATCTTTTTTGCTCTTCTCTGGACCCTTTCGAGTAGTACCGTGTCCTTCTTCATGTATGGCGACCAGTGCTGGAAACAGTACTCCAGTTGAGGGCACACCATGGCCAAGTACAGCAGCATGATAACCTTCTCTGATCTGTTCGTGATCCCCTTCTTTATCATTCCTAGCATTCTGTTTGCCCTTTTTGCCGCCGCCGCACATTGCGTGGACAGTTCATCGACTTGTCGATCAGAACTCCCAAGTCCCTTTCCTGGGAGGTCTTTCCAAGTACCGCCCCGGACATCCTGTATTCGTGCATGAGATTTTTGTTACTGACATGCATCACTTTACACTTATCCACGTTGAACATCATCTGCCATGTCGATGCCCATTCCTCGAGCCTGATTATGTCACGTTACAGATCTTCGCAATCCCCCTGCATCTTCACTTCTCTGAATAACTTCGTATCGTCCGCAAATTTAATTACCTTGCTCGTCGTACCTATGTCCAGATCATTTATAAAGATGTTAAAGAGTACGGGTCCAAGCACTGAGCCCTGCGGCACCCCACTGGTGACGCTCTTCCAGTCCGAGTATTGTCCATTTACCCCCACTCTGTTTCCTATGCTCCAGCCAGTTTTTAATCCACATGAGTATTTCACCCTCAATTCTATGGCTCGTAATTTTCCGAAGTAGTCGTTCATGCAGAACCTTGTTGAACTCCTTCTGAGAATCCAGATATATAATGTCAACTGGATCGCCCTTGTCTATCTGTCTTTAGGCAGGATATATAAGTTTATTAAATAAATAAATGAAATAAAGGCAATAGGAAAGGGAAGGAAGTAACAAACAATTAAAGCTTTAGAAGTAAAATACCATACAGTACATATACTCGAGTTTTGGATGTATGAGGATTTAGACATGTATGCAAATGTTGGCTTCTGCATGTACAAAATGTGAATAGGGCTTCAAAAATTATCACCTCAGTATACAAACCCCCTCCTTCTCCATTCATATAAAAAAAGAGAAAAACAAAAATTTGAGAGATTATTCATTTTTCTCTCTTCCTGTTACATATAGCACTTTGGTAGCTTGTGATGATAATTAAACACGTGAATACCCTAGCAGAGTTCTAATTAGTGTTTCTTTTGATTACAGTTGTTCTTTCTGATGTTATTGTGTTATCCGGATGCAGTATTGTGTAATATTTCTCTGGTAAGCCTAGGCAGAAGAGCCCTGGATTCTTTTTGAAGAGGGTACAGATGCTCTCTTTCTTCTGATAAGAAGCCTAGGCCTAAGGCTTTTATTTATTTTTTTAACCCGCTGGATGGTGACTGTGCACTTCCATCAATGCACAGCAAAAAAAACAACAACTCCAAACATAATAATAATTTGTGTTAGAACAGGATGAATGAAAATAAAATGTAAAGCCTGACTCTGTGGTTTATGTTTTATTAGGTTTAAATATACAGGCAGTCCCTAGGTTAAGAACGAGTTCTATTTTTAAAACCATTCTTAAGTTGAATTTGTATGTAACTTGGATCTTGGTATTCTTTCCACCTCCTTAAGGCCCCTCTGGCATTCCTTTCCATCCATCCCACTGTTCCCTCTCCTCCATCATATCCAACATTTCTCCCTCTCATCGCTACCTCATTCCTCTCCTACCACCATGTCCAATAATTCTCCCTCCCTCACTATGCCCAACAATTCTTCTCTTTCTTCATTTCACCATGTGCACCATCTCTCCCTTTCTATTCCCTCCTCCACTTCAGCATCTCTTTCCCTTACTCCCTCCATTCTTCCATCCTATGGCCCAAGTTCATGCTGCCCTCCCTACATGCTGTGTCCCAAGTTCATGCCCCCTCCCTCCTTCCTTCCATTCTTTGTCCGATTTGTGCTCCCTCCCTCCCTCCTCAGTCCCAACATGCCCATCTCCCTCCCCCATGCTGTGTCCCAAATGTATGCCTCTCTCCCGCGGGTGTTTACCTTCTGGCTGGCTCCCTCCTTTCAGCTGCAGTCACTTCTCTTAACAAAGCTGCAGGCAGTGACTTCTATGCGCAGCCCGTGGCTGACACAGAAGCCTTCCCTCTGACATTGGAGGAAGATTCTGATGTCAGAGGGAAAGCTTCTGGGTCAGCCACAGGCCATGCTTAGGATCTGCATGCAGCTTTGTGAAGAGAAGTGACTGCAGCTGAAGGAGGAGGGAGCAGGCGAGAAGAAGGTAAACACCCACAGGAGGGAGGCACGAACCTCAGACACAGCATGGAGGGAGGGAGAGGGGCGTGTTGGGACTCGGGAGGGAGAGGGGTGTGTTGGAACACCAAAGGTAGAACGAGGACTCCCATTCGTAAGTATGAGTCCGATGTAAGTTGGACGTTCATAAGATGGGGACTGCCTGTACTGCTTTTCAAAGTAAAATAGCAAGTAATATGGTTAAAATAAATAGCAAAGTAATTTACATTATATTCCTGTGACTGTTCTACTGTGCTGTTTTTTGAATATGCACATTTATGGGGAGTGTGTAGTGCAGCGGTTAGAGCTATAGCATCAGCATCCTGATGTTGTGGGTTCAAATCCCATGCTGCTCCTTGTGACCCTGGGCAAGTCACTTACTCCCCCATTGCCCCAGAACAGATAAGGAAAAATATTTGAGTATCCGAATGTAAACCATGTAGGCTATAAGTGGTATATAAATGCTAAAAATAGCTGGTTTTAAGAAAGGTTTGGACAAGTTCCTGGAGGAAAAGTCCATAGTTTGTTATTGAGAAAGGCATGAGGGAAGCCACTGCTTGCCCTGAATCGGTAGCATGGAATATTGCTACACCTTGGGTTTTGACCAGGTATTAGTGACCTGGATTGGCCATCGTGAGAACGGGCTACTGGGCTTGATGGACCATTGGTCTGACCCAGCAAGGCTATGTTCTTAAATTGTTAACAATGTATTGTCCAATTGCTAGGATTTAATTTACTTGTCTCCAAGTTGACCTCATTGATTTTATTTTATACGGTATTTACATTTGATCTTTTTACTATTATTATGCTGTTAACTCAATGTACTGTACATGAATCTCTCTTCAGAAAGGCGGTCAACAAATCTTAATAAATATTGGTGACGTTAGATACAAACTGAAGTCTGTTTCTTGCAGTGCAGTCTGTGAATTGGATGGGCTTATGTCCACCAAAGCCACTTGCCACCATGCATGGTTCCTAGAGCTATTTATCCCCATTGCCTCTCTTTAATAATCCCCCCTATTGTTTTGTACAAAAGGCTTCTAAATATTCCAAGGAGCCTTGTGTTGCTTATATAATGCTGCTGGCCACATCATCTCCATTATAATGAAAACTAAACCTTAGCTAATCACTAAGATAACTGTTCACTGATGCATTAATGGGCCACAAGTAAATTGGCTTTTTGCTGTACTGAATGTTCCTAGCAACTGGTTATGCTCACAGAAAGCACCTTTGCTGCTTCTGCCTGCAGCACCAAGGTGGAAACCAAAAACATTAAAAAACACACATGGAAATGCATCTGTTGCTTTTTTTTTTTTTTTTTGCAGGCTTTTACAATCCGCTTCCCCTTTTTGCAAGGTTGGTTTTGCCTGAATGCAAGAAAGAGCCTTGTACTCCATGTTCAAGATAGCTCTCAGTCTGCACTAGAGGTCTGCACAGGAACTGGGATCGCGCGGGAATCCCCCCCTAACCCACGGGACTCCCACGGGGATGGAAGGCTTTGGAAGCAGGGTTCGTCCATATAATATAATGGACACGTCAACCTTAGTAAAAGAGGGAGTTTATAAGTTAATTACCTGAACAGAAATCAAAAAAAGGGTTCCACCAAAGAGATTCCACAAGGAAAACAGCAGCGCAAACACAGAAGTAATTGCTGCTTTTTATGGGGACGGGCGGGGATGGAGGTAATTCCTTGCGGGGATGGGTGGGGACAGAGAGGATCCTGGCGGGGACGGGTGGGGACGGAGAGGATCCTTGCGGGGACGGGCGGGGATGGGTGGGATTTCTGTCCCTGCGCTCTGAAGCATTTCCAAAGGAAATCATGGGGGAGGAAGGAATCATTATCAACCGACAAAGACACTTAAGGATTGGTTGTAGGTGCTGTGGTTGTAGGATTCTGGCAAAAAATGGTCACTATAACAACAAAACTCTAGAAATCCTAACAACTCTTCAAACAAATGAAATTAAAAAAATGTTTTATTGTGAAAAATACTATAGTGCTCAGTCAATTAACCTCATCTACACCAGCAACGATGACTCAAGATGGTGTTGTATCAAACATCATAGCACCCATCAATTATGATGTATAATGAAATCCAAAAGTTCTAATAAATCAAACATGCACTTGTGTTATTAGATAGATGAAACTCAGTCCGGTGGGCAGATGATTCTCATATAGCAAGTTAGATATCCCACCGTTGCCGGGAGATCCCCAATGAAAATACCAGTGTGAAAAAGAAATATAAAAAATCAATCCAGTGTTCAAACATAAGTGTTAAAAGTCCATAATCCAAGTAAAATCTTTAGCAAATGTCCTTCCGCTTGCTGCCCTTCCTCAGATCGTGTTTCACATTTTGCTTTGTCGGGAGGAAACTTGAAATTTTTGGACTCGATGCGGATGAGAAAAGAAAACACGGGTTGTTGTTCTGTTCCGCTTAGTGGAATATAAATGTATTTAAATAAAGAAATTAAAACCAATAATAAACAGTGATTAATGGTTGTGATTCAGTACTAAAGCAGGGCAGCCGAAAGCGCATTCAAATGGTGGGAGCTCAGCCAGATTCATAGGAGTCTGCCAGATGAGTACAATTCTACACTGGCTTTTTGGATGTGATCCGCCTTGTAAGGCCCTCTTCAGGGGGGCACTTAAGGATCCCCTTGCAAATTATAGAGGCTTATTTCTCCCTTCCTATCACAGTCTTTTCCGTAATCCAATGCTTATCCAACTTTCTGTGGCTGTAACCACATTATCATGGTCACGGAAAGCATGTGATCTCCAGAGACCTACCGTTCATCCATGCTGCTTCTCCCAGGCCCTCCACTGCATCATAGCTGATGCATAGCCTTGCACATCATTTATTTGAAAAAAGCAAATAGCTGGTATTGGAACGTTTTAATCTTACCACAGACATCACTGGAAACTGCTGGGTTGATGAATTTGACTCATCTATGCAGTGTGTGGGTTTTTCATGCCTCAATAAATTGGTTACTCTATATGGTACCACCTGCCTTTGTCACTAATATGAGGGTTTGGGATTATTAAAATGCTAGTTGCTGCGAAAAGTTGGAAAAGACGCAGTTAAGTACTAACTGGCTATTTTGTGTAAGTGCATTTAAGCACTGTAAACAGGAAATAGTGAGAGCAGAGAGAAAAATATTTCAGCTAAAATAGTGGTAGCAGACTCCCGTCCAAGGGAATTGTTTAAGGCAGTGTATCTCAAACTGTGTGCCTCCTGAGATTTCAGGTGTGCCACAGTACGGAGGAGAAGAGGCGCCAGCTGACTTCCTACAGGACGTGGCTCTCGTGGCGAGAGCCACGTCCTGTAGGCAATCAGTGGACGCCAGCACCTGTCCTTCTCTCTGGCCCTCTTCCCTTCTGGCACCACCCACTGGCATCTCAGGGCCCGCCTGGAGGGCCTTCACACACGTGGACATCGACACGATGATATCATGCATGTGCGTGATGTCATCATGGCGATATCCACATACTTCCAGGTGCCTCGAGCCACAGCCACTACCTTTAGTGTGCCACGGCTTGAGAAAGTTTGTGAGACAAACCGCCTACCATATCTTCCAATCCGTTATTAGGAAACTATTCATGTGATAAATTTTGCATAGCTGTAACCATTCAGTTTATAACAGCATACAATGAAAAATACATTTGAGAAAGAAATTATAAATTTCCATCATCAAGTACCAAAAGAAACAATCTAGAAATTTATATTTAACAGCTCACAATTAAGGGAAGCCAAGACATATGGGCCAGAAAAGAATAGACAAATAAAGAAAAGAGCAGAACTGTCTTCCACCTTCTTTTACTGTCTTGAATGAGCCAAGCAATCTTGTTTTTCGTATGTAGACGATTACTATCAGTCTCTCAGTTGCATGGTAAACTAAATTGCAATAAATTCAAAGCCACAATGAAAATTTTACTTACTCAGATTAGTGTATAAGACTGTGTGGTGGCTATGGGACTTGGGTGTGATAGTATGTGATGATCTTAAGGCGGCTAAACAGACTTAAAAAGGCGACGGCAGAAGCTAAAAGGATGCTCGGGTGCATAGGGAGTGGTGTGGCCAGTAGGAAAAAGGAGGTATTGATGCACCTATATAAGACTTTTGGTGAGACCACCTTTAGACTATTGTGTACAATTCTGGAGACCAAAAGATATAAACAGGATGGAAAGATCAAAAAGATATAAACAGGATGGAGTGGGTCCAGAGGAAGGCTACTAAAATGGCTAATGGTCCTTCATCATAAGGCATACAGGGACAGACTTAAGGATCTCAATATGTATACTTTGGAGGAAAGGTGGGAGGTGGGAGATATGGTAGAGATGTTTAAATATCTACATGGCATAAATGCACATGAGGTGAGTCTCTTTCATTTGAAAGGAAACTCTGGAAAGAAAGGGCATAGGATGAAGTTAAGAGGTAATAGGCTGAGGAGTAATCTAAGGAAATACTTTTTTTACAGAAAGGGTGGTAGATTTGTGGAATAGTCTCCTGGTAGAAGTGGTGGGACAGGCACATGGGCTGAGCTCCCCTGGGAGAATAGTATAGAAAACTGAATAAATAAATGGGATCTCATAGGGAGAGGAGGAGATAGCGGATGCTGTGGATGGTCGAACTGGATGGGTCATTTGGCCTTTATCTGCCATTATGTTTTTTGGTTACTGCATTGTTGTTTGGCAGCTGCCTCAGTGCCCAATCCACTTCACTTTCCAATAGGTCTGGTTCTGCTCTCACTTGACCCCCAAGCTCTTCAGGGTAGTCAGTGCTGATGTACAATTCCTCTGTGTATTCTTTCCATCTCTGCTTGATGTCGTGCTGGTTGCTAATTTCATTCCCATCACAGTCTTTGATGGTTGATTGGCATGCTGAGAAAGGCTTTTTCACTTGTTTCACCATGGTGAATAATTCCCTGGTGTAGTTCTTTTTATAGGGTTCTTCGAGGTTCATACATCGAGCATTCAAGAAGTTCTTGTCTTTCCTAGCTGCTCTTTGGAAATCAGCATTGAGTCGCCTCGCCTCGCCTCGCCTCATTCAACTTGCCTTTAGCCTTTGGCTCTCGCCTCTTATTAATGGGGTGGTTGCAGTTAACCGGTTCCTACCACGTAATGGCTTCTTGTATGGCAAATGCTTTTGAGCATTTTCAATGATGATTCTTTTGACCTCGGCCCACAATTCATCTGCCTGAGCAGGTTGAACCTGTTACTCACTTCGATTGCATACTGCACAGGGATCTCATAGACATCAAATTTCCTCTGCATGTCTGGATGCTTGATCTTGCATAGTCTGACCCTGACTTTGGCTACAAGGAGTTGGTGATCAGATCCACAGTCTGCGCCTGGTAGTGTTTTTGCAGAGAAAATTGATCCCTTCCATTTTTGCTGACATTGATGGGATCCCGGCAGAGCTGCTCAAACCAGTCCCAAGAGCCACACTGACAGCATGCTGACGACTGCCAGATTTACCTCTCTAGAGCCAAAATTTCACCTAAAGTCCAAGAAAAAGTCTCAGCCTGCTTGGCTGACATTGCTGCCTGGATATCCCACCACCATCTGAAACTAAACCTGTCTAAGACTGAGCTAATCGTCTTTCCTCCTAAACCCTCCACTCCTCTTCCTCCATTCCCAGCTCTCTAAATAATACTGTTGTCATTCCGGTCTCCTCTGCTTGCAACCTTGGCATCATCTTCTGACTCTGACCTCTCATTTTTTTATGCACATCCCACAGACTGCTAAAGCCTAATATCTCTACAACATCACCAAAATTTACCCCTTCCTTTCTGAGCACACTACCCAGATCCTTATCCACACTCTCGTAACCTCGCGCTTAGATTACTGCAGTCTACTTCTAACAGATCTCTCGGAAAATACGGTACATCTGCTGTCTATATTATGAACTGTTAAGGAAGAAATGCATTTGTTTCTATTTCTCTGGGGTTGTACTGCATGCAGAGTCTTGCATCTTAGGGTTTCGTTTATATATATTAGTATATTAGGACCAAAGGGCCAAGGAGTAGAATGCATTTAGGTTTTATTTGACTTTCGATTTCCTAATTGTGAGACAGATGTCCAAAGGTTCAAGGAGATAAACATAAATTAAGTAGTCAAACAATTAAATCTGATAAAGGTAACAACTTGCCTGTAGGAACCTGTGCCCTCAGGTTATATAAAATCTTTTGGGAACTTTATAAATCCTTAGCTAACATCACTAATCTGTCTCTAATGCACAGTAGGATTCCTGTTATATAATAATGTACCTGTGAAAGGGATGAAGGCTGCCATTTGCTTGTTAGACTATCGCCTGGTTTCACATCTGTCTTTTCTGAGGAAAATAATGAAAACACAAATGTACAATGAGCTGCTTAATTATGTAGAAAAATCAAGACATTCTTCATCCTCGTCAATTGAGTTTTTGTATCTGTCACATTACCAAAAATGTCCTGCTGTTCGTAATCGATGGACTGCACGTGCAGCAGACAAAGGCCATGACAGTCTGAACTTGTTCGAGTAACTTTTCATGCAGATCCAAACATGTATGGCTGCTTTTTAAAAGTGCCTATGATATAAACAGAGGAAAAATGAGCAGCCATCTATGGCCTAGATTCACTAAACCTCCAAACCGTGTGCGATCTGTTTCCATTTGCATGCTGGCCAACAAATTCACTAAAGGCCAGCATGCAAATGGGGATGATTGTTAACACTAGAAAGCGATCCCCGCTCATGCGCACACCCTGACAGTAGTGACAGGAGAAGCAGCCTCCTGTCACTGCTGTCAGGGCTGAGCCCCAATCTCTCCAGCCTGCCCTGCTCTACCCTGATCTCTCGTGCCTGCTCGCCGGACTCTCCTGTTCTCTGCCGCCGTTCCCTGTAGTGCAAGCCTGTGGTTTTAAAGCGGGCCTGCACTGTGGGGAACGGTGGCAGAGAGCAGGAGAGCCTGGCGAGTAGGCAAGAGAGATCGGGGCAGATTAGGGCAGGTAGGAGAGCCTACACTAGCCCCACCCACCAGCCCCACAAACCGGGAGGATTCTGGGAGGAGCCTGAGATGCCTCAGCCAATCAGTGCCTTAGGCCCCTCCCCGTGCTATTGCACAGCGGTGGCCCAGAGAGCAGGAGCAGGAGGACGTTCCTCCTGCTCTAGAAAATTGGCATAGGAGCAGGAGTGTCCGGGCACCTCTCCTGCTTCCGAAGATGGGAGCCTTCTTGTTGGAAGGAGCAGAAGGGACCGGGCACCCCTCCTGGGCTGACCAGGGGTGGGCCAGGGGTTGGGAGGCCTAGGAGCAGGAGGGACTGAGCACCCCTCCTACTCCCAACATTTTGGTGCTGGGGGAGGGTTTGCCGGGACGGGACGGGGGGGGCGGCGAGGGCCGTGCTGAGAGGGCCATGCCGGGAGGGTGGCAAGGGCCGTGCCGTGCCGGTCATGGGGAGGGAGAGAGGGAGGGCAAGTGCCATGCCATGCAGGGGTGGGGAGCGTCCGTGCTTGGGGGGCGTGATTGTGTGTGGGGGTACATTTTTTTGACAGGCCTGCCTTTTATTAAATTTTTTTTTTTATGGGGCAGATATTTTGCTTGTGTACCACAGGCAAAATATCTGCCATGGAAAAAAATGAATAAAAAGACAGGCAGGCCTGTCAAAAAACCTGCAGATCTGACAGTAACTCAGTTACCGACAGGTCTGCAGCAATCGGGTTTGCTAATAGTAAAACCCGATTCAGAATAGTCAAGCAATTGTTAGTGAATCAATCGCTTGGCTATTTTGCATGGGAGGATCGCTACAGGCTTTAGTGAATGGGGTTGAAGGGAAATTTGGTCGCAAAGGGCTCGCAAACCGATCGGTACACAATCGGTTTGCTTAGTGAATTTGGGCCTATGTTTGAGCAATATCTCAAGTATTTCCAGCATTTGCACAGATTTGTCTTTTGATTTCTTATGCCTTTGCCCTTTGGTGGATATTTAGTCTTGTTAGATCTGTCCACAGCATTTGACATTATTGATCATGAGATATTTAGTCTTGCAGTTATGAAGAGCTAAGAGGGAAAGACGGTTTCCCTGGAGTCTGACAATTTTGACTGATGTCCAAACTTGCAAGATAGTTCTCCACTCTTGAGAGAGCTAGCAGAATACCCTGAATTCTGCCTTTTTTTTGGCAGAATTCTGTGCCGTTTGCTATTGCGGTGCAGTGTGGCACAGACGCTGAGTTTCTGACTGCCTCCCTTTCTCTTTGCACACACACACCACCCCAGTGCGGCAAAAGGAGGAGCTGCACAGTCACACATCAGTCACCAAAACCCAACGCTACTGTTAGAAAATGGCTCGGCCATTTTATATAATCCACCAGAGTGCTCATTTTAATGTTGAAGAGCCCATTTGCATGGTTCTGAGCAGGGATCGTTTATAAATGTGAAAATGTACAGCAAGAGGACTGTGAAAAATTGCAAGAGGACTTTGAGAGACTGGGAGATGGGGCATCATAATGGCAGATGGCATTTAATGTGAGCAAGTTAAACGTGATGCATGTGTGAAAGAGGAACCCGACCTATGTGATGCAGAGTTCCACGTTAGCAGGCCACTGCCCAGGAAAAGGATCATCATCATTGAGGACATGTTGAAACCCTCAGCTCAATGTGCGGCAGTATCTAAGGATGCAAACGGAATGTTAGGAACTATCAGGAAAGGAATGGAAAACAAAGACGAAAATGTTATAATACCCTTCTATCGCTCTATGATATCGCCACACTTCAAATATTTGTGCAATTCTGGTCGCCTTATCTCAAAAAAAGATATAGCAGAATTAGAAAAAGTACAGAGAAGGGTGACAAAAATTATAAAAGGGATGGGTCGACTTCCCTATGAGGGAAGGCTAAAGCGGCTAAGGCTCTTCAGCTTGGAGAAGAGATGGCTCAGGGGTGATATGAAAGAGGTCTATAAAATACTGAGTGGAGAGGGTAGATGTGAATTTGCTTGTTTGCTCTTTCCATGGGGTATGCGATGAAGCTACTAAGTAGTAGATTTAAAACAAACTGGAGAAAATATTTCTTCACACAACGTGTAAGTAAACTCTGCAATTTGTTGCCAGAGAATGTAGTGAAATCAGAGTTTAAAAAAAGGTTTGGATAATATCCTAAAAGAGAAGTCCATAGGCCATTATTGAGATGGCATAAGAACATAAGAATTGCCACTGCTGGGTCAGACCAGTGGTCCGTCGAGCCCAGCAGTCCGCTCACACGGTGGCCCTCTGGTCAAAGACCAGCACCCTAACTGAGACTAGCCCTACTTGCGTACGTTCCGGTACTTGTCTAACTTTGTCTTGAATCCCTAGAGGGTGTTTTCCCCTATGACAGACTCCGGAAGAGCATTCTAGTTTTCTACCTGGGGAAATCCACTGCTTATTTCTAGGTTAAACAGCATAAAATCTGTTTTACTATGGAATCTAGCTAGGTACCTGGGTTGGTCACAGAATACTGGGCTTGATGGATCTTCAGTTTGTCCCAGTATGGTAATTCCTATGTTCTTATTCAGCCGTACTATCATTCCTTGGTCTTAGTCCTGATGCTCATATTTATTGGACATATTTTTCTCATGGTCACTTCTTCAGTCTGCAGTCTCCATCTACCCAGCAAAATCTCCCCTTTAACTAAAGGGCAGAAGAAATGTTTTACCAACTTGTTTCACCTGTGATTTTGGTTCTGAAATCTTTGCCACCTTAAGTTCTGCTTCTGGCACCCCACCACTAGCACAACCAGTCTCCTTTCTGCAACTCCATTCATCCTGAATTCACTCACCCATCAAATAGCTCTCCCCTTTACAGACCAATTTTTCTGTGTCAGTCATTATTGGTCTTCAGCTGTGAAGGTTATTTTTTCTAATGTTTGTAAGTGTTTTTATTCTGTTGTCCTTGCCAAAGGATTTCAGCAAGGTTGGCACAGCAAAAGAACTTTTTCATATTGTGCAAAGTTCAGATGAACTTCCCTTTCTGGTCACTGTAAGAAGTATAAAAAAGAACTAAATGTTTTTTATTCTCAGATAAATTGTTAAATAAAAGCCAAATTACAAAATGAAGTACTGTATATACAGAGGAAGAAGATTATCGGATATTATTATGAGTAGTCATAGTACCAAAAGACTGGAGGGTAGCCAATGTGACACTGATTTTTTAAAAGTGTTCCGGAGGTGATCCGGGAAATTATAATAATAATAATAATAATAACTTTATTTTTCTATACCGCCTTAGTCAGGCGACTTCTAGGCGGTTCACATTGTAAGAAGGCTGGCCAGTCAGCGAATGATAAGGAGCCTAAAATAGAAAAGTTACATAAACAAGTGAGTCTGACCTTGGTGCTGGGTAAAATGGTAGAGAATATTATAAAGAACAAAATGACAGAAACTACAAACAGCAGCAAAAAAAGTCTAATAGACTTTCAAAGTAGCTCACTCTGTCTAATGCACTGAACTTCCAATAATATCATATAACCTGTGTAGGGGGGATCCTCAGTGTAAAGGCTCAGCGAAAGGAGAAAAATCTCCAGCGCTCACATTTTCTGGTGAAGGTCTAATAACTTCCACCTGCACACCATCATCGGGTCCCTCCCGTGTGCACAAACTAATAAGTGATGATAATAAATCACATTTTCACAGTGCTAAAGAAAAGACATAGTAAGATACTCTGAAAGTCCCCCAGCCGACTCCCAGGAAAAAATAAAGCAGACTTAGCTTGCAAACATAGTCCGAGGGTGAAAACAATGGCGGGGCACAAGAACCCACTGCCAAAGTTAGGTTCTACCAGCCCGGTTTCAGAGACTCTGGGTCCCTTCCTCAGGAACCTGTAGCGTTGAGCGGACAGCAGTCATTCGGCCATAAGCGGCAACAGAAGCAAACAAGCCGGCAAAGGGGGGAGGAGCTAACAGAGCTGCAGGCAGGGAGCGCTTAAAAACTGAACAGAGCACATACGTCATGAAGAAACAGCCAATCAGACCCAGATGCAGACAGCCAATCAGCTACACAATAGTGTTCCACTCAATAGATTCATTCAGTCCATGGGGGTGGACTGCATCAAGTTCAAAAATCCAAAACTGTTCCCGTAGCTGAATACGAGCCGACCTGTCACCTCTAAAGTCCATAGGAATTTGTTCAATAATGAATCAAGTCAAATTAGCAAACCCATGGCCCTTATCCAAACAACGAGGAACCATTGGTGCAGAAATATTAGAGGTGTTCAGCCGACTCTTGTGTTCTGAGAGTCTAGTTTTGATTTTACGGCTGGTCCGTCCCACATACAAAAGTCTGTAAGGGCAGATGATGACATACACCACCCATTGTGACGATCAGGTCGTATGTTATCTCAGCTTGTACTCATGCTGGGAAACAGGATGATACCAAGTAGAAATGGACAAGGAGTTAAAACACACATTACAATGACCACAAGGTTTATGACTACCCTGCATATGAGGATTGTTAACATACGATTGACTCAGTAAGTTGCCCAAATTTTTAGGGCGAGAAAAAGCAATTCTGGGCAAATCTTTAAAGCTGTCATGAATGCCTAACCGCAAGGTAATGGCGGAATAGAAATCTGTAATGTAATGTAATGTAATGTAAAATATGCCAATGTTTCCTAATAATACTGTCCACTGTTTGGGCTTGGTCAGAAAAAGAAATGACACACACTTGGCGATCAACAGCAGAGGTGTTCTGGGGATCTAACAATAGCTCAGGGTTGGCATACTGAGCTCTATGGTAGGCACGTTTGATCACCCAATCGGGGTAGCCCCTGTCCTTAAAGCGGTGCGTTAACAACTTGGCTTGAATCTTGAATTTGGCGATGGTGGAACATATTCATAAGCATGGATTAATGAGAGAAAGTCAACACAGTTTTAGTCAACATATGAACATAAGAATTGCCGCTGCTGGGTCAGACCAGAGGTCCATCGTGCCCAGCAGTCTGCTCCTGCGGCGGCCCTTAGGTCAAAGACCAGTGCCATGAGTCTAGCCTTACCTGCGTACATTCTGGTTCAGCAGGAACTTGTCTAACTTTGTCAAGGGAAATCTTGCCTCACCAATCTACTGCATTTCTTTGAAGGGGTAAATGAACATGTGGATAAAGATGAACCAGTTGATACTGTGTATTTGAATTTTCAAAAGGCATTTGTTAAAGCACCTCGTGAAGTTAGAAAGTCTTAGGATAGGAGGTAATGTCCTTTTATGGATTGAGAACTGGTTGAAAGACAGAAAACAGAAAGTAGGTTTAAATGGTCAATATTCTCAATGGAGAAGGGTAAATAGTGGGGTTCCCCAGGTTCTGTGTTGGGATTGCTGCTTCTTAACTAGGGGACA
Organism: Geotrypetes seraphini; assembly: GCF_902459505.1. Classification (NCBI taxonomy): domain Eukaryota; kingdom Metazoa; phylum Chordata; class Amphibia; order Gymnophiona; family Dermophiidae; genus Geotrypetes; species Geotrypetes seraphini. Next base: position 193,651,559 of record NC_047085.1, read on the forward strand.
CTCAATAAAGTTACAGGGAAATACTTTTAAAACCAATAGGAGGAAATATTTTTTCACTCAGAGGATAGTTAAGCTCTGGAAAGCATTGCCAGAGTTTGTGGTAAGAGCAGATAGTGTAGCTGGTTTTAAGAAGGGTTTGGACAATTTCCTGGAGGAAAAGTCCATAGTCTGTTATTGAGAAAGACATGGGTCAAGCCACTACTTGCCCTGGATCAGTAGTACGGAATGATGCTACTCTTTGGGTTTTGTCCAAGTACTAGGGACCTGGGTTGGCCACCGTGAGAACAGTCTACTGGACTTGATGGACCGTTGGTCTGACCCAGTAAGGCTATTCTTTTGTTCTTATGTTATCAATGATCTAGAGATGGGAATAACTAGTAAGATAATTAAATTTGCTGATGACACAAAGTTGTTAAATCATAAGAGGGTTGTAAAAAAAATTGCAAGAGACCCTTGTGAGACTGGAAGACTGGGCAGATGATGTTTAACATAAGCAAGTTCAAAGTGGGAAATGTGGGAAAGAGGAGCCTGAACTATCGCTAAGTAATGCTGGGTTCTGTGTTAGGAGTCACTGCCCAAGAAAAGGATCTAGGTGTCATTATTGAGGATATGTTGAAACCCTCAGTTCAATGTGCTGCAGCTGCTAAGAAAACAAATCGAATGTTAGGAATTATCAGAAAAGGAATGGAAAACAAAGATGAAAATGTTATAATGCCCTTCTATCGCTCTTCGGTATGGCCGTACCTCGAATACTATGTTAATTCTGGTCACCATATCTCAAAAAAGATATAGTGGAATTAGAAAAGATACAGAGAAGGGTGACAAAAACTACAAAAGGGATGGGATGACTTCCCTATGAGGAAAGGCTAAAGCAGCTAGGGTTCTTCAGCTTGGAGAAGAGATGGTTCTGGGGTGATATGATAGAGGTCTATAAAATACTGAGTGGAAAGAGTGGATGTGAATCGCTTGTTTCTCTTTCCAAAAATACTAGGACTAGGGAACATGTCATGAAGCTACTAAGTAGTAGATATAAAACACCGGAAGAAATATTTCTTCACAGAACGTGTAATTAAACTCTGGAATTCATTGCCAGAGAATGTGGTGAAATCAGTTAGCGTACCAGGGTTTAAATAAGGCTTGGATAAAAGTCCATAAGCCATTATTGAGATGGCTTGGGGAAATCCACTGCTTATTTCTAGGATAAGCAGCATAAAATCTGTTTTTCTACTTGGGATCTAGCTAGGTACTTGGGACCTGGGTTGGCCACTGTTGGAAACAAGATACTGGGCTTGATGGTCCTTCGGTCTGTCCCAGTATGGCAATTCCTATGTCCTCAATAACCCACTTATAAAATAACACGAAGAAGGAAAGTGATTTAATTTATCCCTTTTGTGTGTTCTGGCCTTATCTAGTTCTTATTCCTTTTGTGGATACAACTAATAAATTGTCTGTATATGAAACTACAAACTTTTCAATCATACTTGACAGCCTGTTGGGAATACAGTTATTTGGAACATGATGTCTCGGTAAAATGACTTTTTAAACAGCTTAATTTTTATTGCAAGTTGCTTGCTTCACTTGGTGTATATACATCATCCAGTTCAACATCTAATATACATAAGAAGTTGCCTCCGCTGGGTCAGACACGAGGTCCATCGTGCACAGCAGTCCGCACCCGCGGCGGCCCATCAGGCCCATGACCTATAATGTGATCCTTCTCTAATCCCTTTGATCCCTTTTATCCTTCTATCTATACTCTGTCTAAAACCTATCTTTACCCCTATTTGTATCCTTCAATCCCCCTATCGTTCAGGAATTTATCCAAACCTTCCTTGAACCCCCGTAGTGTACTCTGTCCTATCACAACCTCCGGAAGCGCATTCCAGGTGTCCACCACCCTCTGTGTAAAGAAGAACTTCCTAGCATTGGTTCTAAAATTGTCCCCTTTCAGCTTCTCTGAGTGCCCCCTGGTGCTTGTGGTTCCCAATAATCTGAAGAATCTGTCCCTTTCCACCCTCTAATGCCCTTCATGATCTTGAAAGTCTCTATCATGTCTCCTCTGAGTCTCCTCTTTTCAAGGGAGAAGAGCCCCAGCCTTCCCAACCTGTCTGTGTATGAAAGGTTTTCCATACCTGTTATCATTTCCGTCGCTCTTCTCTGGACCCTTTCAAGTATCGCCATGTCCTTCTGAAAGGTTACAAAACTTTCAAGTATCGCCATACACTTCTGAAAGGTTACAAAACCAGTAAAAATTCATAAAAAGCTGGAACCGCATATAGTTCTTATATAGATATGGTCTACATAATGGGCTTAACATTCTTAGGGCTCCTTTTACGAAGGTGCATTAGGGCCTTAACATACGCTAAAATGCCGCGCGCACTAGCCACTACCGCCTCCTCTTGAGCAGTGGTAGTTTTTCAGGTAGCGCGCACTAATCCGGTCCGTGAGCTAAAAACGCTAGCGCACCTTTGTAAAAGGAGCCCTTATTGATGAGATTGGTAACATAGAAGAAAACAGGCTTGCTAATGATGACACAGAAAAGAGGTGCGTCTAGAAGGGAACCATCCCCATGCATCTTCAAACATTTATAGCTGGATTATTCTAAGCCAGTTGCTTTCCAACTTGGGGTCATGGTGCTTTATTGAGTAGTGGCGCACACCTGTTCCAGATGCCCAGCTTTTGTTCAGGTATTGGAGGGGGATATGCTTCATGTGACATTGCATTCTGCTGATGATGATTCACCCCTGATGGTCAAGAAGTAGAAAGGGGGCGTAGGAGGGAAAGAGTGAGCAAAGGACGAAGACAGTGAGAGAGTAAGCAGCAGGAAGGGCGAAAGAGTGAGCACTGGTAACTAGACAGAAAGAGAAGGGGACAGAGGAACAAGCTTGGTATGTGGGCAGTACTTTTTTTTTTTTTTTTAATTATCATTCAGTGTAGAAAACAACATAGTTGCTTTCAGTTCCCCACCTTCCTTCTTAGGCGTACATGCTGTCCAATTCACAGATTGTCTCAAAAAGATTATGTCCTAACCAGAGAAAAGAAGAGAAAAAGTGACCACTGGCTTCCAATCTCATACAGAATCACTTATAAAATAGCTCTTATAATTTTCAAAACTCGGTTATTAAAATCACCTGTGTTTCTTGATTGACTCCTTATACCCTACACTCCATCCAGAACATTAAGATCAACTGAACACCATCTTCTTTCCATGCCTTCCTTGAAAATCATTAGCACATGGCGCGCTGCCATTTCCTCGGTCACAGCCCTGGAACGCTCTACCAGCTTGCCTGTGAAAAGAAACAGCATTGGACAGATTCAAAGGTGCCCTCAAAAATTTCCTTTATAGGGATGCCTTTGAAACCTAGACTCAATGGATGTGTGGGTGAAAAAACAGTGGAAAATAAAGATAAAGATAAAGGACAACTATAGCAAATCTACAAAAGACGTCAATGGACTCCAAACTAATTTGAATATCTTATTATGCCCCAGCATGTCAGCATTCATTTTCTCATATTTATAAGTTAAACATAAACTTGCCCACCAAAAAGGAAAACTAAGGTGATCCCAATTCTTCCAATTGCGAGTAATCATTTGCATGGCTATCCCGGTCGTAATAAGGAAAAGCTGGCATTTATAGCGGTCCATGGTCACACTTCTATTTCTGATTGTTCTTACCCTATATGTTCCTTTCTTCACTATTACTTTTGCAATTCTTCCCCTCTCCTGTTTTGTACCAGTCCAGTTTTGTACGTATGTTTGAATTTGTCCATGTATGTTATTGTCCCCCCCCCCCCCCCCCATTTTAGAATTGTAAAAGCTTAGAAATATTTGGTAAGCATATAAATCAAATTTTAAATAAAACTTGAAAAAGCCACTGATATAGGCATGAAACACGGCTGCTGTTGAGTCTGGATCTTTTTGTATCCCTTTATAAGAATAAAGTTTTTATATTCCAGACAGGTAGCTTCTGTTTGTTGTGTTTTGGATCTATAATCTCCACTTTTGGATCTTCTCAAGAAGGGGATGTGTTACCTCACCCCATCCCCTATTTGACACTGAGATCAGAAAAGGAGATATGGAGATATGGTGCAGGCAAACCCTCCTGCAGCATTAAACATAAGTGAAACCACCTGATCTATATCTTACCATTTTATACTGTATTTGTAATCGGTTACAAGTAGTACCAGAATCTAAGTTTACCAGTACAGTGGTATCTCGGAATCCGAACGCCCCAGAACTGGAACGATTTGGAATCCGAACATTTTTTTTTCTTCATTTTTGCCCGGAATCCAAACGCTCCTGTGGAATCTGAATTGCAAGCAGTGCTCAGCCCAAAGCTTCCCCTCTGATGCAGCTTCCTATTTCTGCCTGGGAGGGAAGCTGTTGGCTGAGCACCAATTGCAGCTGCCGTTGCCAATCTTGCTGTATTGTCGCTGGGGATCCCGATCTTGCTGCCTCTGCTGCTGGGGATCCTGATCTTGCTGTTTCTGCCAGGTAGACCCAATCTTGCAGAGTTTGTGGGATTAATCCAATTTCTATTCTTTTCAATGGGAAAAATTGTCTTGGAACTCGAACGTTTTGGAACTCGAACGGATTAAGTTCGGATTCCAAGGTACCACTGTATTTGACTTTAAGTAATTGTAGCTAAAAACTGTTGCTTTGCATAGTAACATAGTAAATGACAGCAGATAAAGGCCTCAACTGTCAGCAGCCTAAAATAGAACCTATCGGTCCTGCCTGGTCTCTCAAAGTTGATATAGATTTTGCGAGCTAATAATTCCTTGTAAATATAGCACTCGGCCCTATCAAAAAGTATGTAGCTTGTGTTTGTTTGAGCTCAAGGAGCCAGCAGAAGAAAGGAGGTGTTGATGTCCCTGTACTGGTTGTTGGTGAGGACCCACTTGGAGTATTGTGTTCAGTTTTGGAGATCGTATCTGACCATTGACAAATGAAGCAGTCCAGAGGAAAGTGACGAGAATGGTAGGGGGATTGCACAAAAGAAGGACGGAAAAAGACTAGAAGTCCTCAATATGTATACTCTGGAGGAAAGGAGGGACAGGTGAGATATGATACAGACATTTAAATATTTGAAAGGTATTAATATAGAACCAAATCTTTTCCAGAGAAGGGAACTTGGTAAAATTAGAGGACATAATTTGAGGTTGAGGCAGTGATGTAGTAAAGGGGGTGGGGGTGGTCTGTCCCGGGCGCCATCTTGGTAGAGGTGCCGTCACCCGTCCTCTCCTCCCCCAGCTCCTTCCCGACCTCCTCGCCACACGTGTGCGCCCCTTCCCTTCGTTTTCCTGGTGTGAATAGCATCATGAACTTGCTGCCTGCCTTGGTGTTGGCTCTCTCTGCCATTACGTCCAGGTCCCGCACCTAGGAAGTGATGTCGGAGGGAGAGCCGATACCGATGCAGGCAGGAGGTTCGTGATGCTGCTCACACCAGGAAAATTAAAGAGGTATGGGGGAAGGAAAGGAGTGCACGTGTGCGGCATGGGGGGTTGGAAAGAAGCGGGGAGGGAGAGAAGAGGGCAGGGCACCCCCCAAGGCACCACTCACCTTTGCTACGCCACTGAATTGAGGGGTGGTAGAATTAAGAGTAATGTTAGGAAATTCTTTTTTACTGAGAGGGTGGTGGATGCCTGGAATCTTGCCACCTCCCGAGGGAGGTGGTGGAGAGCAAAACAGTGATAGAATTCAAAAAAGTTTGACTGCATTTGGATGAAGTTTGAAGGATGGGGGGTTACCTTGACTGATTTTCATGCACTGCAGGTCTCCTTGCAACTCTTTCGTTTTGTATTTTAGAGATGTTCTGACTAGAGAATGACACGGGAACAAATTTTTCCCCGTCCCCGAGGGAACTCATTTTCCCGTCCCATCCTGGAGAATTCTTTTCCTGTCTCTGCCCCGTTCCTGCAAGCTCTGTCCTCATCTGTACAGGCCTCAAAATCATAAGTGTTTGAGGCTTGTGCGGTTAAGGCGGAGCTTACAGAGGAATGGGGTAGAGACAGAGACAAAACTCAAGGGGATGGGACAGGGAAATTGAGTTCCTGTGGGGACAGGGAAAAATTTGTCCCCATGCCATTCTCTAATTCTGACTTGTTTAGTTTAATGGGCTTGGGAGAAGGGGATTCTGGATTTGGTGGAATGTAATGTTTTGATTTCCATTATAGTAAGTATGATGGGTACATTGAAGAAATTCCGTGCGCCTGTCCTGTGGTTGTTGGCTTGTTGTTTATATAAGCTTTGCTGAAACATCTCTTAATAAACTTATTTAGTCAAAAAAGAGTGGGATGAACATACAGGATCTCTAATTAGAATATGAATGGCAAACTTTTACAGTCTGAATCCCACAAAGGAGATGGTTTGGATAGGCTGAAGTGAGCTTCAAAGGCAAATCTAGTAGTTGGAACCTAAGGACAGTACCGGGTGGACTTCTAAGGTCTATTGCCCAGAAATAGCAAAGGAAAAAGACATTTTCATTTAATCATGAAACTGTAATGCATATGTATACAGTGTAATACATTCAAGTCTTTAACTTCTGTCATTTACTATGAATGAGAATCTTTTTAGTTTTTGAGAAGGGGCTTGACTTTTACACAGTGGTAAGATATACATTCTGGAAGTTTCTTAGGATGCCTTCCTTCCAGAGTGTCGTGTAAAGCTCTTTATATTGATTTAATGTTTAAAACACAGTTCATAAGTACATAATAATTGCTGTACTACTTCTAAGTATGTAAAAATTGCTATACTAGGAAAGACCAAAGATCTATAAACCCCAGTACAGTAAAACCTTGGTTTATGAGAATAATTTGTTCCAGAAGCATGCTTGTAATCCAAAGCACTCATATATCAAAGCAAATTTCTCCATAGGAAATAATGGAAACTCAGATGATTCGTTCCACAACCCAAAAACTTTAATTCAAAATAGTATACATACTTGTTTTGCAAGACCTCACTCATTTAGAACAGTCACTACACTTCTGCAGCATCAGAAAGAGAAGAACCATCGGCTCAGTTGTGATGATGTGACGTGTGTATACTGTATGTACTTGTATTTCAAGACTTTGCTTGTATGTCAAGTTAAAATTTAATAAAATGTCTTGCAAAACACTTGCAAACCAATTTACTTGCAAACCAAGGTTTTGCTGTACTTGTATCCTGTTTCCAACAGTGGCCAGTTCACTACTGCCAGATCATAAGTACCTGGCAAGATCCTAAAAGAGTATAGAAGATTTCTTGCAGCTTATCCCAGGAATAACCAGTGAATTTCCCAAGTTCACCTTAATATTTTATGGACTTTTCTTTTTGGAACTTGCCCAACTCTTTTTAAAATCCTGCTATGCCAAATGCTTTTAGCACATTTTCTGGCAAAGAATTCCAGAACTTAATTATAAATCGAGTGAAGAAATATGTTCTCTGATTTGCTGTAAACTTTCCAAAAGTACAAGGACTAGGGGCATGCAATCAAGTTACTAAGTAGTACATAGTAACTTGATTGCATGCCCCCTAGTCCTTGTACCTTTGGCAACATTACCTCTTCCACTCCGCTCAGGATTTTATAGACCTCATTCCAGTTGATTTGCAGACATTTAATCGCATTTAGAGTGTGGAGATGAATTTAATGACAGTGGACATACTGGGAACAGGATATTCAATAGAGGTTGCTTTAATGAATAAGTCACCAGCAGTTAAATGTTTGTCTTCAAACCAGGAAAAGAGTTATTGCCCAGTAAATAATATAATAAAATCCGAGAACGGAGGAAAACCTGTAATGTTTTGGTTTTGCTTTCCTCAGATTCTTTTGTTTTGGCTTCAGATATTTAGCAAAGCCAGCTGCTGCTATGGTGCTTGGGCTAGGATTCAAACTGTTCAAGGTCCTTGATAGAGAGTCCTAACCCTCCCCTGCTAGATACTCCCACATTTTCTATTCAGAATTCATAACAGGTGTGAAAAGAGAAAAAGCCTTCAGTACAGCAGTACAGAATTGAACATTTTAAAGCAGTGTCTCTCAAACTTTCTCAAGCCAGAGCACACTAAAGGTAGTGTGGCTTGAGACACCCAGAAGTACATGATTGTCACTGTGATGACATCATGTGCATGCATGACATCATCACACTGACATCCATGCATGTGCAGAGGCCCTCCAGACAGACCCTGAAATGCCAGTAGGGTGTGCCAGCAGGGAAGTCTAACAAATATCAACTGAGTACCACCAACCACAGACCTCCCAAACTCCACCCTAGACCCTCCCAAGTTTTCCCCAGATCCCACCCCCTTTACTAATTGTAATGCAATTTTTTTTCCATTCATTTTTCATATACACACAATATACGCAGCAGAAATAAATTCTCAAAACTGACACATTTCAATCACTATATTGAAAAAAAAATAATTTTTCCTACCTTTGTTTGGTGACTTTATTTTTCTGTGCTTTTAATTATGTTTCCAGGGCCTTCTTATCCATTGACTGTTTTTCTCTCTGTATTCACTTTCTGCCTTGCATCCATATTTGGCATTAACTTAACATTCAATATTTCAAATTTTTCTGCTTTCTTTTCAAAATCTACTTTTCCATGTCTTACCTTCCCTTCCTATCTCTATCTCCTTCCCTCCCTATTTCCATGGTCTGATATCTCTCTCCTTCCCCCCCACCCCAGTGGTCCGACATGTCTCTCCTTCCTTCCCCCCCCCTTTCCCAGTCTGGCATCCTCTCCTTCCCATAATCTGGCATCTCTCTCTACTACCACTACTATTATTATTTCTATAGTGCTACCAGACTCTCTTACATAAGAACATAAGAACTGCCATCTCCAGATCAGACCTACGGTCCATCGAGTCCGGTGATCCGCACACGCCGCGGAGGCTCAGTCAGGTGTACACCTGGTGTAATTTTAGTCACCCATATCCCTCTATGCCTCTTGTAAGGAGATGTGCATCTAGTTTGCTTTTAAATCCTAGAATGGTGGATTCCGCAATAACCTCCTTTGGGAGGGCATTCGTTTTGTGAAGCAGAACTTCCTGGTATTTGTCCTGGACATGTCCCCCCTTAGCTTCAGTCCATGTCCTCTTGTCTGTGTCACATTGGACATTGTAAATAATTTTTTTTCCTGCTCTATTTTGTCGATTTAGGTTGGAAGACCAATGTTGGACACAGTATTCCAAGTGTGGTCTGACCATTGCCCTATAAAGCAGCATTATAACTTTCTCCAATCTACTCGTGATTCCTTTCTTTATCATGCCTAACATTCTAGTTGCTTTCTTTGCCGCTGCCGCGCATTGTGCCGACGGTTTCAGGGTCCTATCTATCAGTACACCCAGGTCCTTTTCTTGTTCACTCTTACCCAGAGTTGCACCTGACATTCTATACTCGTGTTCCTTTTTTTACTGCCTAAATGCATTACTTTGCACTTTTCCACATTAAACTTCATCTGCCATTTCTCCGCCCATTTCTCCAACTGACACAAGTCACTCTGGAGTACCTCGCTATCCTTCTGCAATCTGATTGCCCAGCATAGCTTTGTGTCGTCTACAAACTTGATGATCCCACTGGATGTTCCTTCTTCTAGGTCATTGATGAAAATATTAAATAAGATGGGCCCAAGTTCCGAGCCCTGGGGCACACCGCTAGTCACTTTCTCCCAGTCTGAGAACTTCCCATTTATGCCCACTCTCTGCTTTCTGTTCTACAGCCATTTGCCTATCCATCTTACTATATCTCCCTCTATTCCATGGTTTTGTAGTTTCCTGAGAAGTCTTTCATGTGGAACCTTGTCGAACACTTTCTGGAAGTCCAAGTATATTATGTCCACCGGTTCTCCATTATCAATTTGTTTGTTCACGGTCTCAAAAAATTGAAGTAAATTCGTCAAACATGATTTCCCTTTCCTGAAGCCATGTTGACTGGCTCCCATCAGGTCGTGTGTAATGTGTATCCAAGTGCCGGACTATGCTATCTTTAATCAGTGCTTCAACCATCTTTCCAGGGACAGACATAAGACTCACAGGTCTGTAGTTGCCCGGTTCTCCTCTTGATCCTTTTTTGAAAATTGTCGTGACGTTCGCTATCTTCCAATCATCCGGTATCTGACCTGTTCTAATTGACAGGTTGGCAAGTGTTTGCAATAGCTCTCCGATTTCAACCTTCAGTTCTTTTAAGACTCTCGAATGAATTCCATCAGGTCCAGGGGATTTGTCACTTTTAAGTTTGTTGATCTGGTAGTATATCTGGTCCAAGTCCACTTCTACTGTGGTGAAGCTGTCCTCTATTATTCCTTCGAACACTTTCACTACTTCTGGTATTATTGCGGTGTCCTCCTTCGTAAAGACAGACGAAAAGAAGGAATTTAGTTTGTCTGCAATTTGTTTGTCTTCCTTGATGTACCCTTTTCTTCCCTGGTCATCCAGTGGTCCCACTGCCTCTTTTGCAGGTTTTTTTCCTTTTACGTATCTAAAGAAGGGCTTCCTTCCCTTCCATTCCCTAATCTGGTATCTCTCCCTTCCTTTAGTCATCTTTCCTACCCTCCCCCCAGTGTAACATTTCTCTTTCCCTTCCTCCTTTCTGCCCCCTGCAGTCCATCTCCCTTCTCTTCCTCCTTTCTAGCCCCCCTCCTAGTCCAGCATTTCTCCCTCTTTTTTCTCTCTTCCTCCTGCATGCTTCTCCTCTGGTCCTCCTTCCCTCTCCCAACCAACATCTCTCTCTCTCTCTCTCTCCTTCCCTGAATCCAACTTTTCACTCTCTGCCCTCCCCCTTCCCTAGAGTATAACATTTCTCCTTCCTTCCTTTGTCCTCCCCATCCATCTCACCCTCTCCATGACTCCACCACTTTCTGCCTCCTGCACGCTTTCTCTCTGTCCTTGCCTCTTCCCTCAAGTGGCATCCCTCCTTCCCAACCCCCAACCCAACATTTTCTCTCCCCATGTACCATCTCACCCTCCCCTCCAATGTATAGCACCTTTCCTTTCCCTCCCTTTCTGCCAGATCCAGCAGCAGCTCCTTTCCCGTTCCTTTTACCTCCTTCCTGTCCAGCAGTACCCCTTTTCCCTTCCCTCCTCCCCTCCCCGGACCAGAATTACCCCTTCTCCCTTCCCTCCTTCTCCCCCCGGTCCAGCATTACCCCTTCTCCCTTCCCTCATCCCCCCATCCAGCAGTACCACTTACCCCTTCCCTGCTCCCCATGTTCAGCAGTACCCCTTTTCCCTTCCCTGTCCAGCAATACCTCTCCTGTCTAGCCTAGCCGCAGCTCTGTGTGCTTTTAACTTCGGCACACAGCTGCCGCTAAGCAGTAGTTTAGCCGCGGTTTCATCAGGTAGCCTCGGGGCCTTTGCTAGGCCGGCCCTCTTCGATGATGCGATACAGGCCGGTCTTGCAAAGGCTCCCTTCTGACATCACTTTCAGGTCACAGGACAAGGACGTGATGTCAGAAGGGAGCCAAGGCCAGCGCGAGCAGCAAGTGGAAAATGCTGTTCGCACTGGTGAACTTGTCAAGAGGTATGCGGGGTGTGTGTGTGTGTGTGTGTGTGCTCAAGTGGTAGGGAAAAATGAGGGGTGCAAGGCAATGCCGAGTGCCACTGCCCTGGGCACCAACTTCCATTGCTATGCCACTGGCTAGAAAGGAATGGGATGGGGTGTGTAACACAGGTGACCTCCTGCAGCCTCAAAGCTTCCAGAGGAAGGCAGTCTAAGGAGAAAAGAAAGAAACATCTAGTTGAGACGTTAAGAGAGACAAGCTAACTTGGCCTGCCAGCAGAGTAGCAGGGAGACAAGCTGATGGTCCTGCCAGCAGAAACTGACATGAGTCCTCAAGCCTAGCCACACTACTCTCAGGTATTATGAAAAAATGTTTTGCCCCTGTCATACCTACTCTCTGAGAATATGTTTGAATGTGAGTTAAGTTGGCTAAAAAGAAATAAACTCCACCCCAGGTTTTATTGTGGGAAAACGTTTTCTTTTGTTCTAAGGGAAGCACTGTTTGAATGTTTGGGAGGCTGATTACTCCTCAAACATGGAGGGGAAGCAGCTGGAGCAACTGTTTCATTGAATAGTGTTTTGAGTTACAAGGACCCAGGAGGTATAAGTGCTCAGACCTGTGTTTGTTTTTGAGCTCCCTGGGAGGTTTGTGGAGGGCCTGATAACAGGAGGGGCCTTAAGCGCCTGGGCCAATCACTGCCTTAGGCCTCTCAATGGTGCATCCCAAGATGCACCGGGAAGGGAAAGGCTCGGTGTTTTGAAGAGGCAGGCCTGCCACAGGGAGTAGGCATCCCTCTGGCTGGCTGTCAACTGAAAAGTATGGGGGTGTCAGGGGGGATATTGGCAGGCATCACCAGCAGCAGGAGGGAGTGGGCATCCCTCCTGCCGGGGAGGGGTTGTCATCCCTCCTGTCAGGGGGGTTAGACAATGGGGTGTCGGGGGGTGGAGGAATCACCAGCGGCAGGAAGGAGTGGTCATCTCTCCTGCTGGAGGGGTTGTCGGGTGTGGGCAGGAAAGAGTGGGCATCCCTCCTGCCAATCTTCGATTTGGGGGTCTCTTTTTTTTTTTTTTTTTTTCATTGTATTCTGTACATGTGCCAATCGCTATCACCAGCGACTTGTCCATGCAAATTTAGCAACTCTCTGCGAACCTCATTTGCATGAGCGGGTTTTAGAGAATGACTCGTTTTTTACAAATTGTTATATTTATGTCCGCAACAGCGGCCTGTCGGATTTTAGAGTGAGTGTTAGAGAATCCTCTCCTGACATACATGACTAAGCCATGTTTTGAACCCAAGAAAGGAAAGATAGAAATGTTGAGAGGGTTTTTGTTTTGTTTTTTAGTCCTTTTTGGATGCCTCATTGGGTCAGAGCTTGGCAAAGGTATAACAGTTGCTAAAGGAAAGTCAGAAGAAGAAATCAAGTACTTTGTGGACTTTGGAAAGAGCACAGATAAACAATGAGAACAGCTCGTTTTGCAACATTCCAAACCTCCGTTAAAGCTACAGTCTAGGCTGGGCCTAGGCTGATTTAACTGTAATGTATGGGAGACCTTAAGAACTGGTTGGAAAGAAAACCTGGCGCGGATGAACTTTTAAGAAACAAGAGAAAAGGCAAGTGAGATATCTAAGTTCAACCAACAGAACTGTTTATTTATTGAGAGACACAACATGAAGGTCACAAGCTGAAGACTAAGGTCCCAGCTAGGATTCCAGTTTCGGCAATAACTAGAACACACTGGTTGGAACAACATGGCAGTGGTCAAATAACGCTAACAAATCCTGTTGGATATCTCACTTGCCTTTTCTCTTGTTTGTTACATATTGAGGCACGCTTTCTTCCTCTCTTTGCTCAAGGATGAACTTTGGAGATGGCACTGCTTGATTTACAGACTGCCCCCTTTTTCTGAATGAAATCCCTTGATAAGCCCTGTTTTCGGTGATTCCTTTTGCCGTGCCTATGTGTGACTGGAATAAAAAGCTGTCCTGAGTTTAAAGTCACTGCTGTCTGACTCCTGTTTGGTGAGACATCTGGGGAAGCCTGGAAAAATTTATATAAAGAAAGGGGGGAAGAAAACCCCTTATCTTTGGAGCCACACTGTGCACTGCACATTCCACCTTCCAAATTTTTGATAGAATTGAAAAATGAAATTTCAGAGCTATTGCTAGTAATTTGTAATTTTTCTTTAAAATCCAGCATAATACTGGAAGACTAGAGGGTGGTTAATGTGACGCTGAATTTTTAAAAGGGTTCCAGAGGTGATCTGGAAAATTATAGACCGGTGAGTCTGACATCAGTGTCCAGCAATATATAATAAACATCATGGATTAAGAGAGAAAGCCAAGGGAAATCTTGCCTCACCAATCTACTACGTTTTTGGAAGACGTGAATGAACATGTGAATAAAGTTCAGCTGGTTGATATTGTGTATTTGGATTTTCAAAAGTTATTTGAAAAAGTACCTCATGAAAGACTTCTGAGGAAATTAAAAAGTCATGGGATAGGAGGCAGTGTTTTATTATGGATCAAGAACTAGTTGAAAGACAGAAAACGGAAAGTATGTTTACATGGTCACATTCTCAGTGCAGAAGGGTAAATAGTGGGGCTCACTATACAATACAACTTTTCATTAAAACATTTTCTAAAAGTTTTTATCAAAAAAATTTTCCACCACAGACCTCAATATATATTCTTTTTTTTTTTTTTTTTTTTTTTTTTAAATCTTTATTAATTTCAAAATGTTAACAGTGCCATACAATGAATGTAAACATAAACACTACACAGAAGGCACTTTAAATACACAATTCAAAAAACAATCATTTTCTCTCCCCCCCCCCCCCCCCATTCAATATATATTCTTTAATTCAGGTGAACTGACACTTTCAAAGGAGGAAAAAGCATCAGATCCCCGTCTGCAGCCGGAGCAAATCTTGCATGCAGATTAGAAAGGGAACCTACCTCGGCTCAAAAACCCTTCTTCTGCCCCACCTTTTAAAATGAATTATCCCAATGTGAATTGTCCCATTTTGAATGTATAGTAATTATGTTGGTATTGACTACTGCCTTTTAAGGGCACAATTTTAAGGGCATATATTAGAACATCTTATTAGAAAAAAAATCAGCCACTTAACTTCCAGAGTTCTACTTTTCACTACGTTTCACTCCTCCCTTTTCTTCTTAGAACTGTGCTCTGCTTTTCTTCAGTAGTCCTCTGATGGTGGCCAGCCAGCATTTTGCTTGATGCTGTGTCAGGAATCGGACCCACTATTCTGTAAGGAAAACATACATTCACTTATTCAGTAGACAATGTTTCTAATCTCTATGTATACAGTAATTCTCTGTTTGCGTGTTCCATACTCACTGCTCATCGGCACTTCTCTTCATGCTCACTATCGCGGCAAATATGGCCTTAAGTAGAGTTATGCTGAGGCTGGACAAATTTCTGCAAAATCTTAAAATTTCAGATTTCACAAGAGTGGACTTACAAAAACAGTTTTGCTGGGTATAATCTATATAAAGTCAAGCATTAGATTAGATTAGATATTTTGGAACGACACCTGAATAATTCCCTAAGCTTTTAGAGGTGAAGCTCAAATTTTCTGGTGATATTTGCTGGACAAATCCTTGTCTGAATAGTGATAATAATGATAATAGTCATTACAGAAAAGGGAGCAATAACCTCATTATTGTATATAGTGTGCCTGGGGAAACTATCTTTCAGAACACCACCCTGCATACTCTGTCAGCCTAAAGGCAATGTTACTGTGGGCATATATCAGTTGTTCTATGGCAGGCTCTCTGGTGTTTGTCACCGCGTTGCCAGAGGATGTGGTAAGAGTAGTTAATGTAGCTAGTTTTTAAAAGGTTTGGACAAGTTCCTGGAGGAAAAGTCCATCATCTAGGAGAAGCCACTGCTTGCCCTGGTTTGGTGGCATGGAATGCTTCTACTATTTGGGTTTTTGCCAGGCACTTGTGACTTGGATGACCTCTGTGAAGATGGGATACTGGGCTAGATGGACCCAGTAAGACTATTCTTATGTATTTATTTATAATTTTATTAATACAGATCCACAAAGGATACAAGAAAACAAATTTTAAACAAGCAAATAATTAAAATTAAAAAGAAATATATAATATTCTGTCAAGCCCACATCAAGAGAGACTAATACCAATATATCACAAAAAAGTAAAGAAAATTTGGATCCAATAAATGTAACATCTTAAGATCTTAAAATACTCATCAACAACAACCTAGTGAAAAAGCAGGAGCCAGATTTATATAAAACAACTTCTTATCAAATCAGTCATATTTTTGATTCATGTAAGTTAAGAAACTGGTCTAATGAAGGATCCGAAATGACAAAATCTTTATCTTGAAATTTCAACAAACATTTATTTACAAGGAATTTTTTTTAAAAAAGTGGATCCCCCAAGGCTAAGAACATAAGAATAGCCGTACTGGATCAGACCAATGGTCCATCAGGCCCAGTAGCCCGTTCTCACGGTGGCCACTAGCACTCTGGACTTTATTATAAGAAATGCCTTCCGTCTCAATTGTGCCGCCTTAGCCACATCAGGGAGAATAAGTACTCTGGCACCACAAAATTTAGCATCTTTGTTTATAAAGTACATCTTCATAATTAAAACTTTGTCATTTTCATTTAGACATACCACCAAAAGGGTGGACCTAGTTTGTATGAAATCTTGGGAATCTTCCAAGAATCCAGTTAGGTCAAATTCTGTTGTAACTAACTGGTTCATCCCCTGTTCCTATGGAAACTTCTTTTTTTGTGGAATATAATAACAATTTGAAATTGAGTGTAACGCAGCGATTAAAGCTACAGCCTCAGCACCCCGGGGTTGTGGGTTCAAACTCACGTTGCTCCTTGTGACCCTGGGCAAGTCGCTTAATCCCCCCATTGCCCCAGACGACACCAAACTATTTAGTGGTGCTCAGACTATAGAGGACTGCGAAGAATTGCAAAGGGACTTGAACAAGCTAGGGGAATGGGCGACGAGGTGGCAGATGAAGTTCAACGTTGAGAAATGCAAAGTATTACATATGGGAAGCAGAAACTTGAGGTACAAGTATACGATGTGAGGGATATTATTGAATGAGAGTACACAGGAAAGGGACTTGGGGGTAATGGTGGACATGACAATGAAGCCGAGGGCACAGTGCGCAGCGGCCGCTAAGAGAGCGAATAGAATGCTTGGTATAATCAAGAAGGGCATTGCGACCAGAACGAAAGAAGTTATTCTGCCGTTGTATCGGGCAATGGTGCGTCCGCATCTGGAGTACTGCGTCCAATTTTGGTCGCCGTATCTTAAGAAGGATATGGCGTTACTCGAAAGGGTCCAGAGGAGAGCGACATGTCTGATAAAAGGTATGGAAAACCTTTCATACGCTGAGAGATTGGAGAAATTGGGTCTCTTTTCTCTGGAGAAGAGGAGACTTAGAGGGGATATGATAGAAACTTACAAGAACATGAAGGGCATAGAGAAAGTGAAGAGAGACAGATTCTTCAAACTTTCAAAAAATAAAACAACAAGAGGGCACTCGGAAAAGTTGAAAGGGGACAGATTCAAAACGAATGCTAGGAAGTTCTTCTTTACCCAACGTGTGGTGGACACCTGGAATGCGCTTCCAGAGGACGTAATAGGGCAGAGTAATGGGGTTTAAGAAAAGATTGGATAATTACCTACTGGAAAAGGGGATAGAGGGGTATAGATAGAGGATTACTGCACAGGTCCTGGACCTGTTGGGTCGCCGCGAGAGCGGACTGCTGGGCACGATGGACCTCAGGTCTGACCCAGCAGAGGCACTGCTTATGTTCTTATGTTCTTAGATAGAGTGTGAGCCCACCGGGACAGACAGAGAAAAATGCTTGAGTACCTGAATAAACTCATGTAAACCGTTCTGAGCTCTCCTGGGAGAATGGTATAGAAAATTGAATAAATAAAATAAAAAAAAAGTTTCTGCAGTTTGTAAACCTAAAATTTCTTTAATGTATTTCCTCAGCAGAATTTCAGGTGACAGCAAATGCATCATTGGAAAATTAACAAAGCACAATTTTTTTTAACCTAGTCATATTTTCCATCATTTCAAGTTTAGAATGGATAACAAGTGGATCCTTAACTGTTGAAGAAGAGGCAGCTTTGTGACCAGCATGACAGTAGTAAAAAGACCAAATATGTGCATAAATACAGTGAATGAGGTAAAGTTAAAATCAGTACAATGAAACTTAATAATAGGATTATCATGAAACAATTTCACTTTGCATTCACTGACACTTTGCTGCCTTCAGGAAAATTGTTTTCTTGTAGAAGTTAGAAAGTGTACAGTATAGTGTGTACTGGTGAGCATTCAGAGTTTCTTTCCCATCCTCTAAATTCTAATCTAATCTAAACCTTAAGTTTACCGTATTTTCACGCAGATAACACGCACGCGTGTAAAACGCGCACACGGGTATAGCGCGCAGAAACCACGATTTTATGTACAAAAACTTTTGTATACCGCGTTCACGGGTATACCGCGCATGCAGCCCGACTGTCCTTTCGCCCGCCCCGACTCTCCTCTGGCCACCCCGACTCTCCTTTCGCCCTCCCCGACTCTCCGTGCGCTGTCCCGACTCTCCGTTCACCCGCCCTGACTTTCCGTGCACTGAGGCACATGGTCGGGTTGGGCCCATGTGCCTCAGGCCGCGCCCCCAGGTGGGACCTAAGGCTCCAGGGCCTATTCTGATTGGCCCACGCGCCTTAGGCCCCACCAGTAGGCGGAGCTTTGGGACGGATGGGCCAATCCGGCCTCATTCCGTCGTTGGCTGCCTGCCGAACAGGCGGGTTTGGCTCCCGTCTGTCCGGCCAACTACCAAAGGTACGGGGAAGGGGGGTGGGGGTGTCGTGGGGGTCGGCCAGGGGGGTCGCGGGTCAGCTGGGGGGGCGGTCGGAGGTTCTTGGGGGGGGGCGGTCGTTGGAGGGAGGGGGGTTTGCGTCGAGGGCAGGAGGGCCTGGGATCCCTCCTGCCCGTAATGTAGTGCGGGGTGGGGGTAGGGGGTCGCCGTGGCCAGGAGGGTTTGGGCTCCCTCCTGGCCCGATATTGTCGGGGAGTTGGGGAGTCGGCCGGGCAAGAGGGCTTGGGCTCCCTCTTGCTCCGATCGTGGATGCGGGTGCGGGTGGGAGCGCGTGCGAGCGGTCGTTCGGGGTGGGGGTGCGAGCGGTCCTGCTGGGGGGGGTGAATCGGGCGTCGGGCAGGGTGGGAACTATGTAAAAAAAATTTTGTATACCGCGCTCACGCGTATAACGCGCGAGGGGTATGCGCGGTAGGTAAAAACGCATATAACGCGCGCGTTATATGCGTGAAAATACGGTATATACCGCATCATCTCCATGAGAATGGAGCTCGACACGGTTTACAAGAACTTAAAATAGTGGGCAGAGAAGAAGAAAAAGGATTACATGAACTTATGTGTAGAAGGGGGGATAGAAAGGGGGGAAGGATAGAGCTACAATTTGCTGAAAAGCCAGGTTTTCAGTTGTTTGCGGAATAACTGAAGGGAGCTCAGGTTCCGCGGCGGGGTGGTGAGGTCGTTCCAAAGACCTGTGATTTTGAAGAGAAGGGATTTTCCCAGTTTGCCTGAATAGCGGATGCCGCGTGGAGAGGGGAAGGCTAGTTTAAGCCTTTGGGCAGTTCTGGAGGAGTCGGGACTGGAGGAGTTGAAAGACAGTGGGATAAGAGGAGGCAGGATTCCGTGAATGATCTTGAAAGCCAGGTTACTTTTGTTTTATTTTTTTTTTTAAATCCTTCAGAAGTCTTTGTTATGTAAAACATCTGACCACCTGCGATCATAGGTCAGGCTCTTTTTCTGTATGGCCAGTCTGCATGTCAAGCCAAATGTCTTTTGAGTTCTGAGAGGGACTTACAGAAAACTATTTTGTTTTCACCCTACAAGGCACTTTTAAACTGCTTGAGACCTGAATAAATGCATATAAACTGTTCTGAGCTACCCTGGGAGAATGGTATAGAAAATTGAATAAATACATAAAAATAAATATACATTACAGATCAAATCAGACGCTGCAGTTTGGTGAAAATGTGAATATAGCTTTGCACAAACATCAGAGGAACTTCCAAGAATTGAAGTTTTTTGTGTTATTGTTCACTGGCTTGTATTTCTGTTTTAATCTTCTTTTATAAGCCTTGAGGGAGTTTTCATTCAGTCAGAGGTGTTGATAAAAAGTGGCTTGTTTACCCCCCCCCCCCCCAACAGAAGGACTGAGGGCTGGATTCTCTAATGTCACCGTGCATGTAACAAAGGTGCTAAACCATCGATAAATGCATGTATTTTACCACCTGATTATCAAAACGGCTTTCTAGCACCTTCTGATTGTACTATGCAAATGTAGTACAATGAGGTCATTAATATTAAAATGATCTCTCTGAATGATTCTCCAAAAGGAATTCCCCTCCATTTAAAAGGAATCGGAGACAAGCTATTGTAACTTTACATTCATGTCAATGCCTGAGCGCTGATTGGCTCAGGCACTGACAGAAAAATAAAGCAGTTCAGATCTGCCACCACGAATGGCCCCAGTTCCTCCTAAATGGAGCCCCAAAACAAGTCTAGTGGTCTAGAGGGGTCCCCCACCATTGCTGCTCCCTGTCAATGCCCCCCCCCCAATTCTATGCAGAAAATCAGCAAGCTCCCCCACCACACCAAGCCTAGTGGTCTAGTGGCCCCCCACCATTGCCACTCCCCCTACCAATGAACCCCAACCCCATATGGAAGATCACCAAGGTCTCCATGACAACCCCCACCACACCAAACTTGGTGGTCTAGTAGGCCATCTCCCCAGTACTTTTCATAGAAGACCATCAGGAGGGATGCTCACTCACTTCTGCCGGCAAACTTGCCTCTTCAAAATGGGGGTCCTTCCCAATGCATCCTGGGATGTACCAGGGAGAAGCCTAAAGCCCTGATTGGCACAGGCGCCTAACGCTCCTCCCCCTAGGGCCTTGGGAGGGGCCTTAGGTGTCTGGGCCTATCAGGGCCTTAGACCCCTTCCCGATGCACTGGGAGAGGCCTAAAACTCTGATTAGCCCAGACACCTAAGGTAAGATTTGGCGGTGTATCAAATGTTAATAAACATAAACACTGGGTATGTTTAGTAGTGCTATAGAAATTATATAAGTAGTAGTAGTGAGTAATGTACAGCATAATGATAAATAGTATAGTTGGATTCTGTGTTTCTGACTAACCTTTTGTGAGTTGGCGAAAATACAAATTAGTACTGAAATTCCCCTTTTACAGGAATAGATAGTAAAAGCCCAAACCACGAGGGGTGAGGTGACCTAGATTGAATTTTAGCTGTGTTTGGTCTCTGAAATTGTTTTCTTTTCAGCGTTACCAACAATATGCTGTGGAAATTGCTGTAAGTGGACCGTTCACAAGTTAATGATGTGCGATGCAGAGTTATTGCGTGACAACTTCCATTATGCATCACCATCATCATCATCATCATAAAGGTTTATACCACTTTCATGGGCAAGCATTTCAAAGTGGTTTACATTAAGAAAAGACAGTAAAAGAGAGAACAAAAGATACCAGCCAGAAATTTCCAATCTCTTAAAAGCCGTCAATTAAGCCAGTAAATAGAATACACTTCCCCCTCCCCATTCGCGGTTTCCCTACTTGCGATTTCATATAATCGTGATTTATTTTTGGGGGGGAGGAGGGAGCCCCCCCCCCCATATTTTTGTCTTCCCCCCGGCATCCCGGCCTTACCTGGTAGTCTAGCTGGTTTTGGGGGCAGAAGCGATCTTCCTAAAATAAGTTCTTGTCCAAGATAAAAATGGAGAAATAAGTCTTTTAGGGCTCCTTTTACTAAGGTGCGCTAGCGTTTTTAGCGCACGCGGGAAATTACTGCGCACTATGCTCCTAGAACTAACGCCAGCTCAATGCTGGCATTAAGGTCTAGCGCGCGTTAAAGCCCTAACGCGGCTCAGTAAAAGGAGCCTTAAGCCAGGGGAAGGCGGAAGGGAGGCGGGGGCGAGTCAGAGCCGGATATTCACAGTTTTTCGCCATTCGCGGCCCAGCTCTGCCCATATCCCCCCGCGAATAAGGAGGGAGAAGTGTAGTAATATCCTAGGCATGGTTTTAAACCCTTCCTAAAAGAAAGCTAATATAGCCTTTCCCCCAATTCAGTAGGAAGGTGGTTTTTTCCCCCCCAATAACTTGGGCCTATCACACTAAGGGCTCCTTTTACTAAGGTGCGCTAGCGGTTTTAGCACACGGGCTACGCGACTAAAACTAGCGCCAGCTCAAGGCTGGCATTAGCGTGTAGCGCGCGGGGCAATGTAGCACGCGCTATTCCGCGCGTTAGTGCCCTAACACAGCTTAAGGCTCCTTTTACTGAGCCGCGTTAGGGCTTTAATGCGCGCTAGACCTTAACGCCAGCATTGAGCTGGCGTTAGTTCTAGGAGCATAGCGCGAGGTAATTTCCTGCGTGCGCTAAAACGCTAGCGCACCTTAGTAAAAGGAGCCCTAAAAGACTTATTTCTCCATTTTTATCTTGGACAAGAACTTATTTTAGGCTTTCTAATAATATTATTGATGGGGATTTAAGTGTACAAGATGGTTCATACTGGTGAATAGTCCTCAGTAAAAAGATCAGTGTTTGATAATGTAATAGTTTGATATTCAGAACCATCACATTAAACAAAAAACATTCCCTAATAGCCTATTTTTTGTTCCACTCTTTTCCATGTGTGATATGAATGTATTCCCTTCCTGAACGTTTGTGTTTATTTATGTTTGGGGATTTTAAGTATGTTTTTATTGTGAGCCACGGGTTATAAATTCTATAAATAATGTGCATTGTCATGTAGTTGTCACGCTACAGCATATTTATTGATTTAAAATATTTCTAATCTGCCTTTGTCCAAGGCGGCTCGCAAAGTACACATACATAATTCGAATTTACATTACAAAGAAATCACATGATACCATAATAAAAAATATAAAGCAAAGTACCAGGTTTTGAAAAGCTGTTTGGACACCCGGACATGCCCTCTAGAAAGAAGACATGTCCGAATCCGGATGTCTGGTAACTCTAAGGGGTCCTTTTACAAAGGCGCGGTAGCGGAATACTGCGCGTTAAACCGCCTGCCGCACTAGTACCTAACGCCTCCATTGACGAGGCGTTAGGATTTTAGGCTGCCACGGGGGTTAGCGCGTGATGAAATGTCCAACGCACTAACCCCCGTAATGCGCCTTGATAAAAGGAGCCCTAAGAGTAGAGAACTAATTAGAAAGGCCTCATTAACCATTCATTCACAGTAATATGTCAACAATATATTCTCTTATCTGTTGTGGCTGTATAACCCTGGCAAACTTTTCTGTTGCACATAACTAAAATTAAACAGTAATAATCTGTAGCTTATTAAATGATATTACAGGGTCTAAGTTTCTCTGTTAAACATAATGCATGAGCATCTGAGGCCTTGTGTTTCATCATTAGCTTTTTGCCAGACACAGAAAGGAAAGAAGGCCTTTCATACCAACAGAGTATTTTGCTTTTATTTGGTAAGGCACACTGGTGCTTTGAGGGATGAACACAAAAGGTCTGAATAATTTCCTGGAGGACATGTCCAGAGTCTGTTATTGAGACAGGCGTGAGGGAGGCCACTGCTTGCCCTGGATTAGTAGCATGGAATGTTGCTACTTTCTAAGTTTTTGCCAACTACTAGTGACCTGGATTGGCCACCGTGAGTATGGGCTACTGGGCTAGATGGAACATTAGTTTGACCTAGTAAGACTATTCGTATGTTCTTATGGTATAATGTTCAGTTCCCAAACATTGCTTATGCTTATTACACATCTTGATATACCACTGTTTGTTATACATCACAACTGTTCACAACATACCAATAAGGGGGAATCTGGACTTACCTGTTAAATTCCTTTCCTTGAGCCTACCAGACCAGTTAAGATGAGTGGATCATGCTCCTCTTTCAACAGAGCTGACCTCACACCTCTATAGGGCTGGGGCTCCTTCAGCTGCCCAGTATTCTGTATCAAAGCTAAGACTACTGAAGGCAGTTCTGTTGTTTTAGGTTTCCAATTCACTTCCAAAGCCAGTGGTTTAGTGAGGGGAAGCAGGTGGTGGCCGGTCCAGCCCGGGCACCGTCTTGGTGGGTGTGTTGGCACCTCTCCTCCTCTCCATCCACCCACCTCTTCAAATCTTCACTGGCAGCGAGCAGCATCTCCTATCTGCTGCTTGCACTGGCCCTAGCTCTCCATCTGACGTCACTTTCTGGTCATGGGAACAAGAAGTGACACCAGAGGAGGAACTGAGGCTGGCGCAAGCAGCATGTAGAAGATGCTGCCTGCGAAGATTTGAAGAGGTTTATGGTGGAGGGGGGGCGTGCCCGTGATGGGGGCATGCATTTGGAAAATGTGGTGGGGGCACGTGGCACGGCAGTGCTGGACTCCACTGCCCCAAGCAACCTCTTTCCCTTGCTACACCGCTATCCAAAGCCAAGCCTGATGCAGTCAATACTTAATGCTGTCTTTCTGAGTTTGTCAAATCAAGAACCCTTGGCTGTCATGGCTTCCGTGGGTGGGTTCTAGACTCATTACCACCAAATAGATATTTAATGAAGTAGTGTACATTAGATAATATCAGTTTTATGTTAATGATTATCTGGTTGTGATTAACTATTTTGCCTGACCACGTTTTCTCTGTAAGTTGCATTTGGCAATTTGTTTCCTTTACCCTCCAGCAGCTGCACCCAGACAGAGAAGAAGAGAAAGAACTGCAGCAGCTGGCGGCAGACTGCACAAAAATGCTCTTTTAAAATCATATCTTCCCTCCCTTCCCCTTCCCCCAGCTAGGCTGCATACATCTTACCACAAACTATTTAGAAAACGTTTTAGAAAATCGAAGGTCACCTACACACAGCCACACCCCAACTCTCCTTATACTTTTTCTCACTTGTCAAATATTCTTATGATGAGGTAGGTCCATATACATTACACACACCCAGATCCAACACATTTACACTTCCACACCCACTAATCTGCAACACAAACCCACAAACGACACATCTACACTCTTATCCCAAGCACCCTTCCATTCATCCCTATACATACCTCCACTTCTCCCCACAAACACCCATGCCTCCCATTCTCCCTCAACACACCTGTGCCATAACCTCATCCCTTTTTAAAAAAAAATCTGTGCTGGAAAGCACTCCTGAAGCTATGTTTCTGCATGCTTTCCCTACTTGTTTTTTTATTCATTTTTGAAGGGCTGATTCAAGGGATTGTGATACCCTGAGCCAACTTGCTTTGGCCCCTCCCCCTTCCCCAACATTGGTGGTAGCCCCTTCCACCCTCATTGGCTCCCTGTGGATTAGAATCTCTCTCTCCCCTCCCCTTTTTACCTGCCCACCGTGAGTCTTGCATCTTGCTCCACTCCACTCTCCTCATCCCATTCTCTTTCTTGCTTCCCCCGTCCCTCACCGTGGGTCCAGCATTGCTTCCTGTTCTCTCTCCCTCCCCCCCACCTCCTCATAGTCCTTGACAGCAGCAGCATAAAGACAGACCACCTTTGGCCAGCCCATGGATCTTCTATCTGCCAAGTCCCATCTCCTCGAATGTAATTTTCTATGAGCAGGATGTGGCAGACTGAAGACCTATGGGCTGTCTGAACATGTCTTCATGCTGACGTTGCTGGCAATCTACACAAAGTTTTCAGGACTGCAAGGGGTTGAGGGAGAGAGAGGAGAGAGAGTAAAGCTGAACTCATGGGCAGGGGGAGGGCGGAGGCAGCAAAAGGAAGAGATAGAGAAATTGGGCCAGAGTAGGGGGAAAGAATGAAAGACACTGGAGGGAGGGAGAGATGTTGGACTCAAAGGGAGAAGGTTGGGGGGGGGGGAGAGAAGGCTTAATCATTAGACCAGATGAAGCACTGGTGGTGACGTCTGAAGCTGGGGACTTATGTTATGATTTTGTATGTCAGTTTGTAACCCGCCCTGGATAAGGGCGGGATATAAATGAGTAAACAAACTAGCGCCCTGATCCAGTGCTCATCTCATCCAATGGTTAAGCCAGTCCTAATTTTTGGATACCTAAGCTACATACAGTATATAGAAGTAGATAACAGCATTTCTTATTGTTCAAGATTAGACTGTCATATATTCTGAACTAATACAGTAACAGACAATTTTTGCGTGTGGCCTGTTTTAGTGCGTTTTATAACTGTTTTATAGCTTTTTACTTTATCCTTTTTTATTTTGTATAATTTTGGGATATCTGTAAAATGCTTGTTTGATTGAACCTTATTCAGGAAATAATTTTTAAGGAGTTCTGGCTCGGATTGTGCTACTTATGTAAAAATATCCTGTAGAAGCAATATGTCTCTCATTTTTTGGAATGCTATACGGATATTGGATGTTGATTTGTTTGTTTTATACTGCTGTTAATCCTTACTTTCCTTTACTATTTGTGTTGTTTTGCAACTAAGAAAATAAAAAATTATTGAACTTAAAAAAAAACTGTTTTATTTGCTAAACATTTCAAAAACTGATTTTCTTGAAATTTGTTTGCTGTCTCATGATCAATAGTGTCAGACAGACGGTTTTTCCTGAACAGCATTTGTTGTAGTTTATCTGGAAAATATTCAGGGCACCTTTTTGGCACAATTTATAAAGAGATATTTGAATTTGAAAACTTCATCTACCAAAACTCATTAACAGCAGAATATAACCTCATCCTAGGAGACCTAAACCTACACCTAGAAGACACAACCTCCACACCAGCAAATAACTGTCTATCCTTCCTCAAAGCCTTATCCTTCCAGATCCTAAACCCACAAACCACCCAAAAAGGTCATCAACTGGACATTGCTGCATTCATGACTCACCAACCATCCAATCCAGCAATCCAAACTCCTAACGGAACATGGTCCCCATCCCTATGGTCAGACCACTACACATACAACTTCAACATCAACTGGACCATGACCAAACACACACCCCAATCAAAAAAAACCACATATACCACACGCAAACATATCGACCCAACCATCTTTTGGTCAAATGTAGACGAAACTATACAAGACTGCGACCCAAAAAACTTCATCTCCCACTGGAAAAATGTGTCCACCAACATCCTTGATGATCTGGCCCCCCTACAAACCAAAACCAGAACCAGCAGGAAATCAGACCAATGGTTTGATAATGAATTACTCCAACTCAAAAGACAGTGTAGAAGATTAGAAAGAAAATGGAGAAAAAAGAACCAAGATCAAACAAAAACCGAATGGAAAAAAATCAACAAACAATACAAAAATCAACTAAGGGATAAGAGGAAAAGCTACTATACTAACCTCATAGGCACGGAAACCCAAGATTCCAAAAAAATATTCCAAATCCTGAAAGAATTAACAGACACCAAACCATACACAACCACCACGAATACTCCTCCACCATCACCCACCCTCTTAGCAGAACACTTCAAGAACAAAATTACCAACACCAGAGCCACTCTCATCCTTAACCCATCCCATCAAAACCCAATCACAATCCACCCTCCAGGAAAAGAGGCAACTGCAGCAGACAGAATTTGGACTCAATTCCCCAACATACAATGGTCAGAATTCAACAAATTCTACAAAAAATACAGCCATGCCTCCTGTGACCTCAACCATTGCCCCTCATATCTCCTCACCACCTCTAGTGTAAAATTCCGCACCACAATTCTTCAATGGATTCAATTCACGCTCACAGAAGGCACATTCCCTGCTGACCTCAGCGAAATCGTCATCACCCCAATCCAAAAAGACCCAAAAGCACCACAAAACCACCCATCTAACTTTAGACCTATAGCCTCAATTCCGCTATATGTCAAAATTATAGAAGGCCTAGTAGCCAAACTCCTCACCAATTACATAGATGACCACAACCTACTCCACCCCATGCAATCAGGCTTCAGAACAAACTTCAGTACAGAGACACTACTAGGCTCCCTTATGGATACCGTCAGACAACACCTTAGCACAGGGAAAAAAATGCTTCTCATACAACTGGACTTAACTGCGGCATTCGACTTAGTGGATCACAACATCCTTCTACAGATCTTAGACGCAATAGGCATCTCAGATAAAGTATACTCTTGGTTTGAAGGATTCCTAAAACTCAGAACCTACAGCGTAAAATCAAACAAAGAAAAGTCAGAATCCTGGTCAAACCCCTGCGGCGTACCACAAGGATCTCCACTATCCCCCACCCTCTTCAATCTCTACACTGCTTCTCTAGGAACGCATCTGGACAATATGGGCATAACCACCTATAGTTATGCTGATGACATCACCATCCTCATCCCATACGATCACTCTAAACCTACCATGACAGACAAACTACACCAAACACTTGAAACAGTCACAACCTGGATGAAAAATCACAAACTTAAACTCAACCAAGACAAAACCAAATTCATCCTTCTCGAAAATGACAAGATCCAAACCACAACCAACTTAGACATAAACACAATCAAATATCCCATCCAAACCACCATAAAACTACTTGGCATGACCATAGACAGATGCTGCACTATGCAACCGCAAATAAATAAAACAATTCAGAAATCATTCGCAATCATGAGAAATCTGAGACAAGTCCGAAAATTCTTTGAAAGAACACAATTCCAACTTATAGTACAATCCCTAATACTAGGGATATTGGACTACTGCAACATCCTCTTCCTTCCTTGCCCTGCAACTACGATTAGACAACTCCAAACAATCCAAAATACAGCTTTGAGACTCATCTACTCATTGAAAAAACATGACCACATCACTGAAGCCTTCATCAACTCACATTGGCTTCCAATCCAAGAAAGAATCCAATTCAAATTCTACTGCATACTATTCAAAACACTACACGGAGACAGTCCATCATACTTGAACAATCGCCTCATACAAGCACCCACTACAAGACAAAGAAAAACGCACGCCCCATTCATACCCCCCCCAATCAAGGAAGTAAAAAGAACAAAACTACACGACGGCCTCCTAGCCACCCAAGCCGCAAGGCTGGACAACCAGATCTCCAACCTCTTGATGACCACTCCAGACTATAGGACGTTCAGAAAAGAAATAAAAACCACACTTTTCAAGAAATTCCTGAAGCAGCAATAACATCACGACCGCTAAAACTGACACTTGATCTACCCACTACTGCACTAATAATAACAAAAGAACTCCCACTATGACCACCTATTAACTCTTTTACAAACCACCTCACCCTCAACAACCTGCTAAATGTCTATAAGATCTACAACTTACCTCTCTAGCTAATCATTGTAACTCTGTTTTTTTTAAACTAACCTTTTGTAATCCGCCTTGAACCGCAAGGTAATGGCGGAATAGAAATCCCTAATGTAATGTAATGTAATGTAATATTTGGGGTGTGTTGGACATGCTGACCTCTGCTCATTCCATGAAGCATTTCTTGGCCAGATTTGTGGCTCAGAGCAAGCAGTATGGACCATCATATAAAAGGAATTGGATGTGTTTGCTGGGCCAGGACTTTGTTTTCTAGACTGGGTGATTTGGGCTATGGATGCTGCAGAGGCAGTGTTCTGAGCCTTTTTAGGAAGGAATTTATTCACTAGCATTCATCATGAACATCTAGTGCCCTGAATCACAGACTGTGCTTGCATGTTACAAAGGCGGTCCTGGTACATGATCCCATCCTGACCATCATCTGCCCCTGCCCCAGATTGCATACAAAGGGGTTCTATCTTACAGTGTAGCCTTGCAGGGTTTTATAAGAGCCGTTTGCTTCAAGTTCAGCTCTTCTTTGCATTTCCACAGATGCCGCCATCCTAGGCAGCTGCCTAATCAGCCCTTTGTTTAAACTGGCCCTGATTGTAAGGTTATGAAGCAGTGAATGTGTTAACATAAACTTCTTCTTAGGGGCTCATTTATCAGTTTATTTGTGGCTGTGTGAGAGATCCTGAGGAGCCTCTTTCCATACCGAGGGTCGCATATTTGTCCAGATCATCCAAGCAACAAGTCGGCGTTGCTACATTTCTGACATCTAAATGGGTGAACGAACCATAATTTTTTTGAAGTTAGTGCCCTTTCACTCCTGAATTTTGACCTCACATATTGTGTCTTTTGCACTCCATCTTCTCTTCTGGTGTGAGTTTTTGTGGAACATATTAGCTGATGCAAGATCTAGTCCTCCCCTAACCACCGCCTTCAGCACTTTTTCTCTAAAAGCTTATTAATACATGGCACAATGTTGACTCCTTTCCAATCCCAAATAGTAGAGCAGAAGAAAATCCTACCTTAGCTGAATGTAATTGGATAATAACTGCTTGTAATTCTCTGACACTGTTCCTGAAACTGAATGATTGTATTCTTTTCAGTTTGTAGAATTTATGCTTCTGGTTTTTAATTTATCACAGGATATTTTTGACATTGCTGGAATAAAAGAAGGTCTCTTGTAGAGAATGGCATGGGGACAAATGTGTCCCCCGACCCTGCAGGAATTCAATTTCCCCGTCCCGTCTCTGTGAGTTTTGTCGCTGTCCCTGTCCCGTTTCTGTAAGCTCTGCCTTAGCCGCACAAGCCTCAAACACTTATGATTTTAAAGTGTTTGAGGCTTGTGCAGATGAGGATAGAGCTTGCAGGAATGGGGCAGGGACAGGAAAAGAACCCTTGAGGATGGGAAAATGAGTTCCCGTGGGGACAGGGAAACATTTGTCCCGTGTCATTCTCTAGTCTCTTGCAGATTCTGATATATACGTAGCAGCATCTTGTTGTGGTCAACACAAACTTTTTCATCCAGGGCCTTTTCGTGAGCTACAAGAAAACCATGAGAGTCAACTCCTCCCTCTCTCCTCCAAGACAAAATGTCTTCTTTGTCCATCCAAATATGCTGCTTTTCACATTTACAAACTGTTGCCCTACCACTTGCAATTAGGGCCTGATTCTATAAATGGTGTTTAACCACTCATAAGTTGTAGGCACTGCTCCATATGGTTGTCAATCAACCGCTAGGCATCCTTTATAGAATCATGTGTAGAAGTGCCTAGGCCGATTTAGGCATTGTTAAGTTAAGTGCTGGTATATTAGACCAGGTATTACCTGGCCTAGTTTACCGGTAACTAAGTTTATCACACCTATTCTCTGTCCCTAACCATGCTTACTTTTGAGATAGAAGGTGGCGGGCGCCTCAACATAGGCGTCGTTAGGCACCACACGGATATCTGCTCGCAATCTTAATTGATCATTTTTTTTTTAATTTGTTTTTTGATCAGTTTATAATGATGTGGTCGATTACCACATCATTTAACCAATTAAAAAAACAATTTAGTTGTGAGCAAATTTAAGTTAGGTGTCACTAGGTGTCCACGATTAGGGCGCTTAGCGAGCCTAACCTATGCAGCGTTTATAGAATTAGGCCTTTAAGGGCAAATTCTATAAGAAGCGACTAAAAGTTAGGCACCTAAGTAGGCATTGTTCATCACGATTCAAGTAAAATTGGGTGCTGCTTAATGAATCACGCTGAGCGGAACCTATTTTGGAGGCATCCAAGAAATAGGCCAGCTTTAGGCTCAACTAGAAGTTGGGCGCCTAGCTGAGCGCTTAAGCATGCTTAAGAGCAGTGATTCTGCAACAAGGTGCCTAACATGTAGCCACACCTAACATGCATAGTGCCTATTTTTTTGAAGGCCGCCTAAATTTCTAGAGGCGCCTTGTTACAGAATCGTGCATTCTTGATAGGCGCCCATGTTTCAATCAGTGTTGACTAAAAAGCTTAAGTGAGCTTGTTATTCAATTTAGATAGGTGCCTATCTAGTTGGGTGCCTCCGAAATAGGTGCCTAACTTTAGGCGCTGGTTACAGAATTTGGGCCTTAATGGTTAATTGCTATAGTTATTTCTTCCATGTAAGCATCACCTAGGAACCTGCATAAAAGCGGGGAGTGAGGGAACTGGGGATGTCCATTGATTATTGGTGATGCAAAACTTGTTTTGGATGTCTAATTTCAGTATGTTTGGGTAAAATGATCAGTGCAACTTGTGGGATACTGTGGATTAAATACCTTTCTTTGAAGCAGTATCATTAGGCAGCTGATGGACAATTGAACTGTTGTTGACTCATCTACAGTCTGTGCTAGTAACTGCACTACGGACAGTGGTATAACAAATAGATTGCCTATTATGTTTTTTTTTTTTGTTTGGGGTTTTTTTTTGGGGGGGGGGGTTGGTGTTTACTGTAGATGATGCTTTATGATACCATGAGCTGTTTGTACAGCTTGGGACCTATATGATCTTGGCTCCCTGGCTTCATGATTGTTATAACACACTGCTGTCATTCCATCCTTGTAGGAGGCTGGGAAGAGGCTGTGGAGAGGGAGATGGGGGTGGGGTATTAGGGTATGTAATGTGAAATAGAATGATTCATGAAAGTATTCTACATTATAATATGGCAGGTTGTTGTAGTTGGAAATAATATCACGTGGATGCCATTGTTGTTGTTCTGTGTTATTTGATGTCATCAATAAAAATTGTTTGAACATAAAAAATTACCTTAAGAGCATATGCCTTAAAAAACGAACGTGGTGAGTGCTTAACTTAAAGCCAGCTATATTGGGAGCAGAGTCAGCACGGCTGCTTAAATGCTGATATTCAGTCCTTAAGTGGCCAGGTTTAGCGCTTAAATGGACTGCATGAGAGTGTATCCTATTTTTATGACCACTTAAGTGCTAAATGTTGACTTAAGCGGCTATATGTTAGACAACTTAAAATAACTGGATATTCAAAGCCGAAGCCCGTACAGGTCCCAGCTTTAAATATCTAGGAATAACTCCATCAGCACTGAGCAAAATATCAGATCCTAGGTTCTGAATTCAAGAGGGCCTGGGCATTGGCGTACCAAGGGAGAGCGGGGGGGGGGGGGGGGGAAGTCTGCCCCGGGTGCAGCCTTAGGGAGTACACAGCTGGCCAGGTCCGGAAAATGGTCGATCGCGGAGCCCATCCCGGGCTCCGTGATAGACTCACTTTGACTTGGTGATTGACCATTTTCTGGACCTGGCCGGCTGTGCACCTCCCCTAAGACAGCGTCAGAGAGGAAGTTCGGGCCAGCCAATCGCTGCCTGGCTGGGTGGAACTTTCTCTCTGACGGCAGAATAGACGTCGGGGAGAGGAATGCTGGTCGGCCCGATGCAGGGAAGCAGAAAGAGCTTAGGGCAGCCGCCGCGGCAGCTTTGGGGCCTGTTCCTCGATGGTGGCAGCAGTGGCTTAATGGAGGGCAGGGAGAAAGAAAGGGCAGGGAGAGAGGAAGAAAAAGTTGGGGGAGGGAATGAGGTCTGGAGGAGAGGAAGCATACAGGCTAAAAGAAGGGAAGAAAGATTGGATGCACAGTCAGAAGAAGAAAGTGCAACCAGAGACTCATGAAATCACCAGACAAGATAGGAAAAATGATTTTATTTTCAATTTAGTGATCAAAATGTGTCTGAATTTATATCTGCTATCTATATTTTGCACTATGGCCCCCTTTTACTAAACCGCAATAGCGTTTTTTAGCGCAGGAAGCCTATGAGAGTCGAGAGCAGCCCTGGGCATTCAGCGCAGCTCCCTGTGCTAAAAACTTCTATTGTGGTTTAGTAAAAAGGGAGGGGGTATATTTGTCTATTTTTGTATGGTTGTTACTGAGGTACATAGAGTCATCTGCCTTGACCTCTGTGAAAAAAAACCAGAATAGGAATGATAATTAACATTTTCTCAGCGTACAGTGTGCTTTGTGGGGTTTTTTTTGTATTTTATTGTTGGTAGATCATTTTGACTTGGTCATTTTAAAAGTAACTTGCAAGCCCAAAAAGTGTGGGCACCCGTGAGCTAAAGCATTGAAGCTGCATGTGGCTTCCCTAAAGGTCATCTCTGACACAACCGGAAGTTGCTTCAGAGACGACCTTTATGGCAGCCATATGCAACTACAACGCTCCGGCTGCTGTAAGAAGGCAGTTTAGACATCGCCGGCCACAGGGCAGGGAGGTTTGTCGGACCGGGCCTGTTGTCCGGGGGGGGGGGAGGGGCGTTGCAGATCTTGTTGCCAAAATCGGAAAGGTGAGGAAGGGAGAAAGATGGGCCTGTGGTGGATGGAGAGATTGAGAGAAGGGGGCAGATGATGGAATTGGGTAGAAAAGGGAGAGAGAAGAGGTCAGATGATGGAAGTGGGGAGAAGGGAGAGCAAATGCTGAAAGGAAGTGGAGAAAGGAGGACATACTGGATGGAAGGAGGGATAAAGAAAAAGGACATATGCTGGACGGGGGAAGAAGATAGAGTTAGTGAGATAGTGGAGGGGTGAAGGAAAGGGGTGGCATGCTGTGGGTAGACATAGTGAAAAGAGGGAAACTGAGGATTGCATAGTAAGAAAGAATTTACTTTAAATGGAGGCAGAAAAGAAGGAAGACCAGAGAAGGAAAGGGAAGAGAGAGAGGAGAGAGAGATCAAGTTTCAAGTTTATTTTTGACTTATTGAATCGCTTAATTTAATTTGCTAAGCGATTTACAGATAAAAAATAGATACATCAGATTAATAAAAGGATACAGAGATGCCAGAGAACGGGGAAGGAGACAGAGATATCAGATCTGAGTGGAGGAAATGAGAAGAGAGAGATGCTAAAAACCACAGGGGGGGAGGGAAAGAGAGATGAAAGGAGAAAGATGCCAGACCATGAGGGAACAGAGGGAAGATGATGGATGCCAGACCAAAGAGGGGGGGGGGGGGTCGTCTAGATGAGAGATGGAAGGGGGAGACATACTGTTTCTGGAAGGGGCATAGAAGGAGAGAAGATGCCATATAGGGAGGGGCAGAGAGATGGCAGACAGTGGATGGAAGGAAGACAGTAACAAGATGAGGAAAGCAGAAACCAGAGAAGACAAAGGTAGAACAAAAATTTTCTATTTATTTATTGCTTTAGGAGACATATGTCACTGTTTCTGTGGTGTTGCATTTTATGCAGAGGCCAGCTTCTTGCTGGTTCAATTTAACCTTTGTCTATGTATTTCTATTTTAACCCCCCTTTTACAAAACTGTGGAGCGTTTTTTACCACCAGCCATGGTAGTAGCAGCTCTGATGCCCAGAATTGTATGAGCGTCAGAGCTGTTACCACCGTGGCTAAAATCCACACTACAGTTTTGTAAAAGGGGGAGGGGTTAGTTTGTGATGACATATTCCATACTAGGCGAAGGTGTTTTCTGTGTTCTGTGTGTTCGAAAGACATGGTTTTCTGTTAGGATTGACGGTGTAGGATTGATCTGTACTGGTCTGGCTTGTTTAGTTTTACAATGGGTGTATTGATGTACTGCTCACTGCAATATGTAAGATGCTGCCTTTTCCTAGGTACTCATGTGTGACGTGTGGCTTGTTACTAAAAATCATGTTTTCCGTACAGATAGGGGAGGGGGGTGCCAAAAAATGATGGGCCCCGGGTGTCACATATGCTAGGTACGCCACTGGTCCTGGGATAGGCACGTGTGATCTCTCAGAGAGAGAAAGAGATAATGGTTACTGTGGATGGGCAGACCAGATGGGCCATTTGGCCTTTATCTGCTGTCATGTTTCTATGTTCCAAGTTTCTATGATGAATTTTCAGCTGAATAGTTATGCTCCTAAGTTAGGCTGAAAATAAGGCACACACTTAGGAGCCTAACTTAGGAGAGTAAATTTTCTGAATATTGGGCCAAGAGTCCTCTGTGGTTATCATTTTCGAATTCCATCACTATTTTTGTTCCCACCACCTCCACAAGGAGGATTATTTGGGTATCCATCACCCTCTCTGTGAAAAAGTTTTTCCTGATGTTAGTCAATTCACATCCTCTGCTTCTACCACTTCCTGTCTCTGAAAAAGATGTGTTTGTATATTAATATCTTTCAAGTATTAAAATATCAGTGTCATATCTTCCCTATCATTCCTTCAGACAGATAGTGTGTTCTTCTCACTCTCCATCAGCTATACGACTGCTGCTCTTTATCATTTCTATAGCGCTGAAAGGCATATGCAGTGCTGTACATGTGCATTTAACTTGTAATAGACAGTCCCTGCACAGAAGATCTTACCATCTAATATAGACAAACAGGGCATACAGCAGTTGGGGAGTTTCTCGCAGAGAGAATGGAGGAGAGAGAGGAGTCGAAGATGACCCCAAGCTTGCGAGCAGATAAGACCGTATGAGTTTTAGCAATGCATTACTGCACCCTAGCATGCATTAATGGACTTTTTTTTTTTTTTTACTGCAAACCTATTTTGGGGATTATACCTATTTTGGACTTGTACACTGCCTTTTTTGTAGTTTTACAACCACACTCAAAGCGGTTTACATACAGGTACTTCAAGCATTTTCCCTATCTGTCCCGGTGGGCTCACGATCTATCTAATGTGCCTGGGGCAGTGGAGGATTAATTGACTTGCCCAGGGTCACAAGTAGAGAATGACATGGGGACCGTTTGCCGCGGTAAACCGTGGTCACTGCAGTAAATTTGCAGGAATGGAGACATTTGCAACTGGTTTACTGCAGGAGTGGGGACAAGACCTTTCACCACCTTGTGAAAGCGGTGAAAAGTCTTGCTCCTGTGGTAAAAAAAATTGCGCCTGTGTCAGACTCAGTATCTCCTCTCCAGCTCCTCTTGTGCCTATTTTACCTTCAGGAGCCAGCCATGCCACGATGAAGACAAAGCCAAAGCCTGAGACCAATGTGATTTGAAGAATAAAATTACCAGACAACAAAAGATAGAAAAAAATTAATTTATTTTATATTTTGTGATTAGAATATGTCATATTTGAAATATGTATCCTGCTAGAGCTGGTATTAGACATAGCTGGGGACCGCAGAGCCCAGACTGTGCTTCTTTAGCTTCCAGCTGGCTTAGGGCTCTCTGTCTGACCAGGGGACAGTTGCCCTAGTTGCTCTCCCCTAAGACTATTCCTGCCATATGTGACTGAAGTATTCTGTTAGCTTGATTTTTCTATGTAGCATTTTGTAGTAATTTGGTTTGTTCAGTTTTCACAATAGTGGAGGGGATATTTGTGAAAGAGAGGGGAGACAGGGGTTTTGTTGATCCTTGCTCTGTATTATTTGTGTTTATATGAAGATAAGAATTGCCGCTGCTGGGTCAGACCAGTGGTCCTTATGTTTTTACGGAATCTATCCCCTTTTAATTTAGAAAGTGCCCTCTCGTTCTCTTTACCTTGGAGAGGGTGAACAACCTGTCTTTATCTACTAAGTCTATTCCCTTCATTATCTTGAATGTTTCGATCATGTCCCCCCTCAGCCTCCTCTTTTCAAGGGAAAAGATGTCCAGTTTCTCTAATCTCTCACTGTACGGCAACTCCTCCAACCCCTTTACCATTTTAGTCGCTCTTCTCTGGACCCTTTCGAGTAGTACCGTGTCCTTCTTCATGTACGGTGACCAGTGCTGTACGCAGTATTCCAGGTGAGGGCATACCATGGCCCGGTACAGCGGCATGATAACCTTCTCCAATCTGTTTGTGATCCCCTTCTTAATCATTCCTAGCATTCTGTTCGCCCTTTTCGCCGCCTTTGCACAGATGGCTTCATTGACTTCTTGACCAGTACTCTCAAGTCTCTTTCCTAGTGGGTCTCTCCAAGTACCACCCCAGACACCTTGTATTCGTGTATGGGATTTTTGATACCGACATGCATTACCTTACACTTATCCACATCAAACCTCATTTGCCATGTCACTGACCATTTCTCGAGCGTGGTTATGTTGCGTTGCAGATCTTCACAATCCGCCTGCGTCTTCACTATGACAATTGTACAGAATATCGTCTCTTTTTATATTTTAATAAAATAAGTTCAGTATAAAATCATAACTATTTGAGGCTTGTGCGGATGGGATCTGCCAGTTTGCAGGGCGGGGACGAGGACCAAGCTTACGGGATGGGGACTGAGCTCTTGGGGACGGGGTGGGAACGGTGATAAATTTTTTTCCCCGTGTCATTCTCTAGTCACAAGGAGCAGTGTGGGGGTTTGAATCTACAACCTCAGGGTGCTGAGGCTGTAGCTCTAACCACTAGGCCACACTCTCCTTCTATTTTGTGCAGTCAGACCTATTTATCATCAATAGCATTAGCATGAGTTATCCTGCTAATGCACTTTAGTAAATGCAAGCTCTCTGTGGACATGAAAATACCTACTGTACTTGATTATAGCTTGCCTCGAGTTTCCACTGAATAGGAATGAACCAAATTCCCCCACCCCCAGAAATAGTTATTGAGAACACCTATAGGCTAGTTTACCTGCTTGAAAGTGCTGGAAGTGCCTTTAATAAGAAAACACTGCAACAAATATTAGTATAGCATCATACCTCTATAACCATATTCTTGTATGTTTATAAGCAGTTGTTGGGTATAAATTATTCTATAACCTTTGCAGCCACCATGCTGCTTAATGGGATTTGAGCATAACACTAGTCTTTTAACATGTTTTAGATGGAAAAGAAAGATATATTTTGTTAAAAGTAGGAGGCATTTAACAGGTTATAATGGCACTTCAACTGAGAGCAATTTGGATCTGGGCAACTATACAATTGCTAGAATTGATGGAATCAGCAGCCACTTTACACTTACAAAAACAATTTATAAATTGACAACATAAACATCAATCCTTATCTTTAATGGAAACAGTACTTAGGAGAAGCAGTTTAAAACCAAATCACATTCTCCTTTTGTTTCTCTTTCTCCGTAGGTCCTTTTTCTTTAATAGAAATAGACCCATAGCAGCATCCATTATTTTCCCAGTTTTAGGCCGTTCCGGGACAGAAAGTTCTTCTCTTTGCTCCCTCGTACAGACTCTCTCCTGGCAGCATCTAATCTACACCAAAAAGAATTGAAAAGAAGCATTAAAGACAGCATTGGAAAAAAAAAAATCAGCTTTGTGTTTCAGATCTGTAAAATCATGGGATATTTTTATTTTTTAATTGATATAAGATCTATTTATTTATTTCAATTTCTATCCCGTTCTCCCAGAAGCTCAGAACGGGTTACAAGTAGACATTCACAATCGTTTGAAAACAGACTGGTCATGACAACCTCTTCTAACCTCCAGTGGCTCCTTTTCTCTAAAAGTTTATTAATATACAATGCAAGATCGATTTCTTTCCCACCCCAAATTGTACAGCAGAAAAAAAAAAAAATCCTACTTTGGCTGGTAGAATTTTCCAAGAACGAGCAGAGATGACCAGAGTATTACATTACATTACATTGATGTATTCTGTCCTGCCAATACCTTTCAGTTCTAGACAGTTTACAAAAAGAAATTAGCCTGGGCATTCCCAGGGAGATTACAAGGTTGATAGCTATACTGTACGTCGGGATCTGGGAAGGGTTTGGTTAGATCATATGACAAATTTCTTGAGTAATATGGTTTTCAGTTCTTTCCTGAATGTTTTGTAGTTGGGCGTCATGGTCAGCAGATTTGAGAGGTGGTGGTCTATTTTTGCTGCTCTGGTGGCTAGTAGACCATCATATATTTTTTTTGCTTTGCATGCCTTTGATTGGGGGGAGTATTCAGGCTGGCATAAACTTTAATATAATAGGTAGCTCGCATTTGAAGTATGTTCCGTGCAAACTACCTATTGAAGCTTTGGCCAGCCTGAATACTCTGGTCATCTCTGCTCGTTTTTGGCTGATTTACTGTGTGCAGAGTTTGCCCTTCTTTGCTTTTCTTCTGTGGTAGAATTTTCTATCAAAAACAAAGAATAAGACAGCTGCGTTGGAGTGGGGGTCGGATGTAGGTAGGGGATGGGGGTCAGGTGTGTGTGGGAGAGGATGTGTGCTTCTGAGTGACTAGACGGGGGCTGCATGTGAAGAATGTGTTTGTTTGAGTGAGTGGGTGCATGAGCTCTGTGTGTACGATACCAAAATATGCAATAGAGTAGACACCCAGGATGGTGTAAATAACATGAAGAAAGACCTGGCGAAGCTGGAAGAATGGTCTAAAATTTGGCAACAAAGATGGATCAAAAAGAAATGTGTATTGGTACTAGATCCTTGGTATATGTCAGGATAAAACTTGTATTGAAACATCTTGAACTGTAACTATGGCAAATTGAACCTATAAACCAGGGGTAGGGAACTCCAGTCCTCGAGAGCCGTATTCCAGTCGGGTTTTCAGGATTTCCACGATGAATATGCACGAGATCTATTTGCATGCACTGCTTTCAATGCATATTCATCGGGGAAATCCTGAAAACCCGACTGGAATACGGCTCTCGAGGACCAGAGTTCCCTACCCCTGCTATAAACTATATATTATGGATATTGGTATTAGATCCCTAGTATGGATCGAGTTAGGATAAAAAAGTTGTACTGTAACTATGTTAAATTGTAACCTGTTAATTGTATATTATGTATGTTAACCTGTAACCCGTTCTGAGCTCTTTGGGGAAAACAGGATAGAAAATGAAATAATGAATTAATTTCTAGTGCCTGGGGTCCTTGCTTACAGAATCAACCCCTCTGGACCTTCTGTATGGAATGCCTTTCCGACACTTGTCAAAAGAGAACAAATTATTGTCCGTATTTAAAAAGAACCTAAAAATATTTCTTGTTAAAGATGCTTTTGAATAGTCTTAACATGCTTTCCTGTAGGCTGCTGTTTTTGCGCGCCCTCAGACTATGGGGAGAATTGCAGCTGGTTTGTTATCGTTTGATGCTACTTTATTTAGGGCTCCTTTTACTAAGATGCGCTAGTGTTTTTACCGCACACTGCATCGCCACGTGCGCTACATGCCAAGAACTAACGCCAGCTCAATGCTGACGTTAGCGTCTAGCGCGCACGGCAATGCAGCTTAAACCGCTAGCGAAGCTTATAAAAGGAGCCCTTAGTTTTGTTTTAAGTTACTTTCCTGTCAGTTATTGCATTTCTTTTCCCTCTTAATCTTTTGTGATTTTGTGAACCACTCAAAGTATAATAATTGGGCAATATATCACATATTAAATAAACATAGAAACAAGAAATGTCTCTTTCTGGTGTATGAGTTGAGCAGTAGTGGCTCGTGGCCAGTAGGGGTGATGTGTATGGAACGGTAATGGAATGGACATCGGACATGATAGTGCAGTATTTTGTAGAGTTTTCCTACAAAAAAGGGCCTGGTTTTTCGTATGATTCTGGGTAACTCTAGTTAGATACAAGCATATGTGTTAGTTAAGGCCACACCCAATAAAAGCGTACGACAAACTGGTGAATAAAAAATCTGAAAAACACACTACAGATTAATATAAGGGTGAATAAAAAATCAGAAAAACACACTACAGTTTAATATAAGGGAAAGTATAATAATATTCTTTTTTATGTACTTTGCTATTGGGCTAGATCATGGAGGAAA
Source organism: Geotrypetes seraphini (assembly GCF_902459505.1). Classification (NCBI taxonomy): domain Eukaryota; kingdom Metazoa; phylum Chordata; class Amphibia; order Gymnophiona; family Dermophiidae; genus Geotrypetes; species Geotrypetes seraphini. The sequence goes on from NC_047085.1 coordinate 193,692,462, forward strand.
TCAGGGTATACATGGACTCCATTTTGGGTTCTTTGTGTTTCTGTTTCTTGGACTCCATTGACTTTCTGTCAAGTCTTTGTTCAGGTTTCTTAGCATCATGGTGTTAATTGATACCAGATGTGCCTTAGGCTGGCTAGGAAGAAGTATTCCAAACTAAGATATAACATGCATTAAATATGAATTAAATATGAGTGAACCAAGTTATGAATGTATGGAATGCTTGGGCCCAAGCAAGTGTTGAATGTGTGGTATGAATGGATTTGTAGTACTTAAAATGAAATGGTTAAGTTAGAATCAGAGATCTGATTCTGATTCTATAGCAGTCTCTAGCAGGGAAAGGGGAAAGACAGCCCCATTAATGACAAGCAGGCTGACCAATTTTCAGCACTGTTTGTAGGTAACATGAAACTTAGCTGTTCAAAGCAGGCTTAGAACATTTCAGCATCTTGCCTGACACATAGTTTTAAGAATGATAAAGGAATATTGGAAATGTTATAAAATGTGAATGTATATTCAGAAATGAATGTAAACAAACAAATGTAATTTCTGAAACTTTTAAACGTAGAGGAATTTCTTTGTCTAACTTTTAAACATCTCCTATGTTAATTTTGATTGGCTGACAAACCGACGATGTCACACTAAGCCAAAGGTATATAATGGGGTGTTTCAAAATATTGAACTGAGCTCGTTATCAGAAGGCCAGCATTTTGGCAACTATAACGACCTCCCACTAATGCAACTGTTAACTGTTAATGCAAGCAATTATGCTTTATTCTTTTGAGTCTCATAATGAAAAAATATAAACAATAGCTAAATAAATACATAATTATAATTATTATATTTTAGTAAAACGTTTGCATTGGTGTCACTTTGAATTTTTGTTATTTTTCACACCTTGAGTGAAAGCTAGCAGCTTAATTTATAGCTGCAGCTTAATGAGTGCGCAAGCGTCCAATTCCCATGCTCAGAGTATATCTGGAGCAAGGGTTTTCAACTTTGTCCTCAAGTACATCCTACCTAGTCAGTCTAGTTTTCAGGATATCTACAATGAATATATTGATATGTACTGCTACCTTTATATTTAGTTATTTATTTATTTTTAAAAATTTCCATTCTGTTTTTATCCAGAACAGTTTACAAGGAATTACATACATAAAAAGTTAAGATTCCATACAAAAATAAGTAAATCTATATCATGGATATCCATTGTGAATATTCGGGGGGGGGGGGGGTTGTTTTCAGTCTTTTGCTGGTATGTGTATTGGACTAATCAGCATTTCTTCTGGAGCCAGCTAGGCCACATAAAATTGGTAGTTTGGAATGATACAATATTTTGTGAACATATACCTACATGGAGAATTACAACAGAGTTTTTGTTTCTTTGATCACACTTTAGAATTCCAAGAAGAAGATTTGATGAGTAGAGATGGAACACACCCTACAAGGAATGGTAAGTACTGTATGTTTGCCCATGGAAAGAAAGCTTTCAGTCTGATTTCTTAGTAGTGACAAAAGCTGACAGGTTAGGAAGAAGACGTAAATAGAAAGAAATCATGAGACTGTTGGGGGGTAAAGTATTTAACACATGGATATGCATGAGTAATGAATTAGGGCCTGGGTTGTTAAGAATCAGTTGTTTGGGGGGGGGAACAGATTTTTTAAAACTTTACTTGGATTGCAAAAGCATTTTAAGAAGACTTTGTAAAAAAAAAAAAAAAAACCCCAAACAAACCTATCTCAACATATAATCTAATCTAAACCTTAGATTTATATCCCGTATCATAAGAGCATAAGAATTGCCACTGCTGGGTCAGACCAGTGATCCATCGTGCCCAGCAGTCCACTCACGTGGCGGCCCCCAAGTCAAAGACTAGTGCTCTAAATGAGTCCAGCCTCATCTGCGTACATTCCAGTTTAGCAGGAACTTGTCCAACTTTGTCTTGAATCCCTGGAGGGTGTTTTCCCCTATAACAGACTCCGGAAGAGCGTTCCAGTTTCTAACACTCTCTGGATGAAGAAGAACTTCCTTACGTTTGTATGGAATCTATCCCCTTTCAACTTTAGAGAGTGCCCTCTCGTTCTCCCTACCTTGGAGAGGGTAAACAATCTGTCTTTATCTGCTAAGTCTATTCCCTTCAGTATTTTGAATATTTCGATCATTCTCCTCTTTTCAAGGAGACTCTCAATTCACGGCAACTCCTCCAGCCCCTTAAGTAGGAGCTCGATTCGGTTTATATAAGACTTCAATAAACAGGGAAATAAATTTAACTAATGTGAATACTAAACAAAAGACAATTAACACTCCTTAGTACCATTTCCCCAAAACTGTTGAAATAGCATTCTTTTCATCAATTTATGAAAAAAACTGGAGAGAGAAAAGAGTTCTAATATAACTAGGAATTTCATTCCAAATCGTTGTAAACCTATACGAAAAAGAGCGAGAAATATTACCATGCTTCTGCCCTCCAAAGTCCTTCCTACCCTCTTCTAACCCCTTCCTCTGTAGTACTACTACTACTACTACTACTAACTTTATTTTTTCTATACCGCCACAATCTTGCGACTTCCAGGCGGTTTACAGTGAAGAGAGCTGGACAATCAGTGAATCACAAAATACAAATAGGGAAGATGTCACCGAACAGTCAGTGATTACAGAGTACAATTAGTGAGAATACACAATATCAACATGTTGTTAATAGTTTTAAAAGGGGTATCTGACTAGGAGATAAATCTATCAAACAGAGCTGTCTCCTATGGGAGGAGCCTTAGGTATCTGGGCCAGAGTCTTAGGCCCCTCCCTGGTGCTTCCCAGGATGCACTGGGAAGGTGAAGTCCCACCATTTTGAAGAGGCTGGCCTGCCAGCAAGAGGGAGTGGACATTAGAGAATGACATGGTGACAAAATTCATCACCGTTCCCATCCCCGCGGATAACCGCGGGAAATAATCCCATGGCATTTTCTAGTGTCTATTTCAACCTCGGTCCTTCTACACCAGCATTCTTCAAAGCAAAGCTTGCGGGTCAGTGGTTGTGGCCATTCATACTCTGATTCTTCCCTCTCTCCTTAAAGAATGACATGAAGATGGTTTCCCGCGGTTATCTGTGGGAACGGGAATGGTAATGAATTTTGTCACCGTGTCATTCTCTAGTGGACATCCCTCATACTGGCTTTCTATAATAAGGTACAAGAGGGAGGGGTTGGGTGTATGTGCTTAAGCTGGAGGTTCTGACCTGGCTCCCATCAGCCCACAAGGGCTTTCTCTTGGAGACTTGGTGGGGTGGTGGGAGGGGTCAGAAGGTGGGGCCTTGTTGGGGAGTAGTATGGGGGATGATCTAGGTTTTGGTCAGTCAAGGGTGCGGGAGGTGGGTCGGGTGGCCAAGGCAGGAGGGAGTGGACATCCTTCCTGCTGGCGACCTTTGCGGATGGGGGGGGGGGTTGGGTGGCCATATCTTCGTGAGAGGGTTGGTAGCACAGTGGGGTTTGCATGCCCACGATCTTCGCGGTAGAGTTTGTGAGCATGGGGATACAGGATTTTGAGGTAGGAGGGAGTAGGCATCCCTTCTGCCTCTCTTTTATTTCAGGGGCCATCATTGGAGGGGCTGGCACAACTTTTTTTTAATGGGGACAGGTATTGTGTGTTTGTAATATACGCACAAAGTCAAAGTAAAAACCAGGAGAGAAACCTCCACACACACAATCGGAACAAACAGACAACAATGGAGGTTCGAAGACAAAAGTGTGCAATTTTATTCAACAAATCATAGCCTTGTGCGGTGGCTCGACATGCACGTGTTTCAGCCAGTACGGCCTGCTTCAGGAGCCTTTTTAACTCACGATCACAATTTCTCGTATAATTAAGAAACTGATGATCCAAAGTAACACAGGAAATCAAACGTGGATTACAGAAACTCACTGAACACGCCAGATACGAAAAGCTTTTCGTATCTAGCGTGTGCAGTGAGAGAAATGCTGGACACACAAGGAGAAAGCAGATGAAGAAGACAGAGATAGGGACATAAGAGGATAGATGCTGGATAGGACAGATAAGGGACACAGAGAGAATATGGATAGCTGATGTGAAGAGAGAAGATACGCCAAATGAGCAGGAGACCCTGGCAAGAGAATTGGGGAGGGGGGGAAAGGAGAACGAAATACTGGGACCAAAGCAAATCTAATCTAATGTTCTAGTTGTGCATCGCTCATACCTATACATGCTCAAGACGACTGTAAAGAGAAATAATGGGAAATAATAACAAATGGAGAAATAAACTGGTCAGACAACAAAGATAGAAAAATATTTTATTCTGATTTATTTATTAATTGGAACATGTCAGCTTTGGCAAATGTGAATCTTTGGTATCTTGTTTTTCAATTTCTATTTCTCTAGTATTGCTATACATGCAGAGTTTGACTTTCTGAAGTTTCCAGTTCTGTTTTTTTGTTGTTTTTTTTTGCCTTCATATCTCTATTCTGATCTGTGGTTCTTTGTTTCATATGTGTGACTAAAGTGCAGAATACTGCTAGTTCGTAGTTGCTGTGAGGTATTTTGTGAGTGTTCAGATTCTGTGTAAGGATCTGAGCAGTCTGACTAGTTCTGTTTTTCTAAGTATGTCGGTATCTTATTTATTTATTCAATTATTTAGCCCGTCCTCCCAAAGGAGCCCAGAACAGGTTACAAAGTACATCCACAATATAATCGAGACAGGACAGAGATGACATAATTTACAATATAGACACGACAATAAAACATATGTAGCATCTGGTGAGATTAGGTGGCATAGGTGCGTTGACTCTGAATGGCATTTCTGGGAGTTCTGCCTTTTTCTAGGTAGGAAATTTCTATTTACATAGGCATCATATGCCCCTATGTGTCCTTATATAATAGGCTTCTAAAATCAGCCCTAGTAATGCATAGAATCATCACACATAGGGTTACCAGATGTCCGGAATTCCACGGACATGTCCTCTTTTGCCCAGGTTTTGAAAAGCTTCCAACAAATTGCTGTCGGGCAAGAGGGCAGGCAACAGGGGGGCAGGGCTGGGGGCGGGGCTAGGGGCCTGGTTTTCCGTTTGGAAAATCTGGTAACCCTAATCACACACAAACATAGTCCTGCTCTGAAGCACTGTTCTCTCAACTGAGCCGGAGTCCTCCAACTGCTTTACTATAAGTTGGGGGGTGATGCTTCAATACTGTGCTTCATAGCATCCCACAAATCAATCCATCGACTTGTGAGTTGTGCTCATCTACCTGCAGGTGGAGATAGAGAGAACACCAGAGCTCTACTATATAGCCCCCTGTGCAGAAGCCTCGCTTCTAGTATTCTCTCTATCTAGCAGGTGGATGGACACAACCTGTGCAGCTCTAGATAATTTGTGGGCTTAGTTGGCGAATAGCTGCAGGCCTCCCTGGCCCAGGGTGCAAATCTGGTGGTGTCAGGTCCCTCCCCTTCAGTCCTGGAGATTTCTCCCTTGCTTCTGCCTCTAAAAAAATAAGAAATAAAAAAAAGGAGGAAATTTGAAGGAGCACTTTGAGGTACAAAGGCTTACTAGCACCAGTGGAGACTGTCCTATAGTGCTTGCCTGGGGAACTTGAGACTTTCTCTGCCGACAGCCCACTGAAAGAGGTCTGTGAATATTGCCTTTCTGCCTCTCCCACAGTGATTGCTGCTCCCACAGAGTTCGCCAAACGATGATTCCAATGCGGGGGAGGAGGGGAACATTGGGCAGCTGTAGCACTTGAAACTGTGCTTCTTCATCTGCGCAGGATGTTGGGGCAGGCATGTCTATTAAGCCTTTGGTGCACTCAGCAACTCTTCTTTCTGAGCGTGTGTCTGTAGCTGCCATCTTTGATGCAAGGATGCACATCTTTCCTGCCAATGTGGCAGCACAGCCCTCTCCCGTGGTGAGTTCAGCAACTGAGTACAGCGGTTATGGGAGTGATTCATAAAGGGAAGGGGGAGTGTATTATCTGGGAAGCTGAGGACCAATGTTTCCTCCATCTACTTCTCCCCAGAGTTTGTTTTGCTCATGCATCAAGCTTTTTTAAATTAAAACAGCCTGGTTGTTCTCAGTCAACCAGTTCTTCTTCTGGGGACTCTCTGTCCCTTCCAGAGAAACGACCTTGGGTAGAGGTGCAAAAGTGACCAGGATGAGGCTTTTGTGACCTCAGACCATGATTCGGAGGTTCCTCTGTCTGGGGGTTCTGGTAGCTTGCAAGAGGACTTCCTAGATGATGGGGAGTTTCCATCAGAGGATGGAGATGACCCTACAGTGGGCCATTTGTTTAGGTGACTACACATACCCTTTTGTCAGGCACAAAGCAGCCCCCTAAGTCTTTTCATATTTATATAGCCATGAAGCTGCTAATTTCAGCTTAGTGGGACACCCCTGACGTGGGCCTGCGGGTAGTGTGGGCCATATCGAAGCTGTATCCACTCCCAGCAGATTAACTCGAGCAGCTTAGGCTGCCAAAGATGGATTCCTTGATCTCAGCAAAGACCACATTATCTCACTCTCAAGGATGTGCATGATAGATATATGAAGTTGTCTCTCAAGGTGGCATTTGAGGTGATGGTGTTGTGTTGGCACACATTGCAGGAGAGATAAATGTTCAAGCAGATTTCCTCAGCTGGCACTTACTGGACCCAGGAGAGTAGATGTTCTCAAGGGAGGCCTTTCAGCAGATTACTGATCGCTGGGGGAGGCTGGCCATAGACTTAGTGGCAACAGTGCGCAACAGAAAGGTTCCTGTGATTCTTCAGCAGAAGGAAGGAGTTCAGAGCAGGGGTTCTGGATGTGCTGATCCTGCCCTGGCTGACAGAAGTTCCTTCTGTACATTTTTGCACCTTGGTGGGCAGAATTCTCAAATGTATCACCAATCATGCAGGGAGAATGGTGCTGGTGGTGTCAGAATGGCCTCGACTTCCATGGTATGTGGACTTGATCAGGTTAATAGTAGCTGACCCATTGCTGCTGGGGAGGGGGCAGTGAGGTATTTTGTCTCAAGTGCCAGTTCTCATGGAGAATCCTTCCCCCTGTGGTCTTATGGCCAATTTCTTGAAAGGGTGCATTTGAGGAAAAGAGTTTTTTCAGATGAGGTTATCGCTCTGCTCCTTCAGGCCAAGAATAAGTCCAGTTCGACAGCTTACGCTAGGATGTGGAGAACATTTGAGTCCTGGTGTGCTGATGGAGCAATTATGCCTTCAGGGGCATCCTTGATGCACATTCTCTCATTTATTTAATAAGGCTTGGTCAGAGGTTTGGCCTGCAGTTCTTTGAAGGTTCAGGTAGCTGCATTAGTGTGTTTTGGGGGACACATTCAGGGTACTTATTTGGCGGTTCATCCTGATAAGAGTGAAATGTCTCAGGTCTCCTCGGCAAGTGGTTCATCTGCCATAGAGACTTAATCTTGTTCTCTGTGTGATGCAACACACACCTTTTGAGCCCTTGGATCATAAATGCCATAATTTTGAAGGATCTTATGTTCAAAACTGTGTTTCTAGTGGCTGTTACCTCATCCAGGAGGATATCAGAGTTGCAGGTGCTCTCCAGTCGGGATCCTTTTCTCCAATTTACGGAGATGAGGGTTTCGCTCAGGACAGTGCCTTCCTTCCTGCCCAAGGTGGGTTTGACCTTTCATCTTAATAAGCCAATTTCCCTGCCATCTTTTCGCAGAGAGGATTACCCGGAGAATTTCTGGGCTCTGCAGTGTTTTGATGTGTGTCATATTTTGGTCAGATATTTGGAGGTCACCAATAAGTTTTGACACTCCAATCATTTGTTCGTGTTCACGGGACACAAGAAGGGCGAACAACTGTCTAAGCCAACAATTGTGAAATGGCTCAGGGAAGCTATTTCATCCACTTATATGCTGGTGGAGCACTCTCCGTCCTTAGCAGTTAGGGCGCAGGTGACATTCTGAACAGAATCTGAAGTGGTGTCATTTGAGAAGATTTGTTGGTTGCTGCACGCCTTGAAAAGCCAGGGGAGATTCATCCTTCAGGGCCTAGGTCTTCGTAGCCAGAGTTTCCAGGACCCTCCCAACTTCAATACTGCTTGGCTACATTCCACAAGTATCTGGATTGATCTATGGGATGCTATGGAAGGAGTAATTAAGTCTTACATGATAATTTTCTTTTGATTAATCCCAACAGGTCAATTCAGAGTCCTGCTCTGATGTGATTTCCAAAGGGGTTTTGTGGATTCAGTGACCTGTGGGCAGAGTTTAGCTCTCACAGATTGGTTTTGTATAGCAAAAAGAAGCAGACCTTGTTTAAAAAAAGAAGAGTTTTTGGGTAGGGTGGCATATCTCAGATTCTTTGGGTCCAGTCTGGTAAGTCTGGTTGCTTCTGGATTCCATCCTGAGGGAGCTGCATATATTTGCCCTCCTTCTTTTTCAGTGGCAGAAGTTTTTTCCTGTCTGCGAAATCAGATGCACTGCTCTGACTGGAAGTAAGGCTACTGCACAAAGGGCTATATATAGTAGCAGAGCTCTGGCGTTCTATCTCTACCTGCTGGTAGATGGGCACAACCCATAAATCTCTGGATTGACCTGTTGGGACTAATGGAAAGAAAATTATCAGGTAAGACCTAATTTCTCTTTTTTTTTTGCTAGGACAGGAGTCTTGCAGAACCTGAGTGTTCCTCGTTATTTATGACGAAAGACTAAAATGGTTAGGGCTCTTCAGCTTGGAAAAGAGACGGCTGAGGGGAGATATGATTGAAGTCTACAAAATCCTGAGTGGAGTAGAATGGGTACAAGTGGATCGATTTTTCACTCCGTCAGAAATGACAAAGACCAGGGGACACTTGATGACGTTACAGGGAAATACTTTTAAAACCAATAGGAGGAAATTATTTTTTCACTCAGAGAATAGTTAAGACCTGGAACGCATTGCCAGAGGTTGTGGCAAGAGCGGATAGCGTAGCTTGTTTTAGGAAAGGGTTGGAAAAGTTCCTGGAGGAAAAGTCCATAGTCTGTTATTGAGAAAGACACGGGGGAAGCCACTGCTTGCCCTGGATCGGTAGCATGGAATGTTGCTACACCTTGGGTTTTGGCCAGGTACTAGTGATCTAGATTGGCCACCGTGAGAACGGGCTACTGGGCTTGATGGACCATTGGTCCGACCCAGTAAGGCTATTCTTATGATAATGAAATAGCATCCCCCACTGGGAGGACTATGGATGGAGGACTCCCACTTGACTTAGAGGGAACAGTACAATGTGTGAGTATTGTACATGTGTTCCATGTGTGGACATGCATATTTTATAAAATATGGGCATATGATGCATATATGCCACAAAGAATGTGCCATCCATGGTGCAAATGTAATTAAACACAATATTATTGGGTTGTGTACTTACATGAGTGTATTTGCTCAATTTTATAAGAGCCCCAGTGTTCTTCACATAGAATATTCTTTATAAAATAACCTGCCCCATCCACCCATCCCCCAATGGGCAGGCACAAAAGGGTGGACTGCATGAGCCTTGTGCCCATCTTCTGCTAACATCTGAGGGGTCCATATTCAGCAGGTGGCAGTCAGTGTTTTACTAACTGCCACTGGCTTTATTCTCAGATATTCGGTGCCAGACCATGTCCGGGCTCCAAAAAAAGCAAACGGGCAAACGTTCTGCAAAATTTGTAAGATCCAGAACAGTATAAAGATGCGGAGCATACCAAAGTGATGAGAAATTTAAAATTTATTTATGATCAGATGAATAAAACATAACACTCTACCAGCCCAACATGGCCATGTTTCACCCCCTCAAAGGCTGTATCAGGGGCTTGAATAGAAACTGTAGACTAAATACATAAAAACACGTAAATAGGCAACTTCTCTAACAATAGTTATGGTGAACTTCTGGGGTCCTACTTATGTGGTAATAGGCACTAACCAAGCATTTAAAAAAACCCAAATAAACAGTTTATTAAATGATAAAGGCCAAACCAACATAGCAGGTAAGATAGCATTTTCAGTCAACTATATACAGAAACAACAACAACAAACCACCCATACGGGTGGAAGGCACTAACCAAGCATTTACATCAGCAATTGTCCTGTTAAGTGCCACGGAATATGGCCAGTTAGTCTCAGACAAGTGATTTAACTGGTCAGGAGCCATTTCTGGCTATTTGAATCACTTTGAATATCAACCCCTGTGTTTCTAGGATGGCTTACGTAGAGTTCTCTTTGGTTCTAGGATGTTGATGTGCAAGGTAGCACTGCATCACATCATGGTTTGCTCATGGGGGTAGTACATGTTCTGTAACATTGATACTTGTTCATGAGTATCCCTATGGGTTTTTCACTTGTAGCTCCACAGGAAGCTGTGCATCATTCTGTTGCTAATTTTATTCAGACTTTTTCCACACACACCAGGATGTAAATTTTATCAGGATAAGGTAAATGGCACACACACACATACACATTCATTTTGTCAGGATAAGGTAAATGAGTCCAGGCCTTGTAAAATCATTTTTACTGCTTGCCTATGAAACTTCCTTCCTGGATATCTGTGAAACTTCCTTCAGTGTGATAAGGAAACAGAGGGTAGGACCAAATGGTTTAGTTTTCCCACTGAACAGTGGTGACTAGTGGAGTGCCCAGGGATCTCTACTGGGGTTAGGGTTCAATTTATTATTTGGAAAAAGGTGCAATGATTGAGGTGTTTGACTTTGTAAATGACACAAAATTATTCAAAGTACCGTATTTGCCGGCGTATAGGATGCAATAGCCTAAAAGACGCACCCCCTTTTTTATACACATTTTTAAGAAAAAAATAATACTGACGTGCGTTTACAGTGCCTCCCTCCCCTGTCAGAGTCTGCACCCAGCCCCCTTCCTGCCAGGCACTGCTCACAGCCCCCTTCCCTCCCAGGCTTTCCACCCTGTCCTCCCTCCCTGCCTTGTCTGTCCTACCTCCTCTGCTGCTGGAATCCCTGATGGTCCAGAGGTACAGCGGGCAGGAGCGAGCTTTCCGCGCTCCTGCCCCGCTGCTAACCTAGTTGGTCGGTAGCTATCGTGGCTGCCACTGAGAGGTACTGAGCAAGGGTGTGCTTTGTCACTGCTGCTTTGCACTGAGTGGCAGTGCCAAAGTGCCCCCTGCTTGGTACCGCTCAGCGTCTGAAGAAGCCAGAACTCGAGGCAACCACGGCAGTGACCGACCGGGTTAGCAGTGGGGCAGGAGCGGGGAGATGCTCGCTTCTGCCCGCTGCACCTCTGGACCACCAAAGATTCCAATGGCAGAGGAGATAAGACGGACTGGGGCCGCCCGGCGGAGGCATGCATTAAGTACGGTATATTAATATAAATCACAAGTTGACTGAAATTTCAGCTCATTATTTTGATTATAGGAACATAAGACACACCCCATATTTTAAGTGTATTTTGAGGGGGGATAAGTGTGTCCTATACACCAGCAAATATGGTATTTAAACCATGAGTGGATTGAGGGGACTTTTAGGAGAATCTTACGAGACTGAGGAAGCATGCAGTCTAAACAGAGACTAAATACAATATGATAAAAAGTAAGTCTAACCACAGAAGTGGTTCTCAAATAGCCCAAGAAATTGGAAAGTTTACAGCTGCATTTTACTGGACATACTATACGGCTGGTTTTCAGAAAGAATGTTTCTGGGATTTAGAGTAGGATTACCATATGACTCCAGAAAAAGGAGGCCAGAATGAGACATTCGGATTTTACTTCCATTACTTTCAATTGCTCCTTACTTCCATTGATTTTTATGTTTAAATGTTTTTATTCATTTTCAAACAACAGGAATAGCAAATAAAGCAAACTGTAAAATCCTCAACAATAAAAACTAAGATGTAATCTTGTCCTCCTCCTCCCAGCCCTGAAACACAAATATCACACATGCATCGTTTCACAAATAACGTAGTAAAGTATATTAAAAATTCAGTAGTCTACTGCGAGCATGTGGTGTCATAGTCTGCCAAAAAGGCTCCCAAATAGAACAAAAAGGTTGACCCTGACGGGAATCAATGTCCACAAATCCACGACGCTCCAAGGAGGCTTCCACGATCATAAGGGATCTCCAATGTGCAAAAGATGGAGATTCCAGTGTCATCCAAGCAGACAAGATTGCTTTCTTACCAAAAAGAACTGAGCGGGCCACAAATGCTGTCATCCCCTTGTGCTTAGGGAATGTAATGGTATGAAATCCAAAGAGAGCTTGTGGAGTAGGTGTCCAACGATGATGCCAGATAGACGTGATGAACTGGCCCAAGGTCAACCAAAACAAAAAGACCCTAGGGCAGGACCAAAACTGATGTCCCAAAGAAGCATATGGCTGACTACATTTGAGCCACCAGTGAGACTGAGTGATTGCCATGGCATAAGCTCCTGTTGGTGATATATATAGACGAAATAGAAACTTATGTTGGAGTTCCCAATAGGTAACATTAGAAGTCAGTTTAAGAGCCCTCTTCAGTAATCGTTGTAATTGTTGCGCAAACAATTGACCCTGGAAGTCCTCAGACCAAAGTCTTGACTTTCATTGCTTTTAATGGAAGTAAAATCTGGATGTCTCAATCCATCCTTCTTTTAATGGAGCCATATAGTAACCCAAATTTAGAGAGGCCAGTAAAAAATACTTGCAGAGATGTTAAATAAAATAAACAACAACCCCCCCCCCCCCCCAAAAAAAAAAAAACAAACCCAAATCAAAAATACAAAACTTCTTGCCCCAAGTCTATGCTTGAGAACATCATGGCTAGAAGTGTGTAAAAGTGTATGTGATGTGAACACACGTAGTTTTATCTGCACAAAGGGTTGGGCAATTTTCAAATAGCCCTTTTAGTTGCAAAATCATGGTAAAAGGGCTGTTTGAAAATAGGTGTTGCTGGGTCCTATATTAGCAGTTTCCCACTTAACGAGGAATTTGGTGGTATTGTGGACAATAGATTGAAATCCTCAGTCAGTATGCAGCCAAGGTCAAAAGAGCAAATGGAGTATTACTAAAATTATTCAGAAAGAAATAGAGGATAAACATGCATGAATTATAATGCCTTTGTGTAAGTCTGTGGTGTGATAGCTGCTTGAGTATGATGGACCATGTCAAAGATAGAGCAGAACTAGAAAAGGTAAAGTGAAGGGCAGCAAAGTCTGTGAAAGGTTTCCTGAAATCACTTTTTCCAGATTCTCTGACAAGATCTTGCAAATTCTGTGGCACACTTTTATAAATTCTGGATCTTTTTTGGATATCAAGTTCTACCTTTTTTAAACTTTATTTTTTTTTAAAATTATTGTCTGGCATTTCTAACCTGTTCTGTTACTTTATTTGGCTGTTTGTTGAGGGAAAGGGATATTACTGCTTGATACTTGGAAGAGAGGAAGGGACAAGAGAGTAGGAGAAGGGCTCCGGTCTGGGAAGAAAATGAAGGATTCAACAGGGGAAGAGTGGAAGTGTAAATGAGATCTAGTGGCATATTGGAGGGAGAATAGGAGAATCAGAGAAGAAAGGAGGCAATAGGTCAGAGGGAATAGGAAGAGAAGAAAGGTACAACAGGTAAAATATGCTACTAGAGCCTTGGTCATTTCAGTAGCAGCGGTGAAATTGTGGAATGATTTGGTTGGCCAGCTGAGACTGATTAATGAGGATCAGAGATTTAAAAGGCTTTTAAAAACTCTTTTTGTAGAGGCCTTTGGTTTGTGAGAGTGAGAAGCAGTGGCTAAAGGGACAAAGAGGATAAAACATCATAGATCAGTATATTGTTTTAGTTTTTATATTTTGGATTTTATTGTCTTTTGTATGTATTTTGGAACCCGCTTAGGTTTAGGCGGGCTATATAACCCTTTTTATTTATTTATTTTTATATCCCGTCCTTCCTAGAGAGCTCAGAATGGGTTACACTTTAACAATCATAGTGTTACAGTATAACATTACATAGGGTTCCTCTTTAAACACTGCATGAGGTTACAGTTTAACCTTGCATGGGGTTGCAACTTTACAATCAAGTAGATGATACAGACAAGGTGTGCAGTTTATTTTTTATTTTAAATCTTTATTCATTTTCAAACTTACAGTAAGTGTGTCAACACGTTAAAACAGATTATCAATAAGTATATCACTTAATAAACATCAATAGTACAAATGATATTCTCTTATCTCCCACCCTTCCCACCACTTCCCATTATATAATCAAATACCTCGTACAATATGTACTAATAAAATTACCCCCCTCATATTTGAATCTATAAATTTAAAGGAAATAAATTTTCATCTAATCAGTACAATATTTTGTTAATGGCTCCCATACATCTTGAAATTTCCTATAGCATCCTCGCTGTATTGCAATAAATCTTTCCATTTTGTAAATATGACATAAGGAATTCCACCAGAAATTATAATTTAATCTACTCCAGTTTTTCCAATTGTACTTGATTTGTTGAATGGCAACCCCAATCATTATAAGTAATAATTTGTTATTATTTGAAGAAACTTGATTTTTTGCTATCATTGCCATACCAAACAGCACAGTATCATAAGACAATGCCACTGGACTATCTAATAGACAATTAATTTGGTCCCAAATTGATTTCCAAAAAGTCATAACAAATGAACAATGGAATAATAAATGATCTAAAGTCCCTGCTTCAAGATGACAGTGCCAACATTTATTAGACTTAGAGCTATCCAATTTTTGTAACCGAACAGGGGTCCATAATGCTCTATGCAACAAACAACAAAAAAAAAATGTTTGTGTCATAGATGCTGACACTGTACATCTCATTCTCCAAGGCCAAATTTGTGGCCATTAAGACGCAGAAATTTGATGCTTGATCTCAATGCTCCAAATGTCTCTCAGACCAGTGTTTGGTTTCCAGTTAACAATTTATACCACTGGGCAGCCTGGTGTCCCAGGAAGTCCACCTGAAAGCTAAGGTTTAAGGTGTGCAGTTTAAAAAATCTGTCTAATAATACAATCTAAACACATATGTTCTATGGAGATTAATCTAGCATAGCATAGACGTGACAGATAATACGTCAGTGTATGGGCATCATTGTTATATGGATGACCAACATCTACAACTATCAAATAATTTAGTTATGGTCTATAGATGAATCTTCAGAGGCAAATACAGAGAAAGAGGTTAGAGATAGTTTGAGTTTGAGTAGATAGGACTAGGCAAAGGTAGGTTTTTATAGCTTTCCTAAAATTTAGACATTCCTCAAGGGATCTGAAGTGTGGAGGTAGATTATTCCAAAGGTTTGGAAATGGGAGTAAGATCGTTTTTGAGCTGTTTGGAGTTGGAGGGCATGTCCTGGGTGTATGTGTAGGTGTATTTTACCTTGGGAGTGTAGCAGTCTCTTAGGAGTGTAGAGTAGAAGTTTGTTTGAAAAGTAGCTGGGTACAATGTGGAAGGATTTGTATGCTAGCACTAGTCCTTTGAAGATGCAGCATTTGGATATGGATAACCAGTGGACCAGAGGTTAGTGCTGGGGAGACAGGGTCATGGGTTTGTAAGATTTCAGTAGCCTGATTTCTGCTTTTTGAACTCGCTGGAGTCATTGGACGTTTTTTTGCTGTTAGTCCATTGGATAATGCGTTGCAGTAATCCAAGCAAGTGAGGACGAAGGTTTACAGTAGTTGGGTGAAATCTTGTTCAGTGAAGTAGTTTCTTATCTTCTGGAGCTGGTGGAGATAGTATAATGAAAAGGAGACCACATGTCTTAAGCAGTCGGAGTAGTTGGTTTAAGGAGGGGCAAGTATAAGTACATTTTTCTTTCCTGATCCATAGTAGTTCTGTTTTGGAGGCGTTCTGTTGAAGTTTGTTCAAGGCCAATTTTTTTATTTTGGATAAGCAGTTGTGTAGAGTTATAATTTCAGTGTTGTGATTTGTTCCTAGTGGTAGGTATAGTGAAATGTAGTTGGCGAAAGAGTGGATTTTTATTTGGTATTTTTGGGCTATGTCTAGGACCGGTCTGATGTAAAGAATGAAGAGTAGAGGGGATATCAGGGCCCCCTGTGGTGCTGTATATGTGATTTGTTTTGGTTTGGGTAGGTTGATGCCAAGTACCGTATTTTCTCGCATATAACGCGCGCGTTATACGTGGTTTTTATGTACCGCGCACACCCTTGCGCGTTATACGCGTGAGCGCGTTGTACAAAAATTTTTTTACATAGTTTCCCCCCCACGTCTGATTCACACCCCCCCCGCAGGACCGCTCGCACCCCCACCCCGAAGGACCGCTCGCACGCACTCCCACCCGCACCCACACCCCCACCCTGAAGGACCGCTCGCACCCCCACAGCCTCCCGACCCCCCCCCCATCATGTAGAAGCTCCTACCGGTGTCCTGCTGCTTCCTCTTGGCGGTCCCGACACGATCGGGGCAAGAGGGAGCTCAAGCCCTCTTGCCCCAGCCAACCGCGGCACCCCCGACACGATCGGGGCAAGAGGGAGCTCAAGCTCTCTTGCCCCCCTGACTCCCCGACACGATCGGGGCAAAAGGGAGCCCAAGCCCTCTTTCCCCGCCGACTCCCCAACTCCCCGACAATATCGGGCCAGGAGGGAGCCCAAGTCCTCCTGGCCCTGGCGACCCCCCCCCGCTAGTTGTTCGGGCCAGGAGGGAGCCCAAACCCTCCTGGCCACGGTGACACCCCTACCACCACCCCGCACTACATTACGGGCAGGAGGGATCCCAGGCCCTCCTGCCCTCGACGCAAACCCCCCTCCCCCCAACGACCGCCCCCCCCAAGAACCTCCGACCGCCCCCTCAGCCGACCCGCGACCCCCCCTGGCCGACCCCCATGACACCCCCACCCCCCTTCCCCGTACCTTTGTATAGTTGGCCGAACAGACGGGAGCCAAACCCGCCTGTCCGGCAGGCAGCCAACGACGGAATGAGGGCGGATTGGCCCATCCGTCCCAAAGCTCCACCTACTGGTGGGGCCTAAGGCGCCTGGGCCAATCAGAATAGGCCCGGGAGCCTTAGGTCCCACCTGGGGGCGGGGCCTGAGGCACATGGGCTCAACCCGACCATGTGCCCAAGGCCCCGCCCCCAGGAGGGACCTAAGGCTCCCGGGCCTATTCTGATTGGCCCAGGCGCCTTAGGCCCCACCAGTAGGCGGAGCTTTGGGACGGATGGGCCAATCCGGCCTCATTCCATCGTTGGCTGCCTGCCGGACAGGCGGGTTTGGCTCCCGTCTGTCCGGCCAACTATACAAAGATACGGGGAAAGGGGGTGGGGGGGTCGTGGGGGTCACGGGTCGGCTGGGGGGGCGGTCGGAGGTTCTTGGGAGGGGCGGTCGTTGGGGGGAGGGGGGTTTGCGTCGAGGGCAGGAGGGCCTGGGATCCCTCCTGCCCGTAATGTAGTGCGGGGTGGGGGTAGGGGGTCGCCGTGGCCAGGAGGGTTTGGGCTCCCTCCTGGCCCGATATTGTCGGGGAGTTGGGGAGTCGGCGGGGCAAGAGGGCTTGGGCTCCCTTTTGCCCCGATCGTGTCGGGGAGTCAGGGGGGCAAGAGGGCTTGAGCTCCCTCTTGCCCCGATCGTGTCGGGGGTGCCGCGGTTGGCTGGGGCAAGAGGGCTTGATCTCCCTCTTGCCCCAATCGTGTCAGGGGTGCCGCGGTTGGCTGGGGCAAGAGGGCTTGAGCTCCCTCTTGCCCCGATCGTGTCGGGGAGTCGGGACCGCTAAGAGGAAGCAGCAGGACACCGGTAGGAGCTTCTACATGATGGGGGGGTCGGGAGGCTGTGGGGGTGCGAGCGGTCCTTCAGGGTGGGGGTGCGGGTGCGGGTGGGAGTGCGTGCGAGCGGTCCTTCGGGGTGGGGGTGCGGGTGCCTGCGAGCGGTCCTTCGGGGTGGGGGTGAGAGCGGTCCTGGGGGGGGTGAATCGGACATCGGGGGGGGCATCAGGCTTTCAGGGTGGGGACAGGACTTCAAGGGGGAGAGGAGAGTCGGGCGGGCGAAAGGAGAGTCGGGGTGGCCAGAGGAGAGTCGGGGCGGGCGAAAGGAGAGTCGGGGCGGGCGAAAGGAGAGTCAGGCGGCGATGGGAGAGTCGGGCAGCATGCGCGGTATATGGGTGTGCGCGGTATATAAAAATTTCTGTACATAAATGTGTGTTTTTTGCGCGCTATACCCGTGTGCGCGTTTTACACGGGTGCGCGTTATCTATGTGAAAATACGGTAATACCCTTCTCTCACTTGCACTCCACAGCCCCTTTAATGGCCTCCTCCCTATGCACTCATTTATTTTGCTCTCTCCCTTTGTGCTCCAATCTTGCTTCTGGTGCCCCTCACTCATCCTCCCATCACAGCTTGGAGAAGGGGGGAGATGGAAGTAGTGAAAGGAAAGGAGCATTGTGGAACTGTAGGGTGCGGGTGTCAGATTTTCTTCCCAATCTTGGGGACTGATTTCCTGTACAGTAGAAAGTATCATTGCCTTTGTTTTTAGTCTTATCGCAGTCCTTTAAGAGGAGCCCTTAGCACTGCAAATTCTTGTTCAACCTGAGAATAAGTTTACAAAATGATGAAGTGCTAATAAGGACTTTGTGAATTACTTGATATAGCAGCGATTCCAAAACTTTTTACTATACAGTAATAGACTACTAAAATATTTTTCATACACCAAGGAACCCTCAATTTATAAATATGATCATATAGACATATTTTATAATCTAATTTATTGAGGGACCCTGAAGAGAGTTTAAGAAACCCTAGGTTTCTCAGAAACCCAGTTTGGGAATCCCTGCTCTTAATTAGGACAGATGAGTGGGACAGAATTGATGTTTCTGTTAGAGTAAACTTGTCATCATGCTATTGTTTTTAGCTACATGTGTCTGTGTGGTGGGAATTATTCAAATTTACTGGAATTTTGATGGATTGAAAAAAGAAAAGGATTAGAATGTGAGGACGCCGACGATATAACGATAGTCATTCCATGCAGTGCAGCTTTATCCAAAACTTTATGCTCAACTTATAGAGTTAGTGTTGAACTTGATGGAGTCCTGGATGCAGGAATTCAAATTGAAATTGAATCAAGACAAAACCAAATTTTTTTAATGTTTCCTCACAAAAGACAACCATTGAACCAATAATCAAGATCAATTCAACATCATATACAATAAGTCCAACAATTGAAATATTGGGAGTTGTTCTCAACCAATGTTTGTCCATGAGGAACCAGATAGATGCAGTGGTCCAAAAGGGATACTACACTCTATGGAAATTGCGCACCATCAGATCCTATTTTGAAGCTGGGTCTATTAGACTATTGTAATATAGTTTATATGATGAGCACTAAGAAAAATATGGCTAGACTGACTTTGGTACAGAATACGGCAGTGAGATTGGTTTACAGTTTGAAGAAGTACGATCATGTGATTCTTTATTATCGTGAGTTGCATTGGCTTCCTGTGGAGGCTCGCGTGATTTTCAAATTAGGATGTATATGCTACAAAGCTGCCTTTAGAGTAGCTCCATTATACTTAGTTGACAGGTTACTTATAATGTCACATAAGAATAGCAGAAAATCACATGCCCTTTTTACGTTTCCGTCAGTTAAGGGCTGTAAAAGTAAGAAATACCCTGAGCATATACTCTTATACCAAGCAGCTTACTATGATAAAGATTTTCGTCCACTGATACTCAAGTCTAGCTCTTATGAACACTTTAGAAAACTTCTAAAAACGTTTTTCTTTTCTAAATTCCTGACCAATTAGATTATCACATTCTTTTCTAATATAATTTGTGTCTTCATAACATAGCTTTTGTTAACCGCATTGAACTTATGGTTATGCGGTCTATAAATCTGTTGTTATGTTATGTTACTAGTCTAGAGGATTCCGGAGGGCAGACTACCAACCCCTGATATGGATAAAGGACAAAGTTCTCCTGTACATGTCTAGGTAGAGTTAACCAGACTGTGAATGAATTCTGGCTGAACATCTGGACAAAGTCAACCTTAATAGCCAGTCTAGGGTTATTCAGGCAAATTGGTCTGATTAATGTTTGGCATGCTATTCTATCTGCCTGAGATCTCCTGACATACTGTATTTGGCTGTCCAGCTCCAGATAAAAGCATTGCCTGGCCAGAGTGAAACTGTGCCCTTGGAAATACCTCAAACCTGCCTGTTTTATGGCAAATTACTTTTGTTAAGCAACTTGTAATTCATTGACAATGCTGCTGGGAGGGGGGGGGGGGGTATGGATTTCACTGACTGGGCTTTGTCCTGTTGTCTTCAGAAGATATCCTGAAAATCCTTTAAATTAGAACTCGTAGTAAATGATGGCTGAGAGAAACCATCTAGTCCACCCAATTATATTGATTACCTAACTGAGAATACATCCCAGATGGCAGTCACAGAATATGCAAGATTTCTTATCCAGGATGGTCTCTCTTTATTTTCCCCTTCATATGCTGCCATTTTAATATGCTTCATTCAATAAAGCTTTATGTTCTCTGGTCCTCAGTGGGCCACCACGCACTCAAACATTCTCATTGTGCTGGGCTTTACGCTCCCACTCGTCATTGGAACCAGAATACATTATCAATTTTTTAAATATTTTTAAATAACTAAGTGTAAATACTAAAAGTACTTAGCTTTTAGTAAGACGCTGTTCAGGGGTTTTTTTTTCACCATTACACCGACATGTTTCGCCCGTGTGAATCAATGGGCTTTATCAAGGTTCCCACTCCCTGTGAAATATAAAACCAGAAACCTAAGCTTCCACAATATATCATGTTTACTAACAGTTATATTCTCCAGCTAAGCTTTAATCAGATAAAAACTTTATCCCATATTTCCCCTCTCACCGCTTAAACCCCTCTCACTGCGTCAAAACGAAATGGCGGGGCGATTTTATTTTGTGTATTTTATAGGCTCCCGCCCCCGACGTCAGCATCCCCACAGAACTCAGGGTGATGACGTCAGACGCCGGAGCCAGTACATTTAAATAGTAAAACTGACTAATACCTTTAATAAAATAAATAAATTAATGAATGAAGCCTAGCTTTATTGAATGAAGCCTAGCAAAACTGTGAGATAACTTCTCCCAGTGGAGTTTGGAATATATGATATTGTCTTCATTCTAATTTATCTTATCATATTAGTGCTGGTGTCGCCATTTTAATATGAACATTATACAAGATCCCTCTTAGTTTTCTCTGGCACCTACCTTCTCCATTCTTAACCACAAGACTCTACAATTCTCTAATTAACTAGAAATGTTAACATAGTCACTGTACAAAGGTTCCCTGTATAACCTGCTGACAGACATAGCTAAGGGAGAGTTTGCATTTCTGCTATGACTTCTAGTTAATTACAGATCCTGCAGAGACCAACTGCTGGTTTGATACTATCCACACAATATATGTTAAATAGCTTCTGAATTCCTCGCATAGCCTGCCAGACAGACCCAACTAAGCAAACACCTGTGTCTCCACTTGGATTTTTATTAATTACAGAACATGTAGCCTGCTAGCCAGACCCTGCTGCCGGTCAGTTCTACCATTGCAGCCTGTCAGCACCCTGGGCACATAAATGCCTGTGTTATCACTAGGATGTTGATATTGCTTAATAAACATATATTAAGGCGCTAAACTTTTCACGCAGCTCACTTAAGGTAAAATTACAATATAGTCTTTATATCACAATACCTTAAGCAGGTTATTCACAGACCTGGGTGCTACTGCGTGTATTTGACTTTCACACGCAGCACCAAAATCATCTCAAACTATTATAAATATACTTTTAGATATACTTTAATTTAATTAATTACATTAAATTAATTTTAATTTAGTATAAAGAAATACTCATCTTAGTCAACGTGGCTAGAGGATAATATTCTGACATAGGACTATGCTTCGCCGAAGCTGTTTCATGGAAGTTCCCCCTTAATCTGCTGGTTCCATGTTTACCGCATCACTATATTTAGTCAGGCTTAATAATCACATTCTGGTAGCCCCAACATTTACTTCCAAACCAGGCAAATAGAAAATTTGGACCTTTTACTTGCCACATCTGGATCAGATGAATTCACTGTACTGGTTGACTTCTCTTTTACGTTCTCTGTCACCGCACTGAGAAAACAGAAGGTAGAGCTTAAGTTGTGTGCAACACCATTAGAGCAGTACAGAGTTCTGGTAGCCAGAACAATTCTGGAGAACGTGCAGTCTTCGTTCATCTGTTTTCCTGCTATTTCTATTCTGCTACTCTGCAGTTTCTGAGCAGATTATAGACAAAATTCAAAACAATACATCAACCTCATCCCCTTCCTTCAGAAATATAAAACCACGCCTTCTTATACAACCTTGCTCAGATTAAGCCCAAGGTTTTTTTTTTTTGAGTGGGTTGGAACAGCTCTAGGATGGACTTTTCTGGAAGGGTCAGAATCTTTTAGGGGTTGAAATAGCCTTTGATTGGACCAAGATGAAAATAATCCAGACTGAGGCCATGTTGCACATGACCTCTAGGACCATTTTGAAGTTTTCCGTCAGAGGTCAAGTCCTGCCAGCTGAAGAGTGGATCTGTCCAATGGAGAGAGATCAAGTCCAGTATTTCTGAATTATTAGATATCAATGACATTAAAAAGATGGCATATAAAAACCAGCATAGTCTGTCTAGTTTGCCCAGCAAGGTGGCTAGAGTCCTACCTGCCACTATATGTAGAACAGTGGTCTCAAACTCAAACCCTTTGCGGGGCCACATTTTAGATTTGTATGTACTTGGAGGGCCTCAGAAAAAATAGTTAATGTCTTATAAAAGAAACTAGTGTTTAAGCCCGTTACATTAACGGGTGCTAGAATATATGCCTGTCTGTCTTTGTTTATTTATGTCTCTCTCCCTGCTCCTGTCTCTTCTTCCTTTCTTTCTGACTCTCTCCCTTCTGTTACTTTTCTCTCTCTCTCCCTGGCACCCTTTGTCTGTCTCTCTGGTCCCCTGTCTGTCTTTATTTCTGTCTGTCTCTCTCCCTGGCCTCCTTTGTCTGTCTGTATTTCTTTCTGTCTCTCTCTAGTCATTAAACCCGTTACATTAATGGGTGCTAGAATATATGTGTCTGTCTTTCTGTCTCTCTCTCTCCCGCTGTGTCTCTCTCTCTCCCTGGCCACCTTTCTCTGTCTATCTTTCTGTCCCTCTCCCTGCCCCTGTGTCTTTCTTCCTTTCTTTTTGTCTCCCTCCCTCCCGCTGTCTGTCTGTCATTATTTCCCTCCTTTTCCCTGTGCAGCAGCATGTTCACCCCATTTCCCTGTGCAGCAGCAAAAGCATTTCCCTCCCCCCCCCCCACTTTCCTTTGCAGAAGTAGTAGTGGTATTTCCCTTTGCCGCACAATTGATAGAATAATGTACAGGAATTGGGGCTGAGTACAATACATTTGCAACACTTCTTCTGCAGCAAATTAGATAAAATAAAAAAAGCCAAATACATACACGGTAATTTAACAAAGCCATGATACTAACCAGAAGTTAAGAGGTTAAAAGGAAAAAATAGATTGTCTATTAGTGTAAAATTGGATTAGTATCTCTATGTTTGACATTAAGATTATAATGATATAAAAGTATGAAATTCAACGACAACGCTTTTTACCAGGCAGTGCGAGAAGTATCCGGTGGAACGTTAAGGTGGGCCTGCTTCGATCATGTGGAAATACAGAGCGAGTTCCCACAGGCAGAGCTGAGATTGCACTCTAAGCTAAGCAAGTGATAAAATTATTAAGCAGGGTTGTATCTCCCTTGCTGGCCCTTTTCGGAGGGTTGGAGAACAAATCAGCTGCGTTAGGGTGATTGCACTGTAAGCTAGACAAATGACAAAGTTAATTTAGAAGGGTTGAATCTCCCTTGATGGCCCCTCCAGGTCCCTGTGAAGCAGTAGCAGCATTTTCCCCCACCCCCATTCCCTTCTCTTAAGGCAATCTGGCCTGTTCCGTTTGGCCCCTCCCCCTTCCCTTCGCGTTCTTGTAGCTGGAGTCCTGTTCTTTTTCAGCCCCCCTTCCCTTCCCGCGGGCTGGCCTGCTGCGGCCGAAGGTTTTTTTAAAGTTTAAAAGTGCCAGCGGCGGATCCTCTCATGATCCCCGCCAGCGTCGGAAGCCTTCTCCGACGCTGGTGCAGGCTCGTGAGAGGAGCCGACACTGCAGCTTGAGAGGTGGAGAGCAGGGAGTCCAGCGCTGCTGGCCAGTTTGACAAAGTGAGGATGAGAGGGGGGAATTGCTGCCGAAACCGCTATGTTAGACGGAGTGAGGTGAAGAGGGGGGGGTCACTGGCATGTTCCCTGTCTCCGTGTTGCAAACGTCGGCCGTGAAGTGCAAGGGAGACGGAGCCGGCAAGACTGCACATCACCTGCGAGAGAAGGACCGTTGTATGCGCACATGCGCATTCTGCCGACTACGGAACTACAGATCAGGCAACACGGTGGTAGAGTGCGCATGCGCGCTTAGCATTTTATTATATTAGATGACAATTTTGCAAGAGGTTAAATTCTTTATAGTTTATAAGTCTTTCCTTTTGGCTAAGTCTTAATAATGATCAATAAACTGTTTTATTTTACTTTTGTGATTTTGATAAACATACCGAAAGCCTCAAAATAGTACCTGGCAGGCCACAAGTTTGAGACAACTGGTGTAGAGCATACAGATTGCATTCTTTATTTCTTTGTTTAGGATTGTGCCTGCCTCTCCGTGCAGATACACCTCTTTGTGCAATTTGTTTTTCTTTCAGCCCATCTTCTTGCTTAAGAACACAAGCATTTGAGTATATATGGTAATAGAGGTGACAGACATACAAATCTTGCCTCATGCATATTCATTAGGGATATCTGGCTGGGGATTCCCCAGAACAGGTTTAAGAACCACTGCTCTATTCCACACCTTTTTGAATTCTGTCACTGTTTGTGTCCCAATCACCTTCACTGGGAGAGCATTCCAGGTATCCACCACACTTTTCATTAAAGATGTCAAACCTGTGAATAGCTTACTGACCTTATCAGACTAGGAATATCTTAGTGATGCTTTTGCAGAGGGTTTTTGAAATGTGAAACACTTTTAATATGTACATATATGATGATTTTAAAGCATAGGCAGCGGAACGCTTTTTTGTTAGAGGAGGGCCCGCAAGCTCTGCCCCAGACCCTGCTCCCATAATAGTACTAATTATAATACCAATTTTTCCATTCATTTTTCATATATACACACAATATAATCTTATTAACAATACTTAATGGTTAACCACAAAATTAAACTACGCAAAGCACACTGTATGTTTCTCAACATTCATTTCTACCAGAACACCTGGCCTTGGTCACACATGCAGAACATAGATAACCCCTATACAAATACAGGACCACAAACTAAAAGTACTAATATATAAGTATCATGAAAAGCGTTTAATCAAATAATATAATAAACTTGAAACTTGAAACTTAATATATGTAAGATGCAAGACTCTGCATACAGTACAACCTCCAGAGAAATAGAAACAAATGCATTTCTTCCTGAACAGTGCTAAATATAGACAGTAGATGTAATTTCTCAAATCTGACACAATTCAATCACTAAATTGAAAATAAAATCATTTCCCCTACCTTTGTTGCCTGGTGATATTGGTTTTCAAACCATCTTTCCTAGTCTCTGGCTGCACTTCCTTCTGTCTGTGCTCTTAACTGTATATCCAGGGCCATCTTATCCATTTTCTGTTTTTCTCTCCTTCACTTTCTGCCATATATCCATCTTTAGTATTAACTTTTAACATTCAACTTTCTTCCATTTTTCTGCTTTCTTCTCAAAATCTACTTTTCCATGCCTTCCCTTCCCATCTATCCATGCGTACAGGAGCCAATCAAGAAGCCACTCAGTGCTGAGCAGGAGTGCCAAAGTGCGCTCCTGCTGGTTGTAGCTCAGTGGCAGAAGAAACGCTTTTCCGCAAGTAAAAACAGAGCCTGACGGGTTAGGAGGGAAGGGGGCTGGGGCAGTGCTCATTGCTGCTTTGCGGCAGAAAAAAAACCAATTTTGCAGATGAAGAACCTGACAGAGGTTGGGAGGAAAGGGGGCTGGGAAAGTACCAATTTTGGGGGAGGCCATGGCCCCTGTGCCCCCCCCCATTCCAATGCCTATGATTTTAAGAACATTAGAAAAGCCGTGCTGAATCAGACTACAGTCCATCAAGCCCAGCATCCTGCCTCCAACAGGGACCGGGCTGGGTCACAAAGACTCATCAAATCCTAAAACCTAGTCCTATTTTCCAAAGCTTCTTTCCAGGGATGCTCAGAAATCTTTTTAGTAGTTGGGGAAGGAGATGGCTGAAAAGGGGGAGGGGGGGGAGAAAACCTGAATGGACAGGTATAAGGTCACTATGAGTGAGGAGCAGATGACCTCTCACTTTTTGACACACACATCAGTTCTAAGTTCTGTCCTTTAAGCACACACCAGGAAACCCTTCAGCGTTTTGTTTGGGGTTTTTTTTTCCTTGTCTTAATCTTCTAACAAAAGACTTAAAAAAGGAATGTACATAGCTAGTTTGTAAGAATTAAAAAAAAAAAAAAAAAAGGCGAGAGAAACCCAGCTTATAAATAGATAGCAAAGTCTAAGAAAAAAAAGTTCTGGGACAACAAGAGTGTAGCATTGTGTGCAGGAGATGCTGATTGACATTAATTAGGAGTGGGTGATGTGAGGCAATGAAAGAGAAAATTCTCTCTGCGGTACTCCCTGGCTTTCCATAAAGCAGCTGAAAGAGTGGAGCAGGGTAGGGGGAAGGAACCTCATTCTCTCTCCTGGGAACAATAGTGGGAGTTAAACACAAACAGGTTGGAGTGTCACTTAAGGTTCTGGGAGTACAAACTCTCTTTGCTCTTCTACCACCAGCCCGCTTCTTTCTCTCTCTCCCTTTTCACACCTTGGAAGCAGAATGCGTTGCTTAAATAATATAACGCAGCAGATTGCAGTTTCTGGCAGGAAAATTGCCTTGAAAGTACTTTGGCTTTATTGCTTTTGATGTTTTGAACTAATGCATTTTGTGTGGAAAAGGGGCAGTTTAGCTTGTGAGTCTGAGAGGGCAGTTAACATGTTCAAATAACACTTAAATAGCACTGTTAAATAACTGTGCTTAATATGGCCCTAAAATAATACTGTCTTAAAAAAAAAAAAATTGGCATCAAGCGAGTAGAAGGGATGAAGTCAGGCCCCGATTCTCAAAATTTACCATGCCTTAAATGTTCTTCACTAAACCAGTTCTATACTGGTTTAGTGTACAAGCATTCTAGCTTCCGATGCACAAGATGGCTCTTTTCCATGCCCCATAGCAGCCTCCGAGAATAGTATGGAAATGGAAGTACAGCAAACTCATTAATATTAAAATGAGTAATAATAAAAAAATATATATATATATTATAATGAGCACTCCGGTAGGTCTGGAGGTGGTGATAGCATTGAATGTGTACGTGTTAAAAGCATATACCAGCAGGTCTGGGGCTGTCGATTGCATGAGAGGTGGAAGTAGAAAAAAAACAAAACATTGATTATACTTTTATAAGGTTGGGGGGGGCATAAAATAAAGCATATATATCTTGCTATATGTATGTGTTAAAAGCATGTCTCAGGCGTGTGTGTTAACGGCGTGTCTCAGCTGCATTCATTAAAACCGTATACCGGCAAGTCTGGGATTGATGATTGCATGAGGTGGAAGTTTTTTTAAAAAAACAAAAACCCAACATTTGCATGGTTTGCTGGTATTCTCCCCCCCTCCTCCCACCACCAATGGCGCTTATGATGTGGGCTTATCATGCATTACAATAAGGCACACCTATTTTATGTGCCTGCGATGTAGCTTTTTCTGGCGCTAGCACACATTTACTGTATATACTCGAATATAAACCAAGATTTTAGGGGCAAAAAATGGCCCAGAAATGGGGGTCTCAGTTTATATTTGGGTCAGTGCTGACCTGCCCCTCTCCTGAACCTGTTGCAGGTTTCTGCCGGGCCTGCCATGAGACCTGGTGGTCCAGCGGTGGCCGGGAGAGGAGGAATCTTTCCTGCCTCCTGTCCTAGCCGATTCTAAGAATTTTTACCTCCCTCCCACCTCCCTCGCATACCTTTAGTATCCCTGGTGGTCCACCTGTAAATCGCGGCAGGAATGACCTTCCTTCGCTCCTGCCCGTGTAGAGCCACTAGCTGATTGGCTGCCACGAGTTCTTGTGGGATCGCAAGAACTCATGGCAGCCAATCAGCTAGCGGTTCTGCAAAGGCAGGAATGAAGGAAGGTCGCTCCTGCCCATGCAGAGCTGCTAGCTGATTGGCTGCCACTAATTCATGGCTGGACCACCAGGGATACTAAAGGTACACGGGGGAGGCAGGAGGGAGGTAAAAATTTTAGAATTGGCTTGGACAGTTGGCAGGAGGGATCCCTCCTGTCCTGGCCACTGTTGAACCACCAGGATGCTAAAGGTACACGGGGGAGGTGGGAGAGAGGTAAAAATTCTTAGAACCGGTTGGGACAGGAGGCGGGAGGAATCCCTTCTGTCCTGGCCACCGCTAGACTAGCAGGTCTCACGGCAGGCCTGGTGGAAGCTTGCAAGTCATCGGGAGGGAGAGGGGACAGGGTGCAAAACCTGGCAGGTAGGGAGACGGGCAGGGGAGGGAGGGAGTAAGGTGACTGGATGCAGAGCCTGGCAGAGCAGCAAGGGAGGGGGAACAGGGTGCAGAGCCTGGCAAGTCACTGCACTTGAATATTAACCCCCTGGTTTATATTTGACAACCTTTTTTGGGGGGGAAATGTTTACCTCTGTTTATATTTGGCTTGGTTTATATTCAAGTATACTGTATGCCTCTTTCCATGCACTATTATGAGCATGTGTCAATCGCTTTCTCCAACGACTGATCAGTTGGAATTCCCATGGACCTCATTTGCACGTGAAATTTTTTGAGCATCACTTGTCGTTTAGAAATTGGAAAATTTACCAGCACTACAATGGCTCACAGGGTTTTAAAGGGGACTTTTGAGCATCAGACCCTCAGTGTTGAAAGTGGATGGATGTGCATTCTGTTGTTTTAAATGACTGCCTGTGAAAGATGTTAGGTCAAGGCCATTGGTGTAGAGATTTCTGTATTTGCTCATGGCGATGGTGGGGTGAGAGAGATTTATCTGCCAGCCAGGGTTAGCATAACTGTTAGGTAAATTAGCAGGTTGCAATTTTGTGTGTGTGTGTGGAAAGCAAGCAGCAACTGTATTCAAGGCAAAATAATAGGTATTGAAAGCTGCACAAAATGCACAGAACCATTAGCACATAGTTTTAACCATTGGGAGGGGGTGGGCACTTTTCAAATAGTTTCTTTACCTGAATAAAATGGGTTTTGGAAGTTAGCCTCCTATTGTAAATATACAGTATATAAAAATTTAGTATGATAGGTATTTAGTGCAGGATTGTTTTGGTAAGGTTTGAAGGGAGATCCAGGAAACTACAGACCAGTGTGTCTGACTTTGGTACCGGGAAAGATGGTAGAGGCGCTGATAAAGGACCACATTATCGATCACCTTGACGGACACAAACTGATGAGGACCAGCCAGCACGGCTTCAGCAAAGGAAGATTTTGCTTGACAAACTTACTGCACTTCTTCGAAGGAGTATATGGGCAGATAGACAAGGGTGACCCAGTCGACATCATATATCTAGATTTTCAGAAAGCGTTCGACAAGGTTCAGCATGAACGTCTACTTTGAAAAATTGCGAGCCATGGAATCAAGGGTGATATACTCATGTGAATTAAAAACTGGTTGGTGGATAGGAATCAGAGGGTGTGGGGTGAATGGATAATATTTGGACTAGAAAAGCATCACGAGTGGAGTGCTGCAGGGTTCATTGCTTGGGCCTGTGCTCTTCAACATATTTATAAACAACCTAGAAATTGGCACGATGAGTGAGGTGATTAAATTTGCGGACAGTACAAAATTATTCCGAGTAGTGAGGACACAGAAGGATTGTGAAGACCTACAAAGAGACATAAATACGCTTGAGGAATCAGCCACGAAATGGCAAATGAGGTTCAACGTGGAAAAGTGCAAGGTGATGCATGTCGGTAACAAAAATCATATGCACGAATACAGGATGTCCGGTGCTATACTCGAAGAGAGCCCCCAAGAAAGAGACTTGGGAATACTTATAGACAAGTCAATGAAACTGTCCGCGCAATGCGCGGCGACGGTAAAAAGGGCAAATAGAATGCTAGGAATGATTAAGAAGGGGATCACAAACAAATCTGAAAAGGTTATCATGCCGTTATACCAGGCCATGGTACGCCCCCACCTGGAATACTGCGTCCAACACTGGTCGCTGTACATGAAAAAGGACATTGTACTACTCAAAAGGGTCCAGAGAAAAGTGACAAAAATTGTTAAGGAACTGGAGGAGTTGCCGTACAACGAGAGGCTAGAGAAACTGGGCCTCTTCTCCCTTGAAAAGAGAAGACTGAGAGGGGACATGATCGAAACATTCAAGATATTGAAGGGAATTGACTTAGTAGAGAAAGAGAGATTGTTCACCCTCTCCAAGGTGAAGAGAATGAGAGGGCACTCGCTAAAGTTAGAAGGGAAAAGATTCCGTACAAACATAAGGAAGTTCTTCTTCACCCAGAGAGTGGTAGAAATCTGGAACACTCTTCCAGAGGCTGTTATAGGGGAAAACACCCTTCAGGGACTCAAGACAAAGTTGGATAAGTTCCTAATGGAATAGAACATACGCATGTAGGGCTAGACTCAAATAGGGCACTGGTCTTTGACCTAAGTGCCGCCGTGTGAGTGGACTGGTGGGCACGTTGGACCGCTGGTTTGACCCAGCAGCGGCAAATCTTATGTTCTTATGTCAAGTTGTCAAGTTATCAAAATCCCAACCCAGTCCAAGCCGTTGGGTTTTCAGGATATCCAAAATGAATATGCACAGGGTTACCAGACGTCCGGATTTCCCCAGACATGACCAGGGGTCTGGACGGCTTTTCAAAACCCAGCTCTTTGTCCAGGTTTTGTAAAGCTTGGAACAAATCACTGTCGGGCAGGAGGGCATCTGCACATATGCGGATGCCACGCGATGATGTTACGTGCATGTCATCATGTCACATCTGCGCATGCGTGGATGCCCTGCCCAATGAGAGTAGGCAGCGGGGGGGGGGGGGGGGATGGGGGAGCGAGACTGGGGCGTAATGGGGCAGGGATGGGTGGAACTGGTGGGCTGGGGGGGGCAGGTCTAGGGGTCTGGATTTTCCAAACAGAAAATCTGGTAACCCTAAATATACATGAGATACATTTGCAAACAATGGAGGCAGTGCATTGAAATATCTTATGCATATTCATTGTGGACATCTCAGAAACTCATCTATCTTGGGATTTACTGAGGACTGGGTTTTGTAACACATGTATAGAGGGCCTAATAACCTTGCACTTTACCAGTCCTACAGACTCCCTCCCCCCAATACTTCCGCTCTATGCTTATAGGAGGAGGTCTGTGATATGGAGAACAGTTTAGTGCCCCCTCCGGGCCTGTTTGGTTCCTTGTTCATCCGCTGACACTGATAGCCAGCATGTCAATTCCGGTGGTGCAAGGATCTTGCCAGTGGGAACCAGGACTCGTTCATTTTATACATGCTACTTTCAGTCGCAGGCAAACCTGACCTGCTATAGGCAGGGGAGGATTAAGTCTTTGAGGGCCCCTAGTCACACAATAATAAAAATAATAATAACTTTATTCTTCTATACCGCCACAATCTTGCGACTTCTAGGCGGTTTACAGTCAAGAGAGCTGGGCATTCATCGAGTTACAATATGCAGATAGTCAGAGGAAATACAGAGTACAGAAACTTTAAGAAAGCGAAAAATAAAATATACAGTTTGCTAAGAAATTTCCGAGAGGACCTGTTTGAGAGAGGTCGGGAATTACAAAAAATACAGCGAATATTACAATATACAGTTTGTTGAGAATTTTCAGAAGGGACTTTTTTAGATGAAAGGTCCAGAAATTACAAAATATAGTTTGATTAGGATTTCAGAGGGGGTATATTGGGAAGACGAGAAAAGAAAAAAGAGTTCGGTGCAGATTCTGTTTAGGGGCCCCCTAGCCACGCCACGCCCATGCCCCACCCACACCACGCCCCCCTGCGTCGCCCCATTTATTTACCTGTTTTCTTATTTACTTTTTTATTTCCACTTGTATTTCTTTTTTTCTTTTATTATAAAATTCAAAACAAACAACAAAGATTATCATACCAGTGCCAGTGTAAAGTTTTAGTTCTTTGCAAGCCCCAAACATCTCTGAACAAATCCCCCTTTCATTCCCACCTACTTGCCCAGGACTTTAACTCAGAACCCTTTCCTAATGCATATAAAAGTGCTCAAATCCATTGTACAGCAGTAATACTATTACATTACATTAGAGATTTCTATTCCGCCATTACCTTGCGGTTCAAGGCGGTATCTGAAACATAAGTCTATATTAATAACAAAGTTTGCAACTCCTCTCAACTGCCTCACTCTGTCGTCCAACTTTAACCCATATGTATGTATAAACAACCAAATCTGTAACTCCTCTGGTACGTTCCACTCCATGTATGTTAATTTGTAACAAAACAACAAGGCAATCGGTCCACCAAAGAATCCAACGTGGAACAAAAGAAGATTGGCAGACAACAAGGAGATTCAAATCAGGTTTATTTTTCAAGGCGCTCCCAGGAATCATGCCTGTTGCATTTCGCCCGACAAGGCTGGTCAACGCTATCAGAAAACCATGTCTTTCATACACACAGGATACAGAGCCACCCTCACCCTGTATGGAATAAGTAATCACAAACTAAACCCCCTCCCTTCTTCTTTTTTTTTTTTTTACAAAAGCACAGAAGAGGTTTTTAGCACTGGCTGGCGGCTGAATGTTCTGCGCTGTTCTGACGATCATAAGAATTCTATGACCACCAGATCAGTGCAGAGCATTCACCATGCTGGCTTGTGCTACAAATCGAAGGAATGGTACAAATTGAAGAAACAGTGGTGCATATCCCCCAATACTGAACAAAATATTAAGATAGCAGATGTAACAAATATAAAACAAAAAATTGAAAATAAGATCATTACATTACATTATGGATTTCTATTCCGCCATTACCTTGCGGTTCAAGGCGGAATCAAGAGAAAATACATAGAAAAGGGCTATTTAAAAAAAAAAATGCATCCAAACTGATTTGGAAAGAGGAGGAAAAAAGATGGCAGGAAACATATTGTCATTGGAGTAGGATTATGAAGAGATACAGAAAGAACCCACTTAGATTCTTATGAACCAACCTTTGGCAGTCTCTCTAAGGGCAAAGAAACAAACATATATAGAAACCCCAAGTTTATTATGTAAATGACTTAAAAAAAAAAAAATCCACTAACTGAGGGAGAAATTACATTATGAAACTGCACTCTGTCTAAAGATAGCGTTCCGGATCCATGTATCTCTTCAACATAAACACACATTCACTAGACACAGCGCATAACATCATAAAACATACTTATAGATTATCCTCGACGACCTGAATGACCCCTTTTAATCCTCAGAATACAACCCTAAAGTAATTTTCAGTAGCTACCAAGAGTAGCTACCAAGAGTTGACCCTATCATCAAACCCCCCCCCCCAAAAAAACACTATAGAAGATAATAATAGTAATAATAATTAGGAACCCACTTTTCCTTGCCCTATAATGAGCCATAAAAAATGCTTCAATAACAGCTGAACCTCGTATGTGTGTATTTAATGTATCTTATGGACACAGATCCACATCTCTACAAGAGCGTTTAGATGACAGGTAGGGGGCGATTTATACACTTAAATAAGAGTGTGCTTCTTTTTCTCTTACCCACCTCAGTCCCGGTCTCCAAAACTTTGCATTTTAGCTCTGAAACCGAAAATGGAACTTTTATTGCACTTTTCACTTTTAATCCGGTAGGATGAAGCGAGCACACCACCTCGGACAAACAATAGCCAAAGCTTCCTTCTGACGCGCCCCAGCGCCCCAGCACCGCTTGGAAAATTCCTTTCTTATCCGCGTTCCTTATCTTACTTTCCTTCAATGGGGGAGGGGGGTCCGTTGCCGATCGGTCCGTCGATGGGGGGGGCCCGCGTTGGCGATCGATGCTGGGGGGGCCCATCGCTGTTTGAAAAAAAAAAAAAAATACCCTCCTTCATCGGGTCCCCCTGACCATTTCGGGCCCTAGGCACATGCCTACTGGGCCTATTGGTTAATTCGGCCCTGGCTATAGGTTTGTTTGGTCTTTGCTCCCCTTCACCTATTCAGATGTGCGATTGAATAAGAACATTTAAAGGGATGGAGAGAAAAACAGCACAAACCATTGTTTTCCAGGTTCCCCCTTTCCTTCTCTTACTCATATCATGTGGATATTAAAGTATTTTAAAGTGTATAATGATGAAGAAGGCACAACTAAGTTCAAACCCATTTTCCCTGCTTAAGCCTAATTTTTGCTGGCTGTTTCAATAAGCATTTAGTGGCATGACTCTTCTAGTTTGCGTCTTGAGCCTTGGTTTGTGATATAAGAGAATGGAACAGACAGCTGCTTTACAATTATGCAAATAAGCATTATGTTTCCTGAGCAGTGTGCAAAGTCAAACCATCATGCCCACCCCTTCAAATCAATCAGACGTCAGATCTCCCTAGATCTGTTTTATAATGAGGGGAAGCCAACATTCTGTTTCTTTTTCTTTTTTTTTTAATTTCTTTATTGAGTTTTAGAAAATATAAAGCAATGTACAACATACATATCAAGCTATCCAATAAAGAGGATGAAGTATAAACCACCAAATAACAAACCAGAATGAAGTTTACTTATACCATTCAGTACTATATAAAGAAAACCCATCCCCCCTCTCTTCCACCCCTCCACCCACCTTTAAGGGTCCATCTAGATTCTACAAATCCAACAGCAAATATATATCAGTGGGAAGGCTCCACAAACCTGTAAAACTAACATAAGATAAAAGGATGCTATTGAGCATCCTTCCAGGAGATGTATGGGTCCCAAATTTTATAAAAGGCCACCAGTCGGCCTGATTTTAATACAGTTTATTTGGTCATCAGGAAGATAAAATCCAATTTGTGGAGCACTGCTGCCATGGATGGGGCGAAGGAGTTCTCCACACTCTGGCCAAGACCAGCCTAGCCTCCACAAAAATATGGGAGGCCAACTGATGGACCAAGGGACGAACCCCAGGCAAGCGTTCATGCAAAAGACAGCATTCCGCCCACCCAGGGTACGGCTCTCCTGTAATCTGCTGCACCACAGCATAATTCATTCCAGAAGCATGCTCGTAATCCAAAGCACTCATATATCAAAGCGAATTTCCCCATAGGAGGTAATGGAAACTCGGACGATTCATTCCACATCCCAAAAACTGGCTGGTGTGAGGGAGAAATTATGCACGTAAGATGTGATACTGCGGCTCCTTTAACAGTGCAAGCCAGAGAGAGAGAAAGAGCAGTGGCAGAGGAGCGCCGTGAGTAGCCGCTGCTTTCATAAATCCATGAGGGTGCCTCACTCATCCCAAAGTGACACCGGGGTTCCCTGCTCTTCTTTGCTACAGGCTATTAGGGGTTTCTGGAGGAGGGGGGAGGAAGGGAGCCTGGCGCTGCATCACTCAAGAACAAAAAAAAGGAAAACCAGAGGACTTGAGTCTGCAACTTGCAAGCATAAGACGAGCGTGGACAGGAGAGGAAAGCTGGAAGCTGAAGGCCGGAAAAAAGGAATGATAAAAAATAAAGTGACCCCCCACCCCCAGGCTGCACCTTCCCCCCCCCCCCCCTAGTCC
Organism: Geotrypetes seraphini; assembly: GCF_902459505.1. Lineage (NCBI taxonomy): Eukaryota > Metazoa > Chordata > Amphibia > Gymnophiona > Dermophiidae > Geotrypetes > Geotrypetes seraphini. The sequence continues at coordinate 193,728,244 of NC_047085.1, forward strand.
CCCGCACTCTGCAGCCTCCTCGAGAGTTTTCTTTCTGTTGCCTGGTGCTCTAAAACTTTTCTGCTGCCCCTGGGTCTCACTCTTATGGTCTGCTTGTTCACGCATGCGCTGCGCTTAATATTGTGCGTGATCAACGTGCGTGCGTGAGGCGTGCATACACGCTCGTTTTGCAAGACAACGCTAATTTTGCGAGCTAAAAATTGCTGGGCTGTTTTGTTCATCTTGCAAAACACTCGCAAACTGAGATTTGACTGTACTGAGTTCCAAAACCTACTAATTTTTGGACAGGCCCACCAAATATGGAACATAACACCCTGGTCACCACAGTTTCGCCAACAGGCTCCATCGCCCAGATTGAACCAGGCTCAGAGACAGACTGGTGTATAATACCTGCAGAACAACATCTTAGGCCCATTTTCTCTTAGAGTGCTATCTATAGATACATTAAGCAAAGAAGAAAGGCTTCGGTCCCACTGCTGGTCTGTGAAAGTTATCTGAAGGTTCTTCTCCCAACACTGTTAGTATTTGCTCAGTGTAGTTCACCAAGGCCAAATAAATCCTGGATACCACTCCCTTTCTGTGTCCCCTATACAATGCTTTTTCTAAATTTGTTTCAGCCAGGGTCAAATTATCAGTCACATGGTGGGTCAAAAATGTACATTTCTGTGTGTATCGAAAAGAATCACTCACTGGGAGACCATACTCCCCGTCATAGCTGCACGCATTGTAGGCCTCGCCTCTGGTGTGCAGGCAAAGCCCGAAAGATCCAAAGTCGGGACTTTGCTCATCAAAGTTGGATGATGGATGCACCACTTAACGAAAGGCACCGCTCGGTGGAAAGGATTGCTGCAGTAACTGCTATAAACACGCTCTATTGGCGAGGGTAGCCTGGAGCTACTCTCTCATGCGGCTATCTTGATTGGTGCCTTCGCCACGCCTCCCAACATTCTGTTTCAAATTGAGTTCTATAGAAGTCACTCAGATTAAGAAGACTTCCTTAACTGTTGATCAGGGGATTTAATTTAGGAACTATGGTAGTTCGTACCCTGGTCCCCTTGTCTCTCTCACCACCAGCCCTCTACCATCTGCCCTCTCAGCCCACCGTTCCTTGAGACACCCACTCCCTCTCAAGACCACCTCTTAACCCTTGTCTATAAGGCTCTCTCTTTCAATGCATCCCCACTTGCTTATGTCATCTATCTTACTCTCCTTGCACCTGATTAATTTTCTTTCGAGCCTCTTGACCCAGCTATGTAATCCTCTGGCTGACTCCATGCTGAAATTTGATTGGCTGGTGCTGGCAGGTTCTGCCAGACTACAGAACCCTGCGCAATGAACCTGCCAAAAGTGAAGCTAGCTGACAGAGGAGGCAAATATAGGTGAAAGCTGCCACTGTTATAGAATGAAAGAATTGGGGTGGGGGTGGGGACCTTGGTTGGTTTCTTGCTGTTACTGAAATTAAAATGCCATGACACACTGTATGAGACCATATTGTATGCAAGTACATTTGCTAAATATTCATTGTTGATAGTCTATTATCCAGAGTAATGTGTGGGCTTTGCTGAGAATGCGTGTGCTGTAGCCTTATACCTACCGGTGTGATATTACACCATATCAACCCCAACTATTCATCTTTCTAAATGGACAGCTTACGTCTTTTCTGTTTGGCTGTGCAGTACACCCCCGATATTCGTGGGGGTTCCAATCCAGGAACCCCCGCGAATGTTGAAAAACCATGAATACGTTTTTTAGCAGGGGAGATAGGAGAGGGCAGCTGGAGCGCCGACAAGTGAAGGAAATCACTCGCGGTATGCTCCGACTGCCTCTTCCTGTACTAAAGTCGGGCCTCACCAATCAGGAGCTGCGTGTCCTCTCCGCTCCGGATGTCCTCTCCTGCCCGGTCATTCACGGTCAGAAAATACCGCGAATGACTGGGACCACAAATGACTGGGGGAACACTATATAAAGTAGTCATGAGTATCTGACTTTTGGTTTATCTTCAGTCTATGTATTTATTCCCAGACCTCCCCTGACATTTTGATACAATCAGGGCCTTCAGCCCTTCCCACTGCATCCCAAGATGCATTGGGAGGGGGAAGCCCCATCATTTGCAGCACGCGGCCTTGTAGGCAGGAGGAAATGGGGTTCGGGGATGTGGGAGGGTGGCCCAGGAATGTTGGGGGGATGTGGGGGGGCGGAGATGTTGGGAGAGGTCCGGGATGTCAGGGGGATGTTGGGGGAAGTCAGAGGATGTCAGGGGGAGGGGTGTGGGCTCTGCAGCTCAGCTGATCCTAGCAGGGGGAATCCTCATCAGTTGAGCCACCAGGAATCCCCAAAACTGGCTCAGCTGATGGGGATTCCTCTCCATGATCAGCCAAGGTAGGTATTTTTGTGCGTTTTTCATGTGGACATTTTTATTTTTGAAAATGGGCAAAAAAGATAGACGTCCTAAAGATAGATGTTTGGCAGCTTTGAAAATGGACATTTTTCCCACTGGGTTTGTGGACGTCTTACACAAACTTCCATCCTCAGACTTAAGCACATTGTCGATTATGCCCCTCCACGTGTATAGATATACATGTATATATACTCACACATATATATATATTATCAGGGGTATGCTTGACTCCTTATTTCCTCCCTAAATGAGTGTGCCTAAGGTAGGCGCCTGGTGGCTCCTAAGTCAAACCACTCCCCAAATCTGCTCTAAGCACACCTGCATGCTGGTAGGTGCCTCAGTGTAGACGCCTACCTGAAAGTAGTAGGTGCCTACTAGTGCTGCCCGATTCAGAGAAAAATGTTTTGATTCAATTCGATTCACCCTGTTTAATTGATTCGATTCGATTCACTGTAAAAGTCAATAGGTTCTCCGAATGGGAACAACCTGATGTCTCAGCACTTGAGGAAAAGACCACGTAATAATGTTTATAAGATAAATCATATAAATGATTATACTGAAGCAGGGTGTCCTCAGTGTGAGAGGTAAGCGAGGGGAGAGAATTCTCCAGCGCTTTACACAATAAGGCACAGGTTAATCACCCTCTGCCTGCAGTGCACACCATCATAGGACACCTCACGTGTGCTCAAATTAATCAATCTGATAAATTAAACAGCGATATACAATTGGTCAATCACATGAGTGCAAGATCAAACAGGTTGTTCCCACTCAGAGAACCTATTAACTTTTACTGCTTTTCTGTGTGAGTAGGTAATTAAGCAAATTTCTGATAGCCTACAGAAATGATTCTCAGCTTCCATCCCCAGCCCCCAAGACTCACCAGCCCCCATTCCAATTCTAAGTTTCCATCCCCAGCCCCCCTGTCTATTCTGAGTTTCCATCCCCAGCCCCCCTGCCGATTTCAGCTTCCATCCCCAGGCCCCAAGACTCACCAGCCCCCCTGCCAATTTCAGCTTCCATCCCCAGTCCCCCTGCCGATTTCAGCTTCCATACCCAGGCCCCAAGACTCATCAGCCCCCCTGCCGATTTCAGCTTCCATCCCCAGCTCCCAAGACTCACTAGCCCCCCTGCCGATTTCAGCTTCCATCCCCAGCCTCCAAGACTCATCAGCCCCCCTGCCGATTTCAGCTTCCATCCCCAGGCCCCAAGACTCACCAGCCCCCCTGCCGATTTCAGCTTCCATCACCAGCCCCCCTGCCGATTTCAGCTTCCATCCCCAACCCCCAAGACTCACCAGCCCCCCTGCCAATTTCAGCTTCCATCCCCAGGCCCAAGACTCACCAGCCCCCCTGCCGATTTCAGCTTCCATCCCCAGGCCCAAGACTCACCAGCCCCCCTGCCGATTTCAGCTTCCATCCCCAGCCCCCAAGACTCACCAGCCCCCCTGCCGATTTCAGCTTCAATCCCCAGCCTCCAAGACTCACCAGCCCCCCTGCCGATTTCAGCTTCCATTCCCAGGCCCCAAGACTCACCAGCCCCCTGCCGATTTCAGCTTCCATCCCCAGCCCCTCTGCCGATTTCAGTTTCCATCCCCAGGCCCCAAGACTCATCAGCCCTCCTGCCAATTTCAGCTTCCATCCCCAGGCCCCAAGATTCACCAGCCCCCCTGCCAATTTCAGCTTCCATCCCCAGCCCCTCTGCCGATTTCAGCTTCCATCCCCAGCCCCCCTGCCGATTTCAGCTTCCATCCTCAGCCGCCAAGACTCACCAGCCTCCCTGCCGATTTCAGCTTCCATCCCCAGCCCCCAAGACTCACCAGCCCCCTGCCGATTTCAGCTTCCATCCCCAGCCCCCCTGCCGATTTCAGCTTCCATCCCCAGGCCCCAAGACTCACCAGCCCCTCTGCCGATTTCAGCTTCCATCCCCAGCCCCCCTGCCGATTTCAGCTTCCATCCCCAGGCCCCAAGACTCACCAACCCCCATTCCGATTCATTTACTTACTGGACTGGATATTAAATCATGGGGAAGAGAGAAGAAATGCGTGGAAAGAGCCAGCCAAAAATAGTATTTGCTGCTGCCAAGGTCTGCTGCACGACGTCCGCTCGCTCGCCGATTGACTCTCCCACACCTTTCATTTCTTCCGATGTAACTTCCGGTTTCGCAAAACCGGAAGTTACATTAGATGGGTAGAGTCCGGAGGCCAGCGGCTTGAAATATCCCAAACTCGTCTTGCAGCTGAATTGGTAAGTCCGGTTTTTAACAAAAACGAACCGATTCGAATCGATTCACCTGATTTGAATCGGTGAACCGATTCGAATCATGAATCGGGCAGCACTAGTGCCTACCGGTTAATTAATTTTGTTTAAATGGAATTTTAATTGGTTTTTAATGGCGTTCTCAATTGTTGGCACCAATTAAGCCAATTAAGAAAATTAAGTTAAGATCGGCTAGGAGCACCTTTCTAGCTGCCTTTTATAGAATTTTGGGCCTAAATGCTTTGTGGTAAGAGGTAAGTTACACAGGTAACAGGAGCCCCGCCTGTGCCCCTTCCATGTTCTGCCCATGTGAATTACCCCCCCCCCCCCATTTGTAGTTACACACTATGAACTAGATTTAGTAAGTTGCACTCAAAAATTAGTGCTGAAAAAATCTGCACGGAGCGCTATTCTAGAAACAACGCTCCAAGCTGAGCACCATTTATAGAACAGTGCTTAAAGCTGAATTCTGGGCCAAATTTTCAGCACGAGGATTTGCATCAACTGAAATCTGGTGCATGATAGTTTTTGGTAATGATACGTGCATCTTTGGTGAATGCCCCCCTGACCCACTTATGTTCATTTCATAGCCATGTCCCTTTTTGGGGTGGCCTATTGTAAGATTTGCGTACATGGATCTATATAAAACAGTGCTTAGCAAATTTCACGTGCAAATCCAAATTGATGCAATAAATAGATAGCACTCAATTATTGGCACCAATTGGCCTGTTTGCCAGTTGATTTACGCGTGCATCTCTGGATTGTGCGTCATTTATAGAATCGGGGGGGGGGGGTATGTCACTTATATGTATCCTTATGTTATGGTGCTTAGGCACCCTGATGGCAATCTCATGAGTAAGCGGGCACGTAACATGCATAAATGCTAGTATTCTATACATTTAGGCACGCAAGGTGTGCGTAAATGCGGGTGCCCAGTTCGAGAATCAAGAGGGGGTGGGTATACAGATTAGCAATGAGCAGCATAGGATGTGTAATATTGTATTTGTGTGCTAGAATAAAGGATCTGAAAAAAAATCTGTACATGTTTCACCATATGGCTTCCCTAATTCTGGTGAATTTACTGTATCAAAAGTAGCATATGTCTTTCTAAATATAGTGCAGCATTTCCTTAACGGAAGAAAGAATTGCTTCACTTGTCAGAGCTTTTCATGTTTTGTGATCTCCCCTGAAGTTACAAGCAAGGGAGAGAGTGTGTGATGTTAGCTCTCTTTAGCCGTCCTTTCTGGACATTATCCTAGTGTATGCAAGCAATCAGATTAGTAATCTTCATTATGTAAGGAATCTTCTTTCACATTACATAGCTTTGCCTAGGATATGTTACAAATACACTTTACCTGGAGATTTCTGATTCAACATATCAAATGAGCTATGAGCTATGTGCAATAGCACACAAGCCTGCCCTATATCACTGGCTATGAGATGGTACGGGGAAGACATTTGCCAATATGGAAAGAGCAAATGAACGCTATGTTATGTTATGTTAATCAGGATTTCTATTCCGCATTTACCTATTCAGTTCAAGGTCGGATTACATTACAAGAGGTTGGGTTAATTACCCAAGAAGTTACAATGGACAGTTTGACACGGACATTCAATAGAGTCGCTAGTATAGGTAGATCAGTACAACTATTAATACAGTTAGGTCATAGTTACAAATGCATAGCTACAAGTTCAAGTTGGTTTCAAGTTCAAGTTTCAAGTTTATTAGGATTTTATATACCGCCTATCAAGGTTATCTAAGCGGTTTTTACAATCAGGTACTCAAAGCATTTTCCCTCTCTGTCCCGGTGGGCTCACAATCTGTCTAATGTACCTGGGGCTATGGAGGATTAAGTGACTTGCCCAGGATCACAAGGAGCAGCGCGGGGTTTGAACCCACAACCCCAGGGTGCCGAGGCTGTAGCTCCAACCACTGCGCCACACACTCCTGGTCATCGTTGGCTCATCATTAAGTCCCAGGAGTTGCATTAGACAATTTGGAAATGGGATTTTACAATTACCATTTCAGTTACTTCCGCATTGGCTCCCTGTCTTGGTACAGAAATGCTTTTAAAAGTTTTCTGAACCTGAGATAGTAGTCACAAGATCGTAGTGTAAGCGGTAGTTGGTTCCAACATTTTGCTAATTGATATTGAATGGATAAGGTGATTTGTCTGGTGGACTTTATATTTTTGCATGCTGGGAGTTTTAAGTGAAAAAGATTTCTGGAATATCTGTTGGAGGCACCCTGGAGTAGGGTGGCCAACTCTGTTAGATAGCTGGGGCATTGCCTGTCAGTATCTTAAAGGCAGTGATGCCTAATTTAACCCTCCCCCCCTTTTTATAAAACCACATTAGGCTTTTTTATGGCTGGCTGCTGAAGTATTAGCTTTGACGCTCATAGTAGTCCTAGATCCAACCTGCTTAGGGAGAAAATTAGAAGCACGTTAACTGCGTTTCTAGATATAATTTCAGAAGCTGTTACTACTTAAAAGCTGCTATTTTTTTTTGTAAATCTTTAATCAGCTCCTGTATAAATCTCACACACCTACAGCCCTACTATATGAAACTGCATTGGCTTCCCACAACTGCAAGGATCACGTTTAACCTCCCCTTTTACAATGCCGCATTAGCCTTTTCTATCACCACCATCAATGGCCCCAGAGTTTAGACATCTCTAGAGGGCGCCAGAGAGGACCCTCCAGCTGGTACGGTTTAGGAATTCCCTCCAGCTACACTTAACAACATGCATTGTTGCTGGGTAGGCCTGACCCAGAACAAGCTGCACACACATACACACCCTCCCATGGCTATGCTTCTGACCCAACATATCCAGAGCCATCTGCTTTGAGATCCTCTAGCCTCAGCTGGAACTTTTAGTGCTCCCAAAGCTTTATCCTTTTGCCACATGAGTCTTCCCATGCCATGTCCACGACACTTGGTTCATGGAAGATGGTATTCTTAAAACAGTTTGGAACATGCCAGCGTGCCCTGTACCTGTGAAGTTTGAGAAACACTACAGCTTATCTACTAGTCTAATGCAATCGTTATACTTCCTTTTTAACAAAGCATATTGGACTCCCAGCAAGCTTCATAGGGCTCACTTAATGGATTCAAATAAATGTTGACATTGTGACAGTCAATTGGGAGATCTTAAACATATAATTTATGATTGCCCTATCGTTCAACCATTTTGGAGGTCTGTCTGGAAAACCATATGCAACATCCCAATTATCTTTTGATATTGTTCTCTTTAGTTCTCTCGCCCTGCCTGGTGCCCTGGATAAATGGCATTCCAAATAATTTGACATTCTAATTGCCATCACTTTACAAATGATTATCTCACATTGAAAGTGATCGGAACCAGATGCCATGATATGTTTTCAGTGATGGCCCCCCAACTCTGGAACACTTTACCTCAATATATAAGAGAGGAAAAGGACCTTAGTCATTTTAAAAATAACTTAGAAAGCTTCTTTTTAAAGATGCTTTTAATCTTTAATTCATATTTAAGCAGTGAAGTAGTGGCCCCCGAAAGATACACTTTGCTCTCCCTTGTGTTCTTTCCATTCATGGTTCTCTTTTTCTTCTTTAAAGCACTAATTTTGTAACTTTATCCCTTCACTCCTTGTGTATCAATTTTGTCTCTAAGTTTGTCGGTCTAGCCCATTATATGCAAATTTTAAATCGTATATCTAAATTTATGTTTATTTTTATTTTATTGTATTTTGCGTAGTAAATTTCGAATAAGCGATTCATCAAATTATAATGAAACTTGAAATCTGCCCAATTATTAAACACCTCTTTCTGGTGGTCTACACTCCTGATGACTCATAACTATGAATGTAAAGCCAATTCCCTTACAGATAAGGGTTTCAAAACTAACAAAATATCGAATATCTCTTCTCATCCCTAAACTTTAGGTACATTTCAACTGGAATGAACATTGTGTATAACATTCATTCTTAACTCTTCTTCCTTGCTAGCTTAGATAAATATGCTATGCTATGCTCAACTTAATGGGTCTCCATAGGAGCTTATTGTATATTTATTTCTTGTATTATAGCTTCATATACCTGTAAGATTATATTCAATATACATAGATGCTTATTGTTCCATTGTTGCATCTATGATTGAAACATAGAAACATGATGGTGGATAAAGGCCAAATGGCCCATCTAGTCTGCCCATCTGCAGTAACCATTATCTCTTTCTCTCTCCAAGAGATCCCAAGTGCCTATCCCAGGCCCTCTAGAATTCAGACACCTCTTCCAGGAGACTGTTCCACACATCTACCACCCTTTCTGTGAAAACGTATTTCCTTAGATTACTCTGGAGCCTATCACCTCTTATCTTCATCCTATGCCCTCTCATTGCAGAGTTTCCTTTCAAATTAAAGAGACTCGACTCATGTGCATTTACATTACGTAGGTATTTAAACGTCTCTATCATATCTCTCCTCTCCCGCCTTTTGTCCAAAGTATACAGATTGAGATCTTTAAATTTGTCTCCATACGCCTTATGATGAAGACCACACACCTTTTTAGTAGCCTTCCTCTGGACCAGCTTCATCCTTTGAAAAACTGAAATGAGAAACACTACAGCAAGGTTGTGGAAGCAGGGAGGGTATTTTCTAGACTTTTTGCAGACAGTGTAGTACACTAGAGGGATTTCATGCAGACCCTATTGAATGGATAGAACAAGAAAAAATATGATCACATTCCACTGCGGCATTAATAAGATTATCTTACCACTTTTTGAGGTAATGTGAAATCATGATGAAGTCTGAGAACCCTAAGGGTAATCCATGCATCGACCGCTGTGAGTTGTCTAATAGTGATTGTATTTCCAGGAAGATATTTTAAAATAAATGAACAAAACTCAAAGATGGCAAGTATATCTGTTTCGGTACAGCCCAGTCCTTGCATTTGTACACTGCTGTCTCTGAAACCTACAACACACCCAACAAAATGCGTTGATTGGTGCATTTGATAATATGCTACCCAGCTTTTAAATATAGATATGTTGACAAGATAATTGCCTGTGTGATAAGATATTAGAGTAGCTAGTGCCATTATATTAGAATGACTATTAATTTTAAATACATTTACTCAGAGCTTTGAATCTGTGACTAATAGGAAGGTGAATTACTTCTTTCTAGTGTACAAACAAACCTCTGTTATTTTGTGGTTCACCATGCAGGCATTTAATCATTTTGATAAACCTTGTTCCCTTCTTAAAACAAAACCCTTTTCTGCATGTATCACTTTGCTGGTCATACTGTAAAGCTATTAAAACAGCATGGCACACAGCTGGGCATTCTGTTCCCCAGATCAAGGGTGTGGATGCTGCAGAGGAAGCTTTAAGAGGCCCTTGAAAGTTGATAAACCACTTTTTCTGTATGGTTAAAATCAATGCAGTTTACACATCTTAGACAGGTATTTATTTTGAACCTGGGGCAATGCACTGTTAAGTGACTTGCCCAGAGTCTCACAAGGAGCTGCAGTGGGGAGCTCACAACCTTAGGGTTTTGAGGCAGCTTCTCTCACCACTAGGCCATTCAGCCACTACCGGTACTCTAGTCTGGAAGGAGAGAGAAGCACAGGTATTACTCAGCACTGACACCTAGTGGTTAAGTGTGGGGGTCCACAATTGCAACATGGAAGAACTATTGATAGGACACCATCACCAATGGTCAGAAGAGATCACATAGTACTAGGCAATTTTCATGCAGTCCAGCAAAGGGATATTTATTCACACACAATGATGTTGTTATTGTGACAGGCTGTATTCTTCCTGTGAAAACGGACAGTATAAATAAATCCTGGGCTGGTGTTGAAATGTTCAGGGACCCAGGACAGTAACTGAGGAGGGAGCCTCATAGCCCCCTCCTTCAGGCTAGACCTCCTTCAGCTTCAGGCAGGCTTGGGCTCCCTGTGGTATGGGATCCCAGGGCAGTTCCCCTGTTTGCTACCCCCTAATGCCAGCCCTGGTTAGAGTCTCCCCCCCATAAAGTTGTAGTTGGTAGATGCCATTAGATGGTCTCAGTCTGTGATATAGTGCTGTTGGGAGAGGTTATGGTGTAGGAGCACTGTAAGAGAATGAGCTTTTTTTAAACTCTGCTTCACTTGAACTTTTGCAGTCCCTACACCTCTTCCAGCTTGGATGCTGTCTGGTTAGTCTATTTGTATTTAACATAATTATGCTTTGGAAATAAAATATTCCTTTATATAGGGTTACCGTATGGCTCCAGAAAAAGGAACACGGATTGAGATATCCGGGTTTTACTTCCATTGCTTTCAGTGGAAGTAAAACTGGGATGTCTGAATCCGTCCTCCTTTTTCTGGAGCCATATGGCAACCCTATTTGGCATGCTGAATAACTGATTAATTTTTTCGCAAATTAAAATGGTGAATTTTAATTGCAAAATGAATGTTCAGTTAAGCGAGAGTTGTAAAAATACACAGCTATGCCTATTACAGTAAAGTAGCTGAATGCTTTTAATCTTGCAATTTATCTAGTTAGGTTAGACAAGCACATTTCTCCTTTGAATGCTTGCTAGAAATTGTGCCAGCATGAATGCACGGAACATAAAGAGGTCACATATACAGAACAGTGGGCGGATGAAGAGTATGGCTTTGTAGAACACTGATTTTTTTTTTTCTTCTTTTGTCTTTAATAATGCAGCAGCAGAGATGAATCTGTAAAGATTAGCTCAGACCCACTTCACTTCTTGCAGTAAAATACGAGAGTCCTCTTTCTTTGTTTGACTGTTTTGTAACCTCCAGAAATCCAGGCTTGTAGGGTGCTACTTTTGCTGTCTTTAATATATCTGGCAGACGTTACTAGACGGAATCAGCTGGCTTTTATTAAGTGCCATATGTAAAAAGGGAATGTAAGTGCTGTGCAGATAATACCCCTGGATACGGTTACCATATGGCTCCAGAAAAAAGAGGACGGACTGAGACATCCAGGTTTTACTACCATTGCATTCAGTGGAAGTAAAACCCGGATATCTCAATCCGTCCTCTTTTTTCTGGAGCCATATGGCAACCCTACCCCTGGAGGAACTGTATGCACTGCAGCAAGACCCCACTCCCCAACACTCAGAAAACTTTCAGGTGTGTTTCACGGGAGTGGTCTGGAAGAGTCTGCCAATCTGTCTCTCTGTCTTTACACACAGAATGGTACATATGGATAAAGTGTAGTAGGAGTCGGCAAAAGAAAAAGGAATTCCAGTTGCAGCAAAGAGCATGCTGTGGGGTTTCCAAGCCTATTTACTATATAAACTGTTATGAAAGTCCATAACTGCTTTACTTGCAATAGCAATACAAAAAAAAAAAAAGAATAGTCCCTGCCAAGTTTCAAGTTTATTAAAATTTTTGATTCAACGCCTATCACAGATTCTAAGCATTGTACATAAAAAAAGGGATGTAATTTAAAAACAAAACTTATTAAAAAAAACCAGATGACATGGATGATAACGGACTCACAGATACAAAAGGAGGAGGGTAGAACTCCAAAAAAGAAAGTAAACGTGGAGAGGATAGGTTTCAAAGATTTTTAGAGGACGCTGGTCTGCTGTGGGCAGAGCTGTTGCTCAAATGCTCTGTGCTGAGGGCAGCAGCAGAAAAGGCAAAAGAGAAAAGAGTTGAATGAAATGGGGGGTGGAAGGGAAGGAAGGAGTGCAAAGATAAGGGACAAGAACTAAGAGGGAAAGAAGGAAGAGAATGGGAAGGTGAAGACAAATAAGGACAGTCTGCAACATATACCCAACACATCATTCCTGCCTCTCTCCCCCCCCCCCCCACCCACCCCAACTGCACACCCTGAAAACACTCTTAATCCCCTTCACACTCCCCTCACATTTCAAAGACATAAGAACATAAGAATAGCCTTACTGGGTCAAACCAATGGTCCATCAAGAATAGTAGTCCATTCTCACAGTGGCCAATCCAGGTCACTTGTACCTGACTAAAACCCAAGGAATAGCAACATTCCATGCTAACAATACAGGGCAATTAGTGGCTTCCCCCATGTCTTTCTCAATAACAGACTATGGACTTTTTCTTCAGGAAATTGTCCAAACCTTTCTTAAAACCAGCTACACTATCCACTCTTACCACATCCTCTGGCAATGTGTTCCAGAGCTTAACTATTCTCTGAGTGAAAAAAAAATTCCTCCTATTGGTTTAAAAAAATATTTCCCTGTAACTTCATTGAGTATCCCCTAGTCTTTGAAAAATCGATGCACTTGTACCCATTCTACACCACTCAGGATTTTGTAGACTTCAGTCATATCTCCCCTCAGCCATCTCTTTTCCAAGCTGAAGAGCCCTAACCATTTTAGTCTTTCCTCATACGAGAGGAGTTCCATCCCCTTTACCATCTTGGTCACTCTTCTTTGAACCTTTTCTAGCGCCACTATATCTTTCTTGAGATAAGGAGACCAGAATTGAACGCAATACTCCAGATGAGGTTGCACCATGGAGCGATACAGAGGCATTACGACATTCTTAGTCTTGTTAACCATCCCTTTTTTAATAATTCCTAGCATCCTGCTTGCTTTTTTGGCCGCCGCCGCACATTGGGCGGAAGGTTTCATCATATTGTCTGCAATGATACCCAGATCCTTTTCCTAGGCGCTAACCCCCAAGGAGGACTCTAGCATACAGTAACTGTGATTCAAGTTGTTCTTCCCAATGTGCATCACTTTGCATTTGTCCACAATAAATTTCATCTGCCATTTGGACGCCCAGTGTTCCATTTTCCTAAGGTCCACCTGCAATTTTTCACAATCCGCATGCATTTCAACAACTTTGAACAGTTTAGTGTCATCTGCAAATTTAATCACCTCACTCGTCGTTCTAATTTCTAGATCATTTATAAATAAGTACAAACCCTGTGGCATTCCAATGTTTACTTTCCTCCATTGAGAAAAATTACCGTTTAACCCTACTCTCTGTTTTCTATCCAATAACCAATTCCTAATCCACAACTGAACTTTGCCACCTATTCTATGACACTTTAATTTTCTCAGGAGCCTCTCGTGAGGAACTTTATCAAAAGCTTTCTGAAAATCTAGATACACTATATACATATATATATATATATCATATTTTAATTACCCCCATATTAAAAAACACTAAGGAATCTATTGCATTAAATTCCAACTATCGGCCTATAGTCAGTATTCCGTTGTTTACTAAAGTCATAGAAAGGGTGGTTAACGCCGCATTGGTGAAACATATAGAGAAATTTGATATTCTTCACGATTGTCAATCGGGGTTCCGTTCAGGGTATAGTACAGAGACGGTTCTAGCTTCCCTGATTGACTATCTTCATGGTTTATTTAATGAAGGCGCAAGTGCATTGATCCTTCAGCTGGATCTAAGCAGTGCTTTTGATCTGGTTGATCCTAAGATTTTATTGGATTGTTTAGATTCAATTGGTATTTCAGGAAAAGTCTGGAACTGGTTTGAAGGTTTTCTAAGAAAAAGATGTTATCAAGTGTTTAGTGAGGAAAGTTATTCTTTTTCTTGGAGTAATTCTTATAGGGTACCACAAGAGTCTCCATTATCGCCTACTCTATTTAACATTTATTTAGCCCCACTGGGAAGATTGTTACATAGTAATTAAAGTACGTTATCTATGCAGATGATATTACTGTAGTGCTTCCACTTATGTACAGAGGAGATAAAAAACCAAATTTCTTCATTATTAATTCATATTGAGCAATGGACAATGAGGGCCAAACTCAAACTTAATCCGGAAAAATCAAATTTTTTTCTGGCTAGTCCTTCAGATAGTATAAAAGAAAAGGAACTACAACTGAATGGTCAAACTTTCTCAATTTCTGCTTCAATTAAAATCTTGGGTGTTATATTGGACCGCCATCTAACTTTGGATGATCACACAAATTTATTGACAAAAAAAAATGTTACACAATTTTGTGGAAACTTCGGCCGATAAAAAAATTTGTTGATAGTACATCATTTAGAGCTCCTTTTATGAAGCTGCGGTAGCGGTTTAACGTGCGTAATAGCGCACGCTAAACCACCAGATGCGCTAGCCGCTACTGCCTCCTCTTGAGCAGGCAGTAGTTTTTCGGCTAGCGCAGGGTTAGCGCGTGATTAAAAGTCTTGCGCGTTAAAAAAGGAGCCATTAGATTATTAGTACAATCCTCCATTTTATCTGTTCTGGATTATTGTAATATAATATATGTGGGATCTCATAAAAAGCTTCAAAAGAGATTGAGACTTATCCAGAACACGGCGATCCGTTTAATTTTCGGTCTGAAAAAATATGACCATGTTACCCCATTTTACCGACAGTTGTACTAGTTGCCTTTTGAGGCTAGAGTATTGTTTAAGTTCAGTTGTATATGTTTTAAAGTGTTGTTTGGTATGGCACCTATTTATTTGTCCTCATGCTTTGAACAATACAAACCTAATAGGATTACTCAAGGGCAATATTTATTTGTCCACCCGACTATTAAGTCTTGTCGTTACAAGAGATTTTTTGATATATTGCTCGGTTTTCAGGCAGGTAAAATGAACTTATGGTTAAGTACCATTATTTCTCAGGCTCATTCATATATGTCCTTTAGGAAACTGCTAAAAACTGATTTATTTGTCAAATTTGTAAACTGAGGTTTTAGAATTCTGACTGGTAAATGCATAGTTTTTCATAGTTTGCATATTTTAGTGGTTTTCAATGTATTTTTTGTAAATTGTATTTTATATATTGTTTTTTTAGTGAATTGTATTTTATTCATTGATTGTATAATTTTTACTGTATGTGAACCGCCTATAACTATATGGTAGGGCAGTATATAAAAATAAAATAATTATTATTATTATATCAACCGGCTCATCTTTATCCACATGTTTATTCACACCTTCAAAGAAGTCAAGCCGACAATCCCCAGCTCCTCATCTCACAGACAACCACACCCACACATTCATCAAACACTCCATAAACACCCTCCCATAAAGCTCCTGTATACCACCAGTTACAACATACAAACCCCGTCTTCTTAACCCCAGTTTTTGCAACTCTGTTGAGACCACCACAGAATCTATGAGTGGAGAAGGAGAAGCATGCTGTTGTGTCACTCTGCGAGAGAGTAATTTTCTATCAATCTGCCCTGGTTTGGAGGTCAAGACAGTGTCTGTTTTTGGCCTGTTTCATAAAATATTGGGAATAAACCGACAAAAATCATTGCTGTTTTGAAGCCACAGACAATTACATCTGCCTGGGTGCAGTTCTAAATGTTAGCATGTAAAGTATGTGCGTACCTTTGGAATTCTTCCCTAGAACATTCATATACCAGTCTTGATTAAAATTATTTTTATATATTTATAAATTTTATATACCCTCTTCGTAGACATAGGGCTCCTTTTACAAAGGCATGCTAGCGGTTTAACATGCGTAATAGCGCACGCTAAACCGCTGGACGCGATAGCCGCTACCGCTTCCTCTTGAGCAGGCGGTAGTTTTTGGCCAGCGCGTGATGAAAAGTTGTGCGCGTTAACCCCGCTAGCGTGCCTTTATAAAAGGAGCCCATAGTCCAGGGGTGTCCAATGTCGGTCCTCGAGGGCCGCAATCCAGCCGGGTTTTCAGGATTTCCCCAATGAATATGCATGAGATCTATTAGCATACAATGCAAGCAGTGCATGCAAATAGACCTCATGTATATTCATTGGAGAAATCCTGAAAATCCGACTGGACTGCGGCCCTCGAGGACCGACATTGGACACCCCTGCCATAGTCTATTGAAGTTGATGAACATAAACTAAAAACATTATACAGGACAGAAAAGCAGCCAGACAATAAAATAAAATGAGCAGTATATGATTGAAGTCTACAAAATCCTGGGTGGTGTAGAATGGGTACAAGAAGATCAATTTTTTACTGCATCAAGATTTACAAAGACTAGGGGACATTCGATGAAGTTAGAGTTCTTTTAAAACCAATAGGAGGAATGCGTTGCCAGAGGATGTGGTAAGAGTGGATAATGTAGTTTGTTTTTAAAAAGGTATGGACAAGTTCCTAGAGGAAAAGTCCATAGTTTACTATTATGACAGACGTGGGAGAAGCCACTGCTTGCCCTGGATCGATAGTATGGAATGCTGCTACTATTTGGGTTTTTGCCAAGTACTTGTGACTTGGATTGGCTTCCGTGAAGATGGGATGGGATAGGATACTGGGCTAGATGGACCATTGGTCTGACTCAAGACTATTTTTATGTTCTTATAAATTATACCAACTGTCAAGCCTTGCTGGAAAGAGATATAATATCAAATCTTTCTGAATATATCCAAGCTAGTGTACCCCCTCCCCCAACTCATCAGGGATTTTGTTCCATCAGTGAGCTGTGACAACATAAAAAGCCTTTTTTATCTGTTTCCACTGTCTTACAAACCTTGTGTTGAAGTTACCAAAAGATTTTACGTGAAGATCTTAATATTCTGTGGGGAGCATACCTTTCCAATCTTTGCCACAGTTGCATAGGTCTCATATTGAAATCTATTAAATGTTAAAACCATCAACCTTTTTGTCTCTGTACATACTGTTATGCACGTAACCCCAGGATAAATTTATAAAAGCCTTTTTCTAGAGCTGTACCAAATAGTGTATTTCACTATTTGGTCAAATACAAATAATGAAAAATACTCGTATTATTCAAACCAAACACAAATAATGGTCATTGAGCTTTAACATAACAAATAAGAAAAGAAGCCATGTGAAATCAGAGATCAAGTGTTTATTTTTGTAGGATTTAGCATAGTAGAACTCCAGATTATTTGTATTCATATTTAAATCACTATTCACTAAATATGAATAATGTATTCAGGACCAAATCAAATGCAAATATTCGTTAAAGCCCTACTTTTTATGCCTGAAAACTGTTTATTAAATTGTTCCCTATGTGAACACTTTTCAACTTGTCTGATTCTGTGTTTAATTTAGCATAAAACATTGTCGTGCTTGTACTGGAAGAAGGACTAAAGGTTGAAAATCGGTTCACTCAGGCTAGAAGGAATCCGAGGCAGCAGAGACAATATTGTCAGTGTCAACCTTAATTGTTGCAGAGGATATGGTAGCAGCAGAGCTGCATCAATGGTGATAATCAGTTTGGACCCCAATCCAGGGTAGTCCAGAGAAGGAGGTCTTAGTGGTGCGAGTCCTTATGGGCTGAAAGAACTAGGAGAAGATGGCATTTGTCACTCTAGCTTATATCAGCAAATGAAAGAAAGTGGCTGGGAAGACCGGAGCAGAGTGTGCAGGTTGGCTCAGAGTAGATGAGTTGAGTTCAGTGGGCAATGAGGAGCCTATTTTCAGAACCCAACACCAATGCCAGAGCCAATTAGGGCCCATATTAGTACTGGCGTTATGGTGCGCAATGTGTTCACAGGGGCTCTAGCATGGAAGACTATATTGGCAGCAAACACAACTGCAAACAGCATGCAAATGTAGTCGAACCAACGATAATTAGGTCATGCTGAAAGAACGTCACACAAAACAATAAGGCCTTTATCGCCAAAAACCTACCACCAGTTCGGAACTGGCATCAGGGTGGCTGAAGAGAGATTAAACAATTAAACAAGTCCTCATACTGGCCTCTGTTCTGTGAGCAATAGGGGAAGAGTTGGCCATAGCAAGCATCCTGCAGATACATCTTGAGAGAACAAGCTTGGTATTACTGCAGGCAGTGGAGGAGATGCTCCGAAGGGGATCAAAAAAGGCATTGGGGGGGGGGGTGCTTAGACTGGGGTGATCGATACAGAGTCATGGGAAGGAGAGGAGCAGAATAACCAGCTGTTAGCGTCCCCCCTGCACATAGAAATACATTTGTAGATATGCATAGGGCCAGAATTTTCATGAGTTGCTCCCACAGGCACAGAACAAGAGTGGAAACTCTTTCAAAAATCCCGCCTCTTGTGCTGTACATTTCAAAGTCCATACCATGCCTGTCACTGCCTCCAGCCGCTGGTTCTGACTAAGCATGTATATCAGAGCTGTACTTAAGGCACATCTCTTGTGTGCATGGCACAAGGCATGTTCTTCTTCACTAACTTCCCAATGCTCAACCCTAACAGCATGCATATAATTTGCATGCTGTTAGTATTGAGCATTGGGAAGGTTTTTTTCTGCTCTGTTCCTGTGTTTTTTTTCCCGGTGCTATTCTCTACAGCACCAGAGTATGTGGGGCCAGTGGAAAAACCCATAGGTAGACCCGTATAGGCCAAGACCCACTCATTTTTAACTCAGGCTCATCCAAACTTAGTACTCCCTTGGTGTAGCTGGTGGGGATACCCAGGCTCAACCAGCTGAAGACCACCTTATAGCCAGAACTCTTCCAGCCTGGGCAGCCAGTGGCAGTGTTCTGGAGATGTGTGAAAACTGAGCATGTTTAGGGCTGGTGGCTGCTCTGAAACATTTCCACTAACTGCCCAGGTTGAAAGAGGTCCTTGGCTCATGAGGCTTGGGGATCCCTACCAGCCCAAATATTTCTGTTTTGAGGGGGGTGCTGGGGGGGCAATGGCAGAAGCAGAGACAGAATTTTGTGCCTACCCTAAATTAGCCACCTGGATGCACCACTGAGTGGAGTCATGTTGGGAGAACGGGATGCTGGGAAGAATAGTTTGGCGAGGGGGAGGAGAGTGAAATAAATAGGTTAATTTGGGAGTGAGTCTGTTATGCAATACCATGGGTGAATCTCTCTGTAGAGGCAGTTCATAAATATTAATAAGCATATAAATAAAAGAATGGATGGATGGGCTGAGTAAGCAAGTGCTCCAGTGGCACAGAATTC
The DNA here is from genome assembly GCF_902459505.1 of Geotrypetes seraphini. Taxonomy (NCBI): domain Eukaryota; kingdom Metazoa; phylum Chordata; class Amphibia; order Gymnophiona; family Dermophiidae; genus Geotrypetes; species Geotrypetes seraphini. The sequence goes on from NC_047085.1 coordinate 193,747,718, forward strand.
CCTTAGAAGTGAGAGATGTTTAGCGGTGAGCTTGGTTTCTGCTAGTCAAAGGCAGCATCAAGCTGAAGAATGGAAGTAGCAGGCTGGGCTGGAATTAACAATATAGTCTGTCTCTGTAGTGTGTAGTACTACGGATGTTCTGGAGTGATTTTTTTTTTTTTTTTTTGTTAAAAAAGAATCATTTAGCACAAATTCTAAAAGCCCAATAATCTTAAGAGCAAAATTTTCAGCTTGCAGTGCTATTACTCATCAGCCACATACTGTTACAAATGAACGGGAAGTTGGCAAACCCACTGAAATAGTTAAAAGAAGATGCAAATTGCTTACTTCTGTGCGGGGGTGGGAACATCAGGAATAAATCTTGCTGCCATTGCACGTTGTATTTTCTTTGAAAGTGTCAGTGCTATAAGGAAACAAGCGGTGACCTGCTTCACGTCTGTTGTAAAAATAATATGCTTGTTAGTTGTTTTTTGTTTTTGTTTTTATGTTCAAATCTATTTTATTAAGCAACTGAGCCTATTCAAGTATCAGCTGCAAGAGGAAAGCATTCCATGTGCAGTAAAATGAGTTTTTGGGCAGCTTGAAGATTAGCAGTGCTAAGTAAATCGTTCCTTAAATTTGGACAGGAGAAGGCAGAGGTGGAAAACAGGTGCAACGCCATGAAACCAGTGGGCTAGTGCAGCGTTTCCCAACTTTTCGGGGCAGACTTGAAATTGCTGGCCTGCTGTTAGTGATCTGTAGCATGTTGCTAAAATCATCTGTAGTGCCTGAAGATTGGAGAGTAGCCAATGTTACACCGATTGTTAAAAAGGGTTCCAGGGGAGATCCGGGAAATTACAGACCGGTAAGTCTAACTTCAGTGGCAGACAAAATGATGGAAACAATTATAAAATATAAAATTGTGGAACACGTAGACAAACATGATTTAATGAGAGAGAATCAGCATGGGTTTAGCCGAGGGAGATCTTGCCTCAACAATTTGCTTGACTTCTTTGAAGGTGTGAATAAACATGTGGATAAAGGTGAGCCGGTTGATGCAATGTATCTAGATTTTCAGAAAGCTTTTGATAAAGTTCCTCATGAAAGGCTCCTGAGAAAATTAGAGTCATGGGATAGGAGGCAAAGTTCAGTTGTGGATTGGGAATTGGTTATCGGATAGAAAACAGAGGGTAGGGTCATTTTTTCTCAATGGAGAAAAGTAAACAGTGGAACGCCGCAGGGATCTGTACTGGGACCGGAGCTATTTAACTTATTTATAAATGATCTGGAAATTGGAACGACGAGTGAGGTGATTACATTTGCAGATGACACTAAACTGTTTGAAAGTTGTTAAAACCCATGCAGATTGTGAAAAACTGCAGGCAGACCTTAGGAAATTGGAAGACTGGACAAATGCCAAGTGATGCACATTGGGAAGAATAAGCCAAATCACAGTTACCAGATGCTAGAATCCATATTGAGGGTTAGCGCCCAAGCAAAGGATCTGGGTGTCATTGTAGACAATACGATTAAACCTTCCGCCCAATGTGTGGTGGCGGCCAAAAAAGCAAACAAGATGTTAGGAATTATTTTTTAAAAAGGGATGGTCAACAAGATTAAGAATGTTATAATGCCCCTGTATCTCACCATGGTGAAACCTCTCCTGGAGGTGTTCAATTCTGGTCTCCTTATCTCAAGAAAGATATAGCGGCATGAGAAAAGGTTCAAAGAAGAGCAATCAAGATGATAAAGAGGATGGAATTCCTCTTGTATGAGGAAAGACTAAAAAGATTGGGGCTCCTCAGCTTCAAAAAGAGACGGCTGAGGTGAGATATGATTGAAGTCTTCAAAATCCTGAGCGGAGTAGAACGGGAACAAGTTGATTGATTTTTCACTCCGTCAAAAGTTACAAATACTAAGGGACACTCGATGAAGCTACAGGGAAATACATTTTCACTCAGAGAATAGTTAAGCTCTGGAATGCATTGCCAGAGGTCAGGGCAGGATTAATTCGTCGAGGGCTCCTAGGCACACAAGTGTACTGGGCCCCCTGCCCCGCCCCACCCCACCATGCGCCCAGGTGAAACAGGAAGCTGCATCAGAGGGAAGCTTTGGGCAAGCAGCACCGCTTGCACAATTACAGTTCCCGTTGCCTTTATTACCCGCGTTGCTTGCTTGTCTTACTTTCCGCGATGGGGGGGCCTTGTTGCCGATCGGGGTGGGGCCTGTGTTGCCAATCGGGGGGGGGCCCGCGTTGCTGATTGATACTGGAGGGGCCCATCGCCGTTTGGAAAAAACAATGTTGATGCCCTCCTTCATTGGGCCCCCCCCTGATCATTTCGGGCCCTAGGCAGATGCCTACTTGACCTATTGGTTAATCCTGCCCTGCCAGAGGTTGTGGTAAGAGTGGAGAGCATAGCTGGTTTTAAGAAGGGTTTGGACAATTTCCTGGAAGAAAAGTCCATAGTTTGTTATTGAGAAAGACATGGGGGAAGCCACTGCTTGCCCTGGATAAGTAGCATGGAATGTTGCAACTCTTTGGGTTTTGGCCAGGTACAAGTGACCTGGATTGGCCACCGTGAGAATGTACTACTAGGCTTGATGGACCATTGGTATGACCCAGTAAGACAGTGGTTCCCAAACCTGTCCTGGGGGATCCCCAGCCAGTCAGGTTTTCAAGATATCCCTAATGAATATGCATGAGAGAGATTTGTATATAATGGAAGTGACAGGTATGCAAATCTCTCTCATGCATATTCATTAGGGATATCTTGAAAACCTGACTGGCTGGGGGTCCCCCAGGACAGGTTTGGGAACCACTGCAGTAAGACTATTCTTGTGTTCTTGTGTCTGTGTCCCATATATGGCCATTCAGTTGAGGACAGGCTGGGGAGGGCTTCAATGACTGGGATGGATTAGATGGGCTGGAGTGAGCTTTGACTGAGACTCCAGTAGACTGAACCACACAGTACTTGGCAGAGCTCTGGATTTCTGACCCAGAAATATCTAAGAAAAAGGACCATTTAAATTATTAATATGGTTAGGCAGACTGGATGGACCATTTGAGTCTTTATCTGCTGTCATTTACTATGATATATTTTTGAAGCCCAAGGCACACCTGCATTATCAAAATGCTGTATGATAGTTAGGCTTCTACAGACCAGTGCAGCAATAGTGAAAATATGCATGACTGAAAAAAGAGCTAGAGAGGCACTGAAAGCCAGCCAAATCATCTTCCAAATTTTAAAACTAAAAGGGCAGAGATCATATGAACACATTACAACAGAGCAGCAATCAGTGCCTTTTAATATTAACCGATGTGCCTGCGTCATGGCTGGAGGCTCTGATGATACCACCTTAATAGCAGCTTTGAGCAGATGTGTAGGTATGCATATCTATCCCTACTGCTGTGCACAAAAAAAGTTCTCCTCCTCTCCTGCTGGTTTCTACTTCACCCTCTCCAGTCTCAGATGTTCTGTCTGGGCTCCAGCTCCTCAGCCCGTGGTTGTTCCTGTTTCCTCTGCTTCTAATTGTCTTTGGACACTGGCTTTTTTTCTGTTACCCTTAGCTTTTCACATTGTATGGACTACCATCTGATCAGTTCCTCGCTGAGGACCGAGTTCCCAGTTCACTCTCCGTGCAACAGGAGAGAGCAGAAGTGTGTGTAGCGTGGGCAGCTGGCTTAGTTACCTTTGCCTGCTGCATGTGGCTGCCAGAATTCCACCACAGCTGCTCCCCTTAACACTCAGGGTGAGTCACATATGGTGCACAGCGCATTCTCTTTCCATCTCATGGAGCCTGGGAAGAAGATTGAAGTGGAAGGATTCCAAGGAGGAAGCACTGTATGCAATGTACGGTACTCTATTTTCTGAGCAAAGTAGGGGCTGGCTATCTGTGCTCTACATGCTGCCCATTAATTCCTGCACTCTGTCTCATGCTGTAGCCAGAGGCATACATGACAACACAGATACTCCTAATCTAATACAAGATTTCTGAATCGCTCTAATAACGTTTAGTTCAAGGCAATTTACATATAAAAGAAGCCATAATAATTCTATGGGAAAATACAATTCTTTGGATAAAAAGATGTCTTTACAATTCTTTAACTAAAAGTACTAACGTTACAATCTATCATATAAAAATGTTTTTAACATTCTACAAAATTTCCAATAATTTGTAAATCATTCCAAACAACAATAGCAGCATATGTAAAAGAAGAATTAAATTGACGTTGAAAACATATACCTCTAAAAGGGGGAAACTGTAATAAAATGTATTACTCAAATCTATTAGACGAATAATGCAAACATGAAAAGAGCAAAATGAGATGATTAGAAAGAAGCCTGTGCCTATATAATATGATGAATCAGACAAAACAGTTTTAAATTCTATATGTTTCTCCATAGGCAGCCAATGAAGTTTCTTATAAAATATAGAAACACTATCATATATCTCCAAACTACAGCTGCCCGATTCTCGAATCAAATTGATTCGCCGATTCACTCTGGGAAGGGGCCTGAGGCTCTGATTGGCCTAGGTTGTTCAAGGCCCCTCCTATAGGTAGGGCCTTATGCGTCTGGGCAATCAGAGCCTTAGGCCCCTCTCCAGATGTAACCGGGGCTCTGATTGGCCTAGATGCATAAGGCCTCACCCATAGGAGGGACCTTAAACAACCTGGGCCAGTCAGAGCCTCAGACCACTCCCTGGTGCAGACCAGGATGCACTAGAGAGGGGAAGGCCCGCCATTTTGAAGAGGCGGGACTGCTGGAGGAAGTAGGCAAGGTAAGGTAAGAGGGAGAGGGCGGGGGTTGTCGGAAGCATGGGATTGCATGGCGGTGGGAGAGCATGGGCAACTGTCCCACTGCCAAGGGGAGTTGGGGGGGTTGGTTGGTGGGAGAGATTGGGCAACTCTCCTGCTGCGGGGGGGGGGAGTGGAGGATCAGTTGGGCAGGATGGCCCGGGCAACTCTTCCGCTGCCGAGGGAAGATGGTGGGGGTTTTGGTTGACAGAGATGCAGAAGGAGTGAGAGGGCATCTCTCCTGCCGAACTTCAATTTGGGATTTATATATGAAAGCTCACTTATCTCAAAAAACATTGAAGGGTCCCGACATGGACCATGTTTCGAAGGCTGCTTCAGGGAACCCAACAAGCTTGGATTAGAGAATGACACTGTGGCTGTTACCCGCGGCTGCTGAAACCGGAACAGAAAAAATGTGGTCGCCGCAGGGACAAGGCCGTTCACCGCCCTGTGGAGCGGTGAATGGCCTTGTCTCCGCAGTGATCGTGCAGTCTAGCATCCCCCTCTCTTCCAATCGCCGCTTCCCCTCATCTTACCTTCCTAGCGATTTTCATTTTTGTCTACGAGCGGCACAAGCTTTTCAGCAAGTCGCATGTGGTTGCTTGAAAGTTGAAACTTCTCCTCTGATGCAACCAGAAACAGGAAGTTGCATCAGAGAAGAAGTTTCGGCAGCCGCACGCAACTTAAGAACATAAGCTGAAGAAGGGACATGAACAATGGCCGACAGCCAAAGCAGAGAAGCAGCAACCATGGGTAAGTTAATCGGTAGGTACGGAGACCCAGGGCCTGAGGGGGCAGGAAAGAGATGTTGCTGGACAGGGCTGTAGGGAAATGTGCTAGCCACATTTCCCTACAGCCTGTCCTGTTAGATTCTTTGCTTCCCCCATGCATTTTTTTACTGCACTGGGTTTTTGCCATGGCAACTTAAAACACGTACTTAACGTTATCATTTTTGCCCTCCCCTGAATATAAAATCAGAATGCAGAAAAGCTAATGAATGCTTTGAAAAGATGTTCATTTTGAGATGTGGCAAATTAGCGAAGGTAAGGAGAATAGTGGCTGTGAAGGAGTTACATTTGTATTATTTATTATTTTGCAGAAATTTTGTCATAGACTGACACTTGGAGTTTACAACATAAATAAAGACTGTGAAATATTGTATTTAGGCTGTCAGGTTTCCATGGTTACACATCTAAGCAAGTTGGCTTTTGAGAATTTGATTGTTGATTTGTGAGTGATTTGTAATTGTTTTGTTGTTTGTGAGGTTGGTAATTCTGTTTACTTCAGATCTGGTGTAGTTGATACTAGATGCTTTGTTTTTTGTCTGTTTCACTGGGCGTGAGTGACAGTGATTGAGTATTTCTTATTGTTTTGGCTATTTTCTTTTTGGCGGGGATGGGGACTGAGCTCACGGAGACGGGGGATGAGCTCACGGGGATGGGGTGGAGACAGGGACAAATATTTTCCTCGTGTCATTCTCTAGTTTGGATTTCTATACACTAAACCTTTCCACTAATAGCAATAGTGGTTGCTCATGCTCATAAGTGAGGGTTATAAATCAATTGGAACGTGACTGGTTTCTATAAGATAAAGATGAATAAACTACATTATGCACTTTAAAAAGAGGCTTATAAATTACAAGTCTTAAGGTTAGATAAAACACCAACGTTAGAATTGAAATATGTGATGGATACCTGAAAGTTGAAACATGCTCTTTGAAACAAGGCTTCTCAAAAATATGAGTGGCTTGAAAAAATGCCGTGGGAAAGCAGCGTTTAAATAAAAAACGTCAACACAGCTGACAGACATGATGGCATCACTGACAGCAATATGCTTACTGTATGGGCATCAGAAAACACTGTTTTCACAATGCTAGAAACGCTTGCTGGTTACAATGGACATCACCTCTTTGTACACAGATATCCCTCAGCAATTCGCTATAGAGATCATTCATAAGAACATAAGAAGTGCCTCTGCTTGGTAAGACCAGAGGTCCATCGTGCCCAGCAGTCCGCTCGCGCGGCAGCCCAACAGGTCCAGGACCTGTGTAGTAGTCCTCTATCTATACCCCTCTATCCCCTTTTCCTTCAGAAAATTGTCCAATCCCTTCTTGAAGCCTAATACCGTACTCTGTCCTATCACGCCCTCTGGAAGCGCATTCCAGGTGTCTACCACCCGTTGGATGAAGAAAAACTTCCTAGCATTGTTTTTGAATCTGTCCCCTTTCAACTTTTCCGAATGCCCTCTCGTTCTTGTAGTTTTCGAAAGTTTGAAGAATCTTTCCCTCTCTACTTTCTCTATGCCCTTCATGATCTTGTAAGTCTCTATTATGATCTTGTAAGTCTCTATTATATCCCCTCTAATTCTCCTCTTCTCCAGGGAAAAGAGCCCCAGTTTCTCCAGTCTCTTAGTGTATGAAAGGTTTTCCATACCTTTTATCAAACGTGTCGCTCTCCTCTAAACCCTCTCGAGTATCACCATATCCTTCTTAAGGTACGGTGACCAATATTGGACACAGTACTTCAGATGCGGACGCACCATCGCCCGATACAGTGGCAGGATAACTTATTTCATTCTGGTTGTAATACCCTTCTTGATTATACCTAGCATTCTATTGGCTCTCTTAACAGCCGCTGCTCACTGTGCCGTCGGCTTCATTGTCATGTCCACCATTACCCCCAAGTCTCTTTCTTGGGTACTCTCACTCAATAACATCCCTCCCATCGTATAGCTGTACCTCGGGTTTCTGCTTCCTACATGCAATACTTTACATTTCTCTACATTGAACTTCATCTGCCATCTCGTCACCTACTCCCCTAGTTTATTCAGGTCCCTTTGTAATTCTTCGCAGTCCTCTTTAGTCCGAGCACCACTAAATAGTTTGGTGTTGTCTGCAAATTTTATTATTTCGTACTTCGTCCCTATTTCTAAATCATTTATAAATATATTGAATAGCAGCGGTCCGAGCACCGTTCCCTGTGGAACACCATTTATGACCCTCCTCCAGTCTGAGTAGTGGCCTTTCACTCCTACCCTCTGCTTCCTTCCCGCCAACCAATTCCTGATTCGTTTTCATTTATCATCTCTGGAGTTGTATTCACCTTGTATTGAGTTCTTAGTTTCATTAGCTGTGATTGCACTGGAGAAGAACTATTTTCAATTTGACAACACGTTTTATATATAGACTAGTGTTTAAGCCCGTTACATTAACGGATGCTAGAATAGATGTGTAAACTTTTAGAACAATGGGGCGCTGAGGCCTTTCTTTCTTTCTCTTTCTTTCTTTGCTTCCTGCTCCCCCTGTCCAGCAGTAGCCCATCTCCCTTCCTTTTACCTCCCCCCTGTCCAGCAACACCCCTTCCCTGGTCCCCCTGTCCAGCAGTAGCCCTTCTCCCTTCCTTTTACCTCCCCCCTGTCCTGTAGTACCCCTTGTCGCTTCCCTGCTCCCCCTGTGCAGCATCTGCTAGTCCGGGCAGCCTCGGGGTTTTTCCTAGGCCGGCCCGCCTCACATTATCGAAGTGGGCTGGCCCAGCAAATGCCCCGCGGCTGCTTGATGAAACCACGGCTGCTGCCGCTGCTGGTCTGGGAGTGAGAAGAAGAGGCGTCCCGGCAGTGGCAGCATAGTCAGAAGGCAGGAAGTCAGCCGGCGTCGGAGATCGAGGCAGGAAATTTGCTGAGACAGGCACTGTGCATGCACGGCACAGCACCACGGAGGCACAGAACACGGAGTTTGAAGTGCGCATGCGCACTAAGGGTTTTATTATAGCAGATATATGGCACAGCAATGGGTGTCAAGATGGCTCCTTCTATTGCATGTTTGTATGCTTCTAAGTTTGATGAACAATTTGTTTATCCATCTCCTTTTGCTAACAAATTGTTTCTTTGGAAACAGTATATTCACATGTTCGCTGTATGGACAGGAATACATACAGAGCTGAATGAATTTTTTCACTGGTTGAACCAATGTGACCCTTGCTTTCAGTTCTTTCTGGAAGCCAACCTGGCAAAATCAAATGCTTGGACTTATTGATTAGCATTGAAGCAGGAAAGTTTGTTACTACCCTTTACAGCAGACATGTCAAACTCTGGCCCGCGGTGTATTAAAAATTGGCCTGCCATACATTTTCAGATTTATACTTAATCTGTCCTGCCGGCACGAATCGCTGCTGCCGCTGCTGCTCTTCACTCGCAAGTTATCAGAAGACAGCCAGAGCTTGGGACCAACAAAAGGTAGTAAAAATAATTTTATTTTCTGTTTTGTGATTACAATATGTCAGATTTGAAATGTGTATCCTGCCAGAGCTGGTGTTAGACAGCGAGCGTGAACTAGGACCTAACAGAGAGAGGAAAAGTCTTTTTTATTTATTTTGTTTACACCACAGAGCTGGTATGGGGTTGGAGACGTTGTAACCCTATAACTTCTACTAAGACTAAGCCTTAGTCACTTAGGGGTCCTTTTATTAAGGTGCGCATTTAGTGTGCGCTGAATCGGTTAGCGTACCTTAATAAAAGGACCCCTAAGTATCTTAATTAAAAATTTGGTCCGTGACTTAGCCTTTTTTTTTTCAGATTTTGGCCCCTTATGTGATTGAGTTTGACATCCCTGCTTTTCAGAAAGCCCACAGACAGAAACAACCTTCTTCGGTACGACAGTTTTCATCCCAAACATTTACAGATAATATCCCTATTGGACAATTTTTCAGACTGAAGCGTATTTGCAGTATCAAAGAGGAATTTGTCAACTGTTCCGAGGAGCTGCGAGAGAGATTTCAGATGAGAGGTTATCCTCAGTCCATCATTAAGAGGGCTTACAAACGTGCTTTTGTTTCAGCCTGCTCACAAGGCTTCTGATCTCGTGTTGGTTTGTGTCCTTCCGTACTCACAGTTTGCGTTTCATATAAAGCGCAATATCAAATCTCATCGGCCAATTTTACAGTATTACCCATGTTTTCAGGAAGCACCAGGTTTTGCATTCACACGGGGATGTAACTTAAGACATCACCTTACAAGATCTCAATTTACATCTGCTTTGATATGTTTCAAAAAAAAAAAAAAAGACACACTATATGTGGCTGCATAGGATTTACTTACCTGAGTCATTCAAGCACAGGGTTCCTCCCCATAAGACTGATTATAATTCCAGAGGGGTAGTGTATATTATACAGTGTCCTTGCCGTAAGTTGTAATGTGGGCTACACAACAAGGGCAATCAAAAAACGTATGGTTGAATATATTAGCAGGATCAACACGGGGGTTGTAGGAGCCCTATTAGTACAACATTGGATGTCCACTAACCATGTAACTGAAGATCTCAGCTTTTCGGTGCTTGAAGCACCAGTGTTCCCGCATGGAGGCAATAGTGCAGCTTCCTTGTGGCAGTGAGAGCAATGTTGGATTTTCAGTCTCAACACTGAACATCCTTTTGGTTTAAACAATGAGACTGAATAGAGAGCGTTTCTAGCATTGTGAAAATAGTGTTTTCTGATGCCTGTACAGCAGGGGTGTCCAACCTGCGGCCCTGTGAAGTATTTTGTGCGGCCCTGGTCGAGGGCGATGCAGTGTTTTCCTCTGCTGCCCCCGGGTGTTTATCATCTTCCCGGCTCCTTCCTGTGTCTTGCTGCAGCGTTCGAAAGTTTGTGCGGCCCCAGAAACATTTTTTTTGGCCAATGCGGCCCAGTGAAGCCAAAAGGCTGGACACCCCTGCTGTACAGTAAGAGGGGCATAATCGAAAGGAACATCTAAGTCCGTTTACGTCTAAGTCGCAAGTCGTCTAAAGTAAAAAAACAGCTTAGGACACATTTTCGAAAAATACATCCAAATTTTTTCCCTTTTGAAAATCATCTAACTATACATCCTTCCGATCTGATCGTCCAAGCCGCTACATCATCTATCTTTAAACCACATTTTCATCCAACTTTTCATCCAAGTCAAAAACGCCTAGAACAAGCCCTATTGGACGTGGGAGGGGTCTGCAAAGTGATGGACTGAACACCCAGACATGGCACTTAAATAGTGGGATACCTTACAGGGCACTGCTGTGAACTTCACAAAAAGGGTGTCATGTCTTCATCTCACTACAGCTCCCTTATAGGTCATGGTGAGCCCCCCAAACCACCTCCAGAATCCACTAGACCTACTTATCTACTACCCTAATAGCCCTTATGGCTGCAGGAGCCACTTATATGCCAGTACAAAAGGGTTTTCGGGGTGTATAGGGGAGTGCACGTTTCAATATCAATGCAGTGATTACAGGGGCTTATGGGCATGGGGGCCTCCTCTCTATGAGTCCCTAACTCTAACCCTAACCCCAAGATGACTTAAGCTGCCTCTGTGCAGGACGACTAGGCTTTCCTATGCCAGGCTGCCAGGTGATTATGTTCTGGAGGCTGAATTTTACAGGTATGATTATGATTTTTATGGGGTTGGGAGGGGGGTCAGTGATCACTGGGGTAGTGTGTGGGGTCTGTATTATGTGTTTACAGTGCTTATCTGGTGATTTTAGGTGGGTTTTTGTGACTTAGACCATGTTTTAAATGGTCTAAGTCACAACATCCAAGTTCCGTCTAGGCTCTGTTGTTAATCTTTCAGTTATATATGCTGTACAACTAAGTCTAAGCCTGCCCACATCCCACCCTGCCCATCCCGACCCTGTTTAGCTATGGTCGTTTAGCGGCACTATGAAGGCCTAGGTCATTTATAAATACGTCCAAAACCCGGTTTGATTATCAGCACTTGGACGTCTTTCGTTTATGATCGTCCATGTGCCAACTTAGGCCGGTTTTTGGACATTTTTCTCTTTCGATTATTTGTCCCTAAGCGTATTGCTGGCAGTGATGTCATCATGTTTTGTCAGCTGTGTTGATGTTTTTTTTATTTAAACGCTGCTTTCCTGTGGCATTTTTTCATGCCACTCGAATTTTTAAGAAACCTTGTTTCAAAGCGCATATTTCAACTTTCAGGTATTCTTCACATATTTCAATTCTAACATTGGTGTTTTGTCTAACATTAAGGGGTCCTTTTATCAAGGCGCGATAGGGGTTTAACGCGTGGAATACCACGCGTTAAACCGCCTGACGCGCTAGTCGCTAATGCCTCCATTGACGAGGCGTTAGTATTTTGGCTTACTGCGGGGGTTAGCACGTGATGAAATGTCCGATGCACTAACCCCCCATAGCGCACCTTGATAAAAGGAGCCCTAAGTCTAACATAAACCTCTAAGTGTATAATGTAGTTTATTTATCTTTATCTTACAGAGACCAGTCAAGTCCTAATTGATTTATAACCCTCACCTATGAGCATGTACAACCACTATTGCTATCAGTGGAGTGGTTTAGTGTGTAGAAATCCAAGCTCGTTGGGTTCCCTAAAGCAGCCCGTGAAACATGGTCCATGTTGGAACACTTCAATGTTTTTTTTAGATAAGTGAGCTTTCATATATAAATCATAAGACAGCATAAGTACTTACTGAAACGGATAGAAGAATAGCAATATATTACACCTTTTTTATTTATTAAATCTTTATTAATTTTCAAAACTAATACAAAGTGCCATAAATTATATATACATTAATAACAAAATAAGCACTTAAATTTCATCAATAACAATGAAGATAATAAATATTCCTCCCCTCCCATCCAACAATTTGATCAAGAAATGAACCAGAAATATATCCCCCCCCCCACCCACCCCATCCTGGATATGTATAAAAATAAACAAAAGATTTGAAAGCCAAGAAACTATGTTGAATTAACAAAGGATGTCAACGGGCACCAAACCAAATTAAATACGTTGCTATGTCCCAGTATATCTGCATTCCTATTTTCGTATTTGTACCCTAAACATAAACTGGCACACCAAAACGGAAAGTTGAGCCGATCACAATTCTTCCAATTGCAGGTTATCAACTGCATACCTATCCCTGTTATAATCAAGAAGAGCCTGCCTTTGTAGCAATCCATGGGAGGCTTGACGTGTAGCAAAGTTCCACATATAACTAACTCATACGTCAAAGGGATTGCTGATTTCAGTATAAGGTTAATCTGTCCCCATATTGACTTCCAGAAACTGAGTATCAAAGGACAATAGAACAACAGATGATCCAATGTCCCTATGTCTAGATGACAGTGCCAGCATCTATTATGAGCCATTTTTCAAGTATATGGTTCAGTGTTCTGGGGGGGGGGGGGGTTTGATTATGATATGTGTTCTTTCCCAGATACTATAGAGAAGTGATTTTTTTTTTCTTCACATAGTAGTACTCCAGTATCTTTATAGACTAAAGTCAGCACGAATAGCTTGCATAAAATTTGCATGCTATTGTGCTGAGCATCATCCAATTAAAAAAAAATCACTCCCAACACAGTATTTAATACTGTTTTGTCGGAGCTTTGAGCATCGGGGCCTGAGTTAGATTTATTGGGTTTCCCAGAAAGAGGGAACTTTCAATTTCACTTGGTGCCTACAGAGCAAATGTGTTAGCTGATGGCTTGGTAGTACAGAAATGAATGTTGCTGTCTGATTATACAAAAAAAAAAAAGGAACCTACTAATGAGATTAATCGTTTGTATGTTGTTGGGAGATGGTGAGACTGTAGGTTGATTGTGTTTTTAAAAGAAGGTATAATTATAGGGTCTGATATTTTGATGTAGTGGTTTTATGTGATCCTTTTGTTATATGATCTCTTGTAATACATCAAGAACCGCGAGCAATTGGCATATTATAAATAGTTTTGTTCATTAGTTACCACAGGATCAGTGTTGAGCGGGAGTTTTATGTGCCTGCATTGTCAACCTCCTGAATACCTCGTGTTTATTTGTGGTCCCTAATGTGTGTGGGGAAAGGTCATCTAGCAGCATTATGAAGCACTAACAAATGGTGTAATTGGTTGTTTTGTTTGATCTCCCATCTTGGTGATCTATTAAAATTATCCTCACATACATATACACAGACATATACAGTATATATATATATACATACATATATATATATATATATATATATATATACACACACACCGTATTTTTTGCACCATAAGACATACTTTTTTCCCCCAAAAAAGTGGGTGGAAATAAGGGTGTGTCTTATGGAGCAAAACCACAACCCCCCCCCCCCTCCGTACCTGTTTTTAATCCAGCAGGGAAGGAATAATTTGTCGAGGGCCCCTAGGCACACAAGTACACTGGGCCTCCTGCCCCCACCCCACCATGCCCTGCCCCATGTATTTACCCATTTTCTTATTTACTTCTTTTTTTAAATTCTTATTTACTTCTTTAGTTCCACTTTATTTCTTTTATTTTAAAATTCAAAACAAACAAAGATTACCATACCAGTGCCAGTGTACAGTTTTTCTTCTATGCAACCTCCAAACACCTCTGAACAAAACTCCCCTTCCTTCCTAGAGGAAGAGATCTTCAGCTGGCAGGGCTTTGAGAAGCCCACCAATTTATATTTTGCATATGGGTAGGAGGCATGGGGCATGGCGGGAAGAAAATTTAGTGCCCATCTTTTTATTGGACTAATACATTTCTCACTTAGCTTTCAGAGGTTAAAACCTCATTCTTCAGATCAGTAAACTATACTGCTGTTACAGTATCCCTGTCCTGACCTGAGGAAAGGAGTTATGATCTGTGAATTAGTAAAAAAATGTATTAAAATTAGTTCAATAAATAGGATCATCTTATTTCCATTTTCTATTAATAAACGATTATCAACACAGCTACAATAATACCTTACCCTAAAGCAAAACTAAATAAATAAAACAAATATAAATTTTTTTTCTACCTGGTTTCTGCTTTCTTCATCTTTTTATCATTTTCTTCCTTACATCCACTGTCTGCCCTCTCTCTGCCTCTTCCATATGGTATCTGCTCTCTTTCTATGACTCTTCCAGAAATTGTCTGCCTCTACCTTCCATCTCTCCCTCCCCCCCCCCCCATTGGTGTGGCATCCATCTTCTTCCCTTCCCTTCCCTCCTCCAATGGTCTGGCATCTCTCTCCTCTCTTTCCCTTCCCTCTCCCATACCCCCATGGTCTGGCATTTCACTCTCTTCTCTCCCTTTCCCCCCCCCACTTCCATCAGCATCTGCCCCCTTTCTTTCCCTCCAACCCAATTGCATCCAGTATCCTTCCCTCTTATGTCTCTTTCCCCTTTCCCTGCACATCAATTCCATCAGCAACTGCCCCCTTTCTCTCCTTAAATCACCCTTCCATACCATCCTTCTCACAACCCTTTCATACCACTCTGCCCCCTTTCTCTTCCTCAACCACACTTCAATACCATCCTTCTCACAATCCTTCCATACCACCCTGCCCCCTTTCTCTCCTTCCACCACCCTTCCATGCTCCTTTCTCTTTCCCTCTCCAAACATTGCAGCTGCTGCTCTGCCCTCTGAGCTATTTTGCAAAAGGCAGCCTGAAAGAAGAATTAGAACAGCTGATGGCAAGGGGCCCCCTCCCGCATCAACGGCAACACCCCCCCATCAACGGCAATGCAGCTAGATCTGTTACAGGAAGGTCCCGTGATGACTGCATCTGCTGTTCCATCTCCCTCCGGCGTCTCTTCTTCCGGAGCAAGTAAGTGACAGAGGGGGATGGACCGGCAGACGCAGTCATTGCGGAACCTTCCTGTAACATATCCATTGCCGTTGACGCTGGGGGGGCGTTGCTGTTTAAAAAAAATGGCAAAGTGAGTCATCCACCTTCAGCAAGACCCCCTCACAGTTTCAGACCCTAGGCACGTGCCTACTGGGCCTATTCATTAATCCGGCCCTGCCCACCATACCTTTTTTTAATCACGGCAGAGTCCCCCCGTACCTGTTTTTAATCCCGGCGCTTCCTTTGCTGGATGGCTATGGCAGCGAGAGGCAGAGCGGCGAACAAGGCAGCAGGGAGTTGGGAGGTGTGCTGAGGTGATGGAGGTCAGCGATGTTCTGCATGCCAGGGTGAGAGCAGTGCATTGTGAAGAGCTCAGAGGGTGTGGGTCAATGGAGGACGAGGCTTATGGGGCTGCCCAGTATACCAGTGAGGGCGCAGTCTTTCTGTGTTGCCGCCGCCAGCCTCTCCCTCTGCTCAGGGTTGCAGCGAAGAAGAGTAGCGAAGAAGAGCAGCCAGTGCCTGTGGCTGATGCAGCCAGAGACGAGTATAACAGAGGCCAACAATCAGTGCAACACATAGCTGGTGGATCAGCCCTGTTGGAGGTGACTGACTGTTGGGCCCTGAGACGGCGGTTATTTTGGTGCAGATTCCTCTCACTCCACTGGGAGTCCTGGGCCTGCTGTGCCATTCAGATAGTGGTGCGGGACCAAGCAGGTGCGCAAAAAGCTTGTGCCTGCCTTGTTCACCCCTCTGCCTCTCGCTGCCGCAGCCGTCCAGTTAGGGAAGCAACAGGATTAAAAACAGGTATGGGGGGCCCTGCCATGATTATAAACAGGTACCGGGGGCCCTGCCACGATAAAAAAGGTACCGGGGTGGCCCTGCCTGCCCTGTCCCTACCTGCCTGCCAGCCACTGATCCTGCCTGCCCTGTTTCTGCCTACCCTGGGCCCTGTCCCTTCCTACCACTAGACCACCAGAGCTTGGCAGGGAGGGGGGACAGGGTGCAGAGTTTGGCAAGGAGTGTGGGGTTGGGTGCAAAGCCTGGCAGGGAGAATTTGGTTCAAAATGGTTTTTTTTTTGTTTTCCTCATCTAAATCTAGGGTGCGTCTTATAGTCAGGTGCATCTTAATGGAGCGAAAAATAAGGCATATACAGTAAAACCTTGGATTGCAAGTAACTTGGTATGCAAGTGTTTTGCAAGACAAGCAAAACATTTTATTAAAATTTAATTTGTTAAACAAACAAGGTCTTGCAATATAAGTACATACAGTATACGCACATCATATCATCACAACTGAGCCGATGGTTCTTCTCTCTCTGACGCTGCGGGAGTGTAGTGACTGTTCTAAACAAGCGAGGTCTTGCGATACGAGTACATACAGTATTTTGTATTAAAGTTTTTGGGTTGTGGAACGAATCGTCTGAGTTTCCATTATTTCTAATGAGGAAATTTGCTTTGATATATGAGTGTTTTAGATTACAAGCATGTTTTCAGAACAAATTATGCTTGCAAACCAAGATTTCACTGTGTAAATAAATAAATAAATATAAACTTAGATGGCTAGAATTTGAATACTCACAGCTAGCTACTAACCTTGAATATTCAACGGAGGTAACCAGTTAAACACTATTTAATTGGTCAGGAGCTGTTAATAGTGCTGAATATCAGGGGGAGAGTGTATATATATATATATATATTCAGCACTATTAACAGCTCCTGGCCAGTTAAATAGTGTTTAGCTGGCTAACCTCTAATATTCAGCAGGAGATAGCTGGTTACCTCCGTTGAATATTCAAGGTTAGTAGCTAGCTGTGAGTATTCAAATTCTAGCCATCTAAGTTTAGCGGGCAAAAAGAACTGCATAAATAGCGGTCCTGATTGCCCCCTATTAATGTAACTGACCAGCGCTAAATATTTGCAGAGCTGGTTAAGTTTGATATTCAGTGCTGGTCACTGCAAATGGCCCAACATTGACTATCTGAGTTGAGCATTGATGTTGGGAGTGTGTGCTGCCCGGTGCTGGCTGAATATCGAGTCCATTGTATCTATATCTTATCTATTCTTCTATCTAGGTATAGAGAGAAAATGTTTAATTATATGCATAGCAAATTGAGAAGGGGGGGGGGTAAAAATAATACATTTTTGTTTTCCTATTCTGTAACTAACATAGAATTTTCTCTTCTGTCCGAAAGGCAAATTTTGTTAGGTTCAACAAGGACGTTTTCTGTGAAATGGATTTTTCCAGACATGCCTTCAGCTTAAACATTTGTAACTCAATTCTTCTTTACAGAGGGATGCTCTTTGAAAGTGTAACTGCTAATGTTAGGCAGAAATCTCCTTTATTGATTGGTGATATAATTGCGCTTGCATAAGGATGTTGTCATCTCTCAGGTTACAGAGTCAGCGACCTTGAGGTGGCTCAGATGACTGACCTATATAAGTAGGTTATCGCTTGTGAAAACTGACTTGGGTTTACTGTTGCTAATAGGTTTTGGATAATATACCATCAGTTGGAGCCTCTTTCAAGAATATATATATTCTTGCGTATATTTGTATTGGCTTCTTCCCACATTGTACATAGATGTACTGTACATGATTTTTCTTCTTTTTTTTTTGTACTTTTCTGTATAAGCACTCTGATTAATTGCCTTACTAGAATTTTCAAAATGAATTATAGATATACTAGTCTTTAAGCCCGTTATATTAACGGGTGCTAGAATATATGTCTGTCTTTCTTTCTGTCTCTCTCCCTACCCCTGTCTTTTTCTTTCTGTCTCTCTCCCTGGCCCCCTTTGTCTGTCTTTCTGTCTCTCTCCCTGCCCCTGTGTCTTTCTTCCTTTCTTTCTGTTTCCCTCCCTACTTCCCTGTGCAGCAGCCGCAACATTCCCTCTCCCTCCATTTCCCTGTGCAGCAGCATTTTTTTCCCTCCCCCCCTTCCCTGTGCAGAAGCCGAAGCAGCATTCCCTCCCCCTCCATTTCCCTGTGTAGCTGCATTTTTTCCCTGCATCAGGTAGATCTGAAATAGTGCTGTGATGTACATTATCTGATTTATGTTATTCCCTCTACTTAAAACAGTTGCTGTAAAATTTGAATGTGAATGATGCAGGTTATGTGTTTCCACTGGTGCAGATTGACTTGGCTCCAATGTTTCTCATATCTCTCGACATGCTGACTTAGCAGTGAGTGGGCTTTGCTATGACTGTATGAGGTGATATTCCTGAAGTCTGTGAAAAATGATGGCGGGAAGAAGCTATGTTGTTTTTGACCAATAGTGTTTTTTTCTGCTCCTTTGGGATTCCAGTTGGAACATGCACAACCAAGGAATTGCATATCACTAGAACTTAAGTACAAAAACTTATACTACCTCTATGGTTGGTGTAAGTTCTTACACCTAAATGCATACGCGCCTACTTTCCTTTACATCAGGGGTTTTCAAATCCAGTCCCTTGAGGTTCACCACCCAGCCTGGTTTTCGGGATTTGCGCAATGACTATGTATGAGATTGATTTGCGTTCACTGCTTCCATGGCATGCAAATAGATCTCATACATAAGTCATTGTGGAAATTCTGAAAACCAGACTGGGTTGTGGACCTTGAGGACTGAATATGAGGACCACCTGCTTTAGAGAATACGTGCCTAGGTCTAGGTGCACTGTTCTCGAATTAATCCCCATGATGATATAGCAG
Source organism: Geotrypetes seraphini (assembly GCF_902459505.1). Lineage (NCBI taxonomy): Eukaryota > Metazoa > Chordata > Amphibia > Gymnophiona > Dermophiidae > Geotrypetes > Geotrypetes seraphini. The sequence continues at coordinate 193,766,775 of NC_047085.1, forward strand.
AAAAACATAAGAGGGTCAGTTGCTTATAGAGGGGTCAGTACCAAGCAACTATTCTATATAGCATGCACAGGGGTCCTTTTAGAAAGCTGTGCTAAGAAATAGGCTTAGTATGCCCTTGATACAGGCCTTTTGTGCACACTAAGCCCATTTCTAGCACAGCTGTCAAAACATTGTTTCATTACCGTATTTCCCCATGTATAGGCCGCAGGAAATGCCGATTTAGGTTTTAAAACTCTTACATAAGCTGCCCCATGTTACTAGCCACGGCTTATCTAAGAGTTTTTAAACCTAAATCAGCCTATACATAGGGAAATACCCCCCCCCCCCGGTAAATACCTCCGTTGGCTACTAGCTGCCTCCTGCCTCTTGCAATGTCGCGGCCATGGTGCAGGGCAGGAGTGATCTTCTCAGCATCCAGCCAGCCCTGCGCTGCTTCCTCAATGCCCGTGAGAATTAATGCAGGCATTCATTGAGGAAGCAGCGCAGGGCTGGCTGGATGCTGAGAAGATCACTCCTGCCCTGCACCGTGGCTGCGACATTGCAGGAGGCAGGTACAGTACGGGGGACTTGCGGCTGATTGCTAATGGGGCGGCTTATCTACGATGTCTTTAGATAAGCCACCACATATAAGGAAGCCACACCCACTGCAGGAGATTGCAAAACCCATGTATAGGCCACGGCCTATACAGGGGGAAATACGGTAATGGCCATATGCAATGGGAGCACATACCACCTCCTTTCTAGGTGGCTTAAGGGTAGGGTTGCCAGATTTGTTTGTGAAAAAAAAAGGACATGTGGCCCGTTCCACCTCCAGCCTTGCCCCATTCTGCCCCCAGCCCCACCCCCACACAAACCTCATCTCTTCTTTTCCAAGTCCAGGCCAGACATCTGGTAACCCTGCTTAAGGACTCCTATGTTATGGACAAAAGTAATATGTATGCACTAGCTGATTAGTGCAGCCATGCCCATTCTCTGCCCCTAACGTTCCCCCACCCCAAAAATAATTATCTCATGGTTAAAGCATGCAGATCACAAAAGTAACAAGGCATGCTTTAGCATATCCTGTGTTAGGCCGTTTTTCCTGCATTTGGTGCAGGCTAATAAATGGGCCCCAAAGAGAGTAAGGATTCTCAAGAACTAAAAATGCCGTCAGTGGCCAAGAAAATGTAGCAGAAAGACAGAGACATAATTTAAATAATTATATTTGGCTCCACCAGCTTGATTAAACGAACTTGCAAGTGGACTTTGATATGCTGCCTGTACATACTACATCTTATATACTCCAGAAGGAAACCTCTATTGCAGGATGAAAATATTAAGATGAGCACCAGTAGTAAATTTGAGAGATCGAGATCATATACTGTATACCCTTTCTTAGGAGTGAGGGGCATTCTTGTCATGGTATGTAAAGAACTGAAAACATAGGTTCTAATGATTACTTATTCTATCAGAACTCTAATCTAATCTAATACACAACTTGTTAATCACACTATACCAGTGGTCTCAAACTCGCGCCCCACCAGGTACTATTTTGAAGCCCTCGGTATGTTTATCATGATCACAAAAGTAAAATAAAACCGTTTCTTGATCATATGTCTCTTTAGCTATAAATTACAATATTATTATTAAGACTTAGTCAAAAGGAAAGATTTATAAACTATAAAGAGTTTTACCTCATGCAAAATTGCCATTTCTTTAATAAGACATTAACTTTTTTTTTCTGAGGCCCTCCAAGTACCTACAAATCCAAAATGTGGCCCTGCAAAGGGTTTGAGTTTGAGACCACTGCACTATACCAAAATGTTCAAGGTAATTTACATTCAAAGAGGCTGTAAAATCTATGGGAAAATGCAAAAGCCATCAATAATTAAGATATCATCATAACACGAATATTACAACAAGTCATATAAATAAGTTTTCAAATTTTTACGAAACCTTAAGTAATTGATATCAGTCCTAAAGTAAACAGGTAGATTATTCTAAATTGTAATGGCAGCGTAAGCAAAAGACTAGTTGAGCTGTTGTTTGTAAAATACTCCTTCCTCTCTGTGGAAAATGTCGTAATAATGTGCCACATAATCCGGTGGAAGAATAATGCAAACGAGAAAAAAGCAACATATGATTTCTAAGAGTTTTAAATATGTTTTCATGCCTACTTATGCTATGTTTATAGATTTTCAGTGGAGTTGTTTTGTTTAAAATCATCTGACACGCCACTCACTTCAACTTTTTCTATTATGTTGCAAAACTAACACATAAGGAGATATTGCTCCCCTGCTTCTTCCCCTCTCCCCTGAGTTTCAAGAATATTTGAACAAAGCCCATTGATTTTGAAAAGGCTAATGTTTTTTTTTTTAATGTAAATAAATTTTCTAAGGACTGCAGACCTGCACAGAAGGATTCCCTGGCATTTGTAACAAGCCACCACCTGTTAAAGGGAAGCAGTACTCTCTACCCCTTGGCATCAGAAGAGTTGGCAAAGGAAATATGTCTAATCAATATGTTTTAAGTCACTCTTTCTCTTCGAAGCGTGTCTTGGTTTTTTTGTTTTTTTTTAATCTGGCTGCCCTCTAGACTCTGTTTATATCTCAAACTCCAGGTCAATATAAGTGATCCTATAGGTTTTCCAGAAGTTTCCACATTGATTATTACATCTTTGTGTTTAGTGTTGCTCATAAAATGAGGGTTTGACTCGTGAGCTGCTGCTGTTTCAGCAGACTTCAGATAATTAATGGAAACTGGAGTTGAGCAAAGGGCTGTGATAGTTTTTTTCCCCTGATCTAGGACACAGGTTTGGATTTTATCCAGATCATATCAGTACTCAGGCAGCTTCACCTTGGATGCACCGCTTTTAGTTGTATAGTAGAGAATGACACAGGAACAAATTATTTCCCTGTCCCCACGGGAACTCATTTTCCTGTCCCGTTCCGGCGAGTTCTTTTCCTGTCCCTACCCCATTCCTGCAAGCTCCGTCCTCATCTGTACAAGCCTCAAACACTTTAAAATCATAACTGCAGTTAAAGGCTGAGCGGTTAAAGCTGAGCTTACAGGAATGGGGCAGAGACAGGGGCAATGACAAAACTTGCGTGGACGGGGAATTTGAGTTCCTGCAGGGACAGGGTAAAATTTGTCCCCCTTGTCATTTTCTATTGTATAGTTCTGTCCCTTTTGAATGTTCTTTCATATATTTGTCCTTTTCTTGGTAGTGATCTAAGTGGGCCCATCAGTAATTTACATATGTGGATTACTGTGTTATTGTTTTATATGACCTCTATTATAAACTGTGTGAATCTCACTATCCAATCACGTAATTGCGCTGTCGCACAAATCTTATGCACTAACACAGGTTGGTTTAGAGATTAACAGGGGTCTCAAGTGCTCACACCAGAAGCCTGAGTTATTTGTCAAAGCCACTGGCTGATACCGTGAGCTATCATCGGTCCCGTATCTTATCTCTATGCCTATGATTTGTGCATTTTAGATATATTAATATTGACTTATTTTCTTTATAAATTAATCCTAAAATCTATATTATTTAATGCTTCACCCTTCCAAATACTTCAGAATTACTTAGCTTTTTTTGTATCTTTTTCTTGCTGTTTTATTCCCATTCCATGCAATTGAGGATTTCTCAACTCATTTTAATAATGTTGATCCTGTTATTCATTCTTATTCATTCTACGGAAGATCTCCGTTTCGCCCCACGCATTAACAAGGGGCTTCTTCAGGAAAGCACCACTGCCTCTATAGAAAAAGCAGACCATATAATTGACATATTATTCCACTTAAAAGTTAGACACATGCTAACATGCTTACTCTAAAATCATTGCGCTATTCAAGGATACAAGGCGGGGCTCTCAGGAACGCTATCTGCTCGCTCATGTAATCTTAAAGCTGTTTCCTGATCATAAGAGTTTGGCTCTGCGTGCTTTATTGATGATTGCACTTAAGATTATATTTACCAAATGGAAAAATCTGGCTGATGTAACTCATGCTGAATGGTGGTCTCATTTGAACACGATTGTAAAGTATGAATCCCTTTACGCTCAGAGAGTTGGCTCTTTAAAAAACTTCCATAGAATCTGGGACCCCATACTTCAATATTGTGCCAATGCTTAGTAGTAATTTTCTGTATAATGTATATTGTACCTTCTTACTAGATAGGTTTCTAAACATAATGTACTTACTTAATTTCATATCTCATGACATGTAGTTAAGATGATATGGGTTTAAATGTGTGCAATTGATTAAGTGATTTTCACATACCACTCCTTATAGATTGTGCTACTTCTGTCAAAATATCCTGTAGAAGCAATATGTCTCTCATTTTTTGGAATGCTATACGGATATTGGATGTTGATTTGTTTGTTTTATACTGCTGTTAATCCTTACTTTTCTTTACTATTTGTGTTGTTTTGCAACTAAGAAAATAAAAAACTTATTGAACTTAAAAAAAAAAAGCTGTTTCCTATACTTTCACTTATCACCAACACTATTGATGCTATATTTTTATATTTTTACTACCTTACTTTTATTACTAATGGAAAATGCATATATGTATTTTTTACACACTGAGGAGAACTATATAACTAGGCAACTCGCCTAAACTCACTCACTCGAACATCAGAAGCGGCATTCAAACAAACAAACAAACACACGTACTCCAGCTTACAAACTAAAGATAATGCTAATAATACCAGCAACCCAAACCTCTTAGCTTCCTAAGGCATAAACCTCCAAAAGAAAGACACGTTGGCTCCTGCTCAACCGCCTCAGGCTCAAACATTAGAGTCTGCATGCAGCTTAAAGAGTCCAACTATTTAAAGGCATTCAAGGGCGTCTGATGTCATATCCGGCAACTCATGTTGCCGATCAATTGATCGGTTGGGCAGCTTACAACCTCGTGGGTTGAATATAGCCATTAACTGGCAAACTTTTTTCTAAATAATGTCAATATTGGATAGGCTTTAGTTGTCTAGCAGTGTCTTTTTGGTCTACATTTACAGGATTTAGTTATGTTCATGATGTAGGGTAGGAAAATCAAAATACAAAATGGGTAATGCATAATGAGAAAAGTAAAAGAGACGATTGGTCCATAAGGGTGTATTTGAATAAGATTGATGACGTAATATCATTTATGTGGTGGCGGAGTGAATTGTTACCGGCAACATGAGTTGCCGGATATGACATCAGACGCCCTTGAATGCCTTTAAATAGTTGGACTCTTTAAGCTGCATGCAGACTCTAATGTTTGAGCCTGAGGCGGTTGAGCAGGAGCCAACGTGTCTTTCTTTTGGAGGTTTACGCCTTAGGAAGCTAAGAGGTTTGGGTTGCTGGTATTATTAGCATTATCTTTAGTTTGTAAGCTGGAGTACGTGTGTTTGTTTGTTTGTTTGAATGCCGCTTCTGATGTTCGAGTGAGTGAGTTTAGGCGAGTTGCCTAGTTATATAGTTCTCCTCAGTGTGTAAAAAATACATATATGCATTTTCCATTAGTAATAAAAGTAAGGTAGTAAAAATATAAAAATATAGCATCAATAGTGTTGGTGATAAGTGAAAGTATAGGAAACAGCTTTAAGATTACATGAGCGAGCAGATAGCGTTCCTGAGAGCCCCGCCTTTGTATCCTTGAATAGCGCAATGATTTTAGAGTAAGCATGTTAGCATGTGTCTAACTTTTAAGTGGAATAATATATCAATTATATGGTCTGCTTTTTCTATAGAGGCAGTGGTGCTTTCCTGAAGAAGCCCCTTGTTAATGCGTGGGGCGAAACGGAGATCTTCCGTAGAATGAATAAGAATGAATAACAGGATCAACATTATTAAAATGAGTTGAGAAATCCTCAATTGCATGGAATGGGAATAAAACAGCAAGAAAAAGATACAAAAAAAGCTAAGTAATTCTGAAGTATTTGGAAGGGTGAAGCATTAAATAATATAGATTTTAGGATTAATTTATAAAGAAAATAAGTCAATATTAATATATCTAAAATGCACAAATCATAGGCATAGAGATAAGATACGGGACCGATGATAGCTCACGGTATCAGCCAGTGGCTTTGACAAATAACTCAGGCTTCTGGTGTGAGCACTTGAGACCCCTGTTAATCTCTAAACCAACCTGTGTTAGTGCATAAGATTTGTGCGACAGCGCAATTACGTGATTGGATTGTTTTATATGAACCATTTGTGTTTATTGTGTTCACAACCATATTGGTTTTCCCGAATGTGCAGATTAGAAATGCTGCAAAGAAAACAAATAAATAATTCCAGATGTAGCAGACTGTTCTCTTGCTAGGGCTGGAGGAAATCTACATTGAAGGCATACTTGTTCTTCTAGTCCTGTTGAAATCATTTTTGCTTATAAATTGGATTGGCTTAGTTTGGGGGTAAATATTCAGCCAGCTGTACTCAGCATTTTTGGAAGCTCCTGTCGGCATTATGCCTGGATATTCAGTGCTGGTTCATGTCTGGGCACTGGGATCGAATATCTGGGAATATGCAGGTGGAAATCACTTAACCGCATAGGTTAAATTGAACAAAAATAGCACTGTGTTTATGGGGACTGATTTGGCCAGGTAACTTATGCGGTTAAATGCTGAATAAGAACATAAGAATACTGGGGCAGACCAGTGGTCCATCTAGCCCGGTATCCTGTTTCCAGCAGTAACCAGTCCAGGTCATAAGAATCCTAAATAGTAGAAAGATTCCAGGTTACCGATCGCAGGGCAAATAGTAGTTGCTCCCATTTCTATCTCAATAGCAGACTGCGGACTTTTCCTCCAGATGAGGTATGATAGAGGTCTATAAAATACTGAATGGAGTAGAACGGGTAGGTGTGAATCACTTGTTTACTTCTTCCAACAATATTAGGACTAGGGGGCATGCAATGAAGCTATTACGAAGTAGTAGATTTAAAACAAACAAACAAACAAACAAAAAATGTCCTCATCAACATGTAAATTCTGGAATTCGTTGTCAGACAATGTGGTAAAAACAGCTTAGCAGGGTTTAAAAAAGGATTGAAAAATTTCCTAAAACAAAAGCCCACCTCGAGTGCTTTCGACTCCTAACTTCTCTCACCTTGGGTTCTGCATCCCCTACTCTCTATGTCATGGCATGTCTGTTCAAGTTAGATTGTAAGCTCTTCTGATCAGGAACCGTCAAAATGTACAGTGCGGCGTATGCCTGTCCACCTGCGTAATTTGGGCTCTTTTCAATTATATTGAAAACATCTGAAAATATGGCTATTTTCAACAATGTAAATTCTGCTGCTCTCTATATAACCACTAATTCTTATTATATTTTCCTTTCTTAAACTCTTGTAAACCATGTCGAGCTCTATCCTTATAGTGAAGATGCGGTATATAAGCTTAAGGTTTAGTTTAGTTTAGTCTATATAAGTGATAAGTAGTAGTAGTCGTTAGAGCAGGGGTTTCAAACTCAATCACATAAGGGGCCGAAATCTAAAACACAGGCTAAGTCGAGGGCCGAGTTTTCTATTAAGATACTTAGGGCCTCTTCTATTAAACTGCGCTAGCAGTTTTTAGAGCAGAGAGCCGCGCTGCTCCCAACGCTCATAGAGTTCCTATGAGCATTGGGAGCAGCACGGGCTATTCAGCACGGCTCTCTGTGCTAAAAACTGCTAGCGCAGTTTAATAGAAGATGGGGGTTAGTCTTAGTAGAAGTATAGATCCTTCCTCGCCGTGAGACACCTGTGGCGCGGTCAAGCACTTCTGTGGAGCGCCCTGCTTTAACCTAGCTTTTACACTGGGACTGGGTCCTTCTGCCTATAAATGGGTACTGAGGAGCTTGGAGCACCACTGGGACCAGGGCTGCTCAGTCAGGCACTTAGATGCGACACAGTCACCGAGGGCCACCTAAAATGGCCAGGCGGGCCAGATTTAGCCCCCGGGCTTTGTGTTTGACATGTGTGCGTTAGAGCTACAACCTCAGCACCCTGAGGTTGTGGGTTCAAACTCCATACTGCTCCTTGTGATCCTGGGCAAGTCACTTAATCCTCTACTGCCCCACCAGGACAAATAGAGAAAACGCTTGAAGTACCTGCATGGAAACCGCTTTGAGTGTGGTTGTAAAACTTCAAAAAGGTGGTATACAAGTCCAATCCCTATTCCTAAAGATAAACAATTTGGAAAAACATGTATATACAATTTAATGTGAGATGATCACTATTGTGGATTCTTAAAATAAGAGGGTTTATGAACTATGGGATTTATTTATTTTTTTTTTGAGTCCAAGTTTCCAAGTTTATTAAAAAGTTTGATATACCGCTTAATCTGGCTTCTAGGCGATAAGAGTAAGATTGGCATCCCAGAGACTGCAGAGATGGACAGGAAGCAAGAAAGGTGGCAGTTCTGTGTTTGAGACCATTTTATAATTGAGTATTAGCTAAGCTGTTTGTATTTCGATGTGGAGGAGTAGCTTAATGGTTAGTGGCTGAGAACCTGGGATCCTCGGTTCAAGACCGTGGGGAAGTCACTTTAACCCTCCATTGCCCCAGGTGCAAAACTTTGATTATGGACCCTCGCTGAAAATAATCGGCACTCGCCGTACAACAGTATTTTCTGTGACAGCTCCCACAATCTAGAATTCTTTACCTTTACATATTAGATCAGAAACTAATTTAGAGACATTCAAAGGCGCCTTAAAATGTTTTTTGTTCAAAGAAGCCTATGAACACTAAATACTCTTTCCTGTTTAAAGATGTCTAGGGACGCCGGGTACCCTTGATGTATTTGCTACTCGCCCCATACCATCTCTTTTCTTTCTTTTAAAAGAAATACAGCAGCATTATATGTGTCTTCCCATTCCTTGTGTTTTAGAGAATGACACGGTGGCAAAATTCATCACCGTCCCCGTCCCCGCGGATAACCGCAGGAAATAATCCCATGCCATTTTCTAGTGTCTATTTCAACCTCAGTCCTTCTACACCAACATTCTTCACAAAAGCTTGAGGGTCAGTGGTTGTGGCCATTCATACTCTGATTCTTCCCTCTCTCCTTAAAGAATGACATGAAGATGGTTTCCCGCGGTTATCCGCGGGGACGGGAACGGTGATGAATTTTGTCACCGTGTCATTCTCTATTGTGTTTGTTCCTTATATGTTTTCTTTCATGATTTTATTGTACACTTCTCCCTCCGAATTCGCGGGGGATGCAGGGAGAACATAGCCTTGAATACTGAAAAACCGCAAATAACTTTTTGCATGTTATTCACGGTTTTTTGGTAAAATAGATCTGAAAAAGATAATAAACTGTGAATAGCCCAACCTGCGATTTGATCCAGACAACACCGGGAGCAGCGATTTCCTTCAGGAACCACCGGGAGCAGCGATTTCCAATGTGAAATGCCGGTTTCATTGATGAAAATTAGGGGGCGGAGTCAGCAGCTGAAAAATCGCAAATAAGCGAATCCACAGATATGGAAACCGTGGATACGGAGGGAGAAGTGTAGTTCCTTCCCCCTTCCCATGTATAATCAGTATGGTTTGTCCTTAGTTTATAGATGTCTGTGTTTTAAACTATTGTACCTCTTATTTTTATTAATATTGTACTCTTGCCTAGAATTTTGATAGGGGTGCGATCAAATTTTAAATAAACGATGAAACTATGAAAGTACCTGCATATAATAAATGTAAACTGCTTTGGTTGTGCCACAGGCAGTATATCAAATGCATGGTCTCTTAATCTTTACTTCTGTTTGTAAGTTGCCTTGAGCCTGCTTAGGTATGTGCGACGCAGAAATAAAAGATTAGATTAGATTTACTATTGTCTGCTTATCTGGCATCAGCCTTTCTATCAATTGTATGAGGATATCCCAGGTAATTGCAATCCTGTCACAGTCAGTGGCCTAGTGAGGGTGGGAGATGCCCCCTGCACCTTCCGCGCCCCCCCCCGCCCCCGCGCAACACTCACGCCATCCTTTCCCTCCCTGTTGCCTCTAAATCTTCGCCAGCGTGAGCTGCTTCTCCACCTGTTGCTTGTGCCGGCTTTCCCTCTGACATCAATTCCTGGCCCCGCAACCCAAAAGCAATTTCAGAGGGAACCAGGCCTACGTGAGCAACAGCTAGAGTAGTTGCTCACGCTGATGAAGATTTTAAAGAGGTGTGGGGGCAGGAAAGGGAGGGCGCAAGCATGGCATTGGGGGTGCAGAGAGGTGCCGACGCCCTCACCAAGACGGCGCCCGGGGCGGTCCACTCCCCACCTTACTACACCACTGGTCACAGTCATTATCTGTTTGGGAAATTTCAATATATTATCAGGAAGGGCAAAAAAAAGTCAGCAGAAAGCCACCATCCACTGCTTTCCCTTGACATGAAAAAAGCTAATGGGCCTAGTGAAGGTTTTGAGTTACCGACTTTAGACCATGATAATACAGGTCCATTTTTGAGGGGCATCAGCAGAAAGAAAAATGTATGGCTTTAGTTACTAGCACTCTCCGCACTTAACAGTGATTTTCTGAGGCAGGCTTTTATCTGTAATGTTCAAACCCTTTTTTTTTTTTTTTTTTTTGCTTCTCTTTCTTATTTTGACCTATGTCACCCATTAAATTGCTTTTCCTTCAAAAAAAGATTGTTCTGCGATCAGAGCAAATGCTTCTCCTTTAGCGAGAGGAGCCATTAGCAAGTCCACATGGGCTTTTAAAGAATAGTTAGACTTCCCAAGGCCCGAGAAACAGTTTTAAGCAAAACCTTCCTGCTCTAGAGGGCTCTGTGCAAGGCTAACAGTGACTGTAAACATTTTGGACAGCTGGCAGGTCTTTTTTTTTATCACTGCTGAGGAGCTCTTTATGGGCAGTAGAGCTGACCATGACAGGTCCCACCAGTGCCTCAGTTAACTGACCAGAGAGCATTTTGGGAACATGTTAAGTTAGAGCTCATTAACCCAACTACTGTAAGCACTTGGAAAGGAATTTTCAAAGACATTTCTAAGCATAAAACTGGGTTTGTATGTGGACATGTTTTTGGGCAGGGATTATGCTTACCAACATACTTCTGTGTTTCCTGAAGTATACCTGTATATGTACATTTCCCAGGAAGAAGTATGCGCACTCAGTAAAAGGGGCACATTTCTGTGTAATTTGGTCTTCTTAATTTTGAAACAAAAATCTTTCTAATTGAAAATCTGTGTAACAAGCATCTCATGGGAGAAAAAAAGCCTACGGGCTTTACATAGTTTGAAAGTGGCCCCATCGTTGTAGCCTGAGGCGTAGCTACCATGTTTCCCCGAAAATAAGACCTAGCATGATTTTCGGGGTAGGTCTTAATATAAGCCCTACCACAAAAATAAACCCTAGCCCCGGAATTCGCCAGCAGCAGCGCTTCTCCCCAGCCGACTCCGCCACAACCCCTGCCGCGCCGCTGAAACCCCTGCTGACCCTCCATCCTTCCCTCCCATCCGAACCTTGCCGACCACGAGCGAACCCTACATACTTCTATCCAAAGCGGCGTCGGGCCGGCAGCACGCTAAACAGGATGCTTTGGCCTTTGCTGGGGAATTCCCTCTGCCGCGTCTCTGATGATATTGGGAGTATGTTTGGATAGTTGTTTGACTATGGAAAAACAAATATTGAAAATGATTCAGGTAGGATATAGGCAATTGAAATTGTTATATAGATTAAAACCTTTCACTACCAGCTTCTGATTTCCGTAGTGTGGTGCAAGCAGTAATACTAAGGGCTCCTTTTACTAAGGTGTGCTAGCGTTTTTAGTGCACGCAGGATATTACCGCGTGCTACACCATGCGCTATGCGGCAAGAGCTAACACAAGCTCAATGCTGGCGTTAGCGTCTAGCATGCGCTATTCCGCGCGTTAATTCCCTAACACAGCTTTGTAAAAGGAGCCCTAAGTAGAGTGGATTATAGCAATTCTCTTTATTTGGGAGTTACTAAAGTGAAGATGAGAGCACTGCAGATGTTAGTTAACTCTGCAGCAAGATCGATTACTGGGGTTTCAAGAATGACTCATACAACCCCAGTGTTGAAGCAACTGCACTGGTTACCTATGCAGCGGAGAGAACAGTTTAAGATTCTCTCAGTCACACAGCAAATCTTATATCAGGTTTCCCCAAGGGCACTAAAGGAGTTTTTTGGAAATCTTTCAACCCCAGAAAATGTTTGAGATCTGAAAATGGTATGAAGCTGAATTTGGAGGGTAAGATGTCAGTCTGTCATGTTAAGATTGGAGCAAATGCTCTGCCTGGTATTCTGCGCTTTTGCGATGGGAGACTGAGGGCTCCTTTTACCAAGGCGCGCTAGCAGGTTTAGCGCACGCTAAAATGCCCTGCGCGCTAGCCGCTACCGCCTCCTTTTAAGCAGGCGGTACTTTTTCGGCTAGCGTGCACTAATCTTGTGCGTGCGCTAAAATTGCTAGCACACCTTAGTAAAAGGAGCCCTGAATTTTAAGAAAATGTTGAAAACACAATTATTTGTTAATGCCTTCATGTGCTAGTGCTGTTTGCTGCTGAAGCCTTACCGTCCTGTAAATGTTTGTATGGGATTGTCTTTCCATCTTGTTGGATGATTTTGAAAGAAGGTTTTAATAATGATACTGTTAGTTAATGTTTTTATTGTTTGTTCTGTCGAAACATGTTTTAGTATTTTTAATATGTATGTATGTAATTTTGTAAACCGCGTGGAGGGGCATAATCCAAAAAAAACGTCTAAGTCCCCTTTTGGCCTAAGGCCTTAAACGTTGAAAGTAGAAGCAGAGAAAATGTCCACTATCAAAAAAAGGTCCAAAAGGAGTTTTTTTTTTTTTAATAATGGCCTGCCTCTACGTTCAGCTGTTAAAACGCCCAGACCACCACTACGTCTACACTAACACCATATAATCAATCTAAAAAAGCCTAACTCCCAAACGCCCAAAACAAGAGCGTTTAGGCGAAGGAGGAGCCAGTCCTTCGCCTAAAAGCTGGATTCTGTAACCGATGTCTGTCAAAAACAACACCGGTTACAGAATCCCCCCCTACAACGATCTGGGTAGGAGGGAGCCCAAGCCCTCCTGCCCTCAATGCAAGGGCCCCCCCAGAATCCCCAATTGCCCCCCTGCTGATCCGTGACCCCCCCCCCCACTGACCGCATGACACACCCACCCCCATCCCCCCTCCCCGTACCTTCAAAATCATTGGTCGAACAGACAGGTGCCAAGCCCGTCCGTCCGACAGGCCAGCCATCATTGAATGGCTGGCCTTAGGGCCTGATTGGCCCAGGCAGCTCAAATCCCGCCCACAGGTGGGGCCTGAGACACCTGGGCCAACCGGATTAGGCCCAGTAGGATTATGCCCCTCCTGTGGGCGGGACCTTAGGCATATGGGCCAGCTTAGCACCCATCCATCCAACCAATGATTTTGAAGATACGGGGTGGGGGTGAGGGTGTCATGGGGTCGGTGGGGAGGTCGCAGGTCAGCGGGGGGGGCAATCTGGGGTTCGGGGGGGGCCCTTGCATCGAGGGCAGGAGGGCTTGGGCTCTCTCCTGCCCGATAGTGTCAGGGGGTTTGGGGATACCGTGGCAGGAGGGCTTGGGCTCCCTCCTGCCCAATCGTTGTAGGGGGGGAGGGCTAATCGCTGTAAGAGAGATGGCTCATCTCTCCTGCTGCGATGGTGATCACCCACCCCCCTCCGAACTGCGGCACTGAGCCATCTCTCCTGCAGCGATAGGCAGGTTGCTGGAGCCGCTGAGCTGCAGCGATCAGGTCAGCAGCCCCTTTTTCAGCACTTATACCTGTTTTGACTTGGTCTAAGTCAAAACATATAAGTGTTGACCAGGCATCCTGCCTAAAGTTTTGGTTATACCTGCTGTACGCCTAGGTCTAGGTCAGCCCACCGCCCGCCCTTTCTCCTCCTCTAAAAACGCCTCTTTTCACTCTATGCGTTTAGAGGCAGGAGAAAGGCCTAAGCTGGTTTTAGATACGTCTAAAACCAGCTTTGATTATGGGTACTTGGACGATCAGGCTTTTTGATCGTCCAAGTACCCATTTAGGCCACTTTTTAGACTTTCTTTTTAAATTATTATTATGAGCCCCATAGTTTTTATGTGGTATATAAATTTTTAAATAAATAAATGGTCTACTCCCCCTGATGTCAAAATCTGACTAGGCTTCTGATTGTAGCACTTCATTTTGACAGGCTCAGTAAAATAGGCTGTTGAATTTTTTTCTTCAAATTGAAAGAAAGCTTAAGTCGATCCATGCCTGCAGGTAAAAAAATAAGCAATCAGGGAAAAAAAAAAAAGATCAGAAACATTACAAGTGATTAGAACAGCACTGCCTCAAGGTTGAAACAATTCTCTTGTCAGTTCGTACAATCTCCCTTTCAAGCCTCATTTTTGAAGGAAAAGAAGGTTTATGAGATCACGCTTTGTGTATATGTATGTGTATGAATACTGAATAACTTTAGGGTTTGGTGTCCTGTGAAGTTAACAACACATTTTTCAAACACATCCCAGTAGAGAGAGGGAAGAACCACATGAGGACACTGATTTATTTCATACTGTATACTGTACCTGTAAAATTTGTGTCTGCGAGAGGCTGTCACAAATAAAGATTGCTTTTGTCAATCCTGAACTTGGCTGGTGACTTCTTTTGTGTATTTTTTTGTTGTTGAAATAAATTTTATTAAACCAGCACACAAACAAAAAATACGCTAAAATAGCAGTAGCTAAAATAGCTAAAAGGCAGTAATTGTGCGACAAAACCAATCCTAATAGAAAAGTACAAGGAAACATTTTCAACAATATATTCCCCTCCCCCCCACCCCAAAAACAAAACTTCCTCTCTGGTGAAACCTGTGAGAAGAAACTAAGCAAAGTATATCCCTCACAAATTCAAGAGTTTACTCTGTGCGACTGGAGTCAAGGAATTCCAAAAGGGTTCCCACTGGGACTGCAGCGGTCTCCCCTTAGGAGTGTCCAAGTCAGGGACTCGTAATCTCTCCATCTGCAAATATTGAATTAACAACGCCCTCCACTGCTCCACCGAAGGAGGCTGTGAGGTCAGCCAATGCAATAAGATGGATTTAATTCACATAAGAAAAGCTATTTTTTTGAAATCCTCACAATCCTTTAGGTACTGGGGCAACCACTGGGCACCGAGAAAACAATAGCAAAGGCGTTAGGAGACAGCGCACCCACCGAAGCTCAGAAATACGATGTAAAATCCTCTCCCAGAAATGATGAATGACCATGCAGGAATAAAATACACGGCCTAAAGTAGCCACAGAGTGATTGCATTTGGGACAAACTGAATCCTAACGCAAAGTCATCCGGAAAGCACGTGCCGGGGAGATGTAAAGACCCAAGGCCAGTTTGTAACTAATCTCTCATAGGGAAACTGGTAAAGATAAGTGAGATATCATATGAAGATACTGTTTGAGCTTCCCTTCTGGTAACTGTACCCCCAAATCAGCCGACCAGTGCGACGTAGGCTTGGAGCAATCAAAATCAGGCTGTAAGTCTTGTAAACTACGATGATGGCATCATAAGGGTATATCCGCCTGGGTCTCCAGGCAGAGTACCTCCTTAAATTGTTCAAGAAAATCAGAAGTCTAAGTAGAAAAGGGCAAAGAACAAATATAATGGCGCAACTGCCAATATGCATATCCATCGGAGGAGGCCCACCTGAATTCAGACTGCAAAGTGTGAAAAGATTTGATAGACCCCGTCCTCCTCGAGCACATGGGCTGCCGCGTGAGAAAATGAATGCTGACATGCTGGGGCATAATAAGATATTCAAATTAGTTTGGGGTCCATTGACGTCTTTTGTAGATTTGCTATAGTTGTCCTTTATCTTTATCTTTATTTTCCATTGGTTTTCACCCACGCATCCAGGGGTGGATGGGAGCCAGGAGGGGGCTATATCTTTTGTAATTATTCCTGATGGTAATGATGGCTGGGGGAGGGAATTTTTATCTTTTGTATAGATACTGATTGATTATAAGTGCTTGGTTGATTATCATTATCATTTGTATATAAATTGTATTGCACTTTTTGTTGGCATTAAAAACAAAATAAAGTTAAAAATAAATAAGAGTATTTCCCTGTAACTTAAAAAAAAAAAAAAAAACTTTGCTAGATTTTTAGAAAATTGATGGTCTTAGCAATTGTTCGATTTTCGTGTAAAAAGCACAGTTACTTACCGTAACAGGTGTTATCCAGGGACAGCAGGCAGATATTCTTAACACATGGGTGACGTCACCGACGGAGCCCTCGGTACGGACCTTTTTAACTAGAAGTTTCTAGTTGGCCGCACCGCGCGTGCGCGAGTGCCTTCCCGCCCGACGGAGGAGTGCGTGGTCCCCAGTTAGTATAAGCCAGCTAAGAAGCCAACCCGGGGAGGTGGGTGGGACGTAAGAATATCTGCCTGCTGTCCCTGGATAACACCTGTTACGGTAAGTAACTGTGCTTTATCCCAGGACAAGCAGGCAGCATATTCTTAACACATGGGTGACCTCCAAGCTAACAAAGAGGGAGGTGGGATGGTTGGCCATTAGGAAAATAAATTTTGTAACACAGATTGGCCGAAGTGTCCATCCCGTCTGGAGAACGCATCCAGACAGTAGTGAGTAGTGAACGTGTGAACTGAGGACCAAGTGGCCGCCTTGCAGATTTCCTCGATGGGCGTGGAACGGAGGAAAGCTACAGAAGCAGCCATAGCTCGGATTCTGTGGGCCGTGACAGTTCCTTCCAGTGAGAGACCGGCCCGAGCATAGCAGAATGCAATACAGGCAGCAAGCCAATTTGAAAGTGTCCGTTTGGAGACAGGACGACCCAAACGGTTGGGATCGAAAGATAAAAATAGCTGAGGTGATGTTCGGTGAGCTCTGGTACGATCAAGGTAGTAAGCAAGGGCACGCTTACAATCCAGCGTGTGCAACGCCTGTTCCCCAGGATGCGAGTGAGGCTTAGGGAAGAAGACGGGCAACACAATGGACTGGTTAAGGTGAAAAGCCGAGACCACCTTGGGGAGGAATTTAGGGTGGGTACGCAGAACAACCTTGTCATGGTGAAAAACAGTGAACGGTGGGTCGGCAACCAGTGCATGCAGTTCGCTAACCCTCCTGGCAGAGGTGATGGCAATCAGGAAAAGCACCTTCCAGGTAAGGAGTCTAAGTGAAGTTGTGGCAAGAGGCTCGAATGGAGGTTTCATGAGAGCTGAGAGTACCACATTCAGGTCCCAGACGACAGGAGGAGGCTTGAGAGGTGGTTTGATATTGAAGAGGCCTCTCATAAATCTGGAAACCAGAGGATGAGCCGTGAGGGGTTTTCCGAGAATAGGCTTATGAAACGCAGTGATGGCACTGAGGTGGACTCTGATGGAGGTAGTTTTGAGGCCAGCATTGGACAGCGAGAGCAAATATTCCAATACAGTTTCCACCGCTAAGGAGGTGGGTTCCTGATGATGCCGGAGACACCACGAGGAGAATCTGGTCCATTTCTGATGGTAACATTGAAGGGTGGCCGGCTTCCTGGAGGCATCCAAGATGAGGCGGACCGGCTGAGATAGGTTCTCTGGAGAGGTCAGCCCGAGAGAAACCAAGCTGTCAGGTGGAGCGAAGACAGATTGGGATGCAGTAGAGACTGATGTTGCTGCGTAAGTAGAGTAGGAAACACAGGAAGGAGAATGGGTTCCCTGGAGCTGAGTTGGAGCAGGAGTGAGAACCAGTGTTGGCGAGGCCACCGAGGTGCGATAAGAATCATGGTGGCGTTGTCCTTGCGGAGTTTGGACAAGGTCCGCAACATCAGAGGAAGTGGAGGGAAGGCATACAGGAACCGATCCCTCCAGTCGAGCAGGAATGCATCCGGAGCCAGACGGTGAGGAGAGAAGAGTCTGGAACAGAATTGGGGCAGCTGATGGTTGTGAGGTGCTGCAAAGAGGTCCACCTGCGGAGTGCCCCATCGAGCAAAGATGGAGAGCAGAGTCGGAGGGTCCAACGTCCACTCGTGAGGTTGAAGGATGCGGCTGAGGTTGTCGGCCAGAGAGTTCTGTTCGCCCTGGATATAGACCGCCCTGAGAAAGAGATTGCGGTCCGTGGCCCAGGTCCAGATGCGCAGAGCCTCCAAACAAAGGGGGCGAGATCCGGTGCCGCCTTGCTTGTTTATGTAGTACATGGCGACTTGATTGTCTGTGCACAGGAGGAGGACTTGAGGGCAGAGAAGATGTTGGAAAGCCTTGAGGGCGTAGAACATGGCTCTGAGTTCCAGGAAATTTATGTGATGACGACGCTCCTGTGGGGTCCAAAGTCCCTGGGTGCGTAGATCTCCTAGGTGAGCTCCCCACGCATAGGGGGACGCATCCGTGGTGATGATCATAGAGTGAGGGGGTAGATGAAAAAGTAGACCCCTGGAAAGATTTGAGGAGTTCAACCACCATTGGAGAGATTGCTGAAGAGATGATGTCACAGAGATGGGATGAGAAAGAAGATCTGTCGTCTGTGACCATTGGTTGGCGAGAGTCCACTGAGGTGTACGAAGGTGGAGACGTGCCAGAGGAAGGACGTGCACCGTCGAGGCCATGTGACCCAGGAGGACCATCATCTGTCGGGCAGGAATGGAGGGATGCATGAGTACCTGACGGCAGAGATGGAGCAGGGTCCGGTGGCGATCGGAGGGAAGAAAGGCCCTCATCAGCGTGGTGTCCAGAACTGCTCCAATGAATTGAAGTCGCTGGGTGGGAAGCAGATGCGACTTGGGGTAGTTGATCTCGAACCCCAGGAGGTGGAGGAGAGAGATGGTGTGATGAGTAGCCTGTAGCACAAGTTGAGACGTAGGTGCTTTCACCAACCAATCGTCCAAGTAGGGGAACACCTGGAGGTTGTGAGACCTGAGGAAGGCCGCCACCACTATAAGGCACTTGGTGAAGACTCTGGGGGAGGAAGCGAGGCCAAACGGTAGCACTTTGTACTGATAGTGGTGGTGTAGCACCTGGAACCGCAGGTAGCGGCGAGAATTCTGATTGATGGAGATGTGAGTGTAGGCCTCTTTGAGGTCCAGGGAACATAGCCAGTCGTGTTGAGAAAGAAGAGGGTAAAGCGTGGCAAGGGAGAGCATTCTGAACTTTTCCTTGACCAGACACTTGTTGAGGTCCCTGAGATCGAGAATGGGACGGAGGTCTCCCGTCTTTTTGGGAACCAGGAAGTAGCGGGAGTAGAATCCCTGACCCCTTTGATCTGGAGGTACTTCTTCGATGGCATTGAGAAGGAGGAGGGATTGAACCTCCCTCAGTAGGAGGGGGGTTTGAGATGAGTGTGAAGCAGACTCTACGGGAAGGTTGTCCGGTGGACGAGTCTGGAAGTTGAGAGAGTAGCCGTGGCGGATGATGTTGAGGACCCACTGGTCCGACGTGATGACTTCCCAACGGCTGGAGAAAATGGTGAGACGACCCCCGATAGGCTGTGGAAGAGGCAGCGAGGGTGGATGACTGGCTATGCCCTGGAGAGAAGAGTCAAAAGGGCTGAGACTGCTTAGCAGGCTGAGGTGGCTTAGAGGATTGAGTGGCCTGAGATCGAGCCTGGGCGTGGTGCTGCTGTTGGCGAGGTCGCCGAGATTGTTGGGGAGGCGGATTGAGTGGCCTGGCTGAGAACCTCCGCTGGTAAGATGATTGAGGCCGATAGGGTCGGGCAGGCGGAGCCTTCTTCTTCGGCTTGATCAGGGTGTCCCACCTGGTTTCATGGGCCGAGAGTTTCTGGGTGGTGGAATCCAGTGACTCTCCAAAGAGTTCATCCCCGAGACAGGGGGCGTTGGCCAAACGATCCTGGTGGTTGATGTCCAGGTCGGAAACTCTGAGCCAGGCTAGGCGACGCATGGCTACGGCCATGGCAGAGGCCCGAGAGGTGAGCTCGAAGGAGTCGTAAATAGAGCGGACCATATATTTGCGCATTTGGAGAAGGCCAGAGATGTGTTGTTGGAACAGCGGGACCTTACGCTCAGGAAGATACTTCTGGAGGGCAGACAGTTGTTGGACCAAGTGTTTTAGGTAGAAAGAAAAATGGAAGGAATAGTTGTTTGCCCTGTTGGCAAGCATGGCATTCTGGTAAAGCCTCTTGCCAAACTTGTCCATGGTCTTACCTTCTCTGCCAGGAGGGGTAGAGGCATAGACACTGGAGCCCTGAGTCTTCTTTAAAGTGGATTCCACCAGAAGGGACTCATGGGGCAATTGAGATTTGTCGAACCCCGGAATAGGGATGACTCGATAAAGGTTGTCCAGCTTACGTGGAGCCCCCGGTACCGTAAGGGGGTTCTCTAAGTTTTTGTAAAAGGTCTCCCGTAGGATGTCATGAACGGGGAGCTTGAGAAACTCTTTAGGAGGCTGTTCGAAATCTAAAGCCTCCAGGAAGGCTTGAGACTTCTTTGAGTCAGATTCTAAGGGAAGGGACAGGGCTGCAGACATTTCCCTTAGAAACTTAGAAAATGAGGACTGTTCTGGTTTAGATGTGGCATCGGGTGCCGATGGTTCCTCATCAGATGAGGAGGGATCCTCCTCGGTACCGAGAGGAGTCTCCTCCCATAAATCAGGGTCCCTGATCTCTGGTGCATGTCGAGACACCGGGGTGGAGGGCGCGGTGTGGCGAGTCTTGGACAAAGACTTACCAGAGCGGACGGAAACGGCACCAGGGGAGGACGATCGGCGTCGATCTCGGTCCCGAGAAGCATGCCGTGCCGCCTGGTGCCGAGAAGAATCCAATGTGGCCTGGGAATGAACCACTGGATCGGCATGAAGTTGCTGGGCCGAAAGGATCGGCATAGAGGTGTCCACCGGTACCGTAGGAGTGGACACCGGGGGCTCGGTGCGGGGCTCGGGCCGGTCTGGTACCGGAAGGAGCGGTGCCAAGATAGAGGGTAACAGTTGTTCAAGTTGTTTCTTCAACTGCTCCTTGAGCTGAGCTTGTAGGATGGCCGAGATACGGTCATCCAGGGGTGGCATCGGAACCGCTTTCTTTTTCTTCGGTTCCTTTGATGCCGCTCCACGCCCCGGCGATGAGGAGGCCGATGACGAGGCACTCACCGAGATCGGGGCGGAGCGTTTGCGGGACCGGTGCGATGCCGGTAGGGACGGTGTCGCCACCGTAGCTGGAGGGCGCTCGAGGGAAGAGGAAGGCTTCTTAGCCGGCTTACCTGGCGCCTGCGACGCCGATGCGGGGTCGGTCGGCGTCGAGGATGACGGTGCCGATTTTGGAGGTACCGCCGTTGAAGATGAGGAGTCCATCGCCGACTCGGTGCCGAAGAGAAGGGTTTGTTGGATTCTTCGGTTTTTAAGAGTTCGTTTTTGCAGAGTGGCACAGCGGGTGCAGGAGTCCGCCCGATGCTCCGGACCCAGACACTGCAAACACCAATTGTGTGGGTCAGTTATGGAGATCGGGCGTGCACACCGCTGGCACTTCTTAAAACCGACCTGCGGGGGCATGAAGGGGAAGATAGCCTCCGCAAAATCGAAGTCCGAGGCCTGTATAATGGCAACAGGCCCCGCCGGGGCAAAAACGAAAGAAAGGGAAAAAATCAAAGTATTTTTTTTTTTTTTTTTTTGCAAATTAAAGAAAATTAAACCCGAAGGTAAGGAAAGAAAAATTCAGGAAAAAAGCGCGAGCGGGAAGGCAGAAAAGTGATTCAACGGTCGTTGAAAAAATACACGCGTCTTCTTCGCTCCGCGGAAACGAAGAAACTGGGGACCACGCACTCCTCCGTCGGGCGGGAAGGCACTCGCGCACGCGCGGTGCGGCCAACTAGAAACTTCTAGTTAAAAAGGTCCGTACCGAGGGCTCCGTCGGTGACGTCACCCATGTGTTAAGAATATCTGCCTGCTTGTCCTGGGATAATGATTGTTTTTAGAGAGTTTTTTTGTAGGTCACTATTGTTCAGTTTTTCTTCTTTCCTTGTAAACTGCATTGAACTGAAAGGTGTTGCAGTGTATAAATGGAAACATGGAAATAAATGTTCAGTATATGCTCTCTTTTAATTCTTACAGGTATAGCCATTCAATTGATTACAAGTAATTGGAAAAATCATGATAGAATAAATTATACTTTCTGGTGGGTGAATGTGTGTACTATATACAAATATGAAATAATTAATGCGGAGTGTAGGGGACTTAGTGGAATATTCAACAAAATTTGGTGTCCATTGACTACATTTGTACAAATATAATACTGTATTTTGTCTTACTTTTTTCTTGGTTTATTTATCTTTACATATCCAGGGAGGGTGGGGGGTTGGGTGGTTGGGAGGAATTATTGATAATGATATTTTAGGTAACTTGGTTTCATTTTATATTATATAGTTGGTTCTTATGTTATTACTATATGCAAAATAATGTAATTATTGAAGGATAGTTCTGTTATCTATATAGATATTAGTGTTATGACTGAATGCAATAATATACTGTTCTTTTATTTATTTAACACTGTTCTTGTTTAAAAATCAATAAAGAATTATATATATAAAAAAAAAAAGTATATGCTCTCTTTTTGAAAGTAAGCGTCATAGTTCTTTGCTCACCAGCTACCTTTACAGTCTGCTTTGGAATGCAGCCAGTTTCAATATATATATTTTGCCATAGGTGTACATATTAGAAAAGAAGCAGGGCCATTAACTTTCTCTTGATGTTTTTTTCATTTCAGTTTTCTGAAGAAGTTTGAACTCCTGCTTTGGAACATACAAAACTTCGAGACACCGTCTGTGCCAGGTCAGTACACATTTAAGTTAAAAAAAATGTTTTATTATATTTTAGAAAATCACAACAATCAAAACAATACATATGGTCCAGACCAGCAAGTGCATATGGATAATATACATTACAAAAAATAGCACCATAATACAAGGATTTTGTTATTTTATTTTTCTTTTCTTATTGTACTGATTGTATTGTGGTGCTATTTTTTGTAATGTATATTGTCAGTACACATTTAAACATTGGTACAAATCTTTTACTGCATTTTACCAGCAAAATTCAGTGTAGAAGGCAAAGCAAGGCACTGAGGTAAATGTTTCTTATGATAATCTGAATTATGAGTTGTGAATGTTTTCCCAGTTCTAGTTTTGGCAGTCATCTTCAGTCCAGACTCGTATGCTTCATCCCTCTCTACTCCCACCAAATTTATTTTTTTTACTGTAACACTACAGGCGGTGATTGTGGATCATCTTTCCCTAATGCTTCCTCCCCTGTTTGAGCAGTTTGTAAGCTCCACTGAGTGGGGACTGTCTCTTATATGTTTGTGTAGAGTGCTGCACTATAGAAGTGATAAGTAATTGTAGTAGTTTTGTTTTCAAAATCACCATGTTGACAGTTTTCCCTCAGATTCTATAAAGGTCGCCTAAATTTGGGCGCGGATCTCAGATCCTCATGCAAAATAATTCGTTAATGGGCAGATGATTTAATTATTGCAGTTAACAAACACTTAATTGGCACTACGTAATTATGAGTTGCACGCAGATATCTGCCTGTGTGCAATTCTGTAACTCTGGCCACCTAAATTGGACTATGTACAACTCAAAGGGGGGCATGAATGTGGGAGGGCCATGTAGGGGTCGGAGCATTCATAAAACATGCATGCAGTAGTACAGAATAGTGGGGATCTGCACCCAACTTGCGTACCAGGATTTATCTGGCGTAAGTCCTTATGCCCAAAGTCGCGTGGAGAATTCAGCACTTAACGCTAGAATAGTGGTTTTCTCTGCTGATGTCCTCCCACTTCTCTCTAAAACGGAACCTTCTTTAGTTTGGGGACAAAGGGGGGGAAAGTCTATAAATGGTGATGAAAACTCAGCACTCGATGTTATTCTACAAAGGGCACTCCGGGATGAGAACTTTCTGCACACTGGAAGCCAATTATGCTCCAGTAACAGTGACGTAACATGATCTCAATTGCAGGCCATCTAGATGTTTTCTTGTGTGCAGCGCATAAAAAGTCTGAGTAACTGCGTACTTATAAAGGGAAGGGTGGGTGATCTACACTGGAGTGCCATAGCTCGACTGGAAAGAAGCAGTGAAAAGCTGCTGTGCCAGACACCACACTCCTCCTAGTTCACACCTTCCAAAACTGTGCCTCCAAGGCCCGGAATCGATCGTACTCCTACAGCAAGCCTAAACTATGGAACCAACTCCCTCCTGCTATCAGAGAAATTGGCAACCTTCTGCCCTTCCGGAAGACAGTAAAGATGCTACTGTTCACAAACCAACTCGCTCCTGGTCTCAAACTTTTATCGACTGGCACCCGGTGCACCGTAACTCGGGGCACCTAAATCTGTCAGCCAATTCTATGCTCTTATCTATTACAACCATACAGATACCATTCTGAGACTCTATATAGCTGTATACTCTTTAGATTCACTAAAGCACGTGTGTTCTCAGTCTCCCCATAGCATGTGTGTTATCGAAAACCATCTCAATTTTTTGTAACATATGGGGCTCATAATCGAAAGAGAAATATGGGTTTTGGACGTATTTCTAAATGACCTAGGCCTTCATAGTGCCGTTGAACGACCAAAGCTAAACAGGGCATTTCGGGAGGCATGTCGAGGGCGGGAGTTGGGCGGGACGTGGGCCGGCTTAGACTTAGTCGTACAGCATGTATAACTGAAATTATACAGCCCACGATCGACAGAACTTGGACATTGTGACATTCTTCCTTTTTTATATATTCTGTAAAAATTGCCTGTGGTTTTAACCCGCTCCCCCATGCCGATGCTCCCCGCACTGATCCCTGCACCGATGCACCACAAAAGGCAGGAGGGATGCCAACTCCCTCCTGCCATCTAAAACCTGTCCTGGCCAGGCCCGGCCTGGCCCATCTCCCTCCGTGTAGTTTAAGGTAGGCTGGCCGGGCCAGGCCCACCCCTCCCCATACCTTTATAATCGTAGGGAGCAGGAGGGGTGCCCAGTCCCTCCTGCTCTTAAGGCCTCCCATCATCTTCAGGAGCAGGAGGAAGCGCAAAGTCCTCCTGCTGCTCTGCCGAATGAGCAAGGAACCACATTCCTTCAGGCAAAAATTCAGGTAAAATCATAATAGAGGTCGCTGACCCCTTCAATAGGTCCAGCTCAGATCACAAGCAATGATACTTAGATGTTTTTCCTGGGTGCTAACCCCTAATGGGGACCCTGGCATCTGGTGACTATGATTTGGATTATTCTTCCCAATGAGCATCACTTTGCATTTGTTCACATTAAATTTCTTCTGCCATTTGTATACCTAGTTGTCCAATTTCCTAAGGTCTTCCTGCAATTTTTCACAGTCTGCATGAATTTTAACAACTTTGAACAGTTTAGTGTCGTCTGCAAATTTAATTGCCTCAATTGTCATTCCAATTTCCAGATCACTTATAAATCTATATATATAAAATCGGAGGTATGTATGTGTGTATGTGCCGCGATCACGCAAAAACGGCTTGACCGATTTGAACGAAACTTGGTATGCAGATCCCTCACTACCTGGGATGACATGTTCTGGGGGTCTCGCGGCCCACCTGAACACGTGGGCGGAGCTACAAACATAAAATCAGATTTCACCCATTCATGTCAATAGAAAAAATGTAAAAAGCTGCCATTCTCACTGTAATTCAAAAACGGCTTGACCGATTTGAACGAAACTTGGTATGCAGATCCCT
This sequence comes from Geotrypetes seraphini, assembly GCF_902459505.1. Lineage (NCBI taxonomy): Eukaryota > Metazoa > Chordata > Amphibia > Gymnophiona > Dermophiidae > Geotrypetes > Geotrypetes seraphini. The sequence continues at coordinate 193,792,385 of NC_047085.1, forward strand.
CACTACCTGGGGTGATATGTTCTGGGGGTCTCGCAGCCCACCTGCACACGTGGGCGGAGCTACAAACAGAAAATCAGATTTCACCCATTCATGTCAATGGAAAAAATGTAAAAAGCTGCCATTCTCACTGTAATTCAAAAACGGCTTGACCGATTTGAACGAAACTTGGTATGCAGATCCCTCACTACCTGGGGTGATATGTTCTGGGGGTCTCGTGGCCCACCTGCACACGTGGGTGGAGCTACAAACAGAAAATCAGATTTCACCCATTCATGTCAATAGAAAAAATGTAAAAAGCTGCCATTCTCACAGTAATTCAAAAACGGCTTGACCGATTTGAACGAAACTTGGTATGCAGATCCCTCACTACCTGGGGTGATATGTTCTGGGGGTCTCGCAGCCCACCTGCACACGTGGGCGGAGCTACAAACAGAAAATCAGATTTCACCCATTCATGTCAATGGAAAAAATGTAAAAAGCTGCCATTCTCACTGTAATTCAAAAACGGCTTGACCGATTTGAACGAAACTTGGTATGCAGATCCCTCACTACCTGGGGTGATATGTTCTGGGGGTCTCGCGGCCCACCTGCACACGTGGGCGGAGCTACAAACAGAAAATCAGATTTCACCCATTCATGTCAATGGAAAATATGTAAAAAGCTGCCATTCTCACAGTAATTCAAAAACGGCTTGACCGATTTGAACGAAACTTGGTATGCAGATCCCTCACTACCTGGGGTGATATGTTCTGGGGGTCTTTCGGCCCACAACTCTATGTTGTTTGCTCAAGGGTGGGTTCACCCAATAATTTATATGTTCTTGCTCCAGGAGGTGAAACTAAAATTGTTGTTTATAATCACGTTTTGCGTTAGTTGTATTGAATTCATTTTGTCAAATATTTCACATTATAATTTGAATATTGTACTTTTTATTAAGCTGTAAAAAAATAATTTCATTCACCACTATAAAGTATCTTTATTTGAATCCATTTACAGTGTTATTGCTATAATTAAATACCCGTGCAACGCCAGGGCATCAGCTAGTATGTTAAATAACACCGGTTCCAGTACAGATCTCTGTGGTACTCCACTATTCACCCTATTTGGTTGTTTAGCCATTTGGCCATCGGCACTGAATAGCTGTCAGTTCCTCCCTGACTTCAACGTTGAAATGTCCCTGACTGGACCACTTTTTTAAAAATGGCCAATCGGCAGGCCCTATATGCTTCACCACAGCTCTGGGGAATGGGGGTTGGGGGGGTTGGAATGGAGGGATTGGGGCTTTCTTTTGGGGGGGGGTAGTTTCTTCTTCTGCTTAGTACATAGAAGGGGGGTATTACTAAGAGTTGTTAACCCCCAATAGGGGTAGGTTTGTGTTAAGTAACTGGTACTGAAGTGCATTGTTTCATGGTTGACTGTATGCTGGGTTGGTACTACCTCCCAAATTTACCTTTATACACTGCTCTCACCGACTCTGTGGACTTTACAGGCCAAGGCCTTCAACAACTTGGGGGTAGTATGAAGAAGTTGGTTGCTTATATTAGTAACCGGGGGGGGGGGGGAGGGGCTGATTTTGGGGGGGAGCTTGTGATATATTGTTCCACTAAAATGTGTTTGATGGCTATAGTTTTTGGACTGTTGCCACTTTTGAGGTGCTTGGTTTGTAGCCTATGAAGCCTGTTTTGCTGTTTATTATATTATGCTTACTGGTTGTCATCAATAAAAATTGTTTGAATGTAAAAATGGCCAATCAGAACCAATACTACTACTACTACTACTCATTTTCATAGTGCTGCTAGAAGCTGCTGAATGCCAGCAGCTGTGTGGGCACAAATGATTTAAGATCCTCCTGCCCATTTAAATCACTTTGAATATCAGCTGGTATATTTTTCTGTCAGCAGTCGTATTCCCCTTTCTTCCTGTTGTTTGCTAAGTCGGCACCCAAACATTCTTTCTTTTCATTTGTTTTGAGTTTAAAATATCAACTGGTGAAATGTCAGAGCTGCTGCCAGAGACATGATGAGAACAAAATAACATACAGCAAATGCAATTATACTGATATTTAAATTCCAGCAGAAGAAACCCGAGGACCTTTTGAGAGTTTTCATTCCACTGCCCTGCACTTCTGCATTGTAATTCCTAACCTCAGTAGAGTGGGTTTCTTTTAACAACCATTATTTTTTATGAGCATTTTGGCCCTGATTCTATAAAGTTTGCCTAAAGTTAGGTGCCGATATCAGTGCCCAATGTAATTGATCAATAGACTTAATCGGTGCTGATATTGGCCCTCAGCACTTCACAATTGGCTTTAATTGGACTTAAATGAAAGTTAGGCGCCTAATTCGAAAAACTCGATTCTATAAAAATTAGGTTTCTATCCCAAAGCGCCTACACTAAAAGTAGGTAGATCATGGATGTGTTTTTAGGCTCCGATATTGGTGCCTATCTTTAAGTAAAGGAAACTTTGGCATAAACTAGGGATGCCTAAATGTTAGGATGCTGAACACCACCTAAGCATGTTTAGCCAATGCGAAGTGTGAGTCTATAATGGGCGCCTAAGGTTTATAGAGTCGATGCCTTGGTGTTTAGTTTTAATACAAGTGAATATTAGATATTACCAAAGGTCCATCAAACTCTGTATCCTATTTCCAACAGTGGCTAGTCCAGTTCACAGGTTCCCAAAAGCTAGATGGATTCCATGCAGTTTACTCTCGGGAATAAGCAGTATAATTCCCTAAGTCCACCTTAATAATGGTTTATGGACATACAATACAACAGAGTGTCTTATATACCGCAATTCTCTGCAAGGAATCTATGTGGTTTACAATTAGAATTAGATCAAGTTTGGAAGTTACATTATTAGAGTGGAGGTGGTTGTTGGGATGAAAGAGGCTATAGCGAGAAGAGGTATGTCTTTAGTTTTTTCCTGAGCTCAAGGTATGTGGTAGGATGTCTTAATTGTATTGGTAGTTTTTTCCAGATGTGGGGAGTTCGGTATTCGAAGGTAGTCTCAAATATCTTTTTCCGCCATATTTTTTTGAGGCAATGGGAGGGGTAGTTTGGAGCGTTGTGTTGTGTTATGCGTGAGTTGAACAAGGAATGTGGGACTTTGAGATCAGATGTTAGTCCCTCTGAGTTTTCTTCGTAGATCGCTTTGTGAACCATGCAGGCTATCTTGAAATGGATTCTCATGTTCATCGGTAGCCAATGCAGTTGTTCCAATAGTGGACTTGCCCTTTCGTATCAATTCTTTTTGAGGATTAGTCTTGCAGCTGTGTTTTGCAGTAGTTGGAGTCTCTTTCGCTCTTTTTCTGTAATGCTCCCGTATATTGAGTTGCAGTAGTCCAGGTGGGGTATTAGGACAGATTGTGCTACTGTCCTGAAGCTAGTGTCTGTTAGGACTGGTCTTTTTGCCCTCAGCTGTCTCATCTTAAAGAAGAATTTTTTCACTAGAGAAGTGATATGAATGTTGTAGGTTAGGTTTGAGTCAAGTGTGACTCCCAGTACTTTGGAGGAATTTTCTATCTTTAGCTGCTCACCTATAGATAGCTCTAGTTCTATGCTTGGTAATGAATTATAACCTCCAAACCATAATTTTGTTTTAGATTTGTTTAGCTTGAGGAAGTTAATCATCGCCCTTGTAACATATATACTCGAATATAAGTTGATCCGAGTATAGGATGAGTTACCCTTTTATCCCCCTAAAAGAAGGAAAAAGGTTGACTAAAATATAAGATGGGGGTTAATATTAATGTGCCCTGCTAGGATCTGTGCCCTGCCTCTCCCCTCTCTCCCTCCCCTGCTAGGCTCTGCACTCAGCCCCCCCCCTCTCACTCGCTATCAGGCTCTGCACCCAGCTTTTCTTCCTGCCCTGTACCCCCTCTCTCCCCATGTCCTGCAGGCCTCCACAAGGTATTCAGGGTTTCTGCAATTAATAGTTAAGACATATCATTTGATCCACAAGCAAATCGGGGTTAATTTTGTAGAACAGACCTGGTTGTGCCCTTGACAGCTATCACTGAAGGCCTTGCTAAAACATACATATAATTTCCAAACGTGGGTCACTCTGGAGTTGTGAAACTTAGCTTTGTACGACCTCACCTGGAGTATTGCTCTCCTTATCTCAACAAAGATATAGTGGCACTAGAAAAGGTTCAAAGAAGAGCGACCAAGATGATAAAGGGGATGGAACTCCTCTCGTATGAGGAAAGACTAAAAAGGTTAGGGTTCTTCAACTTGGAAAAGAGATAGCTGAGGGGAGATATGATTGAAGTCTACAAAATCCTGAGCGGAGTAGAACGGGTACAAGTGGATCGATTTTTCACTCCATCAAAAATCACAGAGACTAGGGGACACTTGATGAAGTTAAAACCAATAGGAAATATTTTTTCACTCAGAGAATAGTTAAGCTCTGGAATGCATTGCCAGAGGTTGTGATAAGAGCAAATAGCGTAGCTGGTTTTAAGAAGGGCTTGAACAATTTCATGGAGGAAAAGTCCATAGTGTTATTGACATGGGGCAAGCCACTGCTTGCCCTGGATCGGTAGCATGGAATGTTGCTACTCTCTGGATTGACCTTGATGGACCATTGATCTGACCCAGTAAGGCTATTCTTATGGTCTTATGTCAAACTACCTGCCTTCAAGATGAACTCTGTTGTTAACTATGGGCTACAGTCTGTTGCTGGCAGAGGCTGCAGAGCCTTTTCTCTATGTGTTCTTTCCCAGGAAGTTGTATCATTGAAGCGGAACATACAGAGGACTAGAGAGAAACCTTTTTCCCCGAGGCTTCTGTCAGCGACGCGCTATAGGATTTGGAGGAGTAGGTAGGAGGAGTGGCTAGACAGATGCCAGACCTGGGTACAGACCTGGATCAAAGTGGAAGAGGAAGAAAGGTACTAGAACTTGGGGAGGAGCAGCAAAGGGAAGATAGAGAGTTGGACACAAGACCAACAAAGGGAGGGAGAGATTCCAAACCAGGAAGAATTGGGTGGGATGTAGAAGGAAGGGAAAGGAGGAAATCTGGGCATGTGGAGGGACATGGACACTGAAGAGATGTTGGCAGTGGATAGAGCATAGGGACAGGGGCACAGAGAGGCAATACTGGGCACAAGGAAAGGGATAGGGACACAGAGGGGTATGCTGAACAGAGTAAGATAGGGACACAAAGGAGAGATGCTGAACATGAAGGGAGGATAGGGACAGGGACACAGACACAAAGGGGGAGATACTGGACAGCACAGATGGATACAGGAAAGATGGATGGTGGAAATAGAGAAGAAATGTCAAAAGGACTGGAGACCCTGAGAAAAGTTGAGAAAAGTAGAAGAGAGACACTAGGACCAAAGCAATGTTCAATCAATAAAGGAAGGAAAACCTATTTTTTCTAATTATTATATGTCAGCTTTGGGAAATGTGTCTTACCCCCCTGGTCCCCAGTACCTTGGGAACAATGATGTTAAAGGGGGGGGACCCATTCTTCCTAGCTAGGTCTCTGCATTCCACCATATTTAAAACAGCTTGCCTTGTGGGAAGGACACCCTGAGAACCTGACCTGGCTAGGTGGGCCCTGAAGACTAGATTGAAAACCACTGCTTAAGAATGTCCTATAGTATTCCATTTATTATGATGCTGTTGTGAGAAGAATCTTGAAATATAGTAAAACATAATAAATGTACCCATGAAGTGTTCAGAAAAAATTACCAGCCAAAGAGGGGAGTATAGCAGTGTTTCCCACTCTTTAGGCTTATTATGAAGTAAGCAGTAGGGACATGAGAGAGGTGCTGTTTGGGATATGAACACTTCAGAAAGCAGGGCTAGTTGTCCCATGCCCTCTATGGTGCCTGTTAATTTCCATATCCAGGGCTCATGTATCTGGGAAGGAGAAAGACATGTATGAAGGCACATGTGGTAAAAAAAAAAAAAAAAAAAAAAAAGCTTCTACATGCTTAAGAGCTGGTATTTCAAGGTACCCAAGATGTTGAGCATGGAGCCCCTGTGTTATTCTGGACTTGAGCAATCAGCCAGTAGCTTTGTTTCATGGTACAACCCATTTGGATCTGAAGGCATAGCAGTTTGCTATGGCAACTGAATGGGAAGCACTGCATTCGAGGAGATGACCAGTGAGGATCCCAGAGCTGCCTGGATGTACTCTCTGGAGAGGAGAGAGAGAAGACAGAGGGCATTGGCAAGATAAAATCTTGCATGTCAGGAAACAAAAATCCTGGGAGCATACATTTCTCTGATTTTGACTTTAGTTTTGGCTGTTGCACTGCTTAAACGGCTCATGGTACCAGTTTTGGAACGTGATGATCTATTGTTTAAGCTAGAATTTCCTGAATTCCCACCAGATTTAGCTTATTCTTAAACAGGGATTCATTTTGGTATGCTTTCCTTGTGCAATGAAAACTTCTACCCATTTTGGGTAAAATGGTAATGTCTAGTAAATCTTTTTTTTTTTGTTAGTATAATTTGAGTATCCAGTAAAAAAAAAAAGCCCTTGGTTTGTGATACAAAGACAAATTTATTGAGAGTTAATGATTCCCCAGAATCATTATTTACAATAGCTATATTCCAATCACTCCTCGCATGTCATAGTTGTTTGAATTGCTTATTTATGTAAATAACTTCTTTTCCACTCTATCTAAAATTCTCTGTCAGTTTTTTGACAGTTTTCATTTTAATTACCGTAATAGCGGTCTGGCCTTTGTTCAGTTGCGTTGCACATGGAATGCCTGATCTGTTAGTGCACTACCTACAGGGTTTGGTTTTTTTTTACTGCAGTTTGCTCATTAATCGAAGTTTAAATAAATGTTTTGACATTACAGCCCTTTCAAATTTTCAGCCTTTATAGTAACAAGTTGGCTTTTTTTTACTTAATTTAATTTAAATCCTGTCTTGTGTTGTGACCTGTGGTGTTGAACAAGGAGTTCCATTACGGATATCTGCCATCAATCAGTGCAGCTTGAAACATTGTGCAAGCAAGAGCTGCTATCCTTTCTAAAAAATGTTATCTAATGCTTTGGGGCAAGTTTCAAAACTGCAATTTATGTTGTATTTCTGGCAGGGAAAGACTTTCATTTAGAAAATTGCCCAGGAAAAAGTACCAGCAGAGGTCAGCATCTGCTTTCTCTGTGAAATATCATGCACAGAGGTTCTGATTGTGCAAAGCTCTGTATGCTGCCACTCACCCTCCTCCAAACCCTGTGCAAGCCTGTTCTCTTTTTCTTGGCGCTAAAATTAATGTGTTGTTTAAGGTTACCATATTTGTGAAGTCAAAAAAAGAAGACACATGACCCCATCTAAGCTCCACCCCTGACCATACCCCATCCCCACCCCTGGCCCGTCTCCCACTAGTTTCGCCCCTACCCTCCTCACATTTCACCATTCATCTCTGCCCTGTCTCACCTTTCACCCATTTCTTTAGTCTCCCTTTCCATCTTCTCTACCCTTTTAGGGCTTTTCTCTTTCCCTCCCTCCAACCCTTCCCCCTGCGGGTGCTTCTCTTGCTCTCTCTCTCCCTCCTTCCAACTCCCTCTGGGTGCTTCTCCCTCCACACACACACCCACGGGTGCTTCTCCATCCCTCCCACATGGGTGCATTTTATTTTTCTCTCTCTCCATCTCTTCAACTCCTGTGGATGCTTTTCTCTCTCTCTCTCTCTCTCTCTGTCTCTCTCTTTCCCTCCCTCCAACAACCCCCCCCCCCTCCTTCGTGGGACAGTGCTTCTCTCTCTCCCCTGTCCCCCACCTATCTTTCGCTGAAACTGAATACAGGTCAGCAACAGCAGTGAGGTACACCTGCTACTGTTGGCCTGCCATGGAAGCCTTCTCTTTGGAGCAACTTCCTGTTCCTGTATAAGTGGGACGACCCAGAAAGGTTTCCAGGGCAGGCCAACAGCAGCAAGTTCACCTTGCTGCTTCTGCTGACTGGCTCGAATATTCAGTTTCAGCCAAGCCCAGAGGTGTGTGGGGGACAGAGCAGACAGGTTAGTCTCTAGACACTTTCTTCCTGGACAGCCCTCTAAAAAGAGGGCCTGTAAGGGGTAAATCTGGACGTCTGATAACCCTAGTGTTGTTGATTCTCATTTGTACTTCAGCTGAGGCAAGGGTGGGTAAACTTTGACAGTCTATTTATCCAGGAAAATTAATTTTGAAAATCCCCCTTCCTATATACAATTTAGTTAACTCACAGATCATCTTTGGCATAATTTATTAACACAACCGGGTTTTATTTTACTAAAGGGGTAAGGGTAATAAAAGTTTTAGGTGTTACTGTTCCAGTTTTTGGAGTATTAAAAAAGCTGTTATCAGCAAAAATGGAAAACTGAATTTTGCTCTTGCAGTGGGTTCTTACCATCTGAAGAAGCAGAGTGATGATGAGGAGTATGTAGAGATGAGCTCTGTTCTTTAAAACAGTGGTTTCCAATACACTTTTCAGTGACCACCTGACCAGGCTTGTTTTCAGGATATCTGCAATGAATATGCATGAGAGAGATTTGCATGCACTACCTTCTTGGTATGCAGATCTCTCTCATGCATATTTATTGTGGATACCCTGAGAACCTGACCTGGCTAGGTGGTCCCTGAACATAAGAAATACCTTCACCGGATCAGACCCTAGGTCCATCTTGTCCGGCGACCCTCACACGCGGAGGCCAAGTTCCCTAATGGACACCTTGTTCACCCGTATCCCTCAATGTAATTTGCAAGAAGGTGTGCATCCAACTTGCCCTTGAATCCCAAAATGGTGGTCTCTGTCACAACTTCCTCCGGGAGAGCATTCCAAGTGTCCACCACTCGCTGTGTGAAGCAGAACTTCCTGACATTAGTCCTGAGTCTGCCGCCCCTCAGTTTTAGTCCATGTCCTCTTGTTCGAGTAACTTTTGACAATGTGAATAACGAAGTTTCTTGCTCTATTTTGTCAAAATCTTTCAGTATTTTAAAAGTCTCTATCATATCCCCTCGCAGCCTTCTCTTCTGGAGGGTGAACAATCCCAATTTTTCGAGGCATTCTTTGTAGCTCAAATTCTCCACACCTTTTATTAGTTTCATGGCTCGTCTCTGCACCCTCTCCAGCAGGGTTACATCCTTCTTTAGGTAGGGAGACCAGTGCTTAAGAATGTCCTGTTGTATTCCAGTTATTATGACTCTGTTGTGAGAAGAATCATGAAATATAGTAAAACACAATAAATGTACCCATCAGAAGGGAAACCATGGGTCTGAAAGTGGGACTCATTGTTCAGTGATTGACATTGATGGGTCAAGCACAGAGCCTGAAATCAGGGGAGGCTGTTGTGACTTCCTCGCCCTTCTTTTCTCCAGCCATATCCTAGGAGACTGGTCTTACACCTGGAGTGTTTTTTTCCCAGAGAGTTAAAAATTCCTTTGAATGAAGCTCAATGTCTCAATGATGGCAAAAACATTGAAAATGTGAAGAATTCACTGTTTCAAATATAGGTAGTATCAAATTGCTTAACTTGGTATCTGACTAAAGTGTTTCCAACACCCAAGGAAACCTTAGTGCGCGCTCATAGGCCCTGCCCACATCTGTCTCTCATAGGAGCAGGGACTGTCTCTTCTGTATAGACTTTATTACCACTATTGTACCCAATGGTGTTTACTTTTATGGGTGAAATTTGGATAAAATTCAAAGGAAAACCAGCTGAAATTGATTTGAGTCTTACAGGGGCTAGAAACATTTTTTTGGTTTGGCAGTTTTCTTCTGCTTCTGTAAACTTTCAGCTCATTGGAGCAGGCTTCCCAAGATTGGGTTATTTCCTTTATTTTGGGCCTTCCCACCTAGTTCACCTCTGACAGCCTGGAAACTTGACTGTTGGCCCAAGATCTACCTCAAGGCAGGCTGTTCTGACCCTGCATATATCTTTTTTTTTATTTTTAAATCTGTGCCAGCTCTCTCCTTTCTTTGCAGGGAAATGTGATGAATATGCCTGTAGCATCCTGGTACCTCCCATTTACTTCAAGTTTATTAAGAGAATTAATATCCTGCCAATCAAACACGTGTCTGACCAGCTTATAATTTATTTATTTAAAACATTTCTTACTCACTACATCTATAATTCTGAGCGAGTTACAAGTAAACACTCATAATTTAAATAAACAAACATTAGACAAAAAAATCATAAAACAAAAAATCACATACATTAAGCTATCAAAAAAAAATCTAAAACCAGCCTCAATACAACAAGCCTAGTAGCTGACAGCCATATAATGACTTCCTCTCAACCATCTCACTTATAAGAATGTCTCTGAAACAGCAATGTTTCCTAAAATTTAGTAAAGACGATGCACTCCTAACATTCTGAGACAATGAGTTCTACAGTAAAACTCCTGTACTGTCAACAGATCGATGAAATCAAGACAGTTTCACCTGTTTGAATAAGGGAACTTCCAAACAGACCTTTTCCTCAGAGCGCAATGTGCATATCGGCTGATACAATTTCAGAAGATCACTTAACATTACCGACTTCTTTGTATGCCAAAACTTTTAACTCAATGCGTGCAGCAACAGGTAACCAATGGAGACTTACTAGAATAGGTGTTATATGGTCAGATTTCAAAGCCCCAACAATCAGTCGTGCTGCGGCATTTTGAACCAATTGAAGAGCTCGAATGGCATACTTCGGTAAGCAAAGATAGAGGACATTACAGTAATCAAGTATAGGAATCAATATTGTACTGATAACTGTTCGAAAATTCTCTGTGAAAGAAAGAGAAGTAGATTACCCTAGATTACTGTAATTCCCTTTACCTGGGCATTACTCAAAAAGAGATTAGGTGATTACCAGTCGTTCAAAATACTGCCATAAAAATCATCTTTAACGCTAAGAAATTCAATCATGTTACCCCTCTCCTCAAAAAAGCTCATTTTTCAAAGAAGCGGAACGCAGCAGTTCTCCCTTGGGCTGGAAACAACTCAGTCCTGACATGAGAGCACCACCCCCACATCCCCATACTATCAGTTAGCCACAGGTGGAGGAGCTTCTGGGAGTCGGAATGCAACCTCCCCTGGAGGCTGCGGAGATCGTTATGGGGAACGGGGATTCAGGTTCTCAGCTTCTACAAGGGAACCTAAATATGGGCATGGAGGATTTGACAACATCAGGGGCTGGATATGCCCAGCCAGAACAGCGACAGGAAGACTTGCCAGTGGGTGAGCAAAAATCCTTACATTTACAATTTCCTCAATTTCAAAAACCCCGCAAAGTAACATTAGACGCCCTGTGGGACCTGGTGGCCAATATACCTAAAACTATTGCTCCTCAATTTCAACAAATAGAAGGATGACTAAAAGAGCATGATAAAGATATTTCTGATTTAAAGAAAATGACTGGCGATTTTAAATCGTTAGTAGAAAAACAACAACAAGAAACAAAGTCTTCAAAATTAATACAAGAGACACTAAGAACAACACAAACTTAAGAAGAAAAACTTGAATCACTTGATTGATTAATTTCTCTAGGATTGCTACAACAACTCCTAGGGAAATGCTGAAACGTTATTTGATGGAAATATTGGAGGTCCCTGAGGCATTATTACCTCCATCACGCAGGTTTATTACCTCCAAGTAAGGAGCAAAATAATCAGCAAGAAGTGATTCAAAATCCATTGAATTTATCAGATAGAGAAGTAGCTACTCTTGCTACTTACTTCTCTCAGTTGCTCTTACGCTAGATAAGAAATGGCTCTTGAGATTGTATTTTAAAAAAATAAGCAAAAATAATTTTTGGGACTTAAAGTTCAAATGTTTCCAGATTTGGCACAAGACACACAGAGGCGTAGGAAAGACTTTCTTCTGTTGAAACCTGGGGCTCCTTTTATGAAGGCGCGCTAGGGCCTTCACGCATGCAATAGCGCGCGCTAAAATTCCACATGCGCTAGCCACTACCGCCTCCTCTTGAGCAGGCGGTAGTTTTTTAGCAAGCGCACGCTAATTTTGTGCATGCACGAAAAACGCTAGCGCACCTTCGTAAAAGGAGCCCCTGGTATCAGCTTTGGGGGCTACATTTTTTCTTCGTTATCCATGTAAATGGATACATTAGAAATCGCATAAATTTGTTTTCTTTGAAACCCTCACAACTACAATATTTCTGTCACTGTCGAGGCTGGAGAGTGCTCAATGAAAGAAAGATAGATGCTCTTATCTTTGCTAACCTATTACTGCTTTTTTCTTTAAATAATTCTCTTGTTTCTGCTGCTATATATATTTTGGATCCTATTTGAGGACTTGAGCTGGATTTAAGCTATGGTTTTTCTTTGATTATAATAGTGTAAAATTTTGTTTTTTCATGTCTTGAATTTTGCTTTCTGTACAAGTTAATCTTGACTATGTATTTGAAAACTTATAAATAAATACATTTTTTTTATTACCTATTGATTACCATTGCTTACCTATTTTGCATAGGATTACTTTTAAAACACTTCTTGCTTTCAAAGTCCAATCTAATCATATTCCCTCATTCATAGAGAGATTGCTGATCCCTTATGATTTGCATAGGGCACTACGCTCTTCCCAACAATATCTCCTTGCGGTTCCTTCAGTTTGTCAGTTGTTTTATGATACCACACGTAAAACAATCTTTTCAATAACCGCACCCACATTGTGGAATGTTCTACCACTGATCCTGAGATAAGAAAAGAACCTCAACAACTTTAAATCTAATTTCAAAACATTTCTTTTCAGAGATGCATTTGAGATCTATACCTAGTTCTCCTTATTCAAAATTCTCAGACATTAGGCCTAGCATTAAAGAGCTCCTTTTACGAAGCCACGGTAGCAGTTTTTAATAACGCGCTAGCCGAAAAATTACCACCAGTTCAAGAGGAGGCTGAAGCGGCTAGCAGGGCCGGCGGTTTAGTGCATACTATTACGTGTGTTAAACTGCTACCGCAGCTTCGTAAAAGGAGTCCAAAGATTCCCTCTACTCCTTTTGTATTTCGCCTCCCCTTTCTTTTATTTTAAGCAACTAGTGTTTAAGCCCGTTACATTAACGGGTGCTAGAATAGATGTCTGTCTGTTGTTTTTTTTTTTCTTTGTCTCTCTCTCCTCGGATGCTGTCTGTCTGTCATTCTTTATGTCTGTGTCTCTCCCTGGCCCCCTGTCTGTTTGTCTTTCTTTCTGTCTGTCATTCTTTCTTTCTCTCTCTCTCTCTCTCTCCTTGGCCGCTGTTTGTCTGTTTTGTTTTGTTTTTTTCTTTCTGTCTCTCTCTCTCTCCTTGGACGCTGGCTGTCTATCTGTCTCTCTTGCCCTCTGTCTGTCTGTCATTCTTTCTTTCTCTCTCTCTCTTTGGCTACTGTCTGTCTGTATTTCTTTCTGTCATTCTTTCTTTCTCTCTCTCTCCTTGTCCGCTATCTGGTTTTTTTTTTCCTTTTTCTCCTTGGACGCTGGCTGACTGTATGTCTTTTTTTCTTTGTCTCTCTCTCCTTGGCTGCTGTCTGTCTGTCTTTCTTTCTGTCTGTCTCTCTCCCTGGCCCCCTGTCTGCCTGCCTGACTGACTGTCTCTCCTTGATCCCCTTCTGTGTTTCCCCCCCCGAGCAAAACTGTCTGCCCCCAGCACACCCCTCCCCCCATAGCAGCCCCCTTTCCCTCTCTCTGACTGTCTCTCCGTGGCCCCCTTCTGTCTTCCCCCCCCCAGAGCACCTTTTCTGTTAGTCTGTCAATGTCCCGTCTGTATGGCTCCCTGTCCTTCTGTTTCTTTCACTGCCACTTTTTCTGTCAGTCCCATCTGTTTGGCCCCTGTTCGTGTGTGTGGAGATGTCAGGTGGAGGTCGGGGATGTCGGGGGAATATTAGGGATCTTACGGGGATTGCACACATTCTCCCACCTTCCTTTTTTTTTAATCAAACGGCAACCGGCACATAATAACCGCTGCTGGGAGAAGAAAATGGAACGCGCACGCCTCGCCGCGCACGGGTGCGTTCGCACACACTTTACCAAGTTTTTTTTCTACTATAATTTCTCTGCCGACCACGGAGCTACGGACGCATGGAGTCACCAGGTTAGAAGTGCGCATGTGCGCTAAAGGAATTATTATTATTGATGTATCCTCCCCATTTGCCCTTTTGTATCTTGTTGTCTGTACTGTTTTTGTGAATTTGTTCCCCACTATTTTTTAAATACTTTGTATAAATTGTAAACCGCTTTGCACATAAAAGCGGTATATCAAGACCTAAATAAACTTGAAACTTGAAATGAGTAGAAGAAGGTAACACACAGGACTAATACACTGGGGAGGAGAGAACTACAATATTATTAAGAAAAAGAGGGGGTACTGGGGAGGAAACGCACATAAGTGACTGTGTTGTCCAGTCAGACTGCCCCTCAGACTCCTTGCTCAGCCCACAGGCTTTTCATTCAGGTATAGGTGTCATTAAACAAAAAGGTCTTAGGATTTGTTTTGAATTGGGACAAGGAGGAAGGTTGCTGAAGCTTAGTTGGGAATAAGTTCCAGAGTTCAGGGCCTTAGACTGAAAAAATGGATCGTCTGGTACAGTCATAGATAATTTCACAGAAGGAAGGGATGAAGAGCAGATTTTATTGCAAGGATCGTAGTGCTCTTGTTGAGCAATATGGAGTTGAAAGTTGAGAGAGGAAAGATGGTTTGTCAGAGGAGACAATTTTACTTGATACCAGTTTTAGGCAGTATTCTGATAATCTTTGAAATCATAATTTAAATTAGGCTATAACTCCTTGCGCTTGTTTTATGTTTAGACAATTTTTGATCTCTGGTTATTTTCTTGACCTCTCATGTAGAAATATGTGTGCCACCCATCCTTTCAGTTGTCTTCCTTTTGTTTTCTTGCCTGTGTTTCTTCCATTGCTATATAAGCACTTACCCTTGAAAGTGATAATTGCAGAATTATAAATCTTTATTTTTGGCTAAGGGCCCCTTTTACAAAGGTTCGCTAAAATGCCACGCGCTAGTCACTACCGCCTCCTTATAAGCAGGCAGTAACTTTTCGGCTAGCACGCACTATAGCGCAAGCTAATCTTGTGCGTGCGCTAAAAACGCTAGTGCGCCTTTGTAAAAGGAGCCCTAAGTCTTAATAATAATAGTGTAATTTATAGCGAAAGAGACATATGATCAAGAAACTGTTTTATTTTACTTTTGTGATTATGATAAACATACCGAGGGCCTCAAAATAGCACCTGGTGGGCCGCATGTGGCTCCTGAGCTGCGAGTTTGAGACCATTGCATTAAAGGAACGGCACATTTAAGGGAGCAGTTGAATAACTGTGTGCCACAATTTAATTGCCTATGTTTACACAGGTTGTAAACCTATTCTATAAGAGTGTATTTGCCATATGGAATTCTAAGCAATGAATAACTATAAGGAGTCTTCAAATGTTTAACATTTAATAGTTGTTCAGGCTAACAGACCTCAGAAGTGCCATACTGTATGCTACTAGACTTTTAGATCAAACAGACTCAATTGGCACCCATGGTCGTCATAGGCCTCTATAATACTTTTTTTAGATAATTTTTCATATATATAAGTATAAATACTTTAAATATATTTGATGAAAATATATATCAAAATATACTCATCTTCATCTACGCGGGTGGGGGTAGGCACTCCGACATAGACTATGTTTCGCCCCGAACGGGCTGTATCAAGGAAAATCCCCCTTACATCCAACGACTCATGCTTCCCGCGTTAGAATTTTACTCCAGGAACATACAGTATGGCACTTCTGAGGTCTGTTAGCCTGAACAACTATTAAATGTTAAACACTTGAAGACTCCTTATAGTTATTCATTGCTTTAAAGTGAAGGAGGTCTTAAACATTTGAGCCTGGTAGTTTGGACTTATATGGAATTCTAGCCAGTTTAGTGCAGTTATAATAGCAGTTAGACCCATACCATGTATAAATTTAAGCATGCAGATGGAAAGATGGGGTAGGAGGGTCCCTCTGATTTTCAGGTCAGAAATATAACAGAAGATCAATATCAGGGCCATACCTTAATGTGCTAATGTTGAACTTTCATGTTTGATCTCTGAACAGAAGAACACATTTCACTTTACCATTGTAAGACTTTTTTTTTAAGTGTATCCAAACAGCTGCTGTTCATGATCCCAGCACTAAGTTGTCTCCACTGCATTAATTGACCACAGAGGGCTGGGAATCATATTCATTTGTATTTATGCCTTTGATCAAAGACTTAATTCATTGTACACATGGTAGATTAGTTTAATGGCTCTCCAAATTACATTGGTCCAGTAGTATTCTTTACTGTATGCCTTAACCTAAGAGCCTCATCTAGGCCAGCATCCTTTCTCTAACTGTAAATGTAGAGGAAGGGCATAAGAAACATGGCAAGCAATGAGAGGTTCCTTCAAGCCTCACTAGTATTGTCCAATGGCTTATCCTGTTTTTTAGGTCATTGGCCAGTTAAATTATTAACTGTGGATATTCAGCGACAGTTAACCAGATAGTACCACTGAATATTCACACTGACACGGGGACAGAATTGTCTCCATTCCCATCCCCGTGTCATTCTTTAGTGTCTGTCTCAACCTCAGTCCTTCTACCCAGAATTCTTCAATGCAAGGTTGAGGGTCAGTGGTTGTGCCCATTCATACTCTGATTCTTCCCTCTCTCCTTAAAGAATGGCACAGAGATGGTTTTCCCAGTTAATTGCGAGGATGAGGACAAATTCTGTCACTGTGCTATTCTCTTAAGTCTGCACCTAAGTCGAAACTGGCTAATTTGCGGCAGTCCTGGACCTGTGCAACCACTTAATACAGTTATGTGCTGATTTTCAGTACTATACCAGAAAAGAGTGGAAGAGTGGCCTAGTGGTTAGAGCTGCTGCCTCCGCACCCCAAGGTTGTGAGTTTGATCCCAGCACAGCTCCTTGTGACCCTGGGAAAGTTACTTAACCTTCTACTGCCCAGGGTAATTAGATTGTAAGCCTGCTGAGACAGACGGAAACTAGTTAAGAGTACTTGCTTGTTGTTCAGGATATTTTAAACTGCTTAGATATCTGCAGAGGAGATAAAGATAATCATAACCATAATTGCATATATAGGACTACATTAAAACACAGTCTTATCTTTATGCGGTTCACCTTGTGTGGTAAAGTGCTGAATATTGCACTTAACCTCATATATGTTATATGACTGCATATGCCCGGGTATTCAATGCCAGTGCGCGGACATGGCCTGGCATTGGATATCCCAAGGATAAAGCCAGCAGTGGCTCAAAAATGCTGATCACCACCGGCTGAATATCTATCCTGTTGTTGCTTGTAGTGAGCAAATGCTGTTGATATATTCAAAACCATCAAATTAGTTCAACCAAATTATTTTTAAGTATAACGAGGGACTTCATAGAGAAAAGAGCAGCATTAGGGCAAGCAACCCAAGACTAATAGCTCTTTAAACGATCTGGTCATAAGTCCGCATAATAAATAGTAAAGGAGGATTCCAATCTTCAGCACCATCTTTACTCAAACATTCCACTAGAAGGCTCCTCCTCTATTCAGTTTACAATCTAGTGAAGGCAGACAAGATCTAGCAAATAAATAAATACGCCATGATTGGGAAAAAATGGAACTCGGTTGGATTAATTGAGTAGCTTTGGGGTTCATTTTCAAAACTCTTAGACACACAAAATACCATAAGTTTCTGTAACACTTAGTGTGTCTAACCGCCCTCTTCTACGAAACCGCGCTAGCGTTTTTTTAGCGCAGAGAGCCACGCTGAATGGCCCGTGCTGCTCCCGATGCTCATAGGAACTCAATGAGCGTTGGGAGCAGCGCGGGACATTCAGCGCGGCTCTCTGCGCGGTTTCGTAGAAGAGGGGGTAAGTGTTTTGAAAATGAATCTTAAGTATTCTTCTTGAAGAGCTTGTACGAGAAAGTCATCTAGTCAGCTCTCCTCAGAAAGTGTGAGCAGACCTGTTCTGGGTACTCCACGGCCAGTTGTGTTTTTGCTCAACTTAACACAGACTAGATTTACATGTAAATGTACCTGCTGCATATTCGTTGTGCAAATCCTGAAGGTCTGGTGGCTCTGAGGTCCCTGGAAGAGGTTTGGGAAGTCCCAGCAGACTACATAAACACCCAAACTGATCAGCATTTCAAACTAGCTTAATGCAGTCCTCCTATAATTCTAAGCAATATACTAAAAAAAAAAAAAAAAAATTAGAGGAAAACACTTGTAAATTGGCAAAGAAAACACACATTGACAGTTTAAAAAAGGCATCCAGCAATAACAACAAAATTGCAGCTTCCTTATCTAAAAACCCCAAATGATTTTCAGTACACAGAAAGGTTTCCATAGACATCCCAGTCACTACAAGTCTCATGGTAGGGATTCAGCTAAGGACAGGGACTTTTGTTGGGTAAATATAACTTTTTAAAATAAGACATTGTTTTTTTTAGTATTGGAAAGTGCCTCTTTATAAAACTATTTGTTTATGCCCAGCTTATGGATCCATGAGATGTGACAGCCATTTCACTGTGGAAGTTCTTCTTGACTAATTCCCCCCCCCCCCACCCCCCGCTTTCTCTCTCACCTTCAACTGCCCATTATTGGCTAAAAGTGGCCACAGTGATAGTGGTTAAACTGCAGTAAGTGTGACTTCTGTGGCTGAAGCTCAGAGCAGAACTGATGGAGCACCTGTAGTAAAGAACTGAGAGGCACCTGGGAAGCAGGTAGGAGCTTTTTAGCAAGGACTGGCGCTTTATTGCATTGAGACTAAGGGGCTGATGTGGAAAGTTTCGTGGTAGAATGATATTCTCCTGTGAATCTAGTGCAGGAAAATTGCTGCGGCATGCTCATAGTAACGTTAAAATCACAACATTAATTATCTCATCAGTATTCAGCACTAACTTTCCTATCAGTGCCTGAGTACTGATTGGCCCAGGCAATGACAGGAAGGTTGATGGTTAAAAAAAAAGGCATGCCATGGCCCTTTACTCCCAACCTCAAGAAAAAAAAACCCGGGCCCTTCCCCCGTATTAGCCCCCTTCTTCCCACACCTAAAAAAGAAAAATCTGTGGTAGTCTGGTGGACTCCTTCCGACTTCCTAAAACAAAAAGCTGGTAGTTACTGTGGTCACTTGACCCCCTTGATATTCCCAATGTAGAAAAAGCCTGGCCCAGAACTCTCCACCCAAAGTCATCCATGGTGACCCACCTCATCAGACCCTTCCATATCTCTAGTAGGATGCAGGTGGGATGCCTACTCCTGCCTGCCTGCAGACATTATCTTCAAAATGTGGCACCCTGCCCAGTGCATCCTGGGATGCACTATGTGGGGCCTATTTCCAGTATAAGGGAAACCTCTCTTATATGGTAGGTAGGTCCTACTGGGTGGAATGGGGTACCATTTTGAAGATGACAGAGCCCTGAGTTCAGAGAGAGTAGGCATCCCTTCTGCCTCCTACCAGAAATATGGAGAGATCGGGGGGGGGGGGGCACCACTAGGCTACAAGCAATGACTTGGAGGAACATGCCAGGCCAGGGGTCCCACTGGACCACCATGGAGTTTTCTAAGTTTAGGAGAGTGCTGAGGGAGTTGGGGGTCCACTGGACCATCAGGGCTTTTTGTTAGTTTGGGAGGGTAAGGGAGGATTGGGCCGATGCTTGATCTGGGGAGGGGGTGGCATTATTGGGGAAGATTGGTGAGAGAGAAGTGGTGTCATTAAGACACCTCTCAGCTAACCCTTCTAATGCTGTCCCAGACCTGACTGGGTTTCAGGCACTAAATGTATTTAAATGTGGTTTGTGCTAAGTTTTAGCACCTGAGTTGAAATCATTAGAGCATTCAGTAGTAGCACTGGTCTGGCATTAGGTTATGAGCATCAGCCCCATAGTTACTAAAGCATGTTAAGGGATAATGCATGATTATTGTCTTTTAATGCAGGTTAAGTTGCAAAACAGTCCATTTGCTCTCTAAGCAAGTTTTGGCAGCACAGCACAAGCAAACATAATAATGAGAGACACTGTATGCAAAGCACCACATTACTATCCTGATCAAATAATGCAGCTTTTGTTTAACTTAGCTGGTGTTTTCTTTTTCCTTGAATAATGCAGCTTGCAATCAGGTGGTGATATTTTTTTTTCTCTATGAGTATCAGGCCATTAATGTGTGGCATGATGCTTCAGGGAAGCCATCTCAAAGAGGCTGGTGTTCATTAATGCTCCTGTGATTCCCCCCTGCTACATACTTCCCCTTTAAGATATCCATCCCATCACTGGAATAATACCCCCAATTCTAAGCCCCCCCCCCATCAGACATTCTCTCAACCAGAATACACCTTCTCCCCAAATCTAGCCCCCATCAAACACACCCCTCCATCTGATCCCTATTGCACCTGGCAGGAAGGAGCAAGAGCGGGCCCTACCCCTTTTGCTCCCAAGATCAAAATGGTACCACTCAACCTTTAGCAGTAGTCTCATATCATTTCTAGGAGCAAGCTGGCAAATAAGGAGCACTAGAGAGACCCCAGGTAGGTGCTGAAGGAAGGTTCATATTTAGAGGGATTCTCAGATTTGAGGAGGGATCCGATAAAGGGGGAGGAGGTATTCTGGAAATGGGAGGAGGGTGCTTGGTGGGGCCCTAAAATTGGAGAGGGAGAAATAGTCCAGCAAGAAGAGCAGTTTGATGGGGGTGGGGGGGTGGAATGGGGGAAATCAGGGGTTGGGTGGTAGTATTAATAGATCACTGACCTCTTTAAAAGATTGCTGGCCCTACATAGGCCCTGCTGTTTTTCGTGCAGACAGGAAGGCACGATGTTCCCAGCTATAACTGTGTAAAAATAATTTACCATGAATTAATCAGTGACACTGTGACTTCTGCAGTAAATTTTGCTGACATAAAAAGTGTTTGTCTACCACAGCTTAGTAAATACCCCTCTAACAATTGCTGGCTATCAGGATGGTTTTTTTTATGGCCTAGTAGGAAATATGTAAAACTTGAGATGACTTTATCATACTTTACTGGTTTCTGTCATTCTCTGGATACACTAAACCTGGAGCAACATCCTCAGTCTTAGGTTTACTATCTTATTTGTCTAATCCATGTTTTAAAATCCAGATATGCCACTTACAAAGAATTCCACAGATTAGTTATGTATTATATTATTAATTATTCTGCGCAGATAGTTTCTTATCGCTCAGTTTTCCAACTACCAATTGTGGCCAAGATTCTGGATGCTGGTGGTGCAACAGACAAGAGACCACTTGGAAATAACTGATGTCATGACCATGTCCAGTCAGGGGCTTGACTTTTATTTAATATGGAGCTTCTTCTGGTGGTGCAATTAAATGTTTGAAAATGGCTTTGGATTGAATGAAATTAAGGTTATTAGTTTGCCTTGGTCCATCTTCTGCCTTAAAGATGGCTAACTAGCAGTAGGTTGGTTGCTTCATTCCTCTCTAGGAAGAACTGCTTAGAAGCTTTGTATCTCCATTGTGATGTTGTACAGGGGTCATCTTTCTTCCCAATATTGTACATTTATGTTTGTCCATTATATGGCATTATTAGATTTGTAATTATTGTGATAGATAGATAGATATGTTTCATCTTTTTAGATTTCACTCCATTAGTTTCCAATTCAGGCAAGAGTAGGGTTCAAGTTTTATTGTTTACTGTACAAAATCTTGTTTGGTTTGGCTCCATCTTATTTAGCTGCCTGAACGGAGTGGATTTTAGATCTATTAGAGGCAGGGGACCTTTTACTTATCCTTCATTAAAAGGAAAAAAGAGATTGAAAATATTGGAAGGTTTAATAGCTTATCAAGCAGCCAGACTGGATGTCTAGAAATTCAGATATACTCAATTAATTATAAAAAATTTTGGAATAATATTAAGACATACCTATTTTGTAAGTTTGTATGCTCATAGATTATGGCCCTCTATATAATACTGTTATCATTAATATCATTTATGGAAATGATTCTGGTTTTATAATATAATGATGGAATTCTTAATGGAATTTCTGGAAAGGACCAGTTTCTTTTGATTTTGTGATCCACTTCAAACTGAAAGGCTTTGGTGGGCTACAAATCAATAAATGTAACAAATTCTTATTTCCAGAGAAGGAGACAGAATTATTATGTTGGAGAACCTAACTCCTCTTTTATTAAACTGTGCTAGCAGTTTTTAGCGCTGTGAGCCGCGCTGAATGGTTCGCGCTGCTCCTGACGCTAGTTCCTATGAGCGTTGGGTGCAGTGCGAGCCATTCAGCACAGCTTTCTGCGCTAAAAACTGCTAGCGCAATTTAATAGAAGAGGGGGGTAAGGGTTTGCAAGCAGTAAGTTATTAGCTAGATGCCAATACACTGAAGATGTTGAAATAAAAAACAAATTTTGTAGGTAGGGCATGAGACGGTTCCAACAATGGGCAGAATATAATTTTATTGTTGTGTTAAAATCCCATTTCCAAAGGAAGTGAGGTGGCTGGGAATTATTTTCAAATTAGCACTCATTTTAGAACCTTGGGTTAAAACATTGATCAAAAGGGCCAATACCTTCTCTCACACCAAGCAGCATCATGGGGTAAAGACCTAGAACAATTGCTTTCGCCCACTACTTATGGGGAATTTAGGAAACGTTTAAAAACACACTTGTTCCTAAAGCATCTAGACAACTGACCCTCTCTTCTCTCTCCCCTCTATAGCGATTAACTTGTCCTTTTGATCACTCTCTCCTCAACAATGAATTTCCTGTCCTATTAATTCTCTTTCTTCCTCCCCTCTTAAAGTCAATTCAATTTGTTACCTTTGCTTAATCTTCTGTAAACCGCATAGAACTTCACGGTATTGCGGTATATAAGCTGTTATTATTATTATTATTATTATTAATACTAGTTGTGAATGGTATGGCCAGTTCATTCTAGTTGAAGATCACAAGATTTCACAAACTGTTAATGCAGGCAGTGGTATTAAAGGCTTCCCTTCTGTGTGTGGTCATTTTATTTTACATATATTTATGGTTATTATTTCTTGTGTGATTGATAAGCTGTTTCAAATTTTAGATGGGCAATATAGAAAATGAAATAATTTAATTTTACACACCTTCATATAACATAACATAAAAATTAATTTCTAGACCGCATCGCTTTCAAGTTCTATGTGGTTTACATAAGATTAGTTAAAAATACACAATGACTGAGAATAAGAAACTAAAGACCCAAGAACTTAGAAAATAAGTAAGTCTTAAGTCGTTTCCTAAAATGTAGATAAGATACAGATATCAATAAGAGAGATTTCAACTCCTTATCCCACAAAGTAGCCTGAAATGAAAGCATCCAGTCATGATGTCTCTTTGATTTACAGCCTTTCACCGATGGAAAAGTCAGAAAGGCCTTAGCACTTCGAGAGAATTTTAAGGGCGTTAAACAAAATAATTCTGTCAGACAGAAAGGAGCATCCCCAGCTACGACTTTGTAATATAGACAATAGAGAATGACATGGTGACAAAATTCATCACCATTCCTGTCCCCGCGGATAACTGCGGGAAATAATCCCATGTCATTTTTTAGTGTCTATTTCAGCCTCAGTCCTTCTACACCAGCATTATTCAAAGCAAAGCTTGTGGGTCAGTGGTTGTGGCCATTCATACTCTGATTCTTCCCTCTCTCCTTAAAGAATGACATGAAGATGGTTTACCGCGGTTATCTGCGGGCACGGGGATGGTGATGAATTTTGTCATCATGTCATTCTCTAATAGACAACCCAACTTGAAAATGATCCGCACCTTCACCAGTAACCAATGCAATTTCCTATAGGCCAGAGTTATTTTATCAATAAGCTAGAGAATCCCAGCTTTTCAGATGCCTCATTGTAGGGGAAGTTGTTCTGTATGCAACTTAGGGCTACTTTTACGAAGCCGCGTTAGCGGTTTAACATGCGTAATAGCACGCACTAAACTGCCGGCTGCGCTAGACGATAACGCCAGCATTGAGCTGGTGTTAGTTCTAGCCGCGTTAGCGCAGGTTTAGCGCACGTTAAAAAGCTGCGTGCGCTAAAACCGCTAATGCGGCTTCGTTAAAAGGAGCCCTTAATGTAACCCCCTCCTTCTCAAACTGAGGTAAAAGGTATCCCTCTTGACATAAAATTTGTTTGTAGTCGTGAACACCCGAGGGTTAAATTGATACCTTTTCCCAGGAGGAATTGATTTACATTAAATATATATATATATATATATGTGTGTGTGTGTGTGTGTGTGTGTAAGTTAAATAAGGACTCTAAATTGAAAATAGATATAAAATTTAATAACCAGATATTGTATAACAACACTAGATAAAGAAATTCTGCTTCAGCTTTCACTTCATGACAGTTCTCTAAATGTCCAAATAAAATCTCTATTGATCCGATTAATAGGGTTTCACCAACAGCAGTTACCATACAGGCTTGTCAGATAAGTATTGTTTTTATTCTTTAAAATTCTTTGTCCAGAAATGACTAACTGAAGGGTCTAAGAACACTTTTCTTTAAATAATTTATCTTACAGCCTCCAGCTTCTCAGACTTCTTCTTTCTTCCTCAGGTTAATGTATTTGAAGCTTTCTGTCCTTTCTGTGTAGGGGTACCACGCTGGTGCTAGTAGATTCTCGCTCTCTGGAACCCACCTATTACACTGACAAAACCAAATCAATAAGAAAAACCTATCTTAAGTCTAGCAACCCCAAAAATGCCTAAATACTTTCTTAGCTAAGAAAAAAAACAGATAATTGATGTTCCCTATACCACAGTTCTTTAGCCACCGGTCCGCAAAAATATCTTGCCTGTCCGTGAAGGATTCAGGTCCCCGCCGCAACAAAAGGTTGCCGGCGTCAGCTGACATGCAACTATCCTGTTGCCTTCGCTATGCCGGGGACTCCTGCTTCCACCTCTGGGACTCCTGCCGCATATGTCTCCTGCTCCTGCCTTTGTCTCCGCACCCCCAGACCAACAGCGGCAGCTCTCTGTGCTTTTAACTTCGGCACACAGCTGCCCCTAAGCAGTATTTTAGCCACGGTTTCATGAAACAGCCTCAGGGCCTTTGCTAGGCTGGCCTGCTTCGATGATGCAATGTGGGCCGGCCTATCAAAGGCCCCGAGGCTGCCTCATGAAACCGCGGCTAAAATACTGCTTAGGAGCAGCTGTGTGCTGAAGTTAAAAGCACACAGAGCTGCCGCTAGCCTATATAGAGGAAACATTTGCTGGAGGGGGAAGGGGGGTACTGCTGACAGGGAGAAGGAAAAGAGAAGGGATGAGAGTTACTGTTGGATAAGGGGGAGGAGGAAAGGGAGAAGGGGTACTCCTGGACAAGGGAGAGGAAGGGGGTACTGCTGACAGGGGAGAAGGGAAAAGGGAAGGGACGAGAGTTACTGTTGGATAAGGGATGGAGGAAAGGGAGAAGGTACTGCTGGACAGGGGAGGAGGAAAATTGGAAGGAAACAGCTGGCAGGGAGATTAGAGGAGGGGAAGGAGTCAGGATGGAATGGAGAGATCAGATGAGGGAAAGGGGAGAGACAGAGGAATGACAAAGTAGAGAGAGATTGATGCTGGGAAGGGGGGGTCAGATGAGAAATAAGGAAAGAGGGACAAAGATGCTAGATCTGATGTAGGAGAGAGGGGCATAGAAAGAACGCAGATACCATATGGGAGGGGGAGCGGGCAGACAGTGGATGGAAGGGGCAGATTCTGGATTGAAGAGACAGAGGGCAGACGCTGGATGGAAGAGAGTGAAAAGACGATGAAAGCAGAAACCAGAGACGACCAAAAGGTAGAAAAAAAATAATTTTTATTTCTATCTTGTGATTAGAATATATCAGATTTAAATATGTATCCTGCTAGAGCTGATGTTAGACATAACTGGGGAGTGCAAAGCCCAGGAAGTGCTTCTTTAGCTTCCAGCTGGCTTAGGGCTCTCTCTGACCAGGAGGCAGTTGCCCTAGTTGCACTCCCCCTAACACCTATTCCTGCCATGTGTGACTGCGGTATTCTGTTAGCATGATATTTGTGTAGCACTTTTGTAATAATTTGGCTTATTCAGTTTTCTTGATAGTAGAGGGGATATATGTGAAGGGGAGGGGAGACGGGAGTTTTGTTGATCCTTGCCCTGTATTATTTATATTTATAAAATAACAATTGTACAGAATATTGTTTTCTTTTTATACTTTATAAACTATATTCAATATAAAATCATAACTATTTGAGGCTTGTACGGATGGGATCAGATGGTTAACGGGACTGAGCTCGTGGGGACGGGGTGGCGATGAGGTTTTTAAAAATTTCCAGTCTTATAAGTTTGCCGGTCCACAAAATAATTATTTTATTTCCACTGGTCCATAAGTGTTAAAAAGGTTGAAGAACATTGCCCCTATACTCCCCCAAAATTTCCTATATATAATAATCACAAAATCATATTCTCACTAAACATTTCATGTCTATAAAACTTTTCTCAAAATCTCAATAATCTTTACAGAAAATATTCCCAGAAAAAGATTTCAAAAGCAGTTCCACAACTTTGCTTCACCAAAATTTCTCTCACAACATTCCACAGGAATCTGTCACAGGGCAGCTCATAAAAATTTCTCCAGAAATCAGTACCACAGATTTGTTACTCAGAGGACTGAGATTTCTCCAGAAATCAGGTTTCAAAAGCCGTTTCACAACTTTGCTTCACCAATATTCTCTCACAACATTTCACAGGAATCTGCCACAGGGCAGCTCATAAAATTTCTCCAGAATTCAAATGACAAAATTCTTAAACAACTAAACCATCAAGCCCAAAACCTTTAACTCTTGAATCATGTAAATCTTACAAGCCTCTAATTACTATAACTTACCATACAAACAAATTTAACTTCAACCACCTAAGAAACTTCTATTAACCCTTAAATCAACATAAATTTCTTCCTCAAGATAAAAAACCCAGCAATAGTTACTTTATAAAAGCCTCACAAGTCAAAACACCTCCATAAGAATCCCAATTCCTTAACCCAATCTGGTATATCAAAATTTTAACAAACTTGAAACTTGAATCTGACCAATTGGAATGTCAAGCAGCTGATGCTGATCCCCTGCTACGAGGACAGCAGACCTGTGCAAGAGATCAGTACCAGAATATCTTAAAATTGCAGAATAAGCATACAAGAGTCAAAGCCCAAACAACACAAAAATAAAATAACACAATATTCTTACCTGAAAGATGATTTTTCAAACTTTGAAAAATCTTCTTAAAACCTTCTTTTAACACTCCAAGAACATCCTGCACGAGCCAGACTGACAACATGAGCCATCACCATGGCAGCACTGACGCTGTCAGCTGCCGCGTGACTACTCGTGATCAAATGACAAACTGAGTGAAGATATGTTCAGGAGGGCTCTCCGAAGCCTCTCCCCTCTGCCCCAAACTTCTTCTGGTTGTTGGCCAGCACCACCGCTAATTTTTTAAAGTTTATAAAATAAAAAACAGCCCGGGTGCATCTCGTGCCGGTCTACTGCATTGCGCTGCGCATGCACCAGCACCCCGGGACGTCATCACCACACAAGTGTGATGATTTCCCCTACATGCGCTGTGCCAGCGATCCGGGTCCAACCCCTGCTGGGACATTCTGGAGGCCCCACCCTCCTTTTTTTGGTGGCCTGAACCGCACTAACAAAAGCCCCAGAGCACTAATTTAAAGCTCCTGGCCTTCCCCTTCTTTGGGCCGACTCCGGGCCCATCACTCATGCGCAAATTAAGTGACATCACCATGCCTGTGTGTGGTGATGTCAGATGCACACGCGGCACCCAACAGTCCAGCCTCACTCCCTCCTGGCCCCTTTTAAAAACAATGCCGCCAAACCCGAGGCCAGAAATGAACAGGCCCAAATCCCCCGGTGGCCCAACACCCTGCCACCAACACTCCTGCAGGCCCGATGCGGCCCAAAGTTCCGGCGGCCACAAACGGGACTCCGAAGCAGCCCTACCGAACACGTGGATCCGGTGTAAACCCGGATCCACCACGGATCTGAACTTTCCGGATCCCAGGTACCTTTTTTTTATTTTTAACTTGGTTACATTAATGTAAGTATGAAGAGAGCCCCTGGGCACTTGTGGTGGTGAGGAGGGGTGAAAGTGACATAGATGTTGGCCGATGCTGGCATTCCTGAGGTATGATATACCTTGTCTTCCTAAAAGTCTTACTATGCTTTAATAGTGGTGGGTGAAAAGACCATGGTTGCAAACCAAAGCCCAGCACTTTTATACCTTTCTACTAGGCCACAATTTATTGATCAAGCACTTTAGGGGTCCTTTTACTAACCATGATAAAAGGAGCCCTAGTAGTCTTTGTGTAAGTTTTTACTACTGCAGTAAAAGGTCTGATTTTTTTTTTTTTTATTATTAATGGTTTTCTTTGCGCCAGGATTAGCATGCATTAATTTGGCAGATATTACAGGACACTGAGTATGTCCCACAGTACACCATTTTAAGCTGTGTTAGATGCACATTTCCACAGTTTCCTAAAAGGGCCACCTAAATAAGTCTCTTATATCCGGGGCTTTGTTATTGTATAACCTAATTTTTACAGGTTTGTTTTTTTTTTAAATCTGTTCAGGGGTCTCAGCTCAGACAACCCTACTGAGCTTTCAGTGAAGATGCTTTTCCTGTTCATGCCCATATTTAATTTTGGCATAGGTGAGAGAAACTGAAGGTTTAATATAACCAAAGGACCTTGGCCATTTCTGATTAGTGTCTGCAAATATTGTGCAATACGACGTATCTAGTTAGACTGGACTGACAGAAAATCCTTGTGTTTTATAATCTTCTTAGCAACTGATCTTCCATGCAGGCACCAGAAATACAAATTATAAACTTGCTGACAGTGTCTGTTTAGACTGAATAACTCTCAGGAACAGGGCCGGCATTAGGGGAGAGCAAACAGGGCTGCCTGCCTGGGCCCCACAGTCCCGGAGGGCCCCACGGTCCTGAGGGGCCAGAACACAGCAATCATTCTCACTAGTTGCACGCGGCTGCCCGAAGCTTCTCCAATTCTGGCGCAACGCCGAGGCAGAAACAGGAAGTTCCATCAGAGGAGAAGCTTCGGGGCAGCTGCGTGCAACTAGTCAGAATGGCTGCTGTTGTCTGGCCCCTCTGAGAGAGAAAATGTTGAGTATGAAAAGCACCGCAAAGATGAGGGTAAAGGAGGGAGGATGGCCTGATGAGGGGAAGAGATTGAGTGGCACTTTAGGTTTACTGTGTGAAGAAAGAGAGGGGCCAGATGCTGGATTGAAGTGGGGAAGGGAGGGAGAGAGAGGGGAGGAGAGAGGGGAGCAGATTGCTGGATGGAAGTGGGAAGTAGAGAGAGGGCACATACTGGATAGAAGGCAGGGATAAAAAAAAAAGGGCATATGCTGAATTGGGGGGAAGAGGATAAAGTTAGTGAGATACTAGAAGAGGTGAAGGAAAGAGGTGGCATGCTGTAGGTAGATACAATGAAAAGAGGGAAATTGAGGACCTGATAGTAAGAAAATAAATTGAGAAGGGTAGAAAAGGAAGGGGAAAGGAGAGGAGAAAGAGATGCCAGTAGAATAGGAGGAGGGAGAGGAGACAGATACCAGATCTGAGGGGTGGAAAGGAAGAGAGAGAGATGCTAAGGAAATAGGAGACTAAAAAAGGCATGAGATGGGAAATGGGAGAGCTAGAGCATGAGAAAGGGAGAAGGAAAATTAGTAAGTAGCTGAAAAGTAAAAAGGGCAAGGGTGAAATCTGAGTAGTCGGAGAGGCAGAAAAGTAAAAAAGGCAGGAAAAGCTAAAAAGGAAAGACATATCAAAAGACATATCAAAAGACATATCAAAAAGGAATTGGCATATCAAAGACAGGAGTAGTGATGAAATGAATCAAGACAGGAGAAAGAAGAAAAGGCATATAGACAGCAACCACTGGAAAAGGAACTATCAGAAGATACAGGAAAGCAAAAGGGACAAAATGGGGCCAACATGATGGAAAATAAATGTGCAGACAACAAAGGTGGGGAAAAAGTGGTTTATTTTAATGTATTACTGGATATGTTATCTTTTTTATATGTGCACCATAGATATTTTTATTGTGTTCAGTGGCTTATCAGACAGTGGGCCTGAGCCCAAAGTGGGTGGGCACTAAATTTTCTTCCAAACATGCCCCATGCCTCCTACCAAATGCAAAATAGAAATACCTAAGTTGGTGGGCTTTCCAAAGCCTTGCCGGCTGAAGATCTCTTCAAGCTCTCCAGCTAGTGGCAGCTCAGAGACACTGCCACTAGCTGCAGAGCTTGAAGATTAGCAGCTGCCAGACTGGAGGAGTTGGTATTCAACTGGCAGGGTTTTGGGATCCCCACCAGCCACATCAAAAGAGATGGCTAATTTTGGGTAGACTTGGGCCTGGGATCCCTGTGTGTTCAATACAGAAAGAAGTGCATATCTGTTTTTAATTCTCCAGTGTTGTTAATACTTGCTGAGTTTCATTTCTTGTGTAAAGAAGTCATTCAAATTTGTTTTATGTGTATGGCAGTAATGGGAGGTAGAGATATCAGGGGGAAAGTGCAGAGAGGAGAGGGGATCAGGCGCCCCGTCCTTAATTTCTGCCCTGGTCTCAGCATGTCTAAAACCGGCCCTGCTCAGGAGTATTACATTTTCTGGATTTCATATTACCAAGTTCCTATCAAATTAATATATTTTGTTTTTTATCCCATCCTCCCCAAAGAGCTCAGGAATGGGTTACAGGTTAACATGCATAACATACAGTTAACAGGTTACTATTTGCCATAGTTACAGTGCAAGGTTTTTCAATACTGGTGTTGAAGCCTCACCTCACATCAGTCCTACAAGCTGCAGCTATCCTGCACTCCAGAGAATGCAGAGGTCAGAACAGTGAAGATCCTTCATTCTGCATCTATTACTGAAGTACATGTTCCTTGAATTGGCTTACAAGTGCTTAAAGGTCTGAACTATGTGTAAGATTAGCTGCCGGGGAGTCAGCTTTTGATGTACAGCATAATCATGAACATGGTGGTAAAAGGTCTGCCACTTGGATGGTAGATACCTAGAATGTCCTACTCGTGGGAGCTGGTGGAGACAAAACAGTAATGAAATTCTAGAGTGAGTGGGATAAGCACAGTAAATTCCTATATGGAAAGAGACTGTAACCAAAACAACTTAATGGTGCTGAGATGGCAGCTCTAGTAGGAAATAAGGCCTCTGCCAGGCAGACTTCTACAGTCTATGCCTCGATCATGGCAAGGCAGATTCTGGTCAAGCTAGAGTGTGCTTAGACGACAAACTCAGAAGTGGGAGAATAAGACCAGGGCAGGTGGACTTCTATGGTCTGTGTTCCAAACATTGGCCAAGGACGATTAAGTCTACATTTATCGTGAGTGCATCATTACATTTACCATGAATTTATATTGTTGGTCAGATTTTTTTATCTGCTATCATCAACTACAGCGGTCTTCTTCCATGGCTTGCCTTTTTGGAATTCCACGCCCTCAATCTGGCAGGATCTAGTACCATTTTATATCCTAAGCCTAAAGAAAGCCTTCCATACAACGCTGGTTACCGCTTTAAGTGTACTCTCAACTCATGTAATCCAATTTACATGCCATCTTCCATTCAGTCCTGGATTATCTCAAGCACCTTTCTAACACAAGTCCCAAAACTACCTCAGTCAGAGTTCATCTCAGTGCTACAGCAGCTTTTCATGGATCTAGAATTAGGTACTGTTCGGTTTAGCCCCTAAATATATAACTGACCCCTTTCTCCTTTCCAATCAACAGACTTAAGAGAAGCTCACACTTGAATTTTGTATCTCCACCGGTAAGAGGATGTAAATTCAAAAGTCATCATCAACATCTTCTCTCATATCAAGCAGTATTATGGGGTAAGACCTGGAACAATTACTTATGCTTGCTAATACTTATGGGGAATTTAGGAGACATCTAAAAACAATCTATTCCTGAAGTACTTAGGCAACTGATTTGTACAACCTTTCCACATTAATCTGATCTTAAGGCCGCTATTCACATAGTTTTATACTTGTCAGTCTACTCAATTTTGTAGCATTCTATTTTTTTTTTTAATCACTGTAAACCGCATAGAACTTCACGGTCCTGCGGTATATAAACTGTTATTATTATTACTAGTATTTTAGCCCGTTACATTAATGGGTGCTAGAATATATGTCTGTCTGTCTTTCTTTCTATGTCTCTCTCCCTTCCGCTGTCTTTCTTTCTGTCTTTCTGTCTCTCTCCCTGGCCTCCTTTGTCTGTCTGTCTTTCTGTGTCTCTCTCTGCCCCTGTGCCTTTCTTCTTTTCTTTCTGTCTCCCTTCCTCTGGCTGTCTGGCTTTCTTTCTATCTATCTGTCTCCCACCCCTCCATTTTCCCTGTGCAGCAAACCACGGCAGCATTCCCTCCCCCTCATATGTCCATGTGCTGCATGCATTCCCTCCCCCTCCACTACTTCCCTGTACAGCAGCATTTAGATCCCCCCCTTCCCTGTGCAGCAGCCACATGCAGCAGCATTCCCTCCCACCCCACCCCACATTCCCTGTGCAGCATTCAGCCGTTTTCTCTACCCCCCCCTTCTCCCTTCCATCGGTCTTGCACTGCTCCCTCTAGTCCCTTGCCACCCCACCCTTCCCTTCACGAGGTCCGACAACCCTGCCGATTCCAGCTGCAGGTGTGCGCACTCTTACACACGCTGCCTCTCGGGGCCTTTTACTGCCCTGATCTTACTCTGGCACGTCCCTGATGACATCATCAGAGACACGGTAGAGCAAATCAGGGCAGTATAAAGGCCACGCAAAGCAGCGTGTGTAGAGTGACTGCAACATGCTGCGGAATCAGATGGTTTGGAGTCGGCGGACCGCGGCATCCCTTTGCGGATGGAGTGTTTTTAGGCTTACCTTCCCGCCCCGCTAGGTTGTCGCCGCGGTCCTCTCGATCCCACCAGCGTCGGAAGCCCTTCCTCCAACGCTGGTGCGGCTGGTGAGAGGAGCCGAACACGGAGTAACAGGGAGTCCAGTGCTGGCGTCCAGTCCTGCCGGCGAGTGGTAGGTGCTGGGAAGTAAGGCTGGGGATACTCGCGCATGCGCACTCCCCTGTGGCCACAGACCTAGGATCATGGAAGCACGCAGATAGGAGTGCACATTCCACGAGGTAGGCTTTTATTATATAGGATTATTATTAATAAATTAATAAGGATCTAGAATCAGAAAATAATAGTAAATATCGAAGAACTAAGGCCAGTACTGGGCAGACTTGCACGGTTTGTGTCTGTATATGGCCATTTGGTGGAGGATGGGCTGGGGAGGGCTTGAATGACTGGAAGGGTGTAGATGGACTGGAGTGAGCTTTGATGGAGACTTCAGTAGTTGGAACCTAAAAACATTACCGGGCAGAGCTTTAGATTCTTGCCCAGAAATAGCTAAGAAGAAGAAGAAGAACCCCCCCCCAAACAAATTTTTAGATTGAATCAGGTTGGGCAGACTAGATGGACCATTTGGGTCTTTATCTGCCATCATCTACTTTGTTGCTATGTACTTCTGGATAAGAAGCCATTATCCATACATCCTTTAGTTTCCAAATTCATGAAAGGATTTTTTCATACTAAGCCACCAATCAAGCCACCTCCAGTTGCTTGGGATCTTAATATAATCCTTTCCACTTTGATGAAGCCTCCCTTTGGTGTCTTCATCTCTCAAACATCTCACGTGGAAAGAGTATTCCTAGTCTGCATCACATCAGCATGCAGAGTCAGTGAACTTCAAGTATTAGTATCAGATCCACCTTACACAACATTCTGCCACAATAGGGGTTTTTTTTGGTACTCATCCCAAATTTCTCCCTATGGTTGCCTCGGAATTTCATCGCAGCCAGTCTATAGTTCTACCAGTCTTCTTTCCAAAACCACATTCGTACATTGATGAAACAGCACTTCACACATTTGACTATAAATGTGCTCTAGCTTAGGGGTTCCCAACCCTGTCCCGGAGGACCACCAGCCAGTCAGGCATATGCATGGAGCAGTTTTGCATGCCTGTCATCTCCACTATATGAAAATCTCTCTTATGCATATTCATTAGGGTTATCCCCAAAACCCGACTGGCTGGTGGTCCTCCAGGACAATCTAGCTTATTACTTAGATCATGCCAAACCTCACAGGACTTCTACTCAACTTTTCCTGTTATTCGATTCAAACAGACTATGAACTCTTATTACCAAAAGAATCATCTCAACATGGCTGGTTGGCTGGCTGCATCTCCTTTTGCTATGCTCAGGCTGGGCTGATGCAGGAAGGTCGTGTCACTGTACATAAAGTATAGAGCAATGGTGACTTCAGTAGCCCATCTAAGTTCCAAGTTTCACTTCCATTGAGGACATTTGTAAAGCAGCCACCTAGCTATGGTATGTGGGACAGTGGAGGGTTAAGTGACTTGTCCGAGGTCACGACGAGCAGTGCTGGGCTTGAACCCACAACCGCGGGATGTTGAGGCTTTAACCACTAGGCTACTCCTCCACTCCCAGGTTCTGAGGTAGGCTGTAAAAACTATACAGTACTCCCCTGATATTCACAGGGGTTCTGTTCCAGGAACCCCCGCGAATGTCGAAAAAACCGCAAATGATTTTTAGGCAGGGGAGACAGGAGAGGGCAGCTGGAGAGGCAGGAGAGGGCAGCCGGAGCGCTGGCGAGTGAAGAAAATCGCTCGCTGTATGCTCCAACCGCCTCTTCCTGTACTAAAGTCAGGCCTCACCAGTCAAGGAGCTGCTTTGACACGGATAACTGGATTGACTGGAGTTTGTGTTGGAACATAATTCCTCAGGGTCATAGTTTGATTTTAGAGTGCATTATGATAGAAGAGAGAGATGTAGATTTAGACAGCTAATTCTGATTAGGAGAATCAGGATTTCTTGCCTTGTAAAGTGCAAATCACAGTTAATTTGGATTGGTGTGAGGGAGAGGGGGACAGGCATGATGGCTAGCAAAGTTTGTGCTCTGTCTCTGCTGCTCATCCTTCAGGCTGCAGAGCGTAGGGAGTATATCAACCAGTAACTTGACTCTTTGTCCTGTTCTCTTGCTGGGTAAATTACTCTGTTGGATTCCATGGGGGCCTAGGGCAGGATTAACCCATTTTGTGGGCATCCCAGTGTAGCTTAAGTATATTTTAAAACTGTCCAGACCCTTAGCACACCTTTCCTACCTTCTTCCTTCTCCCCTACTTCCTCCCAGATTCCACAAAGCACCTATCCACTTTACCCCAACCCCTGACCTCTGCAGGCATGCTTCCTTCCCCTTCCTAGACCAGAGTGAGCCATCTCTGTACCTTCCATGACCCTAGCAATCAGTCTTCCAAGCCTCTAAAACTCTGAGGTGCCTGATTGGCCGCTCAGGGATTCCCATCCCTCCTGGCCTATGAGGCCTAGTAACACTCTTAGGGCCAGATGCGCAAAGCTCCAGACACCAGTCTTACTTGCAAGGAAACTTTTTGTGCAGTAGGGCCTTAGTTCTCTGGGTGCTTTAAAGACTGACACAGGCCTGCCTGAGTATACTTGTGTAGGTCAGTGCACTGCTGATGCTGATGCTGTCCTAAGGGCTGATCTAGCAACTACTGCTGATGACAGTGCTCAAAGCATAAGATCCAAGCAGGGCCAGATTAATACTAGAAATGTGTATTCATTTGAAATGACATAGGAAATGTCAACAACATTTCTCGAGTGGTTTCATGTTGCTGGCAAATGGAAAACGAGCACTCTTCTGAATCAGAATGCACCCTTTCAAAAGAGTGCACACTATTCACAAAGAATGCAGCCTTTTTACACACTATGTGCACTCATTCCCAATGATGCACACACCTATGCATGAATCGGGAAAGACTGTGTACTCTTTCTGTAAGAGTGCGAACTGGTTTTTTTTTTTTAAAAAAAAAAGGGCACATAATTTGTGACTAGTATGCAGTACTCCCCCGATATTCGCGGGGTTCCGTTCCAGGAACCTCCGCGAATCTTGAAAAACCGCGAATACGGTTTTTCATGGGGGAGACTGAAGAGGGCAGCGGGAGAGGCAGGAGAGAGCAGCCGGAGTGCTGGCGAGTGCAGGCAATCACTCGCTGTGTGCTCCGACCGCCTCTTCCTGCACTAAGTCGGGCCTTATCCAATCAGGAGCTGCGTGAAATGCATTGAAATGAAAGAAAACCCCTCAAAACTCTGAGCATTCCTAGAAATTGCAAGGGGAATGGCGCGACACACAGGTTGTCTGGCTGCACACCCCTAATGAATGAACATCTGACGTGTTGCTACTCTCCAAACATTTGCATCCTAGAATGTGCCTAATTTACATAGAAACATGATGATAGATAAAGGCCAAACGGCCCATCCATTCTGCCCATCTGCAGCATCCACTATCTCCTCCTCTCCCTAAGAGATCCCACATGCCTAGGGTTACCAGACATCTGGATTTCCCTGGACATGTCCGGGGGTGCGGACGGCTTTTCGAAACCCTGCACTTTGTCCAGGTTTTGAAAAGCCTCCTCTGAATCGCGTCGGGTAGGAGGAAATCCGCACATGCACGGATTTCCTCCTGCCCGACGAGAGCAGATAGCGGAACCGGGTTGTAATGGGGCAGGGATGGGTGGGCCTGGGGGATGGGCGGATCTAGGGGTCCGGATTTTACTAAGTAAAATCTGGCAACCCTACCACATGCCTGTCCCACGCTTTCTTGAATTCAGACACAGTGTTTGTCTCCACTACCTCTACCGGGGCCTATTCCACGCATCTATCACCCTTTCTGTAACTCCTAAGCCTATCACCTCTTAATGTCATCCTAAAAGGGCCCAGATCTATTGCGACCATTTTATAAGGAATTCCGTTTGTTGCTCGTTGCCATTTGCAGTTTGAAACACCCTGCTGTCAGTAGACTTCTGTGCCTGTGCTTATGATTCTAGAGCCTGCTCTCAATGTCTCAGCCATAGGATGGAGAATCTAGAGAAGAGGCAGCTCCAAATGCTCGTTTGATTGGAAAACAGCCTCATCTAAAGGTGTTTCCTGTGAAGTTCATTCAGAGCAGTACTCACAACACTTTTGGGATATGCGTAGGCGTGGAAGCATTAGCTGGGGAAAGTATGTGATTAGCATTTGACTCATGGCACGAAAAATCTGTATGCCAGCTTTAAAGACATCTCCTTAGTGTATTCCCTCGCTTTCCCTCCAGAAACCTGGCGGAGATGAAGGGAGAAGTGGCCCTATCTTATCACCCTTATAACACTGCTTCTGGGCAGCGTTTTCATAGCGGAGTCTGCCAGTCAACTCAAGAATTTCACAAGTTTTCTACCTGCCACTATAGCCTGTGCCCTTTTGCTGTGTAGAACTTGTGTGGGAAGACTGTTTTTCTACCGAACTTCATGCAGAATTTGAAATTTGCATTCTTTTTTCAGCTACGAGTTGTGTTTTGCCTGTGCCTGCTGCCCCTTCAATCTACTTTTGCTTGTCTCTCAAGTCTGTTTCAGAGGTGAATCCGGGTGCATTTGGCACCATTCTGGCAGTGGGCGTAGGGGCACTGTTGCTCTAACCTGCTTACAACCAAGAACAGGAGACTTAGAGAAAATGTTGAAGTAGGTGAAGGGCTCTGAAGGATGGAATGGGGAGGGGGAACTATAGAGAATGAAAAAGGAGACCACAAAGTGATGGGAATTGGCTGTAGCGAGGGAGAACAGCAATAATTTTGTGTTATTGGACTAAACATAAATATGCAGAGTTAGAAGATTTATTTATTTTTTTTACAACAAATTACCCCCAAGAGTAATTTGTGCCTGTAAAAATAATTCTTGTTTTTTTTGTGATATTCTTTCTCATATTGGCAATCTAATGGGGGGGGGGGGGAGAGGGTCCCTACAGGCAAAAAGTACTAAATCACTCCCATTATGTAGCAAGTCAAACTCAAATACAAATCTTATTATTAATTTTAATTAATCTTGCCTGACAAACAGGAAGCCCCGTGCTGTACATATTTTTTTTAAAGTCTACTGCTTGCTGTAGGCAGGTGAGAACCCTCATCCCTATCACCATAAAAATAATTCTTAGATGTGTTCAAATGAAGGCAAAACTGATTAATTGGAATGACTAAAATATCTGCACAGCGGGAGCCATAAGATAATCCTTATGCATTGAAATAAATAGTGAAACTGGAAGAGGTCAATATGTGAAAAGATTTTAAGTTGTTAACTTTAGAGCTAACCACATAAATCTATCTTTATTTGTTTTTAATTCTGAGAAGTCCAGTGCATATCTCTTAGCCAGACATATCAATACCTACCCTGTTTCCCCGATGATAAGGCAGGGCCATCAAATAAGACAGCCCCCCCTTTTTAGAAAAAAATGTAAAATAAGGCACCCCCTCGCAAATAAGCCACCCACCGATACCTGCGCTTACCCGAATCGGGTGGTACGGTGGGTGACTCCGTGTGGTCCCTCCGTCTACCGTATTTGCCTCCATGGCTGCGTGCCGCGCCTCGTCATGAAGTGAAGAGGAGGAAGTGACAGGACTGCAGCGCGCGCACGTGACTCTGCGCAAGGAAACACAGGCAGCTTCCCTCATCCCTCCCTAACGGAGACTGCAGGAGTTTGTTCACGGCCAGAACATCCAAAAGTGAGACACGCAGACAGGTTTCTTTTGCTGTGAGCAATACCACTTACTGTATATAAAGCCTGTTTAAAATGCATACGGTATATAAACAATGGTTTCACATTGTCAAGTCCCCTCTGATGCTGCACTACAGAATAATCTCTTTACTGTGTTTCCCTGATGGAGAACATTGGGGACATTAAATGGTACAATATATGGTATGATGGATAAAGCTGGCCATACACGGTACGATTTTTCGGCCGACCGATTCTTCAGCCGACCGTTTTCTTCCTCCAACGAACGCATTGCGAACGTACCTATCGCGAACGTAATAAAATTCTGTTTTTTTTTCAACAATAACTGTGTACTGTAGTCTTCTTCATGGGTAAATAAGGCATCCCCCCGAAAATAAGCCCTAGAGCATATTTTGGCCTTCCAAAAAAAATAAGACAGTGTCTTACCATCGGGGAAACAGGGTAGCACTCTTTATTTGCTGCAAAGTCCATAGGAATAAGGTCTGGATTCACTAAGGACACCAATCGTGTCCCGACCAGTTTGCGACCCAATTTTCCTCCGACCTGATTCACTAACCTTGTGGCTGATCATCCTCCAATCCGATCCAATTCGCGCATGCAAATGAGGGGAAACGGCAAGTAAAGTAGGCAGGTGGCGATTCACTAACAAAAAACTGGAACACCAACTAGGCTGGTCGATCAAGAAACAGGCGACTGCTGGGGACCAGTTGCTCACGTCTTTTCCAACTGCATCTCTTGCTCTCTGCCCCAACTCTCCTGCTCTCTGCCTCAATCGCCACCTTGCTTCTGCCCCGATCACTGCCCTGCTTCTGTCCCGACTTTCCTTACCTTCCCCGCAGTGTAAGCCCGTGGTTTTAACCCACGGGTTAAAACCACGGGCTGGCGAGGTATAAAAGTTTTTTTTTAAAAAAGTCACTGCTCTGTAAGCATGCGCAGACCATCTACAGATGGTCTGTGCATGCGTTGGGATCGCTATTCAGCAATCCGTGCAGTCAGTTGGGGCATGATTCCGATCATCCCCATTTGCATGAGAATGCGTCGTGAATCAGCCCCCCGGCCACGGATCGGACCCGGATCAGATCTGTAGGGGAGTTTAGTGAATCTGGCCCTTAAAGCCATAGTGATCATTTACTAACGGTTAGCTTAAGGACATTAAGGGCC
The DNA here is from genome assembly GCF_902459505.1 of Geotrypetes seraphini. Taxonomy (NCBI): domain Eukaryota; kingdom Metazoa; phylum Chordata; class Amphibia; order Gymnophiona; family Dermophiidae; genus Geotrypetes; species Geotrypetes seraphini. Next base: position 193,832,176 of record NC_047085.1, read on the forward strand.
AGATTCACTAAACTCCCCTCCCGTCCCGGGTTCGATCCATGGCCGAGGGGCTGATTCACGATGAGTCCTCATGCAAATGGGAACGATCAGAATCACGCCCCAAACTGACTGCACGGATCACTGAATAGCAATCCCAATGCATGCGCACACCGTCCGTAGATGGTCTGCGCATGCTTACAGAGCAGCAACCTTTTTTTAAAAAAAAACAGAAAACTTTTTTATACTTATATTTCGCAAGCCCATAGTTTTAACCTGCTTTAAACCCGCGGGTTAAAACCACGGGCTCGCACTGTGGGGAAGGCAAGGAGAGTCGGGGCAGAAGCAGGGCAGAAAGCAGGAGAGTCAGGGCAGAAGGCAGAGAGCAGGAGAGTTGGGGCAGAGGGCAGAGAGCAGGAGAGTTGGGGCAGAGAGCAGGAGATGCAGTCGGAAAGGACGTGAGCATCTGGTCCCCAGCAGTCACTTGTTTCTTGATTGGCCAGCCTAGTCGGTGTTCCAGTTTTTTGTTAGTGAATAGCCTGCCTATTTTACATGCCATTTCCCCTCATTTGCATGCGTGGATCGAATCAGAGGATGATCAGCCATGAGGTTAGTGAATTGGGTCAGCGGAAAATCAGGTCGCGAACTGATCGGGACACGATCAGTGTCCATAGGGAATCCAGCCCCATGTTTGGGGGAGAAGATGTGGTAGAAAAAAATTATCTGGATAGTGATGATCAATGTTCCCTATAAGTCATGCAACTGTGTGGCCTTGCACTGACTGATAAGATGCTGCACAGTTGAATTGGCTAACTGCTCAGTCAGCGTGCCAACCTGCATCTTCCAGGTCCCACTGCCTCCATCTGCAGCTACTACTGCTGCTGACTTCGCCAAATCAGCAGCAGCGGTAAAATAAAATGTAAAGCAATGAACCGCATTGCACTTATCCGCGGCTGCTGATCCCGCCCCCTCAAAGCCATTTCTTGTTTCAGGGTGGAGCTGACAGACACGGTTAAGTGTAGTGCAGCACTGGGCTGTTTGTGCTTTGTTTTGCCACTGCTGTGACCTTGGTGAAGCAGCAGCGGTGACAGTGGAAAAGGAGCCAGATGGTTTAAGGAAGTGGGGAGGACAGAGGGACACATTGGATGGAAGTGGGGAGGTAGAGGGGTATAACCTAGAAGGAAGTGGAGAGGATAAAGGGGCATGGATTGAAGTGGAGAGGACAGGAGGCACATGCTGGATGGGCATGGGGAGGAGAGAGAGTACATACTGAATGGAAGTGGGGAGGAGAGGAAAGACAATGAATGGAAGCAGAGAGGAGAAAGAGAGTGCAAATGCTGAATGGAAGTGGGGAGGAAGAGGGGCAGATGCTGGATGGATATGAGGAGAGATAGAGCAGATGCTTGAATAAATTGGGGAGGAGAGAGGGGACAGGCACTTTATGGAAGCAGGGAGGAGAGAGGGGGCAGAGGCTGAATGGTAGTGAGGAGGAGAGAGAGGGCAGAGGCTGGATGGAAGTGGGGAGGAGAGAAGGGGCAGAGGCTGGATAGAAGTGGGGAGGAGAGAGGGGTAGACACTGGATGAAAGTGGGGAGAGAAGAAGCAGGTGCTAGATGGAAAAGAGGGGAGGGCAGATGCTGATGTAACAGGGAATAAAGAAAAAGGGTATATGCTGTATGGAAGAGGGGAAAAGACAGGGAAGTTGCTGGATGGGGGAAGAGGATACAGTTAGAGGAAGAGGAAATGAAATAGGAGAGCCAGGGTGAGTGAAAGAGGTGGCAAGCTGTAGTTAAACACACTAAACAGAGGGAAATTGAGTATTGGATAGTAAGAAAATAATCTGGACAGAGGCGGAAAATAAACTGAAGAAAGATGAAAGGTAAAGGAGGAAAGAAAATCGACATATGAACAGGAAATCCTAGCAAGATGAAGAAAGCAGAAACCAGAGACTGGTACCAACACAATTGACAACAATAGCCAGACAACAAAGGTAGAAAAAAATAATTTTATTTTTAGCTTAAAATAAAGTAGTGTGGTAGCTGTGTTAATAAACGTTAATAAGTAAATATAGAAAATGGTAATAAGGCATCTTTTTATTGAATTAATAATACCTTTTTTAACTAACTTTATAGACCAAAATCTCTTTCCTTGGGTCAGGACAGGATACCATAACAGCGGTACAGTATCCTGAACTGAGGAAGGAGGTTGTGGCCCCTGAAAGCTAATTGAAAAATATATTTAGTCCAATAACATATTCCATGCTATCCAGACAACATTATGCGTTCAACACAGGAGTGCAGAAATAGCTGATCTAACTTAACAAATAGGGCCACTGAATATCTGGTGTAAAAATAAATCATTGTGTTCATACCATTCATGGGATATTAAAGTAATTCTTTGAACATACTTAGAAACATAGAACTATGATGACAGATAAAGGCCAAATGGCCCATCCAGTCTGCCCATCCAAGCATCCACTATCTCCTCCTCTTCATAAGAGATCTTACATGCCTGTCCCACGCTTTCTTAATTCATTTCAGGTGCAAAGTAAAGCCATCTCCCACTTTAGGATGTCAAATTGTTAAGAATTTATGAAGCCTCTGCTCTATTCCCTATGAAGCCTATTTCCCTTCCTCTCTTTCAATGCTAATGTAAATGGTTTGGGATTCTAGGTAAAAATAGATATATATACACACACACTATTTTCAGCATGCATTAAAGAAAAAATTCATTTTTGGTTTTTGGTGTAAATGCAACAGTAAGGGTAATATGAACTTAATAGACTTTCTGCCAAGCAAAATGCTTCCGAGAAACTCCCGACGAGGCAGAATGAAGCGGGGGAGAAGCATTTCCACGGCAACCGTTGAAACTTTGCAAATTAGATTGGAAGCCTTCGTTGTTCTTACAAGTGTCAGTGTTGTAAAGTTCTGCCGTGCCTTGAACAGCACTTGTGTAAGTCTAGCTATTGAAAACAAACAGAATGACTGGGAAACTTCCGGTGTTTGAGACATGGAAAAACGCTGACAGACTTGCCTAGAAGTGGAGATACAGCTCTCATGTCTGGAAAACATATCCATTCGGACAGCTTCTCTTGCTCTAAGTAAACCGTCATCTGCTTTGATTATTAACAACTATCCAGCTGTAGTGTAAGTTGAAGTCAGGATCAGGCCTTTAGCATTCCGTTCCATGCTCAGAAGAACTAAACCAACCCACCACCAGAGGCCATGGAGTAAGCACTGATGATCTTCTGTTCAGACTAATTGCTTCTTCTGTGTTGGGTGGGTGGTGGGGTTTTCTACAAATTCTGCTGGGATTGTTGTTAAGTGGATACTGTTTTTATATCATACACAATCCAAAGAAATTCCTTGCATGCAGTTCTTGCTAAATGATCGCAGGCTGCAGGGGGAGTGAAGGTTATTGTTTTAAAATGTATGAATGCAGCGATGGTGGAGGTGGTTGTCACAGAATATTCAAGACTTTGCTGGGGTATAAAATGGCTTCTTGGTTGCTTTGAAGCGAGTCCAGTTTCTTCTTGTGGAGAAAATTTCAAGATGATGTGTGTGTATGTGTGTGTGTGTGTGTGTGTGGGGGGGGGGTGATGTTAAGTTGACTCCATTATTATAGAGCCTTCCCTTGGTGATGTGTTTTTCATAAATGAAGAGGGAGTGTGTGGTGCGGTGGTTAGAGCTACAGCCTCAGCACCCTGAGGTTGTGGGTTCAAATCCCACACTGCTTGTGATCCTGGGCAAGTCACTTAATCCCCATTGCCCCAGGTACATTAGATGGAGTGGGAGCCCGCCGGGGCAGTTAGGGAAAAATGCTTGAGTAGCTGAATAATTTGTAATCTGCCTAGAATTGTAGGATATGCAGAATATAAATTATTATTTTTAAAAAAGTAGAAAGTCAGTCACCAGAGTTTTTTTGCAATGGCTTGTGAACACTAGCAGACTTGGGGAAAGTCGTTGCTTTTACCCTAAAAATAAGCAATGTGGAATCTTGCTAATTTTTAGGATCCTGCTAAGTACTTGGGACCTGGATTGGCCACTTTGAGGAAGAGGAAACTGGGCTCGATGGATCTTTGGTCTGACTCAGTTTGGCATTTCTTATTCTAAAGCTTCAGTTCAGATTCTACAAATTACGTAAAATGTGGTATCTTTTCTCATCAGAGGCTGGCAATAATATGAGTGCACGACCCATTAAGGTTCTCCATTGGTTATCACTAAGGGCTCCTTTTATCAAGCCGTGCTAGCGGGGTTAGCGCGCGCGACTTTTAATCACGTGCTAACCCCCGCGCTGGCAAAAAAACTACCACCTGCTCATGGCAGGCGTTAGCAGCTGGCGCGGCCAGTGGTTTAACACGCGCTATTATGTGCATTAAACTGCTAGCACGGCTTGATAAAAGGAGCCCTAAGTAATCAGGTAAAACGCAAGGTACAGACTTCAGTATTTGAGTAAGTTTGTAGACAGACACCTGAATAGTTCTCAGAATTGCTAAAAAAAAAAAAAAAAATACAGTCTTTGTCGTGGCATCAGTTCAGCTGGGAGGCAATTAGTGGTAATCTCATCTTGCTCCAGACATAAGTTAGCAAATGCTTGGGTCTGAGTCAGCCTTTTCAGTAATGGGGCCAACAATGGGGAATTCTTTGCTTCAGGAGATAAGGGGCAAGGACAATTTTCTTCCATTAAAACCTGAAGGCAGATCAGTTTGTAAGAAGCATTTGAGATTAGTAGCTGGAAATAACTGACAAAAGTTTGTTTATTTTGTAAGAGCTTCAGTTCACTCCAGAGTCCTCTTTAAATGTGCCTGTTTAGCTTTCAAGATCCTACATGGCATCCTCCCTCCCGTTATCCCACTCTTCTGGAACTCCTCTAACCCTAATTCCACTAGATCCTCCCAAAAACTGAAACTATCACTCCCCTCTGCAAAAGGTATATCCCGCGTAGGAAAATAGGAACATCCCTCCCTTTAGAACCACAGAACTCTGGAACAACCTCACATCCCGCTCAGAATTTCAAGCTCCCTCCAATCCTTCCGCAAACACCTGAAAACTTGGCTCTTTTCAAAAATCTAACACCTCCCGCTCTTTGGTACCTGTCCCTCTTTTATCTTCCTAGCTCCTTTCCTATACCCTTCATTGTAGCTCCTTTTCAATCTAACCCTATAAACCGTTGCCGAGCCTCTACGCTTGTGGACGATGGCGCGGGTATACAAACCTAAGGTTTAGTTTAGTTTAGTATGAGAGTGCTAGGGTCTTATTTTTCATTTTTTAAAATATTTTTATTGAATTTTTAACACAATAAATGTATAAATAAAATAAATCAAGGATTTATTTACAGTTAAAGGTATCACTTACAATCACAAATTAATCCAAAACAAGGATATTATACAATTTACAATGTTCCTTACAATCAAATCATAGATGCAACGGGGACTATAGACATCTATGTTCAATCCAATCCAAAGTTCGTATAAGTCATTTATTCCTAGACAGTTATAAAAACTCCAGATAGACCAGTCTATCAGATTCAGATTTTGGTTACAAAACCTACTAAGTTTATTTATTTATATAATACATTGTTCATAATAAAACCAGTTGGAAAATATTAGATTAAAAGAAAATTTCTTTATTGGTGACCAAATTTTATTAGATTTGAAGCTTTTGTTAACAAGGGAGTTGGCTCTTGCACTGATATTTATGAGTCATCATAATTGTGGCCCACCGAAAAGACACATTTAACTGCTGAGCTGACTTCCATATGAGAAAGAATTCATTTGTATAGTAACAGCTATTAATATATGAAATAATTTGGATCAAAGGAAGAGATCGGAAGAGAACGATGCTAAAGATAACTGAGAAGAAATTGGTAACAGAACAATATTTTTTCAAACTGATCCCCAGAATGGCCTGAATAATTGGGCAATCATAGATCATATGTTTTAGGTCACCTAAATTAACCCTACCAATGCCAACATTTATTAGAGTCTGTTAAATTAGCTGTATGTAATTTATTGGGGGTCCAATATGCTTTATTAAATAGAAAATATAGTGATTGCATTAAACTAGTGTGGGGCGCTGTGAAACTTGAAAAAATGAAACCATTGCTCTTCAGAGCCAGACCGAGATTTTATATCTATTTTTGTTTTATTTGGGAAGCAGTCAGAGTGTTAGTTCTTATTCTACATTTGTCCTGTAATGTTTGATTTAATGTTATATGAAATTGTTTATTGAGATGTTTTTAAGGGGGTATGTCAGGGACAGAGAGCGGACATTCCTGTGCTAACCAGTAAGTGCATTTATGTTACTGCCTACTAATTGGTTAGTGCATGAATACTGTGTGGGCTCTTGCAATCTACAAATAATGGCAGTAAGGCCCAGATTCTAATCGGTGTCCGGTAGGCGCCTATACTCATTAAAAAAAACCAACAAAAAAACCCTGCCATTTAAATGACGTTTTTAACTGAGTTTCAAGGTGCCAGAATCACGCCTACGTAGGTGCTTTAGGCTGCCTAATGTGATTGTGGGAATGGCTAATACAGGGGTGTCCAATGTCGGTCCTTGAGGGCCGCAATCCAGTTGGGTTTTTAGGATTTCCCCAATGAATATGCATTGAAAGCAGTGCATGTATATAGATCTCATGCATATTTATTGGGGAAATTCTGAAAACCCGACTGGATTGCGGCCCTCGAGGACCGACATTGGACACCCCTGGGCTAATGGAAGTGGCGTTAGATGGCCTAAAGCGCCTACATTGGCATAATTCACCACAAAGTTAAGTGCCGGAAATGTAGGCCTGGAAAATCCTGGCCTACATTTCCGGCGCCTATCTTTCACAGAGGCGTGGTTCTGTAAACAGCTGCTGATATCGGTGTCATATAGAGAATCTGGGCCTAAGTGCTCAATTTTTTAAAATGGCCATGCATTAGTGACAAAAACAAAAACAACTGTGGAAAAGATGTCCAAGATGCAGGCTTTATTGAACATACAATCTTTTAATCCAAATGATAAAAATGTCTTACGGACCAAAGAATGGGAATAAGGACCCAACACAGTCTGTGTTTCGACTCCACCTGTCTTCCTCAGGGATCCCCTGAAAAGTCCTAGGCAATAGAACGTGGATCAAAGGCTAAATATAGTCCTGCTCGAGGGTGCTGTGTAAGGAATGTCACTCAATTCAAATTTTTCAAAATGGAAATAAAAGGCATTTTTTTCAGATGCATTAAAACTGGACCTTAAACTTACCATGCCCTTAATGGATGGTTGCTAAACCTGTTCTAGGTGGTTTAGCGTACCAGTATTTTACTGGCCGATTATCAGAATGGTTCACTGTGGTCTTTACTGAATTTTCCTAGTTAGTCTCTGACTCTCTACCATGCAAATGTAGTACAACAAGGTCATTATATTAAAATGGTCGTAAAGTGGAACTCATTAATATTTAAAGTAGCACTCAGGGCCTTTATCTTATTATATTTGGGTGATTCTCTAATCTCGTTCTGCCAACATTTGTAGCATTAATTTTCAAGCAGGGTCTGAGCTGTCGTAGCCCTTAATTTCTGGTCAGTGTCTGATCACTGACTAGCTCTACTTGACCTTCTGTTTTGTGTGGTTGACTCTGCAGCAGGAGTGTCAAAGTCCCTCCTCAAGGGCTGCAATCCGTCGGGTTTTCAGGATTTCCCAATGAATCTGTATGAGATCTATTTGCATACAATGAAAGCAGTGCATGCAAATTGATCTTCTGCATATTCATGGGGAAATCCTGAAAACACGACTGGATTGCAGCCCCTTGACACCCCTGCTCTACAGGATGTTGGATCACTTGCCCCTGAACATTTTATATTGTGGGTAACAAGAGCTGACAAAGGCAGCCCTTTGCCCCTAGAGCCTATTTTCAAATAGGGCCAGACACTTTGAGGGGCATTTATGAAAAAAAAGGTCTAAGTCCAACTTGGACGTTTCCAGCTGAAGTCCAAAGTTGGAGGAACAACTAATGGCCATTTTCGAATAGCAAACCGCTGGGTGTCCAAATATATATATATATATTATATATATTCTTTTTTTTTTTCTTAATCGTATACTCTTAGACGTCCTTGGCACTGGGATTATCTAACTTTATACCCCATTTTCGATTAGAAAACCATTCATGTTGAAAATTCCCTAATCCTGATCATTTGGACCATGGGTGAGACCCAGCATATATGGACTGGCCACATAGACATCCCATAGAGCAATGGGACAACCTTAGAGGCCACTGCTGTGAACTTCACATAAAGGGTGCCCAACTGTATATCTCACCATGACCTCCTTATATCTTATGGTGATCCCCCCAACCCTTGCCCCCAAAAACCTTACTATACCCTCCTGTCTACCACTCCACTAGCACTTATGGCTGGCAGGTGGCACTTATATGGCAGTATAGTAGGTTTTTGGGTGGGCCTCACGTTCTACCATAATTGTAGTGGTTAGAGTGGCTTATGTGCCTTGGCATCCTTGCTATGATTCACTAGCCCACCCCACCCACCAGGCTACTTAAGACACCTGTTTGCAACTCTACTAGACTTCCCGATACCAGATGCTACATTTTGTTTCTCATTTTTGTGTGGTGGAAGGGGGTCAGTTAGTACTGAGGAAGTGTGGGGATATCTTACCTTGATGCATGCAGTGGTCATCTTTTCAGTTTGGACACATTTGTAGCACGTTAGAGCTTCTAACTACAGGTCTTAGTTCCAAATGTATATGTTCTGTCCAGGATGTCTTGCAAAATGTTTGATTATCGCTGCAGGAAGTCCATGTCTACCTGCCCTTGGGAATGCAAAGCCCGCCCATAGCATGCCTCCACCATGTCCATTCTCATGCTCTGGACGTAGAGAGACTGGGATCACCTCGCTAGACGTCCAGAAAGACGGTTTTGATTATCAGCACTTGGACGTCCTAGCGATTAGGACATCCAAGTGCCGATTTAGAATGCTTTTTGGACATCTATGTTTGTTTGTTTTTTTTTAATTATGAACCTGTTTGTGAAATAACACAAAACCCTGTAAAAAGACACTCAAACCTAAACTGAAAACTTACCACACCAAAACAAGCCTAATCCACCTATGAAAAGTGCTATAAATATTACACTGGGCCCTAGAGCACAAATATACCAACTACTGGGAAACTGGAGCAAGCTGGACTGTTACAGATTATGGTAGCAGAATCCTTCGTCTCAGTTGCACATGCAGAACATGGACAGACCCTAATGTGATACTAAATAGGTAAGCACAAAAACATGCACATAAAACTGAAATGGAGACCACCCAAGAAAGACAGACTCTTATAAGCAGTGCAAATACTAGTAAAAGAGAAACAGAAATGGATTTTCTCCTGTACTCTGCAAATAAAATAAAAAAGTACATTTTACAAAGCAGGCACAGCTCAGTCTTTTAAAAGTATTAAATAAAAATACATTTTTATTTTCTATCCTTTTCTGAGCATTTTAATTTTCTTATTGGTCTGGTCCCAGTCTCTTTTTCCACTTTCCACATGTCAGTCTTCTCCCAAATTATTTTCCCGGTCGGCTTTTCCATTTCATCTCTTGCCTCTTTTCTTCCTTTCCTTCTCCTTATCTGTCTGACGCTGATCTTTCTTTTTATGTTCTCCCCCCACACACACACATTTATCTCCCCTTTCTCTCACCCTTTAAGCCTTAGTCTCCATTTCATTTCTCATCTGCATCTCATTCCCTCTCCAGCACTCCCATATCACCTATGTTTCTCCCTCCCCATCTTTCACCCACTTCCTTAGTCCTCATTTCCATCCTCACTCTTTTAGCCCTCATCCTATTCTATATAGCATCTCATTACCCTATCAGTCCCAGTTCCATTCTTGTCTCTGCTTTCCCTTGCCTCCAAGGGAAACCAATATAACGGATTAGTCCTATTCTGTGAAGATGTTTCAAGCACCAGAATGTTGGACGAGTGCTCGGTCTGTGCTGGGAAGGACTGATACTGAGATGAGGAAGTAGGCTTAGGTATCACATGACACATGACAGCTCCTAATGGGCCCCTGGTTCATCACATTCCCCCCAGTAGTAGCCCACAAATTCTGACTATTGTAAGAGGTAGTAGACCAGGAACTTGATGGTTTTCAGTGTCATCCATGCTACGGTTCTGCTGCATCCCTTTGCTGATTTTTTTGTGTAAACGAGCATACATACAATGAGCTGAACATTTCATCCTGCAGCGTACAAAAGTTTGCATTAAAAAAGCAGCATTTACACAGCTGAGTAAAAACGTTTGAATTGGAAGCATAATTACAATGCAATTATGTCAGAGCAATTTAGACTTGAACCGTAATCCTGCAGAAGCGTCACAGAAATGCAAAGAGCTTGGTTTCACTATCCTTTTCTCTTCGCTGGCAGGGTCAGTTCTATAAGTAAATCTAATTTTATTCCTGCCAGGCCTGTATGGGAGGAATGCTGCTATCTGTATAAAAATAGCATATGGATGTCCTCCCACACACAGCTACTAACTGAATGCACTGAATGCCTTTTTAGAAAGGCAGTGTCTGCTTGGCAATCTAAGTGCTGCTGTCTACTCATTTCTATAATGGAATCATTCCCAGGAGTCGTGCATTCTTATACAAATACAAGTTGATTTTTTTTATTTTGTAAAATGCTTTTTATTTTGTGTTCACAAATATTGTTGTTTTCAATTGTGTTGTGTAGAGCATTTCGACCAAACCATAATTGATTTGTAAGACAGCGCATGCTAATTTGAAGAAAATATCTACCGGAATGCACTGGGGGACAGTTCGACTGTCTGAATGAAAGCTGTCACATCCGTCTCTAAGCTCTTTGGTGCTCTGCATAAAACAAGCTGGTGGTCTCTGCCTGTATCGCATCAGAAGCGTCCCACATCGCAATGATTACCCTCACTGTTTGACCTTGATCTGCTCCATTGTTGACAGCCTCATTTGAAAGGCCAAACACTGCCTGTGCATGAAAGTAGAATTGTCCTCCTGTGGTAATGGTCCCTCTGGAGCTAGCTTTGGAAAGGTCATGTTGCCATCCTACCTTTGTACTTCAGTTTGTGGTGCTGTCAATCCGGCAACTTCCATTAGCACTAACTTCACTGGATGGGGATAGAGGGAACTTGAAGATCGAAGCTTTATCTTCTATGCTTGCTTCAATATTTCAGAGTTACATCATGTAATAATAACATCTCTGTGCTGATTAAGATTTTTACAGCTTGGTCACTAGTTGGGCAAGTCTTCTAATGTGCTGGGAGAGGCCATGTGAACGAGGAAACCACAGGTTACCACTTGCTCACTGGATCTGATTGATCCATAACAGTTACAGTGTTAGAGATGGCATCAGCTTCACGGTATTTTGGGTATCTCTGTCCATACCTTTAAGAGTATCTCAGGCTGTTTACCTATTTGGACTTTTGTATTAATTAACCGTGATTGTATCTGACGCCGATCTTATCCTACTTCTAGGCTTTTGTATTTGTACCTTCACCGATTATGTACGGTCTTTAGATACAATAAATCTTGTTAACCATATTGGACTCCATGGTTTATCGCAGTATAAAAATAAAATTTTATGTTATGTATGAATCATATGCTCTGTATGAATGGTCATTTCTAGGGATTCCAGGGGCTACTTTAAGAATTTCAATAACATTTACTCTTTAGTATTATGTAGGTAAGGTTAACTAGCACTATATGTCATTGATACTTTTGAAATACCTGTCAGTGCATCAGAGTGACTCTAGGAATGGACAGAGACGGGATATTCTTTGAATATCAGATTTGATATTATGACTGTTCAAAATACAAACATCTTTTTTCCCTCCCCCTTGCTGTTATTACTATGGTGCTAAGTGAAACCTGTTTTTGATTCAAGGGTAGTGACTGTTTCAGCTTCTATTTTTCAGAACACACAGTTTTGAATGAAGCGCCGTACCGAGATCGCCTGTTGCAGATTTACCCTCTGCAACCACAGTGACAATGCGAGGACTGAGCTGTAAAGAGTTTCTTGTGAAAAAGATAAGAAAAGGGTAGAAGAAATAAAAATACACTGTGCCCTATAGCAAATTCTCCAGGCCCAGATTTGTAAAGTAAAGAATAAATGATGCGTATTCACAGCCTTGGTTGCCCTATCAAAGCAGATTGGTAGTGAACGTTTTTATAGATAATCTCTGAATGTAATACCAGGTGTTAAACACGATTCACTCAGAGTTGCTGGATCCTTTTTTCTAGATGCTGCAGCAAAAAATAATACGTTGGATTTTCATCTCCCCTTCCCATTCGCATTTCATGTTCCTTTCCAATCTTTTTATCTCTGCCATTGTGGTGAGAGTCTTTGAATGGGGGCCATCCACCAGGGCCCCTCCTATAGTCATGGACTCTAAATCGAGCCAGAAAGTGCTGCCACTGTGTGGTGACTGGGTTGTGAGTGTTGCCTTTGCAGGGCCCTGGCCACCAAGTGGAAGGCCTGATAGGGGAATTGAACCTAATTCTTCAGCATTGCTACTGAAGCTGCAGGGCTGCCTTTCTGGAAACATTTCATTCAGCAGTAGCTGAATGATGTTAGAATCATTTATTTGCCTCTAAATGTAGCCCATATGACCTGAAGTTCATAATTTAGTGGCATGTTCTTATTTGTTAGAGCAGAGAGTTTGTACCAGTCTTGCAGGTGTTGGTCTTCTGCACAGCTGTGAACTGCAGTTTAGCAGGACAGGACTAGGAAGATAGCTAAGAATGCAACAGCTGGAGCGCTGAGGCTCCTGAATGATGAAGGTTAGAAGCGATGGAAGGAGCAGAGGAGTTGGTGGAAGGTGGGTGAGAAGAAGGTGGGGGTGAATAGGCAGTTTACCGATTCTGTTGCAAGAAAAACATTCTGCAGCAGTTGTCGTGTATACACTGTAAATGAGGTGATTACAGGGAAACCAGCCTTTGAAAAGCCTGGTGAGCACATCCATCAAAAAATCCCCAGGTGGAATTTTGTAAAACATGGAAAACTACAACATCATTTGCATCGGGAAACTGAAATTTTAGGAGACTCTGTGCATTTATGACATTAAACATAAACTTGCTGCATCTTTGTGGTACCCAGCTAGAGACCTCTAGTGACTCTACTAGGTAAAAGACATTGAATGAACAAAATAACTTTCTAGGTGAGGTAGGGGGGAGGGGTTGACCAGTAAGTAGTAAGACATAGGTAGGAAGGGTTCTTGCCAAAAAGAGAGGGCAGACTCGACTGCATACTGCAATCCACAGATCTAATCTTGTCTGTCTGACTAAGCCCTTGTACCACTGTGCTCTTCTATTTTGCTAACTAAGCCCATATTCTACCATTGCCTTTGTGAAAGAAGTTGGAGGCTGGAGAAGGCCTTAGATGAGAAAGCAAGGAGGAGTTTTTCTAATTCTCTGAAAGGAAGCAAGGGTAAGTCAGAATCAACCTCAGGACCAGAGTCAAGGAGAGCAGGACCACTTTGAAGACCAAGGGACACTAGCTTGGCCTTGAGACTTGGCCCACATGAAACTTTTATTCAGAGAATTCCTTTATTGTTTTTTTAAATGTGCAGATTCATAAGGAAGTTACATAAAACTTTATTGGTTCAGAACAAATATCTGGACTAGCCTGTGTATTTTGTGGGGCAGAGAGCGAGAGAAGTAAGTGAGCCCTCCCGGTGCTTGCTGATTTCATCCTGTAAAATCTGTATCGCAGGAGTTGCAGCTCTCTGATGGGGAGAGCGCTAAGTCCCTTCAAGTGTGTTTCCCCAAAGAGCGCACTACCAGGTGAAAGGCAGCAGACTTTACTTACTGGAGGAAATTTCCACCTCCACAAGCTGCGCAGAATTCTGTTTCCCATGCAGAATTCTGTGCTGGTTGCTTTTGTGGCATAGAAATGAATGTTCCCTTTCTGACTGCTTCCCCTTCCTCCCAGTACATTTACCACTCCAGCCTGGCATGAGGAGGAGCTGTACATCCGCAGGTCAGGCTGCTTCCTCCTCTGCCATCTTGATCTCTTGCGGTTCTTTTATGCTGCGCGGCTGTACAGAGACCCACAAGGCTCAAAAGAATAGTCAAGTCAGGGATAGCAGAGGATCAAGAAGCAGCCAGATGGGTTCATAGACAACCCCGCGAAAGACAAAGGCGCGCGCCGACAACTGAGCGCAAAATGGAGGTGCACGCCGAAGAAAATTACAGTTTTTAGGGGCTCCGACGGGGGTTTTTGATGGGGAGCCCCCCCAGTTTACTTAATAGAGATCGCTCCGGCGTTGTGGGGGGCTTGGGGGGTTGTAACCCTCCACATTTTACTGTAAATTTAACTTTTTCCCTAAAAACAGGGAAAAAGTGAAGTTTTCAGTAAAATGTGGGGGGTTACAACCCCCCAAACCCCCCACAACACCCCCACAACGCGGCACAATCTCTATTAAGTAAAGTGGGGGGGGTTCCCCCCCCCACGCCCCCCCGTCGGAGCCCTAAAAACAGTAATTTTCTGCAGCGCGCACCTCTGCGCTGCGCTCAATTGTCTGCGCGCTTTTGTCCTGACACCGCCAGATGTGCAGCTCCTCCTTTTGCCATGCTAGAGCGGTGAGTATGCAGGGAAGGAGTGGAGAGACGAGTCTGGAAAAAAATGTAGTTGGAGTGGTGAGCTGGCAAAGAAGGTAGATGAGCATGGGGGTTGGTGCAAGATTGGCAAGAATGAGGAGTTATGCTAACAGAAAGTAATAATCTCTGGGTGTCGGTGAGCTCCAGCACCATTATGTTTTGATAAAGAAGAGAAGTTTGAAAGAAATAGAGTAAATCCCTGATTAGGGTTACCAGACGTGTGGATTTTCCCGGACATATCCTCTTTTTAGGGGACATATCGGGGTGTCCAGAAGGCTTTTCAAAACCTGGCACTTTGTCCGGGTTTTGAAAAGCTTCCACCTCAGGACCGCGTCGGGAGGGCATCTGTGCATGCGTGTGATGTCACTGCAGATGCCCTCCCAATGTAGTCCTGAGGACGAGAACAGGTTGGTGGGCGGGACTGGGGTGAAATGGAGTATGACTTGGGCATAATGGGGCTGGGTGAAACTGGGCAGGCCCAGGGGCGGGGCTATGGTTCTGAATTTGACAGGAGTAAAAATGCAGCAGGGGAATCTGTGGTGGTTTTGAGTGAGATTTGGAATAAGGAAGAAATTGATCGGTGGAAAGAGACTTCTGAAGATTAACCACAGTTCAGCTTGCAGCTAAGTATTCTGTAGTGATTTCTTGAGTTCCTCATTATGTTGTCAAATTTTGAATTTTGTGCAAGATGGATGCTAAAGAAGTCTGATATGTGAATAGTGACTATTTTAATACGAAATTCCTGTGACTATTACATTTGGAAACATCTTTTTGCAATCAGAGACTGTTGATAAAAGATATTTTTATCTATATAAGGGGGAGTTTTTTATGACCAAAACTCTACTCCCCAGTCTAATTTCTAATTCAAAATATAATTCTTATCTCTTGCTTCACAAGGACTTTTCTCTCCAATGACTGGAAAAAAAATTTAAATGGATTTCTCATTCATATTTATTATTTATTTCTTTTCATTTCATTTCTCTCTTTATAATTTTTGCTCTTTGGCTTCTTCTCATTCTATCATATCTTTACTGAAAGGAGGAAAAAGCCTCAGATCCCCGTATGGAGCCAGCTAATAAACTTGCAGGCAATACTTGAAAGGGAAAACACATCATAGGCTTAAAAATCCTCCACTACCCCCTATTATTACGTGATTAAAGTTTTTCTCAATGAAATCCAAGACAAACTGGATAAAGTTGCTTGACATAAATAGATATTTAACTGTGCTCAGTTCCTTCTATGCTGTATAAAATGAAACTGCCAGCATTTGTTTGGAACTTTAAGTCCCACTTTTTCAATGTTTACTTTTTCAGTGTTTAACTTTTTCAATCTTTTTAAAGATATCTTTTCACGATAAATGAACTTGCAAAGAGAGTCTGAGCCTGCAGTTGTTGCAAGGACAAATATGTCATCACGTACATCAGATGCTGTGTTAAAGCGAGGCCATCATTGCCGCTAATGGTGAGCGTGGAGTTAAAGCGCCAATGGTTAAAAAAACTTTTTGCTTTGACACAGGGGTTTAATTTCTGATGTTCGGTGCAGTGTTTTTTCTGAATCACATCATTTTTGTAGGTGAGCAGAGGTTCCCAGGCCTGAACTAGCCTTTGGCGAAACGGTGGCTAGCTTCCTACCCTTACTATGCCACTGCTCACGGGTATCCAGCTTAATGGGCCACACCATTCCCCCAAATGGCCCTTGCACCAGACTAACCTTCTCTGTGGTTTTTCACAGTAAAGTGCGCCTGCCACATTGAGTAGGGTCACCCAGTCTATGATAGTCATCACACACCCTGGATGTCGATGTTAACCCATTTCAGTGGCATCTAGATAGTTGCTCCTTGAAATGCCACTTCTCATACTAGTACAGGCAACCAGATCCAGGCAACATCTCATGTTTGAGGTTTCCACCGAATGGGTAGGTCATGTCCAGTTGATCTTGACGTATTCTCTACCTTGACACTTGATGAATTTATTGGTTTTATTATTACTAGGGATCCCATGACCCTAGTATTCCATGAGATTAGATAATAACTCTCTTCTGTTTACCTCCCTAGGGAGTACATGCGTTATCTCACCTCTTGAACCACATGGCTAGACCATCCTACCTCAGCACTTCAAGGGACATAAGAATCAAATTCACTGGGGGACATAGCCAATTGGTTTGGTAGTTGCATATATGTGGCTGACACCTGTCGTAGGAGAAAACAAAGGGCTAGATTCACTAAGCAAACCAATCGTGTACCGATCGGTTTGTGACCCCTTTGCGACCTGATTTTCCTCCAACCCGATTCACTAACCTCTCCTCCGATCCGATTCCGATCCATGCATGCAAATGAGGGGAAACGGCGTGCAAAGTAGGAAGGATGCAATTCACTATATATTTCTCAGGCACACCGACTGGCTGACCAATCTAGTCACTTGTGCAAAAACCCTGCTCAGACTGCCCTGCTCTCTGCCCCGACTCTCCTGCTCCTGAATCTCAGAAGCCGCCAAGCTTAAATTCTCTGGGTGTTTTTATTTTCCAACTTCCAACTCATTCACAGCTGAAATCCCAGCCCTCGGCCCCGAGTAAGCATCTCCTGCTCTGCCGCGATTCTCCTGCTCTGCTGACATAAAAAAAAGCTCCCTGCTCCCTGCCCCTACTCTCTCTCTCCTGCCCCAACTCTCTTCTCTGCCCCGATTGCCTGCAGCGCAAGCCCGTGGTTTTAACCCGCTTTAAACCCGCAGGGTAAAACCACGGGCTCGCAAAAAGTAAAAAGCAGTCACAGCCCTATCCACCTCCTGCTTGTTCTTATGCCTTTTCTCCCTCCCCCCCAAACCCAACATTTTGCAAGTGTCAGTTTCCAGCGCGGAGAGCATGCGCAGACCATCTACAGGAAAAGCAGATGGTCTGCGCATGCGACAGGATTGCTCACTAGCGCTCAGTGTGGTTGGGGGGGGCGTTCTTCCGATTGCCCCCATTTGCATGCTGTCCCTTTGTGAATTCGTCAGCCTGCCGCGGATCGGGCACGATCGGGCAGGTTAGTGAATCTAGCCCAAAGTTACTTACCCTGTAACAGGAGTTCTCCGTGGACGGCAAGATAATTCAGTCACATAACTCACCTGCCTCCCCTTATCAGATGCTAGCTAGGGATCGACTGAGGCAGAAAGTAGGCTTGCCTGGCAAGGGTAACTACTACGCATGTTCAGAGAGAGATATATATATATTTTTTATTTCTCTGGGCTATTGGAGAGCTTTTCTGTCCTGGGAGCCACTGGATGATGTGACTTATATGTGGCTCGCTTATCCTGCTGTCCACGGAGAGCTTCTGTTACAGCTAAGTAGCTTCATTTATCGGCACTCCCTATCCTTTTGCTTCTCTAGCACTTTAACCTTTGGCAAGCTCTGTGCAGCGAGTAACTCCTTCTAGAGCTGCTGTCACTGCAGCTTCCTGAACTGGCTGGCAGCGCTCCCGACAGTCGACACACCCTTTCCCTAGAGCACAACCTCCTCCGTACTCCAGCAGCAGCAGCAGCAGAGCGAGGAATAAGAACCAGCTAGGAAAGTGGAATTCAAGTATGATTTATAACCCTACTTTGAGCACAGATGGATTCCGAGTTTGATCCTGCAGACTGGGTTGCTGTATGTGGAAACAAGGTGCTTTGAGAGTAATATGTATGCCATGTTGTATAATACTTGGAATGGGTTGTTTTGTTTGGGTTGGGTTTTTTTTTAGCACTAGAAAAGTGTCTCCAGTCCCTTCAGCAAAACTTTCTTGATCCCAGATGGGGGGAATACAAGCTGAAACTTCAGATTTCTCTAGTCTGGTGGATTGTTATGAGCCATCTCTTCTGCGTGTGTGCCTAAGCAAAGGAAAGAACTGCAATCAGCTGAGATAATTTGGCATAAAACTACAGTAGAATCGTGTGCAGAAAATATTCCAACTTCACAATAGTGAGTAGAGCTGCAGACTTTGGCATTACAGGGTTCTTGAGCTCTTGTTTTACTGGGGATAACGCACCCCACCACTGACAGAGTTCTGGGGATAAATCAGAGGATTCGTGGTCCTAACTTTCAGGTTGATTCTCAAAACCTACCACCAGCAGTAAGGCCAGTTAGCGCAGGAATAGTGTACATGTAAATCTGCACAGAATGCTCAGAGGGCCTTGGCATGGGGAACGATTTGTGCAGCAACGGTGGCTGCAAATGGTATTTCAATGTAGTCAAGCGTATGTCTATGGCGTTGTGTGCACAAACATCCTGTTCTTACTGCTGGAAAAATAATGCCAGTTTGGAGCTGGCAGTGGAAGGTTTGAGGAGAGGATTTCTTTTTTCTTTTTTTTTTTTTTTAATCTTTATTGATTTTCAAACTTTGATAGTGCAATACAATTGATTGAACATATAAAACTGCATAAAACGCACTATTAACTACACAGATGGTACTTTAAGCATTCATTTTCTCCCATTCATATCTCAATTATTAGTACAACAATGCATATAATGTAATTACCATAGTATAATTAAGTAATTTAACTCCTCAAAATACTTTCCCCTCTCCCCACCCACCCACCCTCCCTCCCTGGATGTGTAAGGAAATCTAATGAAAAAGAAAGATACATGACCCTTACTGCAATGCAACAAATGCATTCAATGGACTCAACACTTTATTAAATGACTTACTAGTCCCTAAACGTTCTGCAATCATTCTTTTATATTTATATGCAGTGGCGTACCTAGCATATTTGATACCCGGGGCCCATCATTTTTTGACACCCCCCCCCCATCTATATGAAAAATATGATTTTTAGTAACAATCCACAATTCGCACAACAAGAGTGTACCTACGAAAAGGCAGCATCTTAAACACTGCAGTGAGCACTGGAACACCAACACATACATTGTAAAACTAAACAAGCCAGATCTTGTACAGTCAATTGATCCTGTACAGTCGATGCTATCAGAAAGCCATGGCCCTTTCATACACACAGACAGATACACCCTCGCCCAATATGGGAATAATCACAAACTAAAAATAGAAATATGTAGACAAAAGTTAAACTGAACCGCCAAGAAACCAGACTCTGCATACAATGCAACACTACAACACCACAAAAACAGTAATACATGTCCTCTAATACTGTGCAAAATATAAAGACAGTAGATGTAAATTTGAAAAAACTGATACATAACAATCACCACTTTACAAATTAACAAATAAAAAGAAAACAAATAATGAGAAAAAAGAAAATACCATTTTATTGGACTAATCCCCGTAAGCTTGGTCCCCATCCCCGCAAACCACCTGATTCCATCCACACAAGCCTTGAATTGTTTTATATTGAACTTATATTAAAGTATAAAAAGAAACAATATTCTGTACAATTGTCAATTTATAAATCAGCGTCTTCTCCCCACTCTCTCTTCCCCATTTCCCTTCAGCGTCCTCAGCCCACTCTCTCTCCACTTTCCTTCTACGCACGCACATAAAAACAAGCAAGTAATTTTATATCATTTCCATTCTATTCATTCATAGAAATTAAAATCTAAATAATGCCAGTCACATAACAAAACACGATTTTACAAAAATAATTCCCTGCGCAGTCAAGCCTGCAAGGATTACTAGATGTCTTTCAGCAGTTCCCCTCCCTTCCTCCCCCTTACCTTCGTGGCCAAGTCAAAATGATCTACCAACAATAAAATTTTAAAAACACAAAGCACACTGTACGCAGAGAAAATGTTAAGTATCATTTATATTCTGCGGGTTTTCAAAGAGGTCAAGGCAGATGACTTTATGCAATGTCACCTCAGTAACAACTATATAAAAATAGACAAATATACCCCCTCCCGTTTTACTAAACCGCGATAGCGTTTTTTAGCACAGGGAGCTGCGCTGAATGCCCCACGCTGCTCTCAATGCTCATAGGCTCCCTGCGCTAAAAACCGCTATTGCGGTTTAGTAAAAGGGGGCCATATTGCAAAATATAAGCAGATAAAAATTCTCAAAACGGACACATTTTGATCACTAAATTGAAAATAAAATCATTTTTTCTACCTTTGTTTGGTAATTTCATTTGTCTCTGGTTGCACTTTATTCTTCTGACTGTGCATCCAATATTTATTCCCTTCTGTCAGCCTCCTGTATGCTTCCTCTCCTCCAGACCTCATTCCCTCCCCCAACTTTTTCTTTCTTTCATCCTGCCCTCTTCTTTCTTTCTCTCTCCATGCCCCCTTTCTTTCTGTCTGTCTTTCTCTCTCTTCGTGCCCCATTTCTTTCTTTGTTTCACCCTGCCCCCTTCTTTCTTTCTCTCTCCATGCCCTCTTTCTTTCTCTTTCCGTGCCCCATTTTTTCTTTTTCTTTGTTTCACCCTGCCCCTTTCTTTCTGGCTCCCTGTTCCCCCCCAGTTTCTTTCTTTCTCCCTCCCCTCCCCTATGCCACCGCCATTGGGAAAATGCTGTCACCGCCGCTGGGGAATAGGCTGCCACTGCCACAAACGGGAACAGGCCGGCTCCGAGTTCGCCCTGCTTCTCTTCCCCGTGGGGCCGACCAACTCTCGCTGCCCGACGTCAATTCCAACATCGGAGAGGACGTTCCGGGCCAGCCAGGCAGCGATTGGCTGGCCCAAAACGTCCTCTCTGACGTCAGAATTGACGTTGGGCGGCGAGAGTTGGTCGGCCCTGCAGGGAAGAAAAGAATGGAGAGCTCGGCCGGCTTGTTCCCAATGACGGTAGTGGAAGCCTTTACCCGGCGGCAGCCTATTCCCCGGTGGGTGGCCAGCTGTGCACCCCCTTGGGGCGTGCACCCAGAGCAGACCGCGCCCCCCCTTGGTACGCAACTATTTATATGTGGTACACACATTTACCCACCAAAAATATAATTGATCCTGTCAGAGTGCTGAGACTGTAGCTTTAATCACTGCACCATACTCTCCTCACTCACCTACTACTCCTAGCCCTTTGCTAAACTTTTGTGTACTGTGAAACCTTGTGCTTATTTCTGGTCACTTAAAGAAGGGCAGTTTTAAGCCCGGTAATTTACCTGGTTAACTACTTTTGTTAACCAAGCAAAGTCCTTTAAAAATTATCCTTATAGTGTTCTCATAATATTACATAATCCTCATGTTAGCACATTTGTGTGATTGCCATTAGCCAATCAACAAGTGTCCCAGATTTCGAAATTGCTTCCTAAAGCTTGGTTGTAATCCATAAACAGGGCGGGTTTGAACTTATTTTCCTCCAATTTCCTTTTTTGTGTCATAAGCTGTTAGAATGACCTTTGAACAGGAAGTCTTTACAGGATTTAACGTTATGTTTGCCTATAGTACTGACTATTCTCAGAGCTGACAATAAACCTACTGGAAACAAAAAATAAAGAACACTTTTGCCACTTATTCATAGAGAATTTTAGAGTTATATCAACATCTCCAGCAGCAATATCCCAGGCTGTGCTGGAGTATCAGAACGGCACCCTGTTGCACTGCCTGGCCTTGCACATGTTACAACTCAGTGCTACACCGACCTGGTCTAACAGCCTGAGAGACGATTGGGATGTGACTGATGGTTTGCATTTATATCAAGCTTTTGTTCATGTCTCAGCTTTTGATTAAAACATTCAAACCTGTTTTGTAATGCTTATAAATGGTGAAGAGGCACTGTACAGCTACCAGGAGCTGGGTATAGGCTGTAACAAGTTAACATAACTACAAAACTTGATTGAACTTTTCCAGACAATTCTGTAATCACCATCTGTTCTTCCTTTAGTAACTGAGAATTGTACTCTTTACATGCCAACCATTTTGAATAATGTCGTGAGATGCTATGTTTTGCAGTAGTGATGTATCAACAACCTCATTTGATCCTGATAAAGTTTACCAAGTGCCAATTGTTTTCCCTTTTGTTGTTTTTGTTATGGGGTAGGGGTAGATGGGGGTGAGGAGAGGCCAATCTGTCCTGGTATAAAGGACCCTATTGTCAAAAAAGCGTTATTTCATGCTCTGTCTTTTGTACACTGGACTTCAAGTACGGAGCCACGTACAGACCTCATTCCCTTGTATATTTTTCACATTCTGCTATCCAGGACCTTTTAGGGGGTACTTGGGGGTACTGAATGCAGGCATCTTTTCCATTGCATGCTACCGTAGCACCTAAGTCTTAGTGAAAGAGCTCGGGCTCTGCTCACCAATGCTGCCTTTTCATAGATTCTATGGCTGGTTGCAGGGGACCTGGCTATTGTGAGGAGGATCCCTCAGTGATCACCCCACCCCTGAAGGATAACCTAGCACCTTTTTTGCTAGAAAAAAAATGCACTACTTCTATAAAAAAAAAAAATACAATTCAAAATGTATTAAGTCAGGTTTTGTTTCATTGATGTAGACTTGTAACATGAAAAATAATTATAGAAATATTCAAAATGCAATTATGCATTAAGACTTCTTGCTCTCTTGTTCTTCAGTTTTCATACCTCTTGACTCAAGGATGTGTCTACTAACTGCACAGAGGGAATGGGGCAGTTTCTGCCAATTCTTCTTGGCAGATTATCTCAAGCTCTTTCAAGTTTGCTTAGGATTGTCATTGCACTGCAGTATTTACATTCTCCCACAGAATTTTTACTGGATTCAGGTCTGGGCTTTCAGTGGGCCACTCATGGATATTCACTTTCTTCTTGCCAAGTGTTTAATATAGTAAACATAGTGAATGACGGCAGATAAAGACCCAAGTGGTCCATCCAGTCTGCCCAACCATACATGCTCCATAAATTAATTATTTAGTTAGATATTTCTGGGACAGAAACCCAGAGCCCTGCCCAGTAGTATGCTTAGGTTCCATCTACTGGAGTCATCAAAACTCACTCCAGGCCATCTTAACCATCCCAGCCATCGAAACACTCCCCAGCCCGTCCTCAACTGAATGTTCATATACGGGACACAGGCCGTGCAAGCCTGCCCAGTACTGGCATTAGTTCCTTCAAAGTAAACCCATTATTTTCTGATTAGAGATCCTCTGTGTTCATCCCAAGCCTGTTTGAACTCTGTCACCGTTTTCATCTCCACCACCTCCCTCGGTAGTGCATTCCACGCATCAACCACCCTCTCCGTAAAGAAGAATTCCCTAACATTACTCTTGAATCTACCACCCCTCAACCTCAAATTATGCCCTCTGGTTTTACCATTTTCCTTCCTCTGGAATAGATTTTGTTCTACGTGAATACCTTTCAAGTATTTGAACATCTGAATCATATCTCCCCTGTCTCTCCTTTCCTCTAGAGCAGGGGTGTCAAACTCAATCACATAAGGGGCCGAAATCTAAAACACAGGCTAAGTCGAGGGCCGAATTCTCTACTAAGATACTTAGTCTTAGTAGAAGTATAAATCCTTCCTCGCCCTGAGTCACCTGTGGCGCAGTCAGGCATTTCTGTGGAGCGCCCTGCTCCAACCTAGCTTTTACACTGGGACTGGATCCTTCTGTCTGCAAATGGGTACTGAGGCAGCATGGTGAGGAGCTTGGAGTGCCACTGGGACCTGGGATCCACAGTCAGGCACTTTAGATGTGACATAGTCACTGAGGGCCACATAAAACCGCCAGGCGGGCCGGATTTGCCCCTCGGGCCTTGTGTTGGACATACATAGTCAGGGCTTCCAGTTTCTCCTCATACGTCTTCTGGCACAAACCTCCTACCATTTTCATCACCTTCCTCTGGACCACTTCAAGTCTTTTTATGTTCTTCACCAGATATGGTCTGAAAAATTGAACACAATACTCCAAGTGGGGCCTCACCATCGACCTGTACAGGGGCATCAACATCTTCTTTCTTCTATACAGTCTAGCATCCTTCTGGCAACAGCCACCACCTTGTCACACTGTTTTTTCGTCTTTAGATCTTCAAACACTATTACCCCATCCATGCATATCAGCCTCTCACCTCCCAGCACATACGGCTCCTTCCGATTTCTAATCCCCAAATGCATTACTCTCCACTTCTTTGCATTGAATTTTAGTTTCACCATTGCATTTGCTCAGTACTTAGAATCATTGTCTTGCTGAAACTATGGATCTGCCTGTACTAAACCATCCATCTTCTCCTCAGTCTTCACCTTACTTGCTGCCCCTGCAGCTGCAAAACATTCTCACAAAATAATGCTGTTAGTACCAAGCTTTACAGTATGGATGGTGTTGGCAGGGTGATGTGATATTAACAGAGATTTCCAAATCTGTCCTGAAGGACCACCAGCCAGTTGGGATATTGATATATCCCTAACAAATGTGCCTAAGACAAACTATGCCTCACTCGTTCCATATGCTCTCTATCGTCAACATTTTGAGATTCCTTATTTTGTGCAGCTTATTTGTCTCTTGCCTTCAGCAGTTGGAACCTAGGACAATACCAGGTGGACTTGAGTCTATGGTCCAGAAATATCAAAGAAGAGACAAGTTAATTTAATCATGTATTTATAATGAGAATAACTAATGGGCAGACTGGATGGACCGTTCAGGTCTTTATCTGCCGTCATTTACTATGTTACTATTACAACACATAGTTCTTAACATACTTGTCTACTTTCTAGTTATCAGTCACATTGGTTATTGCAACTCCCTCTATAGGGGAATAATGGTCAAAGATTGTAAAAGACTCCTGATTATTCAAATGACCACCATTAAATTAATCACTGTATACCAAAAATACGATCATGTAACCCCTCTATTTAAAGCAGTTCACTGCCTTCTGTTACCCACCTTATTGTTTATAAACACTACTGCTCGTTTTCAAAATCCACTCTTCCGATTCTTCACCTTACCTCACCAGATTGCTTACCTCCTATTGCCCTTCAAGCAACCTGAGATCACTAATCTCAGGTTGCTTGAAGGACAGTAGGAGGTAAGCAATCCTTGACATTGCATGTAGTTCTATCTTTTGAGTCCAGGGTCCAGAATCATGGAATCGGCTCCCATCCTCTCTCTGACTTCAGACTCCCCTGAAAACTTCACATCAGGACCCAAGACATACCTTTATGCGAATGCTTATGGCTGATCTACTTCTCTCTCTCTAGCTCTCCGGAGAGCTGAGAAGCAGAGCCCACCCCTATGTATTATCCCTCTCCCTTCTTTACTATTATTACCATGCATCCTCACTGTCGCGCCTGGTCTTCTCACACCCCTCCCTAATTTTTAGAATGTAAGCCACTTAGACATCTTTATTTTGATAAGCGGGATAGTAAGTCCCGTAATAAACTTGGATTTACATGCCTGTCACCTCCACTATATGCAAATCTCTCGCTTGCATATTCATTAAGGATAGTCAGAAAACAGAGTTGCAGAAAGAAAAAAAAATCAATATAGTAAAAAGTCTAATAATGTATAGTCAGTTTGTTGGTACAAATGTAATCTGCCTGATGCAGCCATGTTTCAGCTTGGACCTGCTTCAGGAGTACAATGTTATTTTAATGGGGAATCTCAAATTTAATTGTCAAAATTTCAAACATCCAGAAATGAGATCAGCCTAAAACAAAATCTGTGTGAGCCCCACGGAAATGCCCATTTGCTCAATAGTTTTGAACTGCAGAAAAGAATTGACTAGTTCGCAGATCACTAAAATTCTCCCATATTAGGGTTGCCAGATTTTCCAATTGGAATCTGGACCCCCTAGACCCACCCCGGGGAAATCCGGACCTCTGGTAACCCTATCCCATATGCATTCATCATTCCTTAAGTATTTCTTTGTACATGCTATGTGGCATATTATATAGCTTTTCTTTAGCAGTAGCTTCTTTCTTGCCACTTTCTCATACAGGCCACACAGTAATCTTGAGATGGTTGAATAGATAATATTTTCCCCAGACTAAGCCAGACACCTCTGTAGTGACCTTCCTCAACAGTTTCTGTAACTCATGGTTGCTCACTTTGGATGGAGGCAGCATCTTGCTGGTGTCAAACATTTTCCACATTTTGGTAATGGACCTGATGGTGTCCCAGGGGATATTCAAACACATTGAAATGTGTCATAAAGCCTCTTCCTAATGTATAACTTTCAATAACTTTATCTCAGAGTTCCTTAAGCAATTCTATGTTCAGCTTGTTTAGACCTTTGCTTCAAATTCACTTCATACAATAGAAACAGCTTGATTTGTTAATTCAGGAGTATTTGAATCAGCTCTGCTACTGTGAGTGGGTGCAGGTAGGCTCTCTTTATCTTATTATAAGCCATGTTAAGGTAAGCTTTAAAGCTGGAGCTAATTTGGGTTGGCTTTGAGAAGCAGTGTAAAGATTTATGCCATCAAGACATTTTGAATTCTTGTTCTTAATTATATATTTTATACTTTTATGATTGCTTTTTGGACAGCAGAAAAGAAAGCACAAGTGGCCTCAAGGATTGGAGTAGAACATACTTTGATAAACACCACTCGCCCAGCCCATGTTTCAGCAGTATCCTGCTTTAGGGGTCACTTCTCTAATTCTTCCAACTCAGTCAATGGTTGTAGGATTACAAAGTGCAATGTGCAAATCATGTGACTACATGTATCAATGTTAACAAAGCTTGTTATACTCCAATCCTTGAGGCCATTTACATTTCTTTTTGGCTGTCCTGTGCAGCTGAGCTTTTGATTCCCTTTTTCATGTCGGTATGATTTGATTTTTTCATATTGGAAGTGTAAAATACCTTTTGTAGATCAATGAAACAGACCTCCTATTTTGATACATTTTGAATTATGTTTTTGAAGAATATCTTAAAACCATGCCATAAACGAACAAAGCAAAGCGCCAAGGGCCGTTGAGCTAGAGATGGCCCTTGGTGCTTTGCTTTGTTCGTTTGTGCTGTGTATCTGGACCCTCTCCATGGCTGTGCTTAAAACCACACCAGTCAATCAGTGCAGGCACTGAATGGGCTGCTCACACATATTGGTTGGCAAGAAACTAGTGGATGGTATGGCTGCTAACTTTAAACACCAGCCAGCACCAGTACTTGTTCAGACATGGACATTTTCTTCTCATTCCTTGGCTCCCTGCATATGTAAATATAGATGCATACAAAACTTCAGAAATCATTTATTTACAGACACACATACATACAGCTCAAACACATGTAAAAAAGAAGCATGCTTCAAGAAAAACATGTGCACACAAGAATATACCTTGACAAAACCAAAATAAAACTTACAAGCATACAGGACAATTTTATATGGCCTGCTATAGACTAGTAAGTCTACTCTTCCTATATATTTTCTCAGCTAGTGGAAAAACAGCCAGTACGTATTTATATATCAGGAAATTTATTGCATGAAGTAAAAAAAAAAAAAAAACATTATAAAATTAATTTTCTGTAGAAAAGCTTTTACCTGTGCAAAGAACAGTTACTTTTCCTAGTCCAGCTTTCATCAAATGTATGTACAGTTTCTACAGTAATTTCAGTTACTACTAGGATAAATACACATGGGAGGCTGGAATGTGCAGCTGGAGAAAACAGAGCTTCTGTTGTATTGTTAGCCATACAAACCCAAATGCGAAATCCCCACCTGTTTCCAAGCAGCAGAGAGTAGTATTTCTTGTGAATTCAGCCACAATGAGTGAACTTGCAGGGGAGGAATAAGCTGTACACTGTCTTTCTCAGCAGCAGTTGGGACTATTTATTGCAAACTTAAAATCCAGAGACACTCAGCATGCTTGAATGTCAGCCAAAGCACTCCACTGGCAGTCTTCCATTCAGTTATCGACGGGAGTAAAATGTGTACTCAGTGACTAGGCTCAGGCCCTTCAGAGTTTGTCTGTGAGCAAATATTTTGGCGTTCCCAGATCATAGCAAAAAGAGGTTAAATGCTGTGGAATGGGGTGTGTGCTTATGAGAGAGGCAGAGAGCTAGTAGTACATCCTTCTGCGGCCTGAAAGTTTGCCTGGATTGCTGAAACTCAATTCTCAGTTTCCAAACTCTGATCTGTGCTGAATGGACGGTCCTTCACAGGGTCATCATCCTGGCGGGGGTGGCCCTCTGGTCCTGTAGAATATCCTTACAAGTAGAACAATGTGATTTTTTTTTTTTTAATAACCAGGGGACTCAGAGCTAGATGCACAAAAAACAGTAGTTAAGACCGTGCGGGCCACTGTGGGCCAATTTTATGGCTGATTTCTAAACGGCAATCGATGTTCAAATGGCTTCCCGTGCAAATGAGTTTTGCGGAGATCTGCCTTAATCCCATCCAACCAATCCAATCCAATTAATCGACTCACACACATACACAAAGCTGGCAGGGGAAGCTCAAACAGCCTCCTGCCATTCAGCTGTTTGGGGCAGGAAGACTTTTTTTTTTAATGGCATAGATGTTGTGTGTGTTACACACACGCAATATATGCCCCATAAGAAAAAAAAATGGAGCCCCCCTGACAACACCGGAACAAAAATAGAGGCAGGAGGGATGCCACGAACCATCTCCTCTTCCACACATCCTGAACATTGAAAAACAAAATTGACAGGAATGATGCCCACTCCCTCCTGCCACTGGGTGCCTCTTCCCAGTGCATCCTGGGATGTACAGGGAGGGACTAAGGCCCTGATTGGCTCAGATGCTTGAGTCCCCTCCCCTGGGATGGGAAGGAGCAGGCCCACCATTTTGGGGAGGTGGGCTTGTGGGCAGGAGGGACTGGGCATCCCTCCTGCTGTCTTCTTCACATAAGAGGTATGGGGATGGTTTGGGGGCGTGGGGGAGCAGGAGGGGCCAGGGGGCTGAGGCAGGAGGTAGTGGGCATTCCTTCTTTCAAAGTATGGGGTGTGGGGAGGTGAGGGGGGGGTCTTGGTATGAGGGAGGTTGGTCAGTTCCATGGTGGGGGGGATTCATTCGGTGGCAGAATGGAGTGGGCATTCCTCCTGCTGATTTTTTTTTTTTTCAGCGTTTGGGGGTATGAAAGGGGATGTGGTTCGCGATGGCAAGAGGGAGTGGACATCCCTTCTGCATCTATTTTTGTTCTGAGGGTCATCGGGGGGGGGGGGGTCATCGTAACTTTTTTTATGGGGCAGATATTGTGTGTGTGTTACACACATACAACATATGTGCCCATAGGAAAAAAAAATATGGCAGACTTCTCAATTACAGTTACCGACACCTGTCACGTTTTTTTCAGATTGGTCTTACCGGTTGCAAAATTTAGTGCGTGACTTTGCGATGTTCATTTTTAGTATTTATTCAATTTTCTATACCGTTCTCCCAGGAGAGCTCAGAACGTTTACATGAGTTTATTCAGGTACTCAAGCATTTTTCCCTATCTGTCCTGGTGGGCTCACAATCTATCTAATGTACCTGGGGCAATGGGGGGATTAAGTGACTTACCCATGGTCACAAGGAGCAGTGTGGGTTTGAACCCACAACCCCAGGGTGCTGAGGCTGTAGCTTTAACCACTGCGCCACACTCATTTTAATATTAATGACCCCATTTTAATAGTAACGAGATCGTTTGCATGGTAGAGTCTGAGAATGTACAGTGTGCCGTTTTGTACCTTAGGTTGGAAAATTCAGTCGCTCGCTAAACCAGTCAAACTGGTTTAGTGACTATCGCTAGACAACCGGAGCCTTTTGTGCATCTAGACCTCAGGCAGAGTGCATGATCAGCTGGCGGGGCTTGGGCATCTCTGCCCACTAACTGCTGCTGATTGGGCCTAGATCCAATTTGGGTGGCCCCTGCCCACCTGTGGCTATACCTGTGTTATAAATCCCTCTTCAAAATCATAATGTCAGGGTAAGAGTAATTAGAACCTTTCTTTTTCTAACCTCCTGCCCTGGGGCTGTTCGTATTACACAAAATCAAGGAAATAGTTTTCAGTTGTCAATATTACCTGACCTGATATCCACTCTGAGCCCACTACAGTAATTTGCCTCTTTATCCGAAAAACTTCAGTTCAGAACATGTACTTCGAATGAGAATCAAGGACAAAACAGGGGAAGCAAAACCACAGAACAAAAGTGGAATTGTCTCAATTAGAATGGTGCACTTTTTTTGTGCACCATTCTGATTGGTACAATTCCACTTTTGTTCTGTGCTTCGAATGAGAATCAACAGGCAAGTTGTAGGTGATCGTTTTTATTGGCCTATCTTAGTATATCTGTGACAAGCTTTCAAAGCACTAACCTGTCTTTATTAGGGTAATGCTCAAAAGCTTGTCACAGGTATACTAAGGTCCAAATTTTGTTTACACTCAGTATACCGTGTATCATCATACATCTACCTGGTTTATTGTTAAAATTTAATTTTACCTATCGTAAAGTCTGGCCAGTAACATCCTCATGTTCCAAGTTAGTGGAGTTCCCATTGATGCCCTCCCCAGCCCATCCTACACCAAATCACATACGGGACACAGACTGTGCGAGTCTGTCCAGTACTGGCCTTAGTTCTTTAATTTACATCAATCGTTTTCTAATTAGAGATCCTCTATTTTTATCCCACGCTTATTTGAATTCTCTCCACCACTTCCATCTACCACCCTGTCCCTGAAAACCTGGCTTGTTGCACATACAAGTGAAAGCACAGAGCACACCCTTCTGAGATGATTGTTTTCAACTACAAGATGTACAAATTATTGCTGATAAAGAGACAAAATGTTTTATTTGAAAGACGTACCGCAGCCGACGTACGCATAAGAATGTGCTCTGCTCTGTTCTAATTACATGGAATAATTCTTGATTTATGTTCCAGCTGCATGCAGCTAACATGCTGGGAACAAATGTCATGTTTTGTTTTGGTAGCTGATGTTATCAGGAAACCATCGTCACCCTTATATGGGATGTTGTGAGTCATTGGTGTAAGATTTGCAGTAAGCAGAGTAGAATAGTTCAAAGCCTGTGAATTAAAAATAATAATAAGCAGTGCTGTCTTTGTTGTAACTAAAGTCAGGGTTAATTTGCAGTAGCAATCCCTGGTTTGGGAAAATGGAACCATTTGGGTCAGCACAGTCTTTTACTAGGGCTGAAATGAAACCGAGTTTGATTTACTCATATATTTTGAACGGTGAGCACGAATCCTTATGAAAGTTAAGTGTGATCATTTAGGTCTAGTGACCAGATTGAAAAACAGGGTGAAAGTTAGGAAAACCCCAGACAAGTCAGTTTTCTTAATTTTGAAGCAGTACACTTTGCCCAAGATTTTAATTTCCTGAAACTTGAGAAATAAAACTGTTACAGAAAAAAAAAAAAAACAAACCTTCAAGGCACTAAAATTAAAATCACAGATTAAATTTTGTACAGAAAGGCTAAGTTTTAAACAGAGAAACTAATTTCACGGGGCTGTTTGCATAGGGCTTTGTCTTGTGCCTTCAGAACACTGTATTAGCTAAAGTACTTCTATGCATTCACCTACCGGAGATGTAGAAGGTAAATTCCCTTTGGCCGGAAATATGCCTGTGTTCTCATATATGGGAATAGTGTATCAGAATTGTGGCTCCCTTCCTTTTCTGTATTTTGTTGACAACATAATCATGGAATTTAAAACAAGTTGCCGATCATTTTTTTGGAAGTCTATATGGGTTCATATCAATTTGATTCTGGGAACTGTGGTTCCACTGTCTTGTGAAGCTGTGATATGTGGGACTTTGTTATCTCCTACGCCTCTAATGGATAGACAGAGGAGCAAATTACTTGGTATAATGACTGGGGTAGCCATACAGATGGTTACTAAAAATTGGAAGAACTTTGATAGGTTAAATTTCACTTTTTTGGTGGAATTCATTATGCTTGTGCTATAAATATGAGAAAATGTATTCTGAAAGAGTGGGTAATTATAAGTTGTTTAAACAGATGTGCGGTCCATTGACAGATTTTATTCATTCTGATTGAATGATTTTTTTCCCCCCTTATTTCTGGGTTGTTTTGCACATTTAGGGAGGGGTGGGGGTGGGTGGGAGGGAGAAGAATATTGATTTGGATTTATTTATTAATTACATGTAAGTACTGTTGAATGATTCTATTGAATATATTGGAATTAGGATGGGAGGGGGTGAAAATGGTTTCTTATATATTTTTTATTATTTATTGATTGATGTAAGTGCTGTTTTTTCAAATTATTTGTTTGTATTCCTTTATGCACTGTTCTTAGCCTGAAAAATTAATAAAGATATAAAAAAAAAACCCAAAAAACAATAAGTTGCAGATCTTGTTGATTTTAGATTTTTAAATGTGATCCACGATTACGTTCCCTGCCTCGGATTAATTTACCCTTGCTGGCCTTATATTTGATGGCTTCAGGGATATCCTTGTGGAAGCTAACAATTGGGAATATTTATCTAAATATGGAAATTAGGGATGCGCAGTGTGAGAATCTTCATGTTGTCATGTTCTGTGTCATTTCCAGGAATGTTCATTCTGTTTGGGAGATTTTTTTCAAGGTATTTTTTTTTGTTATAGGAGCCGTGTGCACTACTTCAGAACTGCTAAACTGATTTTTGGGTTCATAGTTAGTCGCGCGCGAGACACGAGCGCGCCGACAATGGAGGGCAGACAATTCAGAACAAGACACCAGCATGCCGTGGGAAAACTTAGTTTTAAAGAGCTCCGAAGCGGGGTATGAGTGGGTAACCCCCCACTTTACTGCATAGTATTCGTGCTGCTGTTGTGGGGGGGGGGATTGGGGGGTTGGAACCCTCCGTTATAGAGAAAATGGAACTTTTCCCAATTTTTATAGAGAAAATTTCCATTTTCTCTATAATGGGGGGTTGCACCCCCCACGCCCCCCCAACGGCAGCACAAACAGTATACCCCCCCACACCCTCATCGGAGCTTTTAAAACTAAGTTTTCCCACGGCACGCTTGTGTCGTGCGCCGTATTGTCAGCGCTCGATTGTCGGTGAGCCAGTGTCTGGCACACGATTGTCCCATCACCAATTTTTGGAAAGGATAGATATGAAAGAGTCTCTCCATTTTTTTACATCTTCATTGGTTACCAATAGAATAACATCTTAAATTGAAAGTTGCCATCCTTAAATTCAAATCTTTGAATGGATTGTGCCCTACTAGTCTTGTTCAAAATTTGAATTTTTTTTTACGTGTCCACAGTGCTACTTATTTTATGAGAAATAAGTTTGAGGGACTACTGTAATTCAGTTCATTTGGCAGGTCTTCAGTCAAATTTGCATAGTTTGCGCAAAACCTAGAATGCGGCTGTGCATCTAATTTTTGATTTGAACAAATCGGATCATGTTACTACCGACAACTCCATTGGTTGCCTTTTGAGGCCAGGGTTTGGTTTAAATTTGGGACGCTCTGTTATAAAACCGTATATGGTCAGACACCTTGTTATTTACTAGAACAATTTTTTTTTTTTTTTTATAAAGAATATCTTTATTCGAACTCCAGCATGGTGATACGGCAACAAAACAGTAGAAGTCAAATGGTGAAAACTAGTACAGTTCATAACAATCAGTCCATTGTTCACAATACTGCACTAGGATTACCTGGCCCTGGGTAAACCGGCCTGAGCCCGTATTTTAGAAGAAAAATCTACTCGCCCACTAAGAATAACTTCATTGTTTGTGTTCCCTCCAGTACCTGGATGTCTTTACAAGAAATTTTTGCATCGAACAATTGCATATCCGGATGCTAGATGGGATTCAGAAACTGCATATTTTGTTTTCTTCTTTGATTTCATATATGCATTTCCGAAAACTATTAAAGACATCTCTTTTTGTAAAATTCTTAGGAAAGTAAGGAAGATGATATTTCTCTTGTATTTCACTGTGATGTACAATCTCTTGATTATGTAAACGCATCAGTCTGGAAGGTATTGCGGTATAGAAATGTATTTTAATGCAATGTAGTGTATTCAAGAAGGGGGTGGGGGAATTTTTCAGTTGTAATACAAATCTTTTGCAAATCTTTGTTGTTAATTCAGTGTTAACACTGAATTAACAACAAAG
Source organism: Geotrypetes seraphini (assembly GCF_902459505.1). NCBI lineage: Eukaryota > Metazoa > Chordata > Amphibia > Gymnophiona > Dermophiidae > Geotrypetes > Geotrypetes seraphini. Next base: position 193,866,606 of record NC_047085.1, read on the forward strand.
ATTTGCAAAAGATTTGTATTACAACTGAAAAATTCATTTAATGGAAAAATTAATTTAATGGAATAATTTGTTTGGTTTCATGGCCTCATGTCATTCCCTCCTTGGTTGGGCTGAGAACTGTTCAGCACTCCCTGGCAAGTTTTCAAAAGACTCTAAAACCTACTTTTTTCTGATTGGATTATTGATTAAAAATTAGTATCATGTTGGTTGTTCCATCTCTTAGATCAGTGTTCTTCAACCTTTTGGTGGAAATAAAATATTTATTTTGTGGACCGGCACCGGTCCGCGGACCGGCAGTTGAAGAATACTGAGCTAAGTCGTGCCCATCTCTACCCAATCTCCGCCCCAGACCCCACCCCCATAATAGTACTAATTGTAACACTATTTTTTCCATTCATTTTTCATATATACACATACATAATATAATCGTAATGGTTAACCACAAAATTAAAATACACAAAGCACACTGTATGCTTTTCAACATTCATTCCTACCAGAAAACAGATAACCCCATGCAAATGCAGGACCAAAAACTAAAAGTACTAATATTTACAAACAAACCCTAAGATGCAAGCAGTACAACCCCAGAGGAAAAGAAACAAATGTATTTCTTCCTGAACAGACAGCAGATGTAAATCAATCACTAAATAAAAAAATAAAAGCATTCTCCTTACCGTTGTTGTCTCTCTCCCTCCATGCTGTCCTTGCATTATGGCCTGCCCCCCCCCCCTCCCCGGTGTTATCTTCGGGCCGGTCCACGGTGCAATCAACGTGGCGTCCTTGGGCCGATTCCCTGAGTGCTGCATTGCACAAAACTGTGGGCAGCGGCTCCTCGCACATGTCCCATGCCTCATCTGGAAGCCTTTCTTCGGACGTTGTGACGTCAGAGAGAAGGCTACAAGTTCAGGCGCAGGCAGCGCATAGGAGCTTTTTCCCACGGCTTTGTGCACTGCAGCACTCAGGAAGCCAGCCTGAAGACGCTGCGTTGATCGCACCTGGAACAGTGGGGGCGTGCTGGCCCTGTGGATCAGCAGAAAATTTTTACAAACTGGCACCGGTCCACAGACTGGTGGTTGAAGAACACTGTCTTAGATGATCTCATAATCTGTACTCCACCTTGAATCTTTTCATGGAACTAGGCAGATTATAAATTGCTGAATAGAATGGAATTTGCAAAGAATGCACACTCTGTGTACTCTTTCAAAAGTGTGTGCACTATTAACCACACACAGAAAACTGTTACATTTTTGTGCTTCTTCCTGTTATTTTGGTTTGAAAACATGCAGCAACATGGGGAATGTGGTTTCAAACAAATGGAGGAAGATACTCAGATTTACTAATGAGGTTATTTTTAGTATAACATCCTTGGTTGAGAGAAGGTGCTTTTGTCTTTTCTTGTCCTGTCTTTTCTGTTGCTGTACCTGTGTATCAAATGCTTGCCTTCTGGCAGCTGGATATGGAGTACCAAACTGATCATGAACATAAGGAAATAGAAGTTTATCATTTCTCCCCCTTCCATAAAAGGTAGTGGAGCTTATGGAGTGCACTGTTGGACTCTGGAATGTAGTTTTCAGCTCAGGCAGCCTAGGGTTCGTTCACAGGAAGATGATTTTGGAGTCCTGAGGAATTTCTTCTACATCTGAAAACCTCCCTGTGAAGGGTCAGGGCTTAGGAGAGGGTTGTAAGGGCTAAGATGGTCTATGGACTGAAGAGGAGTGTCTAGAGTAGAGAGCTACATGGAAATGGGGATTGTAGATATCCTATGGAACCTGTGGTATTCCTAAAAGGATGGCAGAAGTGCCATGGGATTCCTATGGGAGTGTAGTCAAAATCTCTGGTAACTCCAGAATGAGATTTGGAATGTACTAAGAGGCAATTGGAACACCAAACTGAGACTTGTGCGGCAGTGGCCAAAAAGGCAAACAAGATGCTAGGAATTATTAGAAAAGGGACGGTAAATAAGATTAAGAATATTATACTGCCTCTGTATCGCTCCATGGTCTGGTTTTATCTGCTCCTTTTTTGTATCCAAGTTAGTTTGGTGCAGAGTTGTTGCATCTCTTTTTGTGGATTTACGCTCCATGTTGCGACAGCACCTTGAGTATTGCGTTCATTTCTGGTTATTATATCTTAGAAAACATATAGCGGAATTAGTAAAGATTCAAAGAAGAGTGACTAAGATGATAAAGGGGGGATGGAACTCTTCTCATATGAGGAAAGACTAAAGAGGTTAGAGCTCATCAGCTTGGAAAAAGAGACGGCTGAGGGAAGATAGGATTTGAAGTCTACAAAATCCTGGGTATAGAATGGGTACAAATGAATTGATTTCTTACTCCATCAAAAATTACCCAGGGGATACGCACACTAGTGGCAGGGGGCACTTGGTCCGCATTCTACTGCTGCCACCGCAACCTATTACTGCCGCTGTCACTGTTCATGTGCCTCTTCTAGCCCCCCCGAACTAGCAGTGGCATCCTTGTTTGCACAACTGCTGTAGCATTATTTTAGCGATTCCTTCTAGAAGCCTCGTGTCTTTTCCTAGGCTGGGCACACCTCCAATGATGCAACTTCCTCTTTCCTCGGAGGTGGGCCCAGCCTACTAAAGGTCTCAAGGCTGCTGGAGAGAATCGCTAAGCTAATGGTAGAGCAGCTGTGCAAGTAAGTGAAAGGAAGAGAAGTGGTTAGTCAGGTGGGGCAGAGGAAGAAGTGGGCTGGACCTGAGTAGGTGGGTGGGAGAGGTTCCAACTGTTGTTTTTTTTTTTTTTTTTGCAAACTAACTGATCACAATAATTATCTGCATTATACCAGTTTCCACAAACACGCTCGAGAAATGGGCCACGACATGGCAAATGAGATTTAACGTGGATAAGTGTAAGGTGATGCATGTCGGTAACAAAAATCTTATACACGCCTACAGGATGTCTGGTGCAGTACTTGGAGAGACCCCCTAGGAAAGAGACTTGGGGGTACTGGTCGACAAGTCGATGAAGCCGTCCGCGCAATGTGCGGCAGCGGCGAAAAGGGCAAACAGAATGCTAGGAATGATTAAGAAGGGGATCACAAACAGATCGGAGAAGGTTATCATGCTGCTGTACCAGGCCATGATACGCCCTCACCTGGAATACTGCATCTAGCACTGGTCGCTGTACATGAAGAAGGACATGGTACTAATCGAAAGGGTTCAGAGAAGAGTGACTAAAATGGTAAAGGGGCTGGAGGAGTTGTCGTACAGCGAGAGATTAGAGAAACTGGGCCTCTTCTCCCTTGAAAAGAGGAGACTGAGAGGGGACATGATCAAAACATTCAAGATAATGAAGGGAACAGACTTAGTAGATAAAGACAGGTTGTTCACCCTCTCCAAGGTAGAGAGAACGAGAGGGCACTCTCTAAAGTTAAAAGGGGATAGATTCCGTACAAACTTAAGAATTTCTTCTTCACCCAGAGAGTGGTGGAAAGCTAGAATGATCTTCCTGAGGCTGTTATAGGAGAAAACACCCTCCAGGGATTCAAGACAAAGTTAGACAAGTTCCTGTTGAACCGGAACGTACGCAGGTAGGGTTAGTCTCGGTTAGGGCACTGGACTTTGACCTAGGGGCTGCCATGTGAGCGGACTGCTGAGCACGATGGACCACTGGTCTGACCCAGCAGCGGCAATTCTTATGTTCTTATGAAAGATAATCTTCCCTATAGCCAGTTTCCATGTTTATGTAGACTTTGTTCAGAACCACAAGATTATTACTTATAGACATCATATATGGCCCGTAGACACTATCCAAATAAGTGTCATGATAAAGCTACAAGTCAAGACAGAGATCATAATTTAACATGTAAGAAAGAAAGAACACTCCAGCCTTGGTTTGTACTCTAAGATTTCCGTATGTAGCAAAGAATATTCAGTGTATTCTGAAGAAATATTGGCACATTTTGGAACTACATTTTTGTTTTAATAACAAAAAATTGACTATTTACTCACGAAATAGAAATTTTAAGAGAGAAAGATTAGTCCCTTCTACTCCAGCAAAGATTATTCCTGTATCACAAGTTTGGTGTGGACAGCCTGTGAGTCCTTGAGTGTTTGTAAACACACTAGAAGCATTAAAGCGTACATAAATTTTAATATTGGAATTATTTATTATTTACGGTTCAGTTCAGATTGCAACTGGAGTCCTGTTTGTGAATCTGCACAATAAAGGGCTTATTCAATCAATTGGACATCGTCCCTTTTGATGCCTGTTTTGGCTCCCATTCTTTTTTGACCTCTCATATTGTACTATTTACAATAACTCAATCAAACATAAAGACTTTTTTTTCCCGTATAATCTTTTTTATTGAAATTTTTCAAACTACAAAAAGAACTCAATAGCAATACAACCCATCCAAACCCTCTCCATAACCCACAGTACAGCCCTCTAGAACAAAAACAGACAGCAATACTAGAGCATCAATTAGCAAATCTTAAGATAATACGCCGTCCCTCTAAGTTCCCCACATCCCCCCTCCCCCCACCAACCCTCCCCCACCAGCAGAACAACAACCCACAGTGTTAACAGCTGTGATTCAGAGGAGGCCAACCTCCAGGTGACATAATTGTCCCAGATTTTATGTTATGGGGCCAACCTTTGATGCCATAGCGCTGTCAGTTTGAACATCAAATGTATATAATCCATACAGCTGAGTAAGTAACGCCACTCAGGAACCTTTGTGGACTGCCAGTGTTTTGCCAATGCCAGGTGTGCCACAGTACAAATAAACAAAGCCAAGTAGTTCCCTGAGGGGTATAGCCCAGCAAGGGTGCATTAAGAAGAAAGCATTCTTTCAATATGGGACAGTAGTTCTTAGTAATATGGACTATCAATTGATCCACCATCTCCCATGACCACCAGATGTGATCAAATGACCCCAAACCGACACAGGACCTCCAACAGAGGTTCTCATGCTGATCATAAATCTGACGAGACCAACAATAAGGCAAAAATGGTCCAAAGGTTCCGAGAGTGGTTCAACAGTGCCGAAAACAACTCTGTGATTAAATAACATCAATGAATTTAATGAAATTAGGTACCCTCAGTGTGAGAGATCAGCGACGGGAGAAATCCTCCAACGCTTCACACAACAGGGTAGAGACAACCAAACCCCCACCTACACACCTACACCTTTGTGTGCTTTAAATCAAAAGTAACACAACCACCATAAAAAACATTTCTCCCGTCGCTGATCCCTCACACTGAGGGTACCTAATTTCATTAAATTCATGGATGTTATTTAATCACAGAGTTGTTTTCGGCACTGCTGAACTACTCTTGGAACCTTTGGACCATTTTTGCCTTATTGTTGGTCTCTTTTGACGTTTCTTTGGCAATACTTTTTTGGAGTTCTTGGATCATAAATCTGAGACAAGCGCTGGGGAGTCATATACCATTGGTAATACATTTTGTAGCCATTTTCAATTAAGGAAGAAGCGAGTGGAATGGAAAAAAAGTGTTTATATAATATTGACCCGGCAGGATCCCCTAACCCTCTCCGCCGGTGCCTCTCGTGCAAGGAGAGCCCCATACAAATGGGAAATTCCCCCGTCCCAAAGACATATTTTGAATCATTTTTGCGATCGCTTTCATTTACCTCTAATATATTTGATTAGTCTGGTTCATCCGCCATTCATTTTCTTTCCTAATTCTAATTTGTGGAAATTCCATGAATCCAAAACCCACATTTTCAGCAACAGTTTTACTTTCTTTCAAAACGGAACTCTGATTTTCTCTAATGGCTTTCAAGTTTGATACTAACCCCCCTGTTTTACTAAGGTGCGCCAACCGATTAGCGCACGCTAAACGCTAACGCATCCATAGACTAACATGCACGTGTTAGGGTTTAGCGCACGCCAATCGGTTAGCGCACCTTAGTAAAACAGGGCCTAAGTTCCAAATGTTTTTTTATTTCAATGTCTGTTGAACATTTCTTTGCTTGCAACAACTTTGTTGTGGTACCTATTTCTGTTAAAAAATCTTAAGCCAGAGAAAGCACATAAGAACACATTGAAATGATTTCAAATATGTCTGCAATCTGTTAACTTCAAATCTGGCCTCAGCTATAATGTTTAGACTCCATTTTTTTTCAAGTGTGTTCAAAATACCTGGCAGAGGTGCAGTTATAGGACGTATGCTTTCAACCCTTGTAAAATAAATGGGTGCCAAACATTCTGTGCAATGACCTACTGATGTTTTTCATGAATATTTATTATCTTTGAGGACTTGAGCTAAATAGGGAAAAAATTAATAAATAGCAGCTGTAACTCTTTGACAGCTCCAAAAAATGTCACAATCGGGGGACTGCTTTCTGTTGCATGGACTCCACCCACATTTATACCTGTAGGCCCTCTCCGAGCCTATCTTAGGAAACCCTGGTGGTCTAGTGGCTTCATTAGGGGAAGGAATGAAGCCCACTCTTTCCTGCCCAGTTGAAATAGCTGCCAAGATTGCCATGGGAGGTCTTGGCAGCCATTTTCAGATCATGCCTGCTTATGCTAATTATGGTCTTCAGTCACTCCTGCTTATACTGGTTCCAGTCTCAAAATGGCTGCCAATACCTACCGCAGTAGCCTCACAAGACTACTGTAGGAGATCTCATTAGCCATTTTGAGATTGGATCCTGCATAAGCAGAAATGAATGGAAATTACTTCTTTTTATGAAAATTCCAATTTCTAGTTGCTCTTGCTTATACGGGATCCAGTTTCAAAATGGCCACCAGAATCTCCTGTGGCAGTCTTGGGAGGTTCTGGTAGCCATTTTGAATTGGAACCATCATAAGCAGGAGCGACTGTTCCCGCTTATGCAAATTACAATCTTTATTTAGTTGTTAGCCGGGATCCCCTTGGAAGCCAGGCCTGAGCAATCTGCCCTCTCCCTGCCTCCCCTCTTTGCATTCAGAATGCCTAGTAGTTTTTGCATTAAGTAGTTTTTGCATTACATGCTTGAAAGACTTTACTGCTTTTTCACATGTTGTTCTCAGGTCTCCCTCCAAAACCCTCAGTCAAGTGTAACTGGTACATGATGCAGTATTATGTATGCAAAGGCCTCTGCTAATTGTGCTAGACATAATTGTTTGGTGTTGTTTTAGGGTTTTCTTTTCTTTTTTTTATTTTTACAGACTCCTGTAATGTATTTTTACAGACTCCTGTAATGTATTGGGTTCCTGTCAGGCCTGTATTAGACCAGCTACATAAGAACAGCTATTCTGGGGCAGTGGTTACAGCTAAAACCAACAAAAAAAGAACTAAGGCACAGATTCTGTAAATGGCGCCTACATCAGCAGGCGCCTTCAAAAGTGGCACCAGCCGCATGTCATAAGATAATAGCGGATTTCTAGACCGCATAATCATTAGTTCAATGCGGTTAACAAAAGATTATTCTATGGGAAAATACAAAAATAGTGTGATATACAGAAATTTAGTTAACCAAGAATTTTGGAAAAAGTAGTCTTCAAACGTTTTCTGTAATGTTCATAAGATGTGGATTTAGTCAATAATGGACGGAAATCTTAATAGGAAAGACAATGCAAATGATGTTTCTTACTTTTACAACCCTTAACTGAAGGGAATGCAAATAGGGCATGTGATTTTCTACTCTTCTCATGTGCCATGATAACGAATCTATCAACGAGATATAATGGGGCAACACCAAAAGCCACTTTATAATATAAGCATCACAACTTAAAGATCACCTGGGCCTCTACTGAGATCCAATGCAGCTTATAACAGTAAGGGGTCACGGGGTCGTACTTCCTCAGACCATAGATTATTCTTACCGCTGTATTCTGAACCAAAGTCAGTCTAGCCAAATTTTTCTTTATTCCCGTAGTTGGTTGATTGTGTCCCTTCCCCATTCCTTTTTTCGATATTACATTTCCCGTGTGGGGTTATTTAATCCTTTTTTTTTTGGGGGGGGGGGGGGGGCGGCCGCATGTCAGTCACACATAGGTGCCATTAACAGGATCGCAGCTACCGAAAAATAATAATAATAATAATAATAACTTTATTCTTCTATACCGCCACAATCTTGCGACTTCTAGGCGGTTTACAATCAAGAGTACTGGACATTCAGCGAAATACAATAAGTAAGTAAGCCAAGGTTTTAAAGGTCTACATTACTGGTGCCTAAGATTGATGGAGAATCGTGCATAGCAGCGCCCAAGATCATCTCCGCCACTTCCCATGCCTACTGTGACCTTGGGCATTACTAGGTGCTATACTTAGATGTGATTCTAGCACCTCCTAGCGCTTACTTTTCTTTACTAACTTTTTAATTGGTTTTTAATGGCGCCGTCAATTACTGCACCGATTGAAACCAATTAAAGCAATTAAGTTAGGCAGCGGTAGGGTGCCTACAGTTGCCTAACTTACAAGGCCATTTATAGAATCTGGGTCTAAGGGCTCCTTTTATCAAGGTGCGCTATGGGGGTTAGCACATCGGACATTTCATTACACGCTAACCCCTGCGGCAAGCCAAAAAACTAACGCCTCGTCAATGGAGGCATTAGCGACTAGCGCGGCAGGCGGTTGAACGCGCGGTATTCCACGCGTTAACCGCCTACTGCACCTTGGTAAAAGGAGCCCTAAATGTCTTTAAAGGTGACAGCAACATTTGGAGCATGAAAATCCTGAGCGCCATGGTGACCTGGAGGTCAAACTTGATCAAGGCCTGCTTTCCACTAGTTGTCCATATTTGTGCACGTTATCTCTGTTTGCACACTTCTGTAACAGAGTCATGTTTATTGCAGGATGCACACAAGTGCTTTTGTCTCTGAGCTGTTAATCAAGTTCCTGTTCAGGGTTGCTAACTTGTTAGTTAACTGCACTGGGAACCAGTCAAAACGAAGCAAATAAAGGGTGTGCATAAAAATAGTTCTATGCCCATAAAAACATCAACTCAGTCAGTATTCCTTTATCCCTTACATTTCTATGTGGTGCATGTGATAAGAAAAAAATTTTCCCACTGTGTTTTAAAAAGCACGGTTGCAGGGTGTGTTAACTCTTCATCTCCTAACCTCCGTACTATGCTGAAAAGAGAATCAAAGTGTGAACACTGGATATGAGAGAGTGCAGTGTCAAACTAATTTATTTTTAATATTTTGCAGGCTTTCACATTATGCAAAAGATACAGCTGTTAAAAAAAAAAAAAAAAAAAGCTAGGAAAGCAGTAGAAATCTGGCAGAATGTTAGTAAGGAAAAAAAGGACGCCTTTTCTGTGAACAGTCCTGTCTTTTTGTGCTGTGGGAGGCGATGCTGTGCTTTGTGATGCTGCCAGAGTAATCATGGGATTTTATGTTGATGCTTTCACAAGAGAAGAGCTGGAGCGCCGCTGTGTTCAGTAAGAAGAGGCATTTGACAATTTTTGCACTTAAAAAAAAAAAAGCTGCTTATCTCATTCCGCAGCCTAACCCTGCGTTTTCTGCCCCGTTTGACGACAGAACAATTAATACGAGCAAAGGACCAGTCAGCATGGCAAGTTCTCTTCTGAAACCCTTCGTTTATTTGCCTTCTTCCTCGTGTCACTTTTTTAAAAAAAAAAAAAAAGAACTACAGTCCTTTCTCTTTGACCAATGGACAGTTTAAAAACCTGAGCTTTATGTAAGTAGATTTCATCATTTTGCTGATCCAGAGCTGACTCAGCCCCTGCTTTTAGGAATAAAGCATATCTTTACAAGCCATAATTTATATATATATATTTTTTTATAAAAGGAAGAAAATTGCCTGTATTTAGGTCCAGATACACAGCTTTTTGTACAGAATTTTGTAAAAGTCATCATGCCTTTATACATGTTTTACATTCTGCTGACAGAAAAATACAATTCGAAATGTATTAATGTAGGAGATTGTTTCACTGATCTGTACAACATCCTTTTACACTTTTAATGTGGAAGAAAAATATTCAAAAGTAATTACTAATAGAAACAAGAGGTCTAGATTACATGATCTTCACACCCATTGGCTCAATACTTATTAGAAGCTGTTATCGCAGAAATAATGGCCCTGAATTGTCTAGGATAAACCTACCGACTTGCTCAGTAGGATGGCATCATTTTTGCTCATTCTTCTTGACAGAATAGAACAAGCACTTTCAGGTCTTATGGGGATCCCTGGTGACCTGCAGTTTTCAAGCCTTGCCATCGCTTCTATTGGATTCAGGTCTGGGATATGACTGAGTCACTTGAGGACATGCAGTTTCTTCTTGCTGAGTCACTCCATTATTTCTTTTGCTTTGTGCTTATCCTGCTGAAAGGTGAACTTCCCCAGTTCCACATTTTCCTTTCTGTTTTGTACTTTGTACCATCCTTCTTTCCCTTGATCACAAGTCTTCCTATCATGCTGCTGCAAAGCTTGGTAAATTTTGGTTGGGCTAATGTGTAGAACGGGCATGACATATTTCCTCTCTACTCCCTACACAGCTTAAAAATTAAATTCCTCAACTAGTAAGGATCTCCAAGACCCACCAGCTAAAGACATCCGCTGCCTACCAAAACTCTCTTTAGACAACTGCAGCGCTGCAGTCTGCAGAAGCACATGAATCAATCGTGTGCAAGAACTGTACATGAGTGGATTGCTGGCATTTGCGGCTTGGAATACTACCTTTGACTACCACAGTTGTCTGAAGGGAATTGTGGGGATCAACACCATCTCCACCAGTATTTCTCAACACTCGGTACGCGTACCCTTAGGGGTACGTGGCCTAGCCACTTTGGAAGATATTTCCTGCCCGTCAGTAGAAGCTACTGCCACCAGGGATCCCTGCCTGCCCCCCACTGAAGCCGCTGCTGGGAATCTCTCCTTGCTGCCGCCCCCCTCCCCCCACCGAAGCTGACCCAGTTACTTGATGGAGTAGCACTTGCTCCCTCTGCCCCCAGCGAACTCCATGCAGGGACATGACTCACATGCTACACGTAAGTAGCTGACCCAGAAACCTCCTCTCCAACATCAGAGTTGACGTCAGAGGAAGTCTTGTGGGCCAGCCATATGCAGCTGTGAATTGCTGCTTGCGCCGTCCTTGCACGGAATTCGCTGGGGGAGGAGGGAGCAAGTGCGACTCCAACATGTAACTGGGTCGGCTTCAGGGGGGTGAGACTGCAGGCAGGTGGGCAGGCAGGCAGGGATACCCAGCGTATAACTTAATTTGGGGACAAAGGCTGGAAGGCAGGGAGGCCTTGAAGACAAGACTATCTAGACATTCTTTTCTGATTTAAATTTGTTATTATTTTTTTTTATTACTCTAGGATGGTCTATTTCCTAATATATCTCATTATCTAGCAATGTACAATGGTTTGAATTTTTGTGCTATTCATATTACCCACCTATGTGTTATCCTGTTTTTACATTTTATATTTTGCCTATTTCTGTTTTTTTTTAAATCTCATGTTTCAATTACTTTTTTTTATATTTGTAAACCATGTTGCTATTTTATTGGTTTGAAAGGCGGTATAACACATTATACAACATAATAAACTAATAACATCCCAAACTAATAACATCCCAATCAGTCTGGACTCTGTTGACAGCACTGTACTACAATTGCCCTTTGCCAATGTTTACAATGAGGCTTCATGGTGCAGTTGGTAGGTCATTGGCCTACTGTGCCTACAACCTGTATTCAGTCCTATGTGGGGATTTCTGTTAGGCAGCCAGCCTTTGGTCAACTCAGCGAACTCAGCTGGGAAGGGAATGGCAAACCTCCCCATTAATAGTTTGCCAAGAAACCCCCCTAAAAGTAGCAGCCCCCACAAGTTGTTCTCACTTACATACAGAGAGGACTACCATTTCCTTTTATATACATTTACACAAATTTGGTTCATAATGAAACTATACTCCTTCTTTCACTAGATCTTTCTGCAGCATTTGATTTAGTAGATCCTGGAGGACCACCAGGCCATTCGGGTTTTCAGGCTAGCCCTAATGAATATGGATGGTGCAGATTTACATGCCTCTCACTTCCATTATATGCAAATCTCTCTCATGCATATTCATTAGGGCTAGCCTGAAAACCCAATTGGCCTGGTGGTCCTCCAGGACAGGGTTGGGAACCAATGTACTAGACTACTTCATAGAACGCAAAATATATTCTTTTCAAGATTAGCCTCAACTGATTGGTTTTAGATCATTCAATGGCAAAATACCCAATCTTGATTCATGCCATTTTTGGAATTTCTCTGGTTGACATTTTGGTAATGTGGGCATGGTGGTGGAATGTAGCTCCTACAGAAACAGCCAGGCAAAGGGATAAAGGTAAACAAACATTCTTTAATGCTTCAACCAGATATATTGCTCAACATGAAAAAGGATCTGCAAAAGTTAGAGGAATGGTCTAATGCCTGGCAACTAAAATTCAATGCAGAGTAATGCATTTGGGGATTAATAATCGGAAGGAACCATATATGCTGGGAGGTGAGAAGCTGATATGCACAGATGGGGAGAGGGACCTTGGGGTGATAGTGTCCAAAGATCTAAAGGCGAAAAAACAGTGTGACAAGGCGGTGGCTGCTGCCAGAAGGATGCTGGGCTGTATAAAAAGAGATGTAGCCAGTAGAAGGAAGAAGGTATTGATGCCCCTGTACAGGTCATTGGTAAGGCCCCACTTGGAGTATTGTGTTCAGTTTTGGAGAACTTATCTGGCGAAGGACGTAAGAAGACTTGAAGCGGTCCAGAGGAGGGCGACGAAAATGATAGGAGGTTTGCGCCAGAAGATGTATGAGGAGAGACTGGAAGCCCTGAATATGTATACCCTAGAGCAGGGGTAGAGAACTCCGGTCCTCGAGAGCCGTATTCCAGTCGGGTTTTCAGGATTTCCCCAATGAATATGCATGAGATCTATTTGCATGCATTGCTTTCATTGGGGAAATCCTGAAAACCCGACTGGAATACGGCTCTCGAGGACCGGAGTTCCCTACCCCTGCCCTAGAGGAAAGGAGGGACAGAGGAGATATGATTCAGACGTTCAAATACTTGAAGGGTATTAACGTAGAACAAAATCTTTTCCAGAGAAAGGAAAATGGTAAAACCAGAGGACATAATATGAGGTTGAGGGGTGGTAGATTCAAGAGCAATGTTAGGAAATTCTACTTTATGGAGAGGGTGGTGGATGCCTGGAATGCGCTCCCGAGAGAGATGGTGGAGAGGAAAACAGTGACTGAGTTCAAAGAAGCGTGGGATGAACACAGAGGATCTAAAATCAGAAAATAATATTAAATATTGAACTAAGGCCAGTACTGGGCAGACTTGCATGGTCTCTGTCTGTGTATGGCCATTTGGGGGAGGATGGGCTGGAGAGGGCTTCAGTGGCTGGGAGGGTGTAGATGGGCTGGAGTAGGTTTTGACGGAGATTTTGGGAGTTGGAACCCAAGCACAGTACTGGGTAGAGCTTTGGATTCTTGCCCAGAAATAGCTAAGAAGAAAAAAATAAAAAAAATTTTAATTGAATGAGGTTGACCAGACTGGATGGACCATTCGGGTCTTTATCTGCTGTCATCTACTATGTTACTATGTTATGTTACTATGTAATGTCTCCTGTAGATCAATCAAAAGTTCTCCCTGGGCTGGTATTTGGCTCAAACCTGGTATGCAGCTGCTCAAAGGCAGCCTTACATAGTCCCAGGTCTGACTCTGGCCTGGACATACAGGATCAGAACTCTTTATGGAATAACTATTCCTACCTTAGAAATCTTCTGTTCTCTTATATACAGGTAGTTATGGTTGCCAGAATTTCCAGTCCAAGGCATTTGATCCCTAACCTTATGTTTTCTTCCTCTTCTTTGTGCTTTTCTATAAATAATGTAGTTCTACCTCTTCCCTCATGTTCCAGTTAGTCCATTTTGTCCTGTTGGGCCTTTGTTTGTCAGTTGAAATTTAAGGTTATATATTTACAATTGTATGTTATTTTACCCTTCTTTTGAGGGGATGTAGACGCTTGATTTAGCAGTATAACAATTTTTTGATAAACTTGGAAACTTTAGGTCAACCACACAAATGTAGAGAAATCAGTGCTGAGCACCAAGGCCAGAACTGCCTTCCCAAGCTCTTTTTCATCCCATACATTGATTAATGTGCTTTAACTGAGATGTATCTAGCCTAGTTCCCTAGCGTAGGACCCTAGTTGGGTGCTTAGCTGGGAGCAGTGAGGAATTCTACATATTATTCAACTATACTCAGTTGCGGGGGGGGGGGGGGGGAATAGTTTATTCATTTCAGGAATTGTCCTCCACAGAGTTTTTCTTCTACCTACAACTTCAACACCTGGTTCAGGAGAATCTGCTCCAGGACATGGTTCATGGGGGAGGTCATTCTTTTTTAGGCCTGTTTGAGTCATGGCCTCAGGCAACGTAAGATGATATCTCGGTTGTAAGAACTTTTGGTGGCCACAAGTTCATGAACCTAAGTTTATTACACAGTGGAAAGGAGACTTTGGCTTTCCCCATGTGGACCAGGAATGAGCTATGATCTATTACAAAACATTCAAGCTTTCTATTTTGGCAAATTGGTGGAGACCGGGGTGAAACCTCTCTATAAATGATATATGATCCCATGCTGAGTTGCTCATTTTTCTTCCTTAAGGAGGAATCTCTGCTGGAGAGGCTGCTGGCAAGAGGGCACATGCATGTACATCTAATGGGATTGTGTTAAGATCCATCAGTTTTAGGAGGAGTGGGCACAACTTTTCAACATTATGTCTGCCCTACTCATAGAGGCCAGCCCTGCTATTTTTTCTTCTACACCTCCCACATGTCTCCATTCCTGATGATGATGTTAAGTCACTTCACCCCCCTGTATGCAGTGCTCTGCTAGGAAGTGGTGAGATGCTGACCCACAAAGGCCTTGTCCACACACACTCAGTTGAGAAGTACATTGTGAAACACATTATTTGAGCAGATTGATGGTCTGAGGCGAGGCAGTGTGTCCAATTTTGATAGGTTGTGGACACTTTGTCATTGTGGCACCAGAGTGTCTACAGCCTCCTTTCATGCACTTGCATCTTGTTGTATAACTGATGTTCTTGATGATGTCTTGCTTAAGCCTCCAAGGAGTATGTTTGGGAACTGCCTTGGGTTTGTGTATTCTTATGTATAATTTCCTTTTTTTGTTTTAGTTTTAGAGATAGGGTTATTTGTTATGGAATTTCACTTTTGTATACCATTTAAAAGTTATTAAAAGAAGTTTTAAAAAATAAGCCTCAACTGGAAAAAAATAACACCAAATCACATCTGTGGTATCATGCCAGGGAAGCAGGAACAAAGATAATTCAAATAGGGCTGGAGTTTTGTACCAGTCACAGTTGTCCTTCATGAGGGGTCTTCTCCTACCATTACTTCACTGGTCAGGAGCCTTCCCTTTCTTTTGAAAATGGTGGGGGTATTCACAAGTAAGTCCAGTATTTTAGTACAGTCACTAGAGGTCTCTGCTAACCACAAAGAGCAGAACCTTAGAGGTCTCTACATATAGATCAGGATGAAGTCTTCAATTTATCAGACACTATGGGGCTCATAATCGAAAGAGAAAAACGTCCAAAAACTGGCCTAAGTCAGCACTTGGACCATCATCAGTCAAAAACGTCCAAGTGCCGATAATAAAACCGGGTTTTGGACATATTTAAAAACGACCTAGGTCTTCACAGTGCCGCTGAACGACCATAGCTAAACGGCATTTCAGGAGGAGTGTCAAGGGTGGGATTTGTGCGGGATGTGGGCAGACTTAGACTTAGTCGTACTGCATGTATAACCGAAAATTATACAGCACAGCATAGACGGAACTTGGACGTTGTGACTTAGACCATTTAAAACATGGTCTAAGTCACAAAATCCCACCTAAAGTCACCAGATAAGGACTGCAGACATAAACTACAGACCCCCCCACACACACACACACACACTACCACCGTGATCACCGACCACCCTCCCAACCCCATAAAAATCGTAATCACACCTTTAAAATTCAGCCTCCAGACCATCATCACCTGGCAGCCTGGCATAGGAAAGCCTAGTCGACCTGCACAGAGGCAGCTTAAGTCATCTTGGGGGTGGGTTAGGGACTCATGGGGAGGAGGACCCATGCCCATAAGCCACTGTAATCACTGCATTGCTGATTAAACATGTGCACTCTCCTTAAAATAAAACAAACCCTTTTGTACTGCCCTAAAAGTGGCTTCTGCAGCCATAAGGGCTATTGGGGTAGTAGATAGGTGGGTCTAGGGGATTTTGGAGGTGGTTTGTGGGGTCACCATTATCTATAAGAGAGCTGTAGTGAGATGAAGACATGGCACCCTTTTTGTGTAGTTCACAGCAGTGCCCTGTAAGGTACCCCACTATGTAGGTGCCATATCTGGTTGTCCAGTCCATCACTTTGTAGGCCCCTCCCACGTCCAAAAGGTCTGTTTCTAGGTGATTTTGCCTTGGACGAAAATGTGGTATAAAGATGGACGATTTAGCAGCTTGGACGATCAGATAGGCAGGAAGTATATTTAGATGATTTTCAAAACAGAAAATAATTTGGACTTATTTTTCGAAAATGTGTCCTAAGCTGTTTTTTACTTTGGATGACTTGCAACTTGGATGAAAACGGACTTAGACATTTCTTTCGATTATGCCCCTTCATGTCTGAGACACTTTTCTGAAATCATTTCCAAGAGTCACATGCTGTTTACAAATGCAAATCAGCATGCAAATATACAGTCATGTGAAAAAATTAGGACACCCCATGAAATATTCAGTTCTTTCTTAAGAAATGTTCACATATCGATGTCAAATCTTTTTTTTTAATCTCTGGAAAAGAAAGTGATGTAATTGCAGGTAACAACACAAATTTTCCTTGATTTACTCATGAAACAAAAGATTTCCACAAAAATGTGTATTCTACCTGAGGAATAAATTAGGACATCCTACACCCTAATACAAGGCTGCCTAATTCCAGTCCTCAAGATCTATTGGCAGGCCAGGTTTTCAGGATATCCACAATGAAAATGCATGAGAGAGATTTGCCTGCACTGCCTTCTTGGTATGCAAATCTCTCTCATGCATTTTCATTGTGGATATCCTGAAAACCTGGCCTGCCAGTAGATCTTGAGGACCGGAATTGGACAGCCCTGCCCTAATAGCTAGTGTTACCCCCTTTGGCTGAAATAACTAGTGAGACGCTTCTTGTAGCCATCTACCCGTCTCTGACATTGGTCTGAGAAAAGTTTGGCCCACTCCTCAGTGCAGAATTTTTTCAGCTATGAGATGTTTAAAAGGTGTTTTGCATTTCAAATCACCCCACAACATCTCAATAGGATTAAGAACAGGGCTTTGGCTCAACCACTCCAGGACTCTCCATTTCTTAGTTTACAGCCAGTCCTTGGTGGATTTACTGGTATGTTTTGGGTCATTGTCGTGTTGCAGGGTCCAGTCCCACTTCAGCTTTAATTTTCTTACAGATGGTCTCACATATTCCTCAAGCACCCTCTGATATACGATAGAATTCATGGTGGATTCTATGATGGTGAGCTGGCCAAATCCTGTGGCAGCAAAACATCCCCAAACCATGACACTTTCACCTCAGTGCTTCACAGTTGATATGAGGTTCTTTTCCTGGAATGCTGTATTTGGTGTATGCCAAACATGTCCTCTTTTCTGGTGTCCAAATAATTCAACTTTAGACTCATCTGTCCATAGAACACTATTCCAGAAATCCTGGTGTTTGTCTACATTCTCCCTGGCAAATTTCAGTCTGGCCTTGGTGTTTCTCTTAGAGAGCAAAGGTTTCCTCCTTGCACACCTCCCATGCAAATTAAATTTGTGCAGTCTCTTTCCAATTATAGAGGCATACACTTTCACATCAACAGTAGCAAGAGCCTGCTGTAGGTCCTGTGATGACTTTTTTGGGGTTTTGGAGACTTCTTTTAGCATCTTGCAGTCTGCTCTGAGGGTCAACTTGCTTGGACAGCCAGACCTGGGCATGTTGGCGGTTGTTTGGAAAGTCCTCCACTTGTACACTATTTTCCGGACTATGGGATGACTAATGTCAAATTCTTTTGAAATCTTTTTAAATCCCTTACCAGACTTATAAGCTGCTACAATCTTCTTTCTGAAGGCCTCGGACAACTCTTTTGATTTCACCATGATGTTCACTTTCATTGCAGCAGTCATGAGCACACCAAACTAAATGTCTAAGGTTTAAGTAGGGCAAATCTCCTTCTAAATGCTGAGTAACGATGATTGCTGCAGCGAAGTGTTTTGGTTGCCAAACCATAGCACCTTTTTCTTCTCTCTGTTTAGTTTGAGGAAGCTGTGGTGGGACCATGTGCTCATCCAGGCGTGGGAGCAGTAAAGAGTGGTCCATATCATCAAAAGCAGCAACCACATCAAATTGCAGTAGGACTGTTTGCTGGCCCTTGCTCAGATAGTGCTTTGCCTTGGAGGTGAGTTCAAGAAGGAGCGATTTGGTGCTATATCAGGCTCTGAAGACATTCTGGGAATTGTGGAAGCTGTCTATCTTATCAAGGATGTCTGATAGTTGTGCATGGACATATAATTCCAACAGCTTTGCTGGCCACAGGATGTCAGCTATTGGCCTGAAGTTTTCCGCTTTGTTGGGATCAAGCCCTGTCACTTTGAGGATGGGTGTTAGAGAGATGGCAGAGAGTGCTGAGGGATAGATCCTTTTCATCAGGCACAGGTTGATTAGGTCAGTCAGCCAGTGTATGAATTCGGAAGGTGCTTGGTTTAGTAGGTTTACTGGACATAAGTCAAGATGGCAACGCTTCTTCCCAAGTTGCTTTAGTAGGTTAAATAGTGGTTCCCAACCCTGTCCTGGAGGACCACCAGCCAGTCAGGTTTTCGGGATAGCCCTAATTCATGAAAGAGATTTGCATGTAATGAAGATGATAGGAGTGCTGATCTGCCCCATGCATATTCATTAGGGCTATTCCGAAAACCTGACTGGCTAGTGGTCCTCCAGGACAGGGTTGGGGGCCATTGTGTTAGAGATCTCAGCTGGTTAGGTTTTGCTGAATACCGGCCAGGAATTCCCACTATCTCTTCGAAAGGTCTTGTATTTGGTGTTACACAGTCCTCTAAGTCTTTTTTTTTCATATTTATTGAAAAATAATGCAATTAAAAAACATCTAACTTATACAGTTGCATACAAAGCAATACATTATGGGCTCCTTTTGCGAAGGTGCGCTAGCGTTTTTAACGCATGCACCGGATTAGCGCACGCTAGCCCACAAACTGCCGCCTGCTCAAGAGGAGGCAGTAGTGGCTAGTGCCCGCGGCATTTTAGCATGTGCTATTTCGGGCATTAAGGCCCTAATGCGTCTTCGTAAAAGGAGCCCTATGTATCTTATTTTATAATAAATACTGTTTCCAAATTATCAATAAGATCTAATATATCTCAGCCCTCCCATCCCTCCCTCCTCCCCCCCCCCCACCCCCAACCCCAGTGGAAGGATGTGTGCAAGAGATTCATAAAATATAGGAAAAAGATTATATATTAAGGATCAATGGGATTATCACTTTGGGAATTAATTCACGTTTCATATGCACTCCAGATAATGTTATAATTCTGTATCTGGTTTCTCCGGAGAGCTGTTAATTTAGACATCTGCTGTGTAGATTGAACTTTAGCCAATAATACTCTTACCACTGGTAGATCTGGTTGTTTCCAGGCAGATGCCAGGACAAGTCGTCCTGCTGTCATTATCATACGCAGTCCTCTAAGGCAGTGGTTCCCAACCCTGTCCTGGAGGACCACTTGGCCAGTCGGTTTTTTGGGATAACCCTAATGAATATGCATGAGAGAGATTTGCATATAATGGAGGTGACAGGCATGCAAATCTGCCCCATGCATATTCATTAGGGCTATCTCAAAAACCCGACTGGCCTAAAGGTCCTCCAGGAGAGGTTTGGGAACCACTGCTCTAAGGTATGACAGAAAGTTTCTCTTATAGATTTGATTTTGTTCTGGAAGTGGCTGACATGCATGTAATTTTATGCGTAGTAGACTATATGCTAACTTCAAACGTTTAGCAACATAAGGTTTGCTATGTTGGGGGAAGGGGGATTTTTAAATAGGGGGGGAAAAAAAGATTGTTTTTTTAAATTAACATTAGGCTGGAACAGCATTCAAATATTTATAAATGTCAATGATACCTAAAGTTATATTGTGAAAGGATGTGGGCGAGTTTCATATCAGGGTTTTGCATTTTAGGCAAGGTGCCTGGAGTGTGAGAGCCTGTTTTACAAAACGATGGGCTTTTAGGTTTGTTTTCCCCCTTTATGTAGAAAAGAGTCTGGCTTCAAAGGTCAGCAGAAGTACTTCTCTTTCACTTTTCTCTCACATGGTTTTGCAGTTGCCCTATCTGACTTAGGAGTTTTGCATGTTTATTTCAACCTTCAGTGACTGTGACTCTGCAAGCCTCCCTCACTGCAGAAACACAAGGGGGCAGGTCTGCTTATGTGCACAGCTGTGGCTCTTCACCACATAAAAGGAGGAAAAGCACAAGAAAAAACAAGTTACCAGTACTTTTGCTTGTGGATAATATTCCCTTAAGAGTCTGGCAGCTGAAAATTAGTTTCTGAACGCTTTTTATTCCCACGGATATTCTGGAAGTTAAAAGCAGATACTTTCAAATGAAAGTATGGGCATTGACTGATTTTTTTTAATTATTATTTTTGCAATTCTAAAAAGTAAAGAAAAATTTTATTTCCAGTATGGCTATCAAGTCTTTAAACAATTATCAAGTACAAGTGTTAGATAAGGTTTTATGCTTCCTGGGAAAACACATCCTGCCTGTCCTGGGTACAAAGTTTGATTTAGACATAGGTGAACTAGACAGAGGAAGAGAATTTTGGGCCCAAAAGATTAGGAATCCCTGTCAGATATGCTCGAGACTCAGGAGGTTAGGACTAGAGCAGGAGTCTTCAAAGTCCCTCCTTGAGGGCCGCAATCCAGTCGGGTTTTCAGGATTTCCCCAATGAATATGCATGAGATCTATGTGCATGCACTGCTTTCAGTGCATATTCATTAGGGAAATCCTGAAAACCCAACTGGATTGCGGCCCTCAAGGAGGGACTTTGAAGACCCCTGGACTAGAGAATGACACAGTGACAAAATTAATCACCATTCCCGTCCCCGTGGATAACCACAGGAAACAATCCCATGTCAGTCTTTAGTGTCTATCTTAGCCTCAGTCCTTCTACACCAGCGTTCTTCAATGCAAAGTCTGAGGATCAGTGGTTGTGCCCATTCATACTCTGATTCTTCCCTTTCTCCTTAAAGAATGACTTAGAGATGGTTTCCCGTTGTTATCCATGGGGACAGGAATGGCGATGAATTTTGTCACCATGTCATTCTCTATTTAGGACTACAAACTGTTTTCTAAGGCTTCTACAAATTTCTAAAGTAACTGGAAGCCAGAATGATGGCTAAAGTGCCTTGATATTTTTCAGAGTTTAGGCCTCTATGGCTTTCCAACTCTCCCCTCTTCGTAACATCTCTAGACAAAAATATTTGGAATAGCAATGGTAGGGCCGGAATCCAGTCGGGTTTTCAGGATTTCCCCAATGAATATGCATGAGATCTATTTGCATGCACTGCTTTCAATGCATATTCATTGGGGAAACCCTGAAAACCCGACTGGATTCCGGCCCACGAGGACTGGAGTTGCCCACCCCTGTCCTAGATCAATATTTCCCAAATCAGTTCATCTTGCCAGTCAAGTTTAAAGGATATCCACAATGAATATCCAAGAAAGAGATCTGCATACAATGGAAGCAGTGTATGTACATCAATCTCATGCATATTCATTCTGAATATCCTGAAAACCTGACTGGCAGGGGCAGGGCCGGCTCACAGGACTGCGGTTCCCTGAGCTAACTTTTGCATTGGCAACCCTGCAGTCTTGTATCTTTTCTCCTTCCCTCCCCCCATCCGTGATCTTGTATCTCCCCCTTTCAAATCTCCCCCTCTAGACCAGGTGAGGCACTGGCACAGGGCACGGTTTATAAAGGGTGCCAAAATCCCAGTTCAGCATCTATCCCTCTAAAGGTTAGAAGGTAGAAGGAAATTTTGGTGCCCTAAGCCAGGGCCTCAACTGGTCCATAGGATGAGTTTCAAGTTTCAAGTTTATTTACATTTGATGGATCGCCTATTACAATATCTAAGCGATGTACATATTAAAAACCAACAGTTTTTGGTAATACATATAATATTGTAGGACAAGACATTAGACAGAGGGATTGGACATACATGAATGAGTGGGTAAGAGGGGAAAAAGTTACAATTGTAATGTTTAGTGAAATTACATAAATGGGAAATACATTAGGTAAGAATGGGATAGGAATGTAAAAAAAAAAAATTAAAAAAACATTTTTAGTTAATTGTTATAAAAATGCAGAAAATTGTAATATATTTGTTATAAATCAAATGCATCTTGAAATAAATATGTTTTTAAAATTTTTTTAAAAGAAGTGATGTCTTTTTCAAGTTTAATAAAATTTGGGAGGGCATTCCACAAGGAATGAGCCAGCCCTGGGTAAGGGGATACTGCAGGACCAACTTGCAAAACACTCTCCTGGAGCTCAGTGTCATCCAGGGGCTGAGTATGGGGGCATGATGCCCAGTTTCCCACCAATAGCAGCAAAATTAGAGAGAGAGTTGCCCAGATATATCCTCATTGGAATTGGCACCTTTATACTTAATTAAGGAGTTTGGTGAAGAGAAAGTACATTATAGAATAGAAGCCATCTGCTCTCTTGTTCACTTCATGCTTTACATTTCCACATGCCCAAAAGGGCTCCAGCCAACGCTGCTGGTCACAAAGCCACATGTTTGCTGCTAGCTAAGAAAACTTTCTGTATAGACTACAAATGGGCTACATTTATCTCTGAAGAAACAACACAAATGCTGGAACTTGCCCTAGGTCAGGAAATAATTTATTTATATATATATGTGGTACAGATTTCACAACTGCAAGGAGAAAAGAATGTGTTGAAAATGGGTCTCTTAACATTGCTTTTTTTGAATCAAGTACATGTAGGCTCCTGCCCTTGCCCTTCCTACTAAAGCAGAGTCTGGCAAGGTGGGAGGGAGCCTTTTAGAAGAACATGAAACAAGCCAACTTGTTTTAACATAAAAAAAGAAAAGAGCGAAGTTTATATGATGCTGCATGGCATAATGTGGGGGAGGGGTGGTGGTGGGAGACCAGGGTATAGTTTAAAGTCAGGAAGTGAAGAACTGAAGTCTGACTTGCCAAAGATGACAGTGTGGCAGTAAAGGACAGATTCCAAGCTGTAAAAGGTAAAAAAAAAAAAAAAACCCTGCGGTGACAGATGAGCTGACAGGAGACAAAGAGAAGAATTATGCTGATAAATTCTCTCACCAAAGTCCATCTGGTCTCAGTGTGCAAAATGTAAAGGCCAAGGCAGGGAGTTCAGAATACTCAAATAACCATTGCACTTCACCAACCAATGCATGCCAGCTGTACCGTGATATATTTTCCTGTTTGTTTGTTTTTTCAGTCAAGTTGGGAAAAGTATCCAGCGAAGGAGCTGAAAACGAAAGCAGTGTGTGGGATAAGAGGATGTGTTGAGTAACCCGAAGGAAGTTTGGAACTCCAGGTATCTTGGCTATCAATATGTATGTGCAGTACAGCTGTGGAAACGTTAAAAGGTGCTAATGAATTTGGTGATTTCCAGAGAGATGATAACATTTCTGCATCTCAGAACAGGAGCCTTACACCAGGAATACAGTACTTGGCGCCTCTCCTATTTGCAAGTAATGTGAAAATTGGGAGGATGAGGCTTTACTTTTTTATAATGTTCTCAGCATCTTTCATGGGCTGTAATAAATTGGGAAACTGAAGTACCAGAAATATGAGGGTTTTATTCATGGTTCTGTTATTCCCTCAGTTAAAGGTGGAATGTTAAAGGTCACATAGCTGACACAACCATTCATAGAGCGTTGGCTATGACTCATGGTTATAAGTCTAGGAGCAGAACTTGCAAAGGCCCAATATTTATTTTTCAGTTAAAGAAGTTTGTTTTGAAACACTTGCTGCATCATATTTGGTAGGGGCACCAGTTAACTCTTTCATCAATTTTTAGCTCTTTCTAAATCCGGAGGGGGGCAGACAGTTGCTTTGCAAGGCCATTATAGTGGGTCAGTAGTGTATTTTGCAGCATTGGCTGGAAGAAGCTCCACCATCATTTTGGCATTGGAAAGCGGCATATCCCTTATGCTCTTGGAGGCTCGTGCAATCACCCCTACATGTAAACAACAAAAGTGTTTTTGGATGACCTGGGAGCCTTATATCCAGCATTTATCAGCAAGGGCCCACCTTTCTCTTGAACACCTTCAATTTGTAAGATAGGAAGCTGGAGTATAATTCTTTGGAAGGTATAATGGAGGGGAGGAGTGGGTGGGAAGGGGGAGGGGGGTCTATAGAGTCTCATAGGATGGTCTTTGAGGGGATCAGGGGGTAAGAGGGTAGAAATAAATCTCTTGGCTCACTTCTGGGTATCTTTTAGGTTTTTCTGGTTTACTTGGACACTAGGTACTCCTTAGGAGTAATCTGCTTTGTTATGCTCATAGCTATGTGAGAGTATAGGAGGTTTAGCTTCTTTGTTTGCTGTGTTTCTTTGACTGTTTTGATATTTGGGAGGGTAGGGGGCTAATTTTAAGCGGGTTAGTTGAATAATATCACAAAATGGAACACTTGCAATTTGTATCTCACTGTTTATTGTGTACTATGTGCAAAGTGATGTTTTGTTTCCGATAAAACAATTTTTACTCTAAACCCCTACCTCCTCCCCCCCCCTTATTAATCAGTAAAACCTAAGTTAGCATGAACAGTGACCAATTGTACAATAAAAACTATTTGCATGACTCGTTATGACTCTCTGGGAGAAAAGCAGAAGTATGAACAGGTTTTTTTGTGTGTGTTTCATAACTTCACTCCGAGGTATTCTAGAAGTAGGGAGATCCTGGATTCTTTTCAAGGAGAACTGTTCCAGCGGTTGGTAATGGAACCCACATGGGATGGGGTCTTACTGGACTTAGTCTTATAGCCCGTTACATTAACGGGTACTAGAATATATGTGTGTGTGTCTGTCTTTACTTCTTTCTCTCTCTCTCCTTAGCCGCATTCTGTATTTCTTTCTTTATGTCTTTCTTTTTCCTCGGCTGTCCACCACCACCCCTTGGCTGCTCGCCCTGTCTATTCTCCCATCCTTTTACCTCCCCTGTGTCCACCAACACCCCTTCACTGCTTCCCTTATCCAGCAGCAGCCCTTCTCCCTTTGTTTTACCTCCCCCCTGTCCAAAAAGGCAAAAAAAGGGGCAAAATTTAAATCTTAAGTTTATACTCGAGTCTGCTGGCATTCCTCCACTTCACTCCCCCACCCCCCATAATGTCCGGTATTATTTCACTCCCAAACAGAAGCCTCTCCCCAAAACACACCCGTAGGTAAAACACCCCCCTCTGGCCTACTGGAGAGTCAAAGTAGAGCTATTATCAGACAAGGCCAGATTAAAGCATGTACGACACATCGTCTACTGGGTCCTGCGACCTATGGCTCCAGGGGGGTCCAGTGGCCCGCCGTCTCCCAGCATGGCCTGACGTTGTCCCCCTCCCTTCCCACTCACGCTCTGATCCACAAAATCCATGTCCCGCAGCAGCAGCACCTTTTGTCCACCGCAAAGATTTCTCTCAGTCGGAAGTTGCATCGGAGAAAGGCGCGGCCAGAAAGCGACGGAGAGTGAGCTCTAGGCGGCCAGTCTGACGATCTTCGTCCTTACTATTCACTTTGCAGTGCAGGGCTACGCCGTTGTCGCCTTCTGGATCTGAGCTCTGCTGCTAGGAGCAGAGTGTGAAGATAATCCTGCTTTGCCTCCTCAGGTCTAATTCTTTGGTGCTCCCTAGACAGCGGCTATCCTCACGATTGCCACCTTCGTCGCAGTGGCGTGAGGTGGAGAGCAGGGAGGCTTGTCTGGTGCGCATGCGCACTCCTACCGCCACAGCCCAATAGATCAGATCTCAGGGAACACGCGGTAAGAGTGTGCATGCGCGCTTAGCATTTTATTATTATAGATACTATATAAAGTTTTAAGATTTCCTATACTAAAGAGTATTATCTTGTCTGTCTGTCTTCTTTCTTTCTGTCTCTCTTCCTCCCGCTGTCTGTCTTATTTTCTCCCTGGCCCCCTTCGTCTGTCTCTCTCCCTGCCCCTGTGTTCTTCTTCCTTTCTTTCTCCCTCCCGCTGTCTGTCTGTCTTTCTTTGTATCTGTCTCTCTTTTTTTTTTTTTTTAACACTTTCTTGGCCCTTTGCTTATATCCTTGGACAGTTGAGAGTGATCTCCTCCTCCCCTCTTTTTTTTGGGCGTCCAATCTTGCTCCAGGGGAGTTTACTTTGGGGGGGTCACAGCTGCGGGTATGGGTAGTTTTTGTTGTGTGGGGGGGAGAGAGAAGCCCCGCCCTTCCCTGCCGCAACCGGAAGTGCCCCTTTCCCCCTACGTGACAACGATTTTTTTTTTTCGGCAGACAGAGAGAGGGCGGGAGGGAGGAGTTACCGCCATGGTGGCTCCAAGCTCGAACCGTCTGCACTCCGCTGCCAGAATCCGCCACGGCCTGCAGGCGCCGACAGCTGCCTCGCCTCGAAGCCCTGCTCCTGGCATCCTCCGCTCCGCACCGCCTTTCATGCATCGTAGCGCGCATGCGCACTCTGCCGGCCACATCCCGACAGATCAGGACTCAGGGAACACGGGATAAGAGTGCGCATGTACGCTTAGCATTTTATTATTATAGATAGAGAGGACTCATTCAAAAGTAAAGGTTCTAGAGTTTAAAAAAACCTAACTTCGGATGGAGGATTACATCGAGGAATTGTCTGGATGGGAATGTCTGGAAGGAGTAGATATGCAGTGGGTGAAACTGAACGGAGTTATTGTAAGGGCGACAAACCTTTTTGTGAGGCAAGTAAGTAAAAGTAAGAGGGAAAGATGGCAATTTAGGTTCTCAAAAGTAGCTGAGAAGGTAAGGAATAAGCGGTTAGCTTTCATAAACTACAAAAAATCGCAGAAAGAGGAAGACTGCCAAAAATATCTGGAAAAATTAAGAGAGGCTGGTCAAGTAGTCAGGAAAGCAAAGATACAAATGGAATAAAAAAATAGTTGACAGTGAAATGGGGAGATATGACATTTTTTAGATATATTAATGATAGGAAGAAGTGCAAAATTAGCACTGTGAGACTCAAAGGTGAAGGGGAGAAATATGTAGAAGCTGATAAAGAAAAGGCTGAATTGCTTAAGTATTTCTGTTCTGTGTTCATGGCAGAAGTGCCAGGAGCGGGACCACAGAAGATAAACGCGAATAGGGATGGAGTAGTGGTAGATTCTGATCAATTTTCAGAGGGCTATGTTCATGAGGAACTAGCTAAATTAAAGGTAGACAAAGTGATGGAACTGGATGGTATACATCTGAGGGTGCTGAAGGAACTTAGGGAACTTCTGGTGGCCCCACTGACTGACCTTTTCAATGTTTCTCTAGAGTCAGGAGTGGTGCTGGAAGACTGGAGAAGGGAAGATGTGGTCCCTCTACACAAACGTTGGCGTAAGGAAGAAGTAGGGAATTACAGGCCAATAAGTCTGACTTCTGTGGTAAGCAAATTAATGGAAATGCTTTTAAAACAGAGAATGGTGAAGTTTCTGGAATCCGGTAGATTACAGGACTATAGGCAACATAGTTTCACTAGAGGTAGGTCTTCTCAGACAAATTTGGCTGGGTGACCAGAGAATTGAATAGAGGGAGTGCGCTAGAAGTGGTGTATTTAGATTTTAGCAAAGCCTTTGACAGTGTTCCACACAGATGTCTAATAAATAAACTGAGTGATCTCGGGATGGGCCCTAAAGTGGCGGGCTGGGTCAGGTTGAATAGAAGACAACAGAGGGTAGTAGTCAATGGAGATTGCTCTGAGGAAAGGAATGTTACCAGTGGTGTGCCTCAAGGTTCTGTTCATGGGCCTGTTCTTTTTAACATTTTTATAAGTGATATTGCTGAAGGGCTCTCAGATAAGATTTGCCTCTTTGCGGATAATACCAAAATCAGCAATAGAGTAGACACCCTGGATGGTGTTAATAACATGAAGAAAGATCTAGCAAAGCTTGAAGAATGATCTGAAATTTGGCAGCAAAAGTTAGATGGTGTGGGAACGAGTGTTATAGGGGAAGCATTCTGATTGACAGAATGAGAAATGATCTATCATTCACCCATAGGTGTAGTTTGACTGTTTACATTGGGGGAGAAGGGGGCAAAGGGTAAGGAAGTCATATTGGTAGTAGGAAATGGGAATCAATTTAGTATTACACTTCTCCCTCCGTATTCGCTGTGATAGGGGATTAACAGAACCGCAAATACAGAAAAACCATGAACAACTTTTTCATATGTTATTTGCTGTTTTCTTTTAAAACCATCGTGAATATGGTGAAACTGCGAATAACATGGTGGGAGACCTGGCCTGTTCCTGAAGGAGAGGCAAAACACGGTGAAGAAAGTGCCAGGAATCAGCGATTTTCTCTGTCAGTGCTTGGAATCAGCAATTTCTCTATGCAAGCTGATGTAATTTGGGGGGGAGGAGCCAGTAAGCTAAAAACCGTGAATAATCAAAACCGTGAATGCTGAAATCGTGAATACGGAGGGAGAAGTGTAGTGATCACAACATGTGATGCTGAAAGGAGAGTGGGAGAACTGCCCCCATGCCCCTTTCAAATTGTGCCTATATATTCACCCTACAATAAAGGAGATTATACTTGGTATCTGGGAAGAAGGGATCCCATACATAGGTTCAGAGTACTTTGCAATTTTTAAAAATTTGGTATGACTTTGAAAATGCATTAGTATAATGGTTTTATTCCTCAATTAATTCATAGTGTGTGTTCAAAGTGTCCTCATTCAACCTTGACACATTCAGAAAATCTTTGACACCGCTGAGATGTTGGCTTAATGAATTCTGGGGTTTCATTAATTAAGAGCTTAACTGTTTTGTGAGCTCTATCCTGTGGAAAAATAAAGCATTGGGACATGTCTTGAATTTCGGGCAGAAGTTTCTGCGGCAGTAGAATATTTTTAGGTTATTTGGAAAAATGTTGGGGGGGGGGGCTCCCATTTTTTCCAGACACCAAAAGTCTACTTGTGGACTGCAATGAGCAATTTCTTTTTTTTTTTTTTAATGCTTTATTAATTTTCCAAACGTCAATAGTGCAAGACACAAATATATAACATATAATAAATCAATAAAAGCACATTCAACTTACAAATATACACAACCAAACATTTTATCCCCCCCACCCACCCACCCAATGCTTAATTAATAAAAGGCAGAAACATAGATTTACCCAATAACCTTACCCTATTCAGATTAATAATATCCTCCCACCCTCCCCCACCCCACCCCATCCCAGGTGTAAATACTCAAAGGACAAAATTAGGACAGAAATAGCCCCCCACCCATCCCTGGATGTGTACGAAAATAAATGAGCAATTCCTAAGCATCTCTCTTAAGCTGATACGGCCCTTCTAGCGTTGCTCGGTGACACTTTGCCCCTGAGATGGAGCTCTGCATCTTGTCTATCAAAGTGCACAGCTGGAGCTTCTCTGAAGTACAGCATAGAAGTGTGCATGGGAATGGCTCTGAAAAGGATTTATGAGCTTACTGGCACAATATTATAGATTGCAGTGGGCTCCGCATCTGTGTCCAGAGCTTCTGTGAAGAGAGTAGAGGGTGAAGGAGGGGGGGTGGTGGAGATGAAAATAGGGATTTCATTCCCATATCCTGCCTTTTTTCTCGTTCCTTCACCAAAACCCCTCTTCTCCAAAAATTGATTTAGAAGCCCTTTTACTACAAGGCATTAAGCCCTAGCATGTGCTTAGCAAGTGCGGTAATATCTCCTTTTCTACACACTAACCACACGTTTTTTTAAAAAAAAGATATTTTTGGAGAGGGCATGTCATGACAGAGAATGGGTTTGAAAGTATTAACCAGTTAACATGTTTGCATTAGCACATGCTAACTGGCTAAAGCTGAGTTGAGGAGGGAGCATTTAAAACCTTATAAATAGGAGACTGTAAGTGTGTCCGTGTCAATTTTTTTTGAAGTCCTGTGTGCGAATGGACAAATGAGCACAGGATCTGCAAAAAAACCAAACAAACCCCAAAGCCATATTTTACTGCTGCATTAAAAATGGGCGTAATATGTGGTAAAGTCCCATGTTAAAATCGCTAAGCCAATTTTTGAATGCATTTTAAGAGGTGATCTGAAGATGTGAGAAATGGAGAAAAAAAAAACAACTTATTTTTTTGAAAGCATTAGACAAATTTACATTTAATATGCATGCTAGATCTGACTCTGATTAGCCTTCACTCATTGCGTTTTCTTATTAGCATTAGGAAACTTCAATTATGATAGCAGAATTGCGGTTAACTTTTTTGGCTATTTCTGTGCAGCTTGTTATGAAAAGTGAAAAGCTGTGGCTTTGCATTGAACAGTAGCTTTCGTGCAAACTCGGTGTTCGCGCCTTTTTTCTGCAGTGCATGCTGCATAGCGGTGAGTTCCCCTAATAATGAGCTTGATTCATGTTAGAATGTGCTGAAAGGTTCCGCTGAGCATGACGCCTTCAGCCAGAGCTCAGAAAATGCACGTTAGCAGCAAGTGGCATGCTCCCAGGCCCAGCAGTTAATGACTGCTTGCCTAGAAATGGTCTTTTCCAGCACAAATCTTCAGATTTTCTCAGGATTTGGTCATAAAACAACTTTAGACATACTGATACTATGTCCAAGTGTACCTATGTGCTAAAGAATAGCAGTTTTACTTTGTCAAGGAGTTCTACAGGGAAAAAAAAAAAAAATATATATATATATATATTTATATATACAGGAAAGAGACTTGGGAGTTCTGATTGACAAGTCGATGAAGCCGTCCGCGCAATGCGCCGCAGCAGCGAAAAGGGCAAACAGAATGCTAGGAATGATTAAGAAGGGGATCATGAACAGATCGGAGAAGGTTATCATGCCGCTGTACTGGGCCACAGTGCACCCTCACCTGGAGTACTGCGTGCAGCACTGGTCGCCGTATATGAAGAAGGGCACGGTACTATTCGAAAGGGTCCAGAGAAGAGCAACTAAAATGGTTAAGGGGCTGGAAGAGTTGCCATACAGTAAGTGATTAGAGCAACTGGGCCTCTTCTCCCTTGAAAAGAGGAGACTGAGAGGGGACATTCAAAATACTGAAGGGAATAGACTTAGCAGATAAAGACAGATTGTTCACCCTCTCCAAGGTAGGGAGAACGAGAGGGCACTCTCTAAAGTTGAAAGGGGATAGATTCCGTACAAACGTAAGGAAGTTCTTCTTCACCCAGAGAGTGGTAGAAAACTGGAACGCTCTTCTGGAGTCTGTTATAGGGGAAAACACCCTCCAGGGATTCAAGTCAAAGTTGGACAAGTTCCTGCTAAACTGGAATGTACGCAGGTGAGGCTGGACTCATTTAGAGCAGTGGTCTTTGAATGGGGGCCGCTGCGTGAGCAGACTGCTGGGCACGATGGACCACTGGTCTGACCCACCAGCGGCAATTCTTATGTTCTCAGTATATATTTCTCACGGAGTGCAGGATAGCAGGAGTTCCATTCCCAGAAAGACCCTGCTAGCTGCTAGGACTGTACCATAATGGAATTACAGCTCCTAGTTCACTCGCCCTGCCCGCTGCACCAGAATCAATGATTGCAATCAATGGACAAGGGAATAATTTTGGCATCTACCCGTCACTTACACTCTGTGAAGCTGCATGGCCGGCTCAACCCTCAATTTGACCCTTCTAGCTGCTGCATCGCCTGAGTACCCAAGCCTTGGAAGCTCTGCATTCGGCAGCTCCTCAGTCTCAGGACCGCCGCTGCATATGCTGCCTCCTGCCCTCTGCTTGAACATTCCAGAAATCGAATTTTGGACATAAGCAAGCATGCATTTACCCACTGCTCTAATGGTAACAGGGTAAATGCTTTGGACTAGAGAGCTTACCCCCTTCCTTTACAAAGCCGAGCTAGTGTTTTTAACACAGACCACGGCGGTAATAGCTCCGACGCTCATAGGAATTTTATGAGCGTCGGACCTCTTAACGCAGCAGCTGGGGCTAAAAATACTAATGTGGCTTTGTAAAGGATGGGGTTAGTTAAAACTGGCTCTAGGCCACAAGTGTCAAAGTCTCTCCTCGAGGGCCGCAATCCAGTCGGGTTTTCAGGATTTCCCCAATGAACATGCATGAGATCTATTTGCATGCACTGCTTTCATTGTATGCTAATAGATCTCATGCATATTCATTGGGAAAATCCTAAAAACCCGACTGGATTGCAGCCCTCGAGGAGGGACTTTGACACGCCCTGCTCTAGGCCGTCTGTGCAAAAATAGAAATTAATACCCTCTTTGGTAGTGGCAGCATTAGCACAGCACACCCTCTTTTATTGGGTGGAGGTGAGCACAGCACAACATCCCTCTTTCTTTCTCTTCCCAACATCCCTTTGTTTCTCCCCACAACCCCCTCTTCACCTGCACATACCACATGAAGGAAGGACACCGGGGTCGCACACCAGTATCTCCTCACTCGTGGAGCCTTGAGCAGCTGCACAGGTCACAGACCCATTCAAAGCAGTTTACATTACAGGTACTTTAAGCATTTTCCCAATTTGTCCCAGTGGGCTCACAGTCTACGAGTACCTGGGGCAATAGGGGGATTAAGTGACTTGCCCAGGGTCACAAGGAGCAGTGTGGATTTGAACCCACAACCTCAGGGTGCTGAGGCTGTAGCTCTAACCAATACGCCACGCTCTCCTCCAGCTAGATTCCAAGTGGTCAGGCCTGCCTCTGGGGAGAATGATGTCCCAGTCACAGGCTGGATATAGAGATCGTGCCTAAAGAATTCCAGATAGAGCTCTGGGGTACGGCTCCTGGCCTAGGACTCGTACTGTGACAGATGGACTTTAGTTAGCTGTAGAAATTCCCCACCCTCCTCCTGACAGTTCTGATCTCGCTAGAAGAGCTGCCATTTCAGTAAGAAAGAGCAATAGCTCTCTGCCTACAACATCATTGATTCTTTGAAATCTCTCAAATTACAAGCTCCTGTGGGCGACAGGTTTAAATCTGACAACCCATTAGCACATTGCTTTGGTTTTATCAGTTGTTCTAGTTTTATCGCTGGTGGAGTTCTTGTCTAATATGCTTAAGCTCTTGATTATTTGCATGGATAATCTTTATATGAGTATTATTAAAGGACAATTTAAAAATACATAAGTAAAATTTTCGCCTTTAAACAACTTTGAAGAAACCTACTAGCCTAGGTATTAACTGTTTAGATTTAAAACAGGGAGTACTTTTTGCAGCCAGCTCCTGGGGATGACAGCACTTCTACTCAAAAGTCTGTAAAACTGAGAGCTGGTAAAGTGTCAGGAAGCTGATCTGGCTACCCTGTACTTGTAAGAATAGAGATGTCTTTTCTAGCCAAGGGGAATGCCTTCCAAAATACAGAAAAAACCCATAGCCAAGTGCTGCACCCGGCTTCTCCTTGCATAATCACAGAAGAAAGATTGGCAGTTTTGGTCAAATCCAAATTG
Organism: Geotrypetes seraphini; assembly: GCF_902459505.1. NCBI lineage: Eukaryota > Metazoa > Chordata > Amphibia > Gymnophiona > Dermophiidae > Geotrypetes > Geotrypetes seraphini. Next base: position 193,900,261 of record NC_047085.1, read on the forward strand.
TAACTGAGGGGAAACCCCCCCCCCCCACACACACACACACACTATTATTTTATACCGAGACACTACAAATAGCGTGTGAACAAAGTAAAGGAGCTAGTTATTCTGTTCTTGATAAGAGATGGCAATTGTGACAAAAACAGAAATAATTTTTAAAAAATGACTGGAGATAGGCAGAGAGATCCGTAATGAAAATAGATTGTTTAAGATTCAGAATCTGCATGAGCGAAGTTCCACCTCATCACAGAATGAGATTGTGTTTGTTTTTGAAAACAATAGACATTAATCCCAGCCACTCCTTATGGGATGTGTGATAGTGCCATATACCAGCAGTGGATGCATGATGATGGTGGTAGCAGTGCTGTGTAAGACAAGCAGCTGTCGTGGAAGATTTGGGGCCTGTAAAGAGAGGACTAGTATTCTCCTTTTTTCAGACAGAGGTGATTGTTCTACTCATCTATTTTTGCACACAAAGTGGTCTCTTCTATATCTTTAGGCAGCGTCATTGTTGTTGCTGGCAATGTGCATGTCACTTATTGTGCCAGGCTCTCTCATGAAGCCGACATTCCAAATGCTTCTCTTGCTTCTGCCTTAGTAGTTTTGGCATGCCGCCTCTCGGCTAAAGAGACATGCATGACCTTGCAGGAAACTAGGCAGAGCTTACTCTTGTCAGCCTAGTCAGTTGAGCTCCCCCAGTGGTATAAAAAAATGGATGCAGCTATTGCAGCATTGATAAATGAACCCTGAGATTCAGTGCGGAATTGATACAACTGTTATGTGTACTAGGGAACTGTTTAATTCTTAATGAGTTAAAAAGTAATGAGCAATTTTGTAGCTACTTACTGTAAAGTTAATTTGGAATTATTGTCTACCAAATTTGTGCTAACACTGGCATGCTGAAATACAGATTACACTTCTCCCTCCGTATTCACTGTGATAGGAGATTAACGGAACTGCAAATACAGAAAAACCGCGAATAACTTTTTCATATGTTATTTGCTGTTTTCCATTAAAAACCATTGTGAATATAGTGAAACCGCAAATAACATGGTGGGAGACCTGGTCTGTTCCTGAAGGAGAGGCAAAACACGGTGAATAAAGTGCTGGGAATCAGCGATTTTCTCTGTAAACGCTTGGAATCAGCGATTTCTCTATGCAAGCTGATGTAATTGGGGGGGGGGGGGGAGGGAGGAGCCAGCAAGCTAAAAACCGTGAATAATTGAAACCGCGAATGCTGAAACCGCAAATACAGAGGAAGAAGTGTATACCAGTGGTCCTCAAATCTGTTTCTCAAGGTCCACAACCCAGCCTGGTTTTCAGGATTTATAAAATGAATTTGTATGAGATTTATTTGCAGTCACTGCTTCCATTGCATGGAAATAGATCTCATGCATATTCATTATAGAAATCCTGAAAACCAGGCATGGTTGTGGACCTCAAGGACTAGATTTGAGGACCTTTGAGCTATACAGATGGTTACAGCAAGGTCCATGTGTTAGGAAGAAATGTGTTGTTATTTCATGTATGGACTAAGGACTGAAATTATTAATGTGTACAGCCATGTCAACATATGTTATCAGTAAGCAATAAAATAACATACTTTAACGGCACCACACAGTTGTAGCATTAGCCCAGACTTTTACAGTGTTTCCTTATAAATGCCAGATGTTACTGGTAGAAAATGAAGACAAATTGTATGATGATTAAATGAAATATTGTGTTTCATGGGGGAGATAGGAATTTATGCGGAACGTATTAGAGAACTACTTCAGCTTGCCTGTGGTGTTCTTTGCTCACATGTTTAAAGACAATAGACTGTTTTCAGTCCAATTCTTTATATGTGAGGTTGCAAACCATTGGACCCCTGAGAAAGGCGTGTTCGCCGAAACACGGACCGTGTAGAGTCCAGTTGGATTTTTATCACAGTATTTTTTATCATTGTACTTTTTAAATTGAATTTTCTTGGTTTTATATGTCAGTGTTTAAAAAATTATCTCCAGAACATCTGTATCCACAGTTTTTGTTTTTGTTTTCATCGACGTATTAGAGAGCTACCAAGTTGTATAGGCACCATTCGGTGGAAACCAGAGAACACATAGAAGAAACAGAGAGAAGGTGTATGGGCCTTTAAAGTTCAGTTTTAGCATATTTTGAATGTGAGAAGGATACATGTGTGCTTTTTCATAATTTAGAGATATAGTATAACCATACGTGTAATTGGGGGGTTTCTGTGAAAAGTAGTTTTGTGTTTGCAGTGATTGTAAATTGCTTTGAGCCGTGTGTAGAGGAGGCAGTTTAGAAGATGAAATAAATGCATAACTGTTTCAAACAGGCATATCGTATAGCCCATACTCACTACTGAATACATGTAATAATAAAAGATAATGTAACCCATCTGAGAGTATTCTCTCTGGAGAGGGAGACAAGTACATGGTAGTTGTATTTCTCTCCACAGTTAGCTTTCTAGAACTTGCCAAATAAGTGAAAAGGGAAATTCATCCATTTTGGAATTATTTTTACAACTATTTTGAAAAATGTGCCTACCCTGTTCTGTTGTATGTTTTTTTTTAAACTTCTATAGCTGTCTCTCCTACCCCTATGCCTTCCCAGATGGGCTGTCTAGGCCAGTCTTTTTCTCAACTCGGTCCTGGAGTACCCTCTTGCCAGTCAGGTCTTTAGGATATCCACAATGAATATGAATGAAATTCATTTGCATGCACTGCCTTCATTATATGCAAATTTCTTTCATACATATTCATTGTGGATATCCTGAAGACCTGGCGAGGGGGGAGATACTCCAGGATCGAGTTGAGAAACACTGGTCTAGGCAGTGCAGGCCTTATTGGCTGGAAGAGTACCGTCTCTTGAGACACAACCTCAGTGTCACTGGTAGACTGGCACTACTGTCGTAGCAGCTGCTTTCCCTCCCCACGGTGGCATGCCCACTTGCATTTATATGATATCCCCTGCACCATAAACATGGTGATGTAGCCTGAACCACAGAACTGTCTCTCTCTCTCTCTCTCTCTGTCACAGAATATGTTTTTTGGGCAGTTTTGCAGCAATTGAAACAGGGAGATTTGTGAAAGCTGATTTAAAGCTTGGAAAATATCCACTTTTTAGTTTTTGTGGTTTTGTTCCAAGTTTTCCATTCAAGCTGTAGTTGTAAAATTGCAATGATAAACTTGTCCAGGAATCTTTCTGCATAAATGGAAAACCTCATCTTTGCATCTTATACAACAAAACTTTTCATACTTCTCCTAATAATTATATGCAGGTGTAGTGGACCTTTCAGATCATTGGGACTGAGGGATACCCCAGTATAGGGTTACCAGATGTCTGAATTTCCCCATATATGTCCTTGTTTTGAGGACATGTCCGGGGCGTCCGGACGGGAAGGGGCATGCGCGGATGGAACAGGCCATGACAGAGGCTGAACTGGGTGGTCCTGGGGGAATAGCCATGGGTCTGGATTTTTCCAGAGGAAAATTTGGTAACCCTACCCCAGAAGGCCAGTGTATAAACAAATCCTCCATTGCCCCAGGCTCAAAATAAATACCTGTAACTATGTAAACCATTTAGACTATGTAACCACAAAAAGGCGGTATACAAGTCCTATTCCCCTTCCCTTTCTCCTTTTAGGAAATTTGATGTGTGTCTTAGTCACAGACATTAAATTAATTAGGTGACTTGCCCAGGGTCACAAGGAACAGTGTTGGGATTTGATCCAAGTTTATTAAAACTTTCCATCCCACACATTATGGCAAAAAACCAGAGTGCTGAGGCAGTAGCTCTATCACTAGGCCACTCCTCACCTTCCAAGACAATTTTCAGCCTGCAGCGGTCAGTATTTTTTTAAATGCCGACTACCACAGCTATAGTTAACCCCAGATATTCAGTGGCAGGCCATGTCCAGGCCCTGGCTCTGAATATCCAGGGCTATTTCAAAATGAGCTGACTGCACTTAGGGTTACCATATGGCTCCAGAAAAAGGAGGACAGATTGAGACATCCGGGCTTTGCTTCCATTGAAAGCATTGGAAGTAAAACCCGGATGTCTCGATCCATCCTCCTTTTTCTGGAGCCATATGGTAACCCTACGACTGCTGGAACTTACCTAGGCCCTTGCCAGTATTCAGCCAGGACCCACATAAGAGGAAACAAGTACCTTGGCCCTTCTGATTCCTTCATTTCCTGGTCCCCTTTTCTTCCTTTCTCCCCTGAAGACAATGATGGCTCTGACCTACTCACTCCTGCCCCCTTTGTCCCTTCTTTCCCTAAAGCGAATGATAGTCCTGGCCTGAAAAAGGCCACCGTGACCCCCTAGCAGCAACCTTTTCACTGTCCTAACTTTAGCCTCTTCTTAATTGCTTATATTATTTCTATTCAGTAAAATGCCGGCTCCTCCCAAACTTCACCCTTTGACAGCGTCGATGCTAACCAGACAGTGCAAGGACAGTTAATGGTGATATTCAGTGGCATTTTCTGATTAAGTGCTGCTGAATATTAGTGGTCAGACAGACACAGACAATCTAAGCATCTTCTGCCCATTTAAATTACATCAAGTATTGGGCAGTTCCTTCCTAATGGCAGGCTTAAATATTGCTGATTAGCACTAGATAGGCATAAACAGCTGAGAGACTGCTGAATTATAGGAACATTCCCATTTATTAGGCTCTCCAAAAGTGCGCAAACATCTACAGAAGAAGGGTTAGGAAAGCAGAGAGGCAAATAGTCCTTAAGATTAAAATAAAATGTCTGAAAATAATTTCAGTGGGTTGCTAAATCTCGGTGTCCTCTGAGCATTGCTCTCTTCATTAGACTCTTGCATCCTTTCACACCTCTTTGCAGACTGCAGAGTAGTTAAAATCCTCACTCCTCAGTAATGTGTCTTCAGTTTCCTTTAAGTTGGTCAGTAGCCTCTCTCCTCTCCTTCACAATTATACTTTATTGTACTTCACTCTTCTCACTCGATTTGGAAGGCAACAGGCCTTCCATGCATCAGTCACTCTGCTCTCCACTCTCTGGTGGCTCTTTGTTCCCCAGTGTTTCCTCTCTCTTAGATCAGGCAGGTCAGGAACCACCCAAGACTTGGGCCCTTTCTTCTGTCAGCACATAAGAATGAATTTATTTAGTTAAATTTATGAAATACTTAATTCCTTAGCGCTGGCAGCAGATGAATCCAGAGACCAGTGGGATTGCATATACCTACTAGCAGGTGGAGATAGAGCCCTGATTTTCAGGAGTACTGTATATCTGGATGGAACTCCCTCTTGCCAATCAGTATGCTCTATCTCCAGCAGGTTGGATGGTTCCTGCTCCTGAGGACGGAAGACTAGTTGCTCCTGTTGCTGCGGCTTCCAGTCCTTACAAAAGTGTGGTAGAGGTTTTTAGTGCAGGCCAGTGTGTTGAATGCTCTGCGCTGCTCCGTTAATCATAGGAACTCTATGAGCAGCAGCACAGAGTATTCAACACGCCGGCCAGTGCTAAAATCCTCTGCCGCGCTTTTGTATAAGTGTGTGGGGGAGTTAAATGTCATCTACCATTTTGATGCCCAGTCTTCCAGCCTCTCAAGGTCCTCCCGCAATTTCATGCAATCTGTATGTGATTTCACAACTTTGAATAGTTTTGTGATCATTTTACTTACTCGGTCATCTCACTCATCTCACTCATTATTCCCATTTCCAGATCATTTATGAATATGTTAAAAAGCGCCAATCCCAGTAAAAATCCTATTCCCATTATTTCTAAGGTGAAACCAACATTCTCTTGAGCTCTATTCTCTTAATCATCCAGACTTTTTTTTTTTTTTACACCTTTTTTTTAAACTTTATTTAGTTTTTAATGCCAACAAAAAGTGCAATACAATTTATATACAAATAATGATAATCAACCAAGCACTTATAATCAATCAGTATCTATACAAAAGATAAAAATTCCCTCCCCCGTCCATCATTACCATCAGGAATAATACCAAAACAAAAGATAACACCCCCCCCCCCGATATGTGGGTGAAAAAACAACGGAAGATAAAGATAATGGACAACTATAGCAAATCTACAAAAGATGTCAATGGACCCTAAACTAATTAGAATATCTTATTATGCCCCAGCATGTCAGCATTCATTTTCTCTTATTTATAAGTTAAACATAAGCTCGCCCACCAAAAAGGAAAACTAAGGTGATCCCAATTTTTCCAATTGCAGCCATCCAGACTTTTATCATGAAAGCAGAGGCTTTTGCTGCAGCTCTTTGCATTTATTTATTTATTTTACATTGGTCTTTGGGTGTTAACAATAGCCAATTCCTTCCAGAGACAGCTAAGAAATTTCCTAGCAGTTGCAGTGATCGCTGCTGACGGATGATTAACAACTCACCTTCAAGCAAACATCACCTCAGTAGAGATTGCCCTGCACACCTTTTGGCAAAGAAAGCAAAAGTGCTGTCTATACTGGAATAGTCAGAACTTTGATTTTGAGACAGACGAAATGCTGCAGGTTGCATCAATATTTCCTCCTAACTGAAGCGGACCCTGCAGCATTACTATAGATATTGTATCAATAGTCACTATAACAGTCATCTTTTGCTAAGGTACGATTATGGCAGGCCATCAGTGTCTTGTTCACCAGTAAATAATGACATCCTGATTGATGAATGACTACAATACTGGGTCTATACAGCTAATCTAAAATACAAAATGATAAAGAGATGGAAGAGCTTCCCTATGAAGAAAGGCTAAACCATTCATCAGCTTGGAGAAGAGACAGATGAACGGGGGATACTTTAGAAGCCTATAAAATACTCATAGGAAATGGTTAAGACTGGAAATTAACTCTAATCAGTTTAAAACTAACCTTAAAACCTTTCCCTTTAAGGATGCTTTTGAGATTTAGTTAAATGGATCACCTAAGTCTTCCCCTTCTCCATTTCGTTCTTCCCATTACCTTTTCAATTTTTTTATTTTATAAATTGTAAACCCTCCCCTTTTTGCCTCTTGTGCCATGTCGTAACAATTCAAATTCACATATTATATGTCCTTTCCCCTGTTTTTAATTAAATTTGTTTGTTTTAAAAAGTTGTAAACCGCTTTGGCATTAAAGCGGTATATCAAACCATAATACACTTGTTTGCCTTTTCAAATACTACAGTATAATCTCATTATAACGGAACCTCGCCTAAGGCGGACGTGGTCCGCTGGTCCCGGCCGTGCGCCATTATAAACATACCGAAAATCATCACATATAGCGGACTTGCATATAACGGACTTTCAGATATAATGGACAACCAATTTGGTCCCCAGAGCCGCTTTCAGCTGTAGTTTTCTTTGGCTATAACAGACATGCAGGCTTTACCTACAAGGCGCGTGGCGTGCCGATGATATAGTATCAAAATGCAGCCCAGAAGAAAATGACAGTATTTTTCTTTCTAGTACAGTACGACATAATGCTTTAGAACATTTTTTAGTGTTCTGGTTTTGCAATCGTTTCATGCCATATCCATATTTTGCTGAGTTTTGTTCTTGATGTTGCTAATATGGTTGTGCAGTAACTGTTGTTCATTGATTGAACGTTGTTTCAAGTTGACCTAAATAAAGTTGTTTTTTGTTTTTATAATCTTTATTAAATTTTCCAACTACAATTGTGCATACAAATAATTCATGTACATATAATATTACAAAAAAAGCACAATAAACTTACATATAGTAATAAGCAATTATTTTCCCCCACCTTCCCACCTATTAATCTAGAAAATAAATACACACAAGAAACTATCTAAAAATTCCCCAAAACAATTCCAATACAAACCCCTCCCTCCCACCCTGGATGTGTATATTTAAAGGTCAGTAAAATAAAGCCAGTTATCATTCCTTACAAAATTTAGTCAACGGCTCCCAAACATCCATAAATTTCCTGTACCTTCCCTGCTGTATAGCCATCAGACACTCCATTTTAAAAGTATAACAATAATAATATAATTGGAAGGATTTGAGGAGATTAAATTATAACTTTTAGTGGAACTCTTTATGCCATATCTATAAAATGGAAAGATTTATTGCATTACAACGGGGATATTTTAAGAAATTTCAGGATGTGTGGAAACCATTAACAAAATATTGTAAAGATTAATTGAGATTGTTTCCCTTATATTTATCAATTTAAGGTGTAGGGAAGGGGGAATTTTATTATAAAAAACAAAATCCACAAGAAGGGATGTCCAATAAATTACAATTTCACAAAAACACCCCTCAACAGGAGTGGAAGCGGGTGAATGGACGCTCAAAATCCCTGACGAAGCATTATAGCGAAACAGGGAGCCCTGTTGGATGATTATGGAAGTGTTGCACTGGAGATACTTTAATTAGCCTTCAGCTGACTTCCCACGGAGCATTTTTTGTTCCTGCTTTCTAACCCACGACTACATCTCAACATCCATTTATTCAGATAAGTGACTTTTTATGACACTATTTATGAAATTTTTGAAACATTGAAACAGAATGTACTAAAAGAAATGTGTGGCTCTGAAGAGTAATTGAGTCTAAAGGAGTTTTTTGACCAAGGATGTGTCTGCCAGTTTCAAATTCTGTCTGAGACTGGCTTGTCTATTTGGGAAGCTTTTTTATGGCCCCTGTTAGACACTGAGGTCTTTTTCTCCTTTTTTCATAAATTTGAGGCGTAGCCCTGGTTGTTGAGGGGTGTTTTTGTGAAATTGGAATTTTATTATTACATGTTTTATATGATAATGGAATATATGGGTGGGAGGGATGGGAAAGGGGAAGGGATAAGAATTTATGTAATGTACCAATGATTGTTTGTAAGTGATGTACTTATTGTTAATGTGAATGAATATATTTAACACTTAATGTAATTTTGAAAATGAATAAAGAATATAAAAAAATAAAATAAAAGTATAACAAAGGGATTCCCCCCAGAAAGTGTAATTTAACCTACCCCAGTTCTTCCAATTCTTCAAAATAAGTTGTATGGCAACCCCTGTCATTACAAAGAGAAGTTTATTATTCCTAGCAGATATTTGACTTTTAGCTCTCATTAACGTACCAAATAGGATGGTATCATACATCAGTGCCATTGGATTTTCCAATATATTGTTCACTTGATCCCAGATAGATCTCCAAAATGTAAGTATCAAGGGACAATAGTATAATAAATGATCCATAGTCCCAGCTTCGAGATGTCAGTGCCAGCATCTATTAGACTTTGAACTATCTAATTTCTGTAAACGAACTGGGCTCCAAAATGCTCTATGTAATAAGAAAAACCATGTTTGTCTCATAGATGCAGACACCGTACATCTCATCCTCAAAGTCCAGATTCGTGGCCATTGAGACACAGTCATCTGATGCTTTATCTCAATGCTCCAAATGTCACGAAGACCAGTCTTTGGTTTCTTATTCAAAAATCCAGATATTAATTTATAAAAATGCAACTCTGGATATAACAGACTCTGGATAAAACAGACCGTTTTTCCAGGTCCTTTGAAGTCCGTTATAACGAGATAATAGTGTACTAAAATGAGGGGGTACACTATGAAACCAATGGGCAGTGCATTTAGAACAAATCATAGAAAGTTTTTTTTTTTGTTTTTTTTTTTAACTCAACCCACAATTAAGCTGTGAGGTCTGTTGCTAGAAGATGTGTTTAGAGAAGTTCTTGGAGGAAAAGTCCCAAAATCATTATTAGCTATATGGTCTTGGGAAAGTCACCACTTGCCTCTGAGTATGAACACTACGGAAGAGATCTCCGAGGACCTTGGGACCCTGCTGGGTGCTTGTGTCATGGTTTGGTCTCTCTCAGAGACAAGGTGCTGGGCTGGAGGGACCTTTGGTCCGAACCAGTATGGCACACCTCAAACACTGGGCTCCTTTTACTAAGGTGCGCTAGTGTTTTTAGCCCACGCAGGAAATTACCGCGCGCTACGCGGCTAGAACTAACGCCAGCTCAATGCTGGCGTTAAGGTCTAGCATGGGCGGAATTCAGTGCGTTAAAGCCCTAACGCAGTTTAGTAAAAGGAGCCCATAGAGTTTCTAGATAGAATATGTGGAAGGCAGGGAAGAAAACCCCCTCATTCAGTTGTTCCACAACAGCCGACCCAGTTCCCCCTGTATGCACTTCATATATTACAAGAAAAATGGCAAGTAGAAATAGATAGAAATTGTGAAAGTTTCATTTCATCCTGGTGGTCTCATCCTTTTGGATGGACCGTAGAACTGAATAATGATAGTGTTTAACACTGTTGGATTCCTGACTTCTATATAATTCCACATCTAAGTATTTTGTCAGTAGGATGCTCCGGGCAAAACACACTGAATGGAACAGCTTTTCATCTGGCACACGGTCTTAAAAATCCCCAAACACTTTAGGGCTCCTTTTACAAAGGTGCGCTAGCGTTTTTAGCGTACGCACCGGATTGGCGCACGCTACCCGAAAAACTACCACCTGCTCAAGAGAAGGCGGTAGCGTCTAGCGCGCGGGGCAATATAGCGCGCGCTATTCCGCGCGTTAAGGGCCCTAACGCACCTTTGTAAAAGGAGCCCTTAGTTGCAAGTGAAGCATGAAAAACAATGGCCTCTGAATGGACCTGCCCCCCCCCCCTTAATGAAATTGAGGAAAAGCACAAGAGGTCTGTCTCCCTTAATCATCTACAGTTCTCATTTTCTCTAGGCTTATGTAACTATGCAGCAAATCTAATAATAAGTGTGCCATTTATATATAGTATGCTTTCCTGTAAGTAGAGGTGTTATAATGTTAACTTGCAGGCAATAGAGCACCAGTGTTATCTTGCACAGAAGAAGAAAAATCTGGTGTATTTGTCAACAAAATCCAACTTGTCGGGGTTAGTTTGAGCAGTACCTGATATTTTCACAATCTGTTCTCATTCTTCTCACAGACAGCAGTTCCACTTGCTTTTCTCAAAATAACCGACTTGCCCGTTTCTTCTTCTGGTCTCATTCGTGCTTCTCCTTCTTAAGCAAAACTGTTTACTTTCTTGAATTGCTTGTATGTTTTTGAATAAAAGGTGTAACGCTGTACTGTTCCTGCACCACTTATTTTTGCTGGGGTTCCTGTATTGGGCCTTTTCATGGTTGAGTGTTACCGCTGTCCTCCTAGGAATGCCTATTTTGTTGTTTTTCGTTCTCTCATACTGTTATGTTGTGATTAATGACTCTTTGTTATGGTGTTGGCTGCTTTTCCAATAAAAATTATTTAAAAAAAAAAAAAGGTGTAACACTTTATTAGGTGTATAATATAACCTCCAATAAATATATACCTCAAAGAAATTTTTATCAAAAAAATCTTTTAGTATAGGGAAATGACCTGCCGAGATGTAGCCTTAATGATTATTTAGCATATCGCTAAATCAAAAAGGATTTTGCCAACTTCTTCATTAGGTCAAATATTAGTTCATCATTACTTCAATCTAACTTCAAAAATGTTTTGTAATATTTCTTAATTAACTTTCCTCCCCATTTATGAAGCCACATTAACGCTTTGTATCGCTGCGGCGGTAAAAGTTCCAATGCTCATAGAATTCCTATGAGCGTCAGAGCTTTTACTGCTATGGCCAGCGATAAAAAACGCTAACATGGCTTCATAAAGGGGAATTTATTAGGTGGCCACATCCTTGAGCTTGTTGGGTTTTTTTTGTTTTTTTTTTAAAGTAATGCTGACTAAGGGGCCCTTTTATTAAATTGCATTGAGTCAAAGCGCAGATCCCTTTTAAGGGGCTTTGTAGTAATTTAGTAGTTACTGCGCAGTAAATTGTAGGTTAAGTACTTTTTTGGTTTTTTGTTGGGGTCATGGAAAGCACTTGGCAGTTAATAGGTTTTGTGCTAGTCCGGAAAGGTCCTCCAAAGTCATCCCCATGGTTGTTTTCAATGTGTCTAGCTATCTGATTGCAGGTCACCCTGTTCGCCTGGTTCCTTCGATCTTTCCAAACATGATGTCCTTCTCCAGTGATCTCTCTCTTCTGATGATATGATCAAAATAAGACAGTCGTAACTTCATCATTTGGGCTTCGACTGACATAGCAGGTTTGATCTCTTCCAGAATCGATTTGTTAGTTCTTCTGGCAGTCCATGGCACGTCTAAAATCTTTCTCCAGCACCAAAGCTCAAATGAGTCAGTCTTCTTTCTGTCTTGTTTCCATAGTTTCCAGCTTTCGCATCCGTAACTGACCACTGAGAAAATGAGTACCTTCTTGTCTTCATTGAAGAGTGACCAAGTTCTATTCTGCGGAGTATTTCCTCCCTGCTAGTTGCTTCTTTGTTTACAAAAGAGCCCAGGAGATTGAAATCCTTTAAATCTTCTATTCTATTGCCTTCAAGCTCAAAATCTTCATAATTTTCTGTGTTCATGATCTTCATCTTGTTTAGGTTCAGTTCTAATCCCATATTATGACTTTCGGCTTTGACTTTTCTCGTAGATAGAGCATGTCCTCTTTGCTACTGGTGATGAGCATTGTATCATCTGCATAGCGCACGTTGTTTATATATCGTACTTACCGCTCCCTAAGCCACATCAATCCCCTTCAATCTGTTCAGAACACTGCTGCATGCCTCGTATTCCGCCATTGTCCTTATGCTCATGTTATCCCTCTCCTGAAGTTGCTTCACTGGCTCCCTGTCCGTTTCTGCATCCAATTGAAACACTCTGCGGCTCTTCAATATCTCTTCTATTACGCCCCATGCTCTGCCCCGGGAACATCGCTCATCTGATAAGTCTCTCTTGTCTATATCTTTCTCCTCTACTGCCAACTCCCAGCTCTGTCCCTTCTTCCTGGCTGTGTCACATGCCTGGAACAACCTGCCTGACTCTGTACATACAGGCTTCATCTCTGGCGGAATCCAGGCTGAAAACCCACTGTTTTAAGGCTGCATTTAAATCCTAATCCTACCACATTTTAGTCCCCTATCCCTTCCACCCCATCAGCCCCCTTCATATTTCCCATCAGCCACCTTCTTACTCCCCACATGAGTGGCATGTATAGATTCCCTCCTTTTTGTCCTGTGTATCTTTCATAACTAGATTGTAAGCTCTTGCGAGCAGGGACTGTCTCTTGTTTGTTTAATGCACAGTGCTGCGTGTGCCTGGTAATGTTATAGAAATAGGAGGAGCAGGAGGCAAGCGCTTGATTGTTAACCGGAAGCAGGTAATTGAGGTATTCTACGAGCATCGGAGCTGTTACCTTTGCGGCTGGCGTTAAAAACCGTCTACACTGCAGGGGTGTCCAACCTGCGGCTCGAAGGCCGCATGCGGCCCCATGAAGTATTTTGTGTGACCCCGGTCGAGGGTGATGCAGTGTTTTCCTCTGCTGTCCCCGGGTGTTTACCGTCTTGCCGGCTCCCTCCTCTGTCTTGCTGCAGCGTTTGCGCGGCCCCAGAAACATTTTTTTTGGCCAGTGCGGCACAGGGAAGCCAAAAGGTTGGACACCCCTGGTCTACAGTTTTGTGAAAAGGGGGGGACATAAATTTTCAGGTGTTGAAGAGTAAAGTCCCACTAACAGCAAATGATAACACACTGTAGCCCTGGTGTCATCTTTTTGTTTTAGTGAAATTTGTTATTTCTCAAGGATGGTGCTCTTCAAATTGAAGTTTTCTATGTATCCAGAGGATCAGTATGGTTGGAGCAACCTTCCTCCCTCACAGCTCTGCCAATATTTATTTATTTTAGCTATTTATATACTACCTATCAGAGTTATCTAAGCGGTTTACAATCAGGTTCTCAAGCTGTTTCCCTATCTGTCCCGGTGGGCTCCCAGCCTATCTAACGTACCTGGGGCAGTGGAGAATTGAGAGACTTGCCCAGGGCCACAAGGAGCAGTTCAGGATTTGAACCCACAACCTCAGGGTGTTGAGGCTGTAGCTCTAACCACTTCGCCACACTCTCCTACTCTACATACTACCAACTCTACATTTTGTGTACCAACTATAATGGTTGGCGAGTAATTTGGTGCTTTTGCCTGCTCAGCCCTTGACCACTTTCCAGAGACGACCAGCAAGTTGGTGCTAGCTCTGAAGGAGATACTAGTAGTGATGGATTATCACCCCCTGGAAACTAGACCAAAGTTCCCATTAAACTCACTTCGACCAATCAGTGCTTCTTAAAGGATAACCAAGTACAGTACAGCAATGAGCAAGGATTGGTGGACTGAACAAAACTGTTTAAACTAATAGCTTGAAAGACACCAACATAGTATATTAGAGAGGTGCACTTGCTGAACATAGGGCAAATTGAATATCTTATATCATAGAAACACAAAAACACTCCTTGATTTTAAATGGTTACAAAATCAAAACTTATTGGAATATGTTTATAAATAAGATCACAGCAAATACAAGTCCCAAAAAGCACGGTTAGCAAGATCTTACACAATCATGTGCACTTTCACCCTTATAAGCTGCAATCGGTGCAGAAGTTACAACCTTCAGACAATGCAACGCGACAAAATGACCAGGTGCTCCTCAAGTGGCCCCCGAGATCACCGGACATTACTGTTTGTGACTTTTTCCTTTAGGGCACATAAAAGACAGAGTGTACATACCTCCACCACCCTCAGGAATGCATCACTGAAACTATAAATGCGATCACGCCGGATATGCTCCGGAGAGTCTGGTCCGAGCTCAATTATCGCATCGATGTTTGATGAGTAACAGGTGGGGCGCACTTCGAGTGTATGTAATCAGCAGATACCATATGAAACTTTATGAGTTGATGAAACTGTAGCCTCAAAGATGAAAGAATATTCCAATAAATTTTGGTTTTGTAACCATTTAAAAACAAGGAGTGTTTTTGTGGGCACCCTGTATATTATAATATAAAGTGAATCCTCAGTGTGAGATATATTGCGAACAGGAGAACTAGTCCCAATAGGGAACAGTTCCAACGCAGTCCACAACCCCGGTAGTATCCAATAAGGAGAACCTTCCTACGGGGATAATGTCACACTGTCATAAGAATTCACTGCGTGTGCACTTAGCAAATGCGTGTGAGAAAGACGTGAAAGTGAATAATAATCAAACTTCAATGAATACAATGCCCAATTCAGCAAGGGCTACTCCCCCCCAAATTATCCACTGAAAACTGAAATTATAAATAAAAACAAGAAGAACAGGACTTAGCTTTGTAAAAATTAGCATAAATCGTTCATTCAGAGAAGGCGGCGTTCTTAGTTTCATGGCACTTAGCTCCTTCCGCGGGAACCCTTAGAATTCATGTAACCCGAAAACTTCCAACACTGCTCGGATTGTGTTTGTTTATGGTTGGAGCTTGACATTGCAAAGTCGATGCAATCCTGTGTTACATGTGGTTTGCATCTGTAAAAGCCTTTCCGCTATATAGGACAACATTCACATTCTGGATGCCAAATAGCAGGAAAGAGTTCGGTTTAGTCAAATTGCACCTGTTATGAGGAGATATTTATAGAATATTGGTTTCTGTAAAATCATAGCACTCCACCTAGAGATGTACTACCCAAATGCCTATCTGTCTAGTTTTGACTCCCACAAGCATAAATATCCGAGTATTCACTTCTGCTCAAGACTGGTAAATGTCCTGGCCTCAGCACTCATTCCATGGAATTGATTTTGCCTTTTTCATTTGGGGAAGACAAGCTACTTGCAGCAAACTCTCTTGTTTCACTCTTAACAGATAATAACCACCAAAACAACTCAACTTCAAGCTCTAAAATATGATGATTAAAGTTTTACATGCCAAAGCTGCTTTTAAAGGATCAAAACATTTGTCACTGAAATAAGATCATAACCAAAGAAATCCAACCGCACGGTAAAAAAAAAAAAAAAAAAAAAAAAGGAAAGGAAAATTTTGTAACACTTCAGAGAACAAGGAGCAAGGGAAACTATTTCTAAAATACGAGACGAAGTTAAAAATTTGAGAGCTACTTTTCTTTTAAGCTATCCTTGTAACTGTCTGGTCAGATATACTGGGATAAAATACGTCTTTTTTGCTCCGGACCAACTCCGTAGTTTTTGGGATACTAAGAACATTTTTTTTTTTTTTGACAGTGACGTCCTTTATTGAGATGCTGAATTACAAGTATAGAGCAGAAACACTCCTGTGGGCCCAATACAGGTCATGTTTTAGCTGTGCGGCCTTCCTCTACATCAGGGGTAGGGAACTCCAGTCCTCGAGAGCCGTATTCCAGTCGGGTTTTCAGGATTTCCCCAATAAATATGCTTGAGATTTATTTACATGCACTGCTTTCAATGCATATTCATTGGGGAAATCCTGAAAATTCGACTGGAATACAGCTCTCGAAGACCGGAGTTCCCTACTCCTGCTCTACATAGTCACATAATACATGACAGCAGATAAAGACCCGAATGGTCTGTCCAATCTGCCCAACCTGATTCAGTTTTTTTTTTTCCTTCTTCTTAGCTATTTCTGGGCAAGAATCCAAAGCTCTGTCCGGTACTGTGCTTAGGTTCCAACTACTGATGTCTCCGTCAAAGCTCACCCCAGCCCATCTATACCCCCCAGCTATTGAAGCCCTCCCCAGCCCATCCTCCACCAAATGGCCATATACAGACACAGACCATGCAAGTCTGCCCAGTACCGGCCTTAGTTCTTCAATATTTACTATTATTTTCTGATTCTATCTAGATCAGTGATTCCCAACCCTGTCCTGGAGGAACACCAGGCCAATCGGGTTTTCAGGCTAGCCCTAATAAATATGCATGAGAGAGATTTGCATATGATGGAAGTGATAGGCATGCAAATTTGCTTCATGCATATTCATTAGGGCTAGCCTGAAAACCCAATTGGCCTGGTGTTCCTCCAGGACAGGGTTGGGAACCACTGATCTAGATCAGGGGTGCGCAACTCCGGTCCTTGAGGGCTGGAATCCAGTCGGGTTTTCAGGATTTCCCCAATGAATATGCATTGAAAGCAGTGCATGCACATAGATCTCATGCATATTCATTGGGGAAATCCTGAAAACCTGACTGGATTGCGTCCCTCAAGGAGGGCCGCATTTTAGTGAATGTCTAATGGGCTCAGGAGTATGCCTTATAGAAAATACCATTCTCAATTCTAGGATACTTTACACCGATATATACATATAACAAAAGTGTGCAACTGCAGATAAGAAGAACTTAATCCATAATGTTTAGGGCAGCTTATAATTGGGTGGATGGTATAAGAAACATGCTAAGGGGCTCATTCTCAAAGCACTTGGACTCACAAAGTACCATAGGTTTCTATGGTACTTTGTGTGTCTAAGTGCTTTGAAAATGAGCCTCTTGGGCAAGCCTTTTTCTTTATATTGATATTTCATTTGTATTGAGATCTCCTTATCTTTTACTTTTCTTGTTTCTCCTAATATTGATTTATGGTCTAAGGAAGAGTTCAATAATGTTTGACTAATATATGATTACTGTGAATTGGTTATAAGTAATTCTTCCTTGTTTTTATTTTTATTTTTCTTTCTATATTTTCTGATTACTCTGTATTTCTGTAACGAGTGGATGCTTGTGAATATGTATTGAAAATGCATAAATTTTTTTTAAAAAAACTACAAACGAACAAGTGGATGTACAAGACTGGGAAGCAGAATGAAACCTCCACGCCTTCTCCACAGCAATACACAGCTAACATACAGAAAACAATCGAAACATATGCATACATTACACAGAAAGGGGTTGTAGTTGCAAACCACGAGGGCTGTGGCATTTTCGTGCGCGGGCCCAGCAGAGTGGAATAAACTCCCAGGTTACCTACGTCAGCAAGGGAATCTGAGCACGTTTAAACGTTTTGTTAAAACGTCACCTGTTTTTGTCAAATGAAATATGAATGCTAAGGAAAATGTACTTTTATAACTTGAGTGTATAAATCAGGGGTGCCCACACTTTTTTGACTCGCGAGCTGCTTTTAAAATGACCAAGTCAAAATGATCTACCAACAATAAAATTTTTAAAAAACACAACGCACACTGTACGCATAGAATTGTTAATTATCATTCCTATTCCGGGGTTTTTTCAAAGAGGTCAAAGCAAATGACTCTATTCACTGTCACCTCAGTAACAACCATACAAAAATAGACAAATACCCACCCCCTCTCTTTTTACTAAACCACAATAGCATTTTTTAGTGCAGGGAGCTGCGCTGAATGCCTAGCGCTGCTCTCGATGCTCATAGGCTCCCTGTGCTAAAAACCACTATTGCGGTTTAGTAAAAGGGGACCATATTGTAAAATATAGACAGCAGATATAAATTCAGACACATTTTGATCACTAAATTTAAAATAAAATCATTTTTCCTACCTTGTCTGGTGATTTCATGAGTCTCTGGTTGCACTTTCTTCTTCTGACTGTGCATCCAATCTTTCTTTCAGCCTGTATGCTTCCTCTCCTCCACACCTCATTCCCTCCCCCAACTTTTTCTTCCTCTCTCCCTGCCCTTTCTTTCTTTCTCTCTTCATGCCCTCTTTCTTTTTTTCCTGTTTTTCTTCTTTCCTTTTGTCTCCCTGCCTGCGCCCCTTTCTTTCTTTTTCCCTGCCCTTCCTCAAGCCACTGCCACTGCCGCTGCCATCAGGGAACAGGACCCAAACGCCACCAATAGATAACAGGCCCCAAAGCTGACGCCGCCCCATGCTCTCTCTGCTTCGGGCCGATCAATCTTCCTCTCCCCGACGTCAATTCTGCTGTCGGAGAGGAAGTTCCGCCCAACCAGGCAGCGATTGGCTGGCCCGAACTTCCTCTCCGACGGCAGAATTGACATCGGGGAGAGGAAGATTGATCGGCCCAATAGATCGCCAAGGCAAAGGGAGCACTGGATGATCGATTCACTTTGCCTTGACGAGCTACCGGTCGATCGCGATCGACCTATTGGGCACCCCTGGTATAAATGATATAAAGAGACTGGGGTGGGTAATTGTGGCATGGGTGTAAGTATTGTATGAGAGGGTGGGGTGGTTTGTTTATTTGATGTGTATTTTATGCAGGACAAGGCAGTTAAGACAAGAGTGTGTTTGCATGTATGTGTATTTGTGCTTTTTTTTTTGTTCATAAAATTTTATTGGCTTTTGTCATAATACAACAAAGAAAACCAACAATGAAAATGCTGCCGAGAAAGCAACAGGTAGCAAGTATTAACACTAGCCGAGTATATCAAATTGCAGAAACATAATTATATATAAAAAAGAAAAAGTGATGCAGTTGGGATAAGCCAGTAATGCAGCAAATCTAAATATAAACTATGTCAGAAGGATACAATGAAAAAATCATCATAAAAGGATCAAATACATTGATTGGAAGAGTAATGGAACGAGATATGTATACCATAATAGGAAAAGAAATAATAACGGTTAACATTAAAATGTATAGTGGGTTTCATGAAAAGATAAACAAACATCAAAAGTCCAATTTACAATATTCAAGTACCGGAGACCATATATGTGTTTTTGGAACCCGCTCTCTATAAAGCGGGATATAAATAAAACCCATAAACAGATAATGTTATTGTGCCACAAACTGGATGATCTCATATGCAACAGACAAATGCTGCAGACTACTCTACTACAGCTATTTTTAAAGTGCCGTACAGATTCACATAAAATAATCCATCTTGTTTGGAGCTTGCAGTCTATTAAAGACACACAGACAAAACAAGTAGGCGGAATTGACGTTGCACAGCAAACAGGCCACACATGGTATCTTGCTTTACATACCCACATGTAACATAAAAACATATAAGTACCTCTCTCTACTGAAAATAATTCATCGCTGCTGGCCTGCTACCGGATGGTGAACCAGAATGGTGCGCCAGAAGACGTATGAGGAGAGACTGGAAGCCCTAAATATGTATACCCTAGAGGAAAGGAGAGACAGGGGAGATATGATTCAGACATTCAAATACTTGAAGGGTATTAACGTAGAACAAAACCTTTTCCTGAGAAAGGAAAATGGTAAAACCAGAGGACATAATTTGAGGTTGAGGGGTGGTAGATTCAGGGGCAATGTTAGGAAATTCTACTTTACGGAGAGGGTAGTGGATGCCTGGAATGCACTCCCGAGAGAGGTGGTGGAGAGTAAAACTGTGATTGAGTTCAAAGAAGCGTGGGATGAACACAGAAGATTTAGAATCAGAAAATAATATTAAAGATTGAACTGGGCCAGTACTGGGCAGACTTGCACGGTCTGTGTCTGTATATGGCCGTTTGGTGGAGGATGGGTTGGGGAGGGCTTCAATGGCTGAGAGGGTGTAGATGGGCTGGAATAGGTTTTAACGGAGATTTCGGCAGTTGGAACCCAAGCACAGTACCGGGTAGAGCTTTGGATTCTTGCCCAGAAATAGCTAAGAAGAAAAAATTAAAAAAAATTTAAATTGAATCAGGTTGGGCAGACTGGATGGACCATTCGGGTCTTTATCTGCCGTCATCTACTAAGTTACTATATCTTTTGGCAGCCTCAAGAATGGCTGCTGTCCCAGGCACACAGTCCTGTGGCATGATGTCTCTGCCACTCCCTGGATAAAGAAAAGGATCTTCACTGGCATCCACTGAAGAAAACCAAAACCTGTTTGATTCGCATCATACAACTGAGTGACCTCCAGTATTAGGCAGGTATTAACCATCAGCTTTTTGTCATATTTTATACCTCAATACAGAACTTGTATCCAGTAAAAGGTCTCGTATGAGGGCATCTGTATCATATCAGAGTACAGAATAAATGGATGGGGCTGTGACAAAATTAGTATAGCCAGCAGATAAGTAGCACACTTCTCCCTCCGCATTCACGTTTTTATGACTCACGACTTCGATTGTTCACGGTTTTTACCTTGCTGGCTCCTCCCCCCCCAAATGACATCATCCCAGTGTGCCGATAAAAAGTTAGGCGCTTTTTTTCCCAGCACTTGCTTCAGCATGCAGAGAGAAATTTGCTTTTTCCCAGAACTTCCTTTATTCACGATTTCATCATATTCACAAGGTTTTTAACCAAAAAAACCACATAAGAACATAAGTATTGCCGCTGCTGGGTCGGACCCTAGTTCAAAGACCATTGCCCTAACCGAGACCAGCCCTACCTGCATACGTTCCGGTTTAGCAAATACTTGTCTAATTTTGTCTTGAATCCCTGGAGGGTGTTTTCCCCTATAACAGCCTCCGGAAGAGCGTTCCAGTTTTCCACTACTCTCTGGGTGAAGAAAAACTTCCTTAGAATTGAAAATGACATCACGATATTTAAAACATTTTTAAAAACCTATCTGTTTAAAGATGCTTTTAATATCTAAAATTTTTTACATTATAGATGCTTTTAATATCTAAAATTTTTTACATTTTTTAGTGAAGTTCCTAATCGTGCTATGGTTTAATCACCCCCTACCTCTTTGTTTTTTCCTTTTTTCTACCAAAAATTGAAGATTGTAACTTTTAATTTTTCCCTCCTGACTCATGTTTGTAATTCATGTAATTATTCTGTTAAAATGTTAGTTTCTCTTTATTATGCTTTACTTGGATTTTGTACATCGCTTAGCAATTTTAATAGGCGATTCATCAAATGTATTAATAAACTTGAAACTTGAAACTTACATTTCTACGGAATCTATCCCCTTTCAACTTTAGAGAGTGCCCTCTCGTTCTCTCTGCCTTGGAAAGGGTGAACTACCTGTATGTATCTACTAAGTCTATTCCCTTTATTATCTTGAATGTTTCAATCATGTCTCCTCTTCAAGGGAAAAGAGGCCCAGTTTCTCTAATCTCTCACTGTACGGCCATTCCTCCAGCCCCTTAACCATTTTAGTCGCTCTTCTTTGGACCCTTTTGAGTAGTATCGTGTCCTTCTTCATGTATGGCGACCAGTGCTGGACGCAGTATTCCAGGTGAGGGCGTACCATGGCCCGGTACAACGGCAGGATAACCTTCTCCAATCTGTTCAAGATCCCCTTCTTAATCATTCCTAGCATTCTGTTCGCTCTTTTCGCCGCCATCGCACACGAACATATAAAAAGTTATTCACAGGGGTCAGCTCTGCCCCTAACCCCTGTGAATATGGAGGGAGAAGTGTAGTAGTAACCCTGCTACTACCGTATTTTCACGCAAATAACACGCACCCGTATAAAACGCGCACACGTGTATAGCGCGCAGAAATCACGATGATAAGCACAAAAACTTTGGTATAACGCGCTCACGATTATACCGCGCATGCTGCCCGACTCTCCGTTCACCCCCTGACTTCCGTGCACTGCCCCGCCTCTCCATGCGCTGTCCCGACTCTCCGTTCACCCCCCTGACTTCCGTGCACTGCCCCGACTTTCCGTGCGCTGTCCCGACTCTCCGTTCACCCCCCCTGACTTCCGTGCACTGCCCCGCCTCTCCGTGCGCTGTCCCGACTCTCCGTTCACCCCCCCCTGACTTCCGTGCACTGCCCCGCCTCTCCGTGCGCTGTCCCGACTCTCCGTTCACCCCCCCCTGACTTCCGTGCACTGTCCCCCCTTGAAGGTCTGTCCCCATCCTGAAAGCCTGATGCCCCCCCCGACGTCCGATACATCCCTCCCCCCGAAGGACCGCCGACTCCCCAACAATATCGGGCCAGGAGGGAGCCCAAATCCTCCTGGCCACGGCGACCCCCTAACCCCACCCCGCACTACATTACGGGCAGGAGGGATCCCAGGCCCTCCTGCCCTCGACGCAAACCCCCCTCCCCCCAACGACCGCCCCCCCCCAAGAACCTCCGACCGCCCCCCCAGCCGACCCGCGACCCCCCCTGGCGACCCCCACGACCCCCCCACCCCCCTTCCCCGTACCTTTGGTAGTTGGGCCAGAAGGGAGCCCAAACCCTCCTGGCCACGGCGACCCCCTAACCCCACCCCGCACTACATTACGGGCAGGAGGGATCCCAGGCCCTCCTGCCCTCGACGCAAACCCCCCCCCCCCCCAACGACCGCCCCCCCCAAGAACCTCCGACCGCTCCCCCAGCCGATCCGCGACCCCCCTGGCGACCCCCACGACCCCCCCACCCCCCTTCCCCGTACCTTTGGTAGTTGGCCGGACAGACGGGAGCCAAACCCGCCTGTCCGGCAGGCAGCCAACGAAGGAATGAGGCCGGATTGGCCCATCCGTCCTAAAGCTCCGCCTACTGGTGGGGCCTAAGGCGCGTGGGCCAATCAGAATAGGCCCTGGAGCCTTAGGTCCCACCTGGGGGCGCGGCCTGAGGCACATGGTCGGGTTGGGCCCATGTGCCTCAGGCCGCGCCCCCAGGTGGGACCTAAGGCTCCAGGGCCTATTCTGATTGGCCCACGCGCCTTAGGCCCCACCAGTAGGCGGAGCTTTAGGACGGATGGGCCAATCCGGCCTCATTCCTTCGTTGGCTGCCTGCCGGACAGGCGGGTTTGGCTCCCGTCTGTCCGGCCAACTTCCAAAGGTACGGGGAAGGGGGGTGGGGGGGTCGTGGGGGTCGGCCAGGGGGGTCGCGGGTCGGCTGGGGGGGCGGTCGGAGGTTCTTGGGGGGGGGACGGTCGTTGGGGGGGAGGGGGGTTTGCGTCGAGGGCAGGAGGGCCTGGGATCCCTCCTGCCCGTAATGTAGTGCGGGGTGGGGTTAGGGGGTCGCCGTGGCCAGGAGGGTTTGGGCTCCCTTCTGGCCCGATATTGTCGGGAAGTCGGCGGTCCTTCGGGGTGGGGGTGCGAGTGGTCCTGCCGGGGGGGGGGGATGTATCGGACGTCGGGGAGTCGGCCGGGCAAGAGGGCTTGGGCTCCCTCTTGCTCCGATCGTGGATGCGGGTGCGGGTGGGAGCGCGTGCGAGTGGTCGTTCGGGGTGGGGGTGCGAGTGGTCCTGCTGGGGGGGTGAATCGGGCGTCGGGCGGGGTGGGAACTATGTTTGAAAACTTTCGTATACCGCGCTCACGCATATAACGCGCGAGGGGTATGCGCGGTAGGTAAAAACGCGTATAACGCGCGCGTTATATGCGTGAAAATACGGTACTTAACTTTGAAATAATACATTATATATCCATTGGTTTCCACTGCTTACAGTCTTGTATGGGCTTTTGTTTTATTTTTGGTTGGTTAGTTGGTTTTTCTTTTAGCATTTTTGAATGCAGTTAACTTGCTTAATGTTTTTGACAGTTAAAATATTAAGTCCTTGATATGAAAAGTACTTTCTGTTTAAGGATTCCTATACTACCTAAGAAATTCCCATCCTCTAATGCAGATTATTAGCTTTACCCTCCTACCTATGTAACCCTTTTATTTTTGTTTGAATATTGCATTTTTCTCCCTCCTCTCCTTTTGTCTCTGGTCACTGTGTCTCTATGATGGTGTAATTCAGTCTGATGTTTTTGGGTTTTAAACCCCTGTTTTTAAAAAAATATATTGTAAACTGCCCAGACGTAAAGATAGGCGGTATATCAAAAAATAATAAACTTGAAAGTACTTCCCCCAAGGAAGATACTCCCCAAATCTAGTTCCAGAATGCCCGAGACCTTTTTTTTGGCTTTGAGCACTGTTGCTGACGTTTTCAACGTAGCATTGTTTTGAAAGACTATTCACCTAATCAAAACATCATCTTTTATAATAACTCAGTAGTTTCTTAAGACTCCTGAAACATGTACATGTCGAGTCATTGAGTTATTGGATGAATAAAGTGAATTGAACATTGGATGAGTAGAAGAACATTTTTATAATAGCTTGTGGTCATCAGTCTAATTAGGACAAGTCCACTCTTTATTTTATGTATTTGAGTTTGTGGATTTATTTCCCCTGTTTTATCCATTCTCTGCTGAGAATGCCAATGTGATCTCTCCAAACAGTTGTGGTTGCAACTTATATAACCAAACACTGACTAATAGTTGTCCTAAACTTTATGACTTCCTTATTGACCCCCCAAATAATCAAATAACCAAATAAAACATATGTAACATAAGTTATCATACTGTATATCATGCTAACCTTTATATCAATTGATTCTATTTATATTTGTACTAGTCTTTAAGCCCATTACATTAACGAGTGCTAAAATAGATGTGTATGTCTGTCTTTCTTTCTGTCTATCTCTCTCTCTCCTTGGCCGCTTTCTGTCTGTCTTTCTTTCTGTCTCTCTCTTTCCTCGGCTGTCCACCACCACCCCTTGCCTTCTCCCCCTGTCCAGCAGTAGCCCTTCTCCCTTCCTTTTACCTCCCCCATGTCCAGCAGCACCCCTTCACTGCTCCCCCCTGTCCAGCAGCAGCCCTTCTCCCTTCCTTTTACCTCCCCCATGTCCAGCAGCACCCCTTCACTGCTCCCCCCTGTCCAGCAGCAGCCCTTCTCCCTTCGTTTTACCTCCCCCCTGTCCAGCAGCACCCCTTCACTGCTCCCCCTGTCCAGAAGCAGCCCTTCTCCCTTCGTTTTACCTCCTACCTGTCCAGCAGCATCTCTTTCCTGCTCCCCCTGTCCAGCAGTAGGCCTTCTTCCTTTGTTTTACCTCCCCCCTGTCCAGCAGCACCTCTATCCTGCTGCCCCTGTCCAGCAGTAGGCCTTCTCCCTTCCTTTTACCTCCCCCCCCTGTCCAGTAGTACCCCTTCTCCTTTCCCTGCTTCCCCTGTCCAGCATCCGCTAGCCCAGGCAGCCTTGGGGCTTTTGCTAGGCCAGCCCACCTCGCATTATTGAAGTGGGCCGGCCTAGCAAATGCCCCGCGGCTGCTGCATTTGCTGGGCCGGGGGTGAGAAGAGGCGTCCCTGCAGCGGCAGCGCAGGAGTCAAACTGCCACCGCCGCTGAAATCGCTTCACGCGCCGCAAGCTGCCACATGCGCCGCAAATAGAATACGGCACGGAAGCACACAGCACGCTGTCAGGGATCACGACCTCCTACGTGCGCATGTGTGCTTAGGGTTTTATTATAGAGGATAGCCACACACAAAACGATAATTCAGCCACAGATGAAAAATGAACTTTTACAGAATGATAGATGTGGGTATTAACAGAATGACCCTCCAGGCTGCAACCTGTGGGCTCTTTACAGTCATTTCATCCCTTGGTATGAGTCAGATAATGCTGACAGTTGTGTTACGGGCACATGAAACTACCATACATGGAGGAAGATTTTGTAAAGTGAGTAATCCTGTTTTATCACCACTGTAAGAAACACAAGTCTCAGCCCGCAGTTCTTTGATGGATTTACAGGGTGCCTTATTTATGGATCCAGCAGGAGAAATGACTGTCATAGTAAATGATGGCAGATAAAGACCCACACGGTCCATCCAGTCTGCCCAATAAGGCAGCCAGTGCTGCAGAGAAATGTTGCTCGCTGTCAACCTTAAGGCATCTTCCCCTCCCCCTCTGAGCTACCAAATCCATGAGCCTTTACACTCATAGCATATGATATTACCCAGTCAATGTTCTATATCTAGACTTCTTTATGAATTCCAGGACTGCCTACATTTCCCCAGCATTTTAGTTACAGCCGTTGGGAGTGATAGCAGATGCTAATGAGCTTCTAAAGCAGGCTTGTCCAACCTTTTTTTTTTTTTTTTTTTAAATCAGGGGCCACATTTAATATTTCATAACATTCGCAGGGTTGAGACACCTGCACAAGCACACTAACATTCTCTCTTTCTTTCTTTTTTATATATATCTTTATTCATTTTCAAACTAAAACCAGTGCATACAAGAATTCATTTTCAAGTTATTTGAAAAACAGCACGTACATCCAACAATAAAATACTTAAGAATCATTTTCACCCTCCTCCCCCCCTGATTTCAGTGTACAGTACGCTCCCGAAATTCGCAGGGGTTCCATTCCAGGAACCCCCGCGAATCTTGAAAAACCGCGAATACGGTTTTTCGTGGGGGAGACTTAAGAGGGCAGCGGGAGAGGCAGGAGAGACCAGCCACACTTGGAGCCACATCGGGGGACATGTGTGCGTCTGCAGGTGTGATGCGATGATGTCACACACATGTGCACAGATGCCCAACTGACGCGGTCCCAAGCTGGGAGCTTTGAAAACCTGGATAAAATACCAGGTTTTGAAAAGCCATCCGGACGCTCGGACATGACCTTTTAAAAAAGATGACACATCCGGGTTAATCTGGATGTACGCAGCACTGTGGAAAGACCAGTAAGAACATAAGAACATAAGCAGTGCCTCCGCCGGGTCAGACCATAGGTCCATCCTGCCCGGCAGTCCACTCCCGCGGCGGCCCAAACAGGTCACAACCTGTCTGAATCACCAGAAGGGGCTCCCTTGCCACCTTGGTTTCTCATTGAAGTCCTATCTTTCCATCGTAGTCCTAACCCTCCGGTCTTGCACATGCACGACCTGTTGGGTTTCTATACTTATTACCTGGTTAGCTTTCTATACTTGTGTTACATCCCAGCTCCTCCCTCAGTATCCCACGATCCCTTTATCCCTCAGGAATCCGTCCAATCCCTGTTTGAATCCCTGTACCGTACTCTGCCTGATCACTTCCTCCGGTAGCGCATTCCAAGTGTCCACGACCCTTTGGGTGAAAAAAAACTTCCTTGCATTTGTTTTGAACCTATCTCCCTTCAGTTTCTCCGAATGCCCCCTCGTACTTGTTGTCCCCTTCAGTCTGAAGAATCTGTCCCTATCCACCCTCTCTATGCCCCTCATGATCTTGAAGGTCTCTATCATATCTCCCCTGAGCCTCCTTTTTTCCAGAGAGAAGAGCCCCAGCCTATCCAACCTCTCGGCGTATGGGCAGTGTTCCAGCCCTTTTACCAGTTTCGTTGCTCTCCTTTGGACTCTCTCAAGTACCGCCATGTCCTTCTTGAGGTGTGGCGACCAATACTGAACGCAGTATTCCAGATGTGGACGCACCATCGCTCGATACAATGGCATGATGACTTCCCGCGTCCTGGTTGTTATGCCCCTCTTTATGATGCCCAGCATCCTGTTGGCTTTTTTCGAGGCTGCTGCGCACTGTGCAGATGGCTTCAGTGATGCATCCACCAGCACACCCAAGTCTCTGCTCAACAGAGCTTACAGTCGAATCATGACAGATAAACAGGACAAAGAGGGGTTAGAAAATTGCTTAGAGTTGGAATAATTAAAACAGGCATGAAAACTTGTGAGAAGAAGTTAGGAGTAAAAAGCAACCTCAAAAAAGTGAACTTTTAGCCTAGATTGAAAGACAGCTAGAGATGGAGCTTGACGTACTGACTCAGGAAGACTGTTCCAGGCATATGATGCAGCAAGATGTAAGGGACGGAGAACGGAGCTGGAAGTACAGGAGAAGGGTACACAGAAGAGAGACTTACCCGATGAACAGAATTCCCAGGGAGGAGTGTAGAGACAGATGAGAGATACTGAGGAGCTGAAGCTGCCTACCAAATCCTCTGTAGTTTAAAGTGCACAAGATTCAATTGAATCTTTATAACTCATGAAATTCTGTGCACTAAGGGCACGGATCCGATCCAATCCGTGAGGGATCCGATCTGTGTCCGGGAGGCTGATTCACGAATCGCCCTCATGCAAATGAGGGCGATCGGAATCACGCCCCCAACCGAGCGCCCGGATCGCTCTGTAGCGATCCCAACGCATGTGCGGACCGTCTGTAGATGTCCTGCGCATGCGTCGAAGAGCAGCGACCTTTTTTTGAAGCTTTAGTCCAGTGAGCCCGTGGTTTTAACCTGCTTTAAATCCACGGGCTCGCACTGCAGGGGAAGGCCAAGGCAGCGCTTGGGGCAGAGAGCAGGAGAGTCGGGGGCAAAGCAGGCTGGCAGGAGCAAATTGGCAGAGAGTCGGGGCAGGGAGCAGGAGAGGAGATTCGGGGCAGAGCAGGCCGGCAGGAGAAAATCGCAACAGAGAGCAGGAGAGTCGGGAGCAGAGAGCTGGAAAGTCAGGGTAGACAGCAGGCAGAGAGCAGGACAAGGCAGTCGGAAAGCAGTGAATGACTGGTCCGCAGCAGTCGCTTGTTTGTGATCGGCCAGTCCAGTCGGTGTTGCAGGGGTTTTGTTAGTGAATCGCTGCCTGCCTACATTTCAATGCCGTTCCCCCTCATTTGCATGCCCGGATCAGAGGATGATCGGGATCGAGGTTAGTGAATCAGGTCGAAGGGAAATCGGGTCGCAAAGGGGTCGCAAACCGATCGGTACACGATCGGTTTGCTTAGTGAATCTAGCCCTAAAAGTCTTTCTTTTCATAAAATACCCATTTATTTCTGAGTAGAAAAGGTCACTGCTTGCTTTATTTACAGATTCTGGGTCTAGGCCTGATTAGAACAAGCGAGATTTCGCTGTTGTCTCTCTTACACTCAGTGTCTGTAGTAGACATGTAAACAGACTTCCTTATCGCCTCTCAGAGCTGGGTTTGAGTTTGATAAGATTCGATCACAGCGCTGGCATTTGCCAGGGAACGTCTGCTGTGCCTTGTCTGTATCTGTTGTAGACTAGACAGCAGATGCTGAGGCTGTGGGAGGGAGCCTGAGCAAGCCTCTCACTCTTATCAATAGTGTATGTGGGGACTGAGCATGAAGCTAGCATGTGACAGTGCTGTGTCCAGGCATTTTACAAAGCACTAGGCAAGCTCTTCCCCTAAGCTATTAAGGGTTCTGCAAAAGAGCATTTCGCCAAAGTGCTTCTTATCCCACTTGGCTGTTATCAGCACTTTACTATGTCCTCCCATGTGCCTCCTGTTTCTATAAGCTATATAGGGGATGAGTTTATAACGCCTTTGGTGCCTCTCATAAACCTAGTTTATAAAAGCAACATATATGCCTTAATAATATAGGGCAGTGTATCTCAAACTGCGTGCCATGGACAGTGCTGTGCCCCAAAGAGATTCTGGGTGTGCCATGAGAGATTCCAGAATTTTACTTTATTTTAAAAAATTTCCTTCACAAGTATAGATGACATGTATGTCATGTAAGCAAGAGTCTGTCAATATTGTGAGCGTCTGTGTGTGTAGGAATATAACTGCCCAGACTAGCATCATTCTTTGATGTGATTGGTCCTTGGAAACTAACTGCAAGTAATTTTTATTTTTTGTGCAGTAGTTATCCTACTGCAGTTTTGGAGGCCTTATCTAGTGAAGAATATAAAAAGACTTGAAACGGTCCAGAGGAAGGTGACAAAAATGGTAAGGGGTTTGAACCAAAAGAAGTATGAGAAGAGACTGGAAGACCTAAATATGTGTACTCTGGAGGAGGGGAGGGACAGGAGAGATACGATACAGACGTTTAAATACTTGAAGGGTATTAATGTAGAACCAAATCTTTTCCAGAGAAGAGAACATGGTAAAACTAGAAGACATAATTTGAGGTTGCAGGGAGGAAAACTCAGGGGCAATGTTAAGAAATTCTTTTTCACGGAGAGGGTGGTAGATGCCTGGAATGCCCTCCTGAGGGAAGTGGGAGAGAGGAAAACCGATGGAATTTAAAAAAGCGTGGGATAAATACAGAGGATCTCTAAATGGAAAATGAAGGATGTAAATTAAAGAACAAAGGCCGGCACTAGACAGACTTGCATGGTCTGTGTCCCATATGTGGTGATTTGGTATAGGCTGGACTGGGGAAGGCATCAAAGGGAACTCCACTAACTTGGAAACATGAGGATGTTACTGGACAGATTTTATGGCAGATATCCTGGAGTGAGCTTGGACTGCAACTTCAGATTTGTAACCTAGGACAATACCAGGTGGACTTTACAGTTTATAACCCAGAAATAGCAAAGAAGAGACAATTTAATCATGTATTTTTAATGAGTATAACTAATGGGCAGACTGGATGGACCGTTCAGGTCTTTAACTGCCATCATTTACTATGTTACTAACTTGAGCAATAAAGTGATCAAGGCTTTGTTACCATTTGGATCTTCTTATCTTTGTGAACTTGGATTTTCAGCTCTGACAGAAATTAAATCGAAGAAAAGAGAATGACTGCAGATGGAGGATGATGAAATGTGTGTTTGCTTGTCCATTATTGAACCACGTTTTAAGTTAATTTGCACTCAAAAACAAGCACATCCATCACATTGATTAGCAATTCTATTCTATCTACTTTAGTTTCACCGTTGTTACAATTACGCAGTGGAGTACCAAGGGCGGCGGGTGCGGACCGCCCCAGGTGCCAGCCATAGGTGGGGTGCACAGCCGGCCGGCCAGGTCCGGAACCTCCCGCACTGCTCTAAACGGCACCTGCACTTCAGCGCAGCTGCCGTACTTTTTCCGAAGCAGAGTTGGCAGCCGCGCTGAAGTGCAAGAAGGTCCCGCGATGGCTTCCGTCTTCCGCCTCTACTCCAGAAGACGTAAGTGACGATGGAAGGGGTGGACAGGCAGCCGCAGTCATCGTGGGACCTTGCCGCAACTCCCTGTGTCTGACGGCCCACCCTTTCCAACGTCACTTACCTCTTCTGGAGCAGAGGCAGCAAAAGCAGTCATCGCAGGATCTTGCTAGTTTGGAGGGGGAGACGAGCATAGAAGGGTGGTGGAGGGAGAGAAAGGGGGTCAGGGTGGTATGGAAGGGTGGTGGAAGGAGAGAAAGGGGGCAGATGCTGATAAAATTGGTGTGCAGGGAAAGGAGAGAGAGACATAAGAGGGAAGGATACTGGATGGAATTGGGTTGGAAGGAAAGAAAAGGGGGGCAGATGCTGATGGGGGAAGGGAGAGGAGAGAGTGAAATACCAGACTATGGGTTTGTGTGAGAGGGAAGGGAAGAAGAGCAGAGATGCCAGACCATTGGAGGAGGGAAGAGAAGAAGATGGATGCCAGACCAATGGGGGTGAAGGGAGAAATGGAAGGGGGAGGCGTAAAGTTTCTGGAAGGGGAATAGAAGGAGAGATGCTAAATAGAAGGGGCACAGAGAGGGTAGACAATGGATGAGATGAAGAGAGTGACAAGGAGATGAGGAAAGCAGAAACCAGAGAAGACAAGGAAAAAAAATTATATTTATTTATTTTTTTGCTTTAGGGGAGATGCTTCTCTGTTTCTGTGGTGTTGCATTATATGCAGAGTCCAGCTTCTTGGTGGTTCAATTTAACCTTTTTCTACATATTTCTATTTTATCCCCCCTTTTACAAAACTGTAGAGCATTTTTTAGCGCCTGCCATGTTGGTAACAGCTCTGATGCTCAGAATTCTATGAGCGTCAGAGCTGTTACCACCGTGACTAAAATCCACACTACAGTTTTGTAAAAGGGGGAGGGGTTAGTTTGTGATGACATATTCCATACTAGGCGAAGGTGTTTTCTGTGTTCTGTGTGTTCGAAAGACAAGGTTTTCTGTTAGGATTGACGGTGTAGGATTGATCTGTACTAGTCTGGCTTGTTTAGTTTTACAATGGATGTATTGATGTTGTACTGCTCACTGCAGTATGTAAGATGCTGCCTTTTCCTAGGTACTCATGTGTGACGTGTGGCTTGTTACTAAAAATAATGTTTTTCATACAGAATGGGGGGAGGGGGGGTCAAAAAATGATGGGCCCTGGGTGTCACATAGTCTAGGTACACCATTGCAATTATCCATACCTAATTTAAAGTTAGGCCTAGTTTAATAGGCATGTCCGTTCCAGATTACGTTAGCATTCTATAATACAGCCTGGGTTCATAGATTCCTTTATAGAAAAGACTCCTCCTCTATGCCCATAGGGCACCTAAATGATGAAACCCAGTTATGGAATTGTCCTCACAATGTCCAGGAACTTCAGAAATGAAAAGGGGTTGGGACTTGATATACCGCCTTTCTGTGAGTACAATGAAAGCATTTTTACATCTTATACACAGGTATTTATTTTGTACCTGTCTGGAGCACTAAAGGTTTAAGTGACTTGACTTGCCAGTTGCAAGATGCTGCATTGGGAATGCAACCTAGTTCCCCAGGGTCTCAGGCTGTTGCACTGACCACTAACTGACTCTTCCATTCCAGTAGAAGAGGGCTGCGGTGTCAGTGTCACAGGATGCATGTGCGCATCCACAGTCCCTCCTGTTCTCTTCTTCCTGTAGCAATTTGCTCTGGATGTGAGACTGGCTATGGCTTTCTGCCTCCGTTCCTTTCTCTCTGCTTTTAAATGGTGACAACTCTTGTGAATGCCTCTACTGATGTTTCTAGCCTTGGTCACCTACAGGGCAACGGGTTGCACTCTTGCTGAACTATTGGCACAGTGCCCTGTTCTGCTGGTTTATCAAGGGGTTGCACACTTTTCCCTTCACGGCATGTCTCTGGTGCATGTCTGGGTTGGGTTTCTTAGAAAACTGATTTCTGATTGGTTTGCCTGCTGTAAATACAGTGCACACACTGTAAAGCTCCCTAGCATTTCTCCTCCTTTGGATCTCCCTTAGTTATTTTCCATGTGGTAAGGCTTTCTGGATGAAGAAAAGACTCTGGAGTACAGGTTGGTGCCTGTATGTACCTGTCAAGTTGCAAGTTTAATTATTTTAGCTGTAGGCTATGACTCTGGACATAAATAATTAAACTGACCTTCCTTCACCCTTCGAACGTGCTTCCTGATTTATTAATAGCGATTTGTAGGGAATAGTTAGGGGATCTGCATGTTTGCTGCCGGGGGGGGGGGGGGGGGGGATGGAAGCCTTGCTACCTGTGGTTTTAACAGCATGGCAGGGCTGATCCCCCTCTTGGCAGTGAAGATTTAATCCCATCCTCCAGGGAGACTGTAAGGGATATAGCATTGCCAATGGACTGGGATTTGGCGAC
This sequence comes from Geotrypetes seraphini, assembly GCF_902459505.1. Classification (NCBI taxonomy): domain Eukaryota; kingdom Metazoa; phylum Chordata; class Amphibia; order Gymnophiona; family Dermophiidae; genus Geotrypetes; species Geotrypetes seraphini. The sequence goes on from NC_047085.1 coordinate 193,933,865, forward strand.
TGTGTAAGCTTTCCAGGGACAGGGAAATCCCGAGTGTACCTCAGAATAACTCACCTTGAGCTATTACTATAACGGTGTCAGCTAAATCTAAATTAATAGCGAAGTTCTTCTAAGTGTGCAATATCATTGTAGACAGTCCACTAGCCACCTCCCCCCCACACACCCCTCCACATGTCTCTGTGCTTTTTCACTCCTCTTACACCTATTCTTTGTAACCAGCTCAGCTGTGTTGGTGGGCAGCTGTCTGAGAAACACATTATCAGCAACAAAACTGCAGTTCATGCTTAAACTCCCCATTGAATTCCTCACGTGTGACTTATGCTCTCTTTTTTTAACTATTTAGTTTTTAATGCCAACAAAAAGTGCAATACAATTTATATACAAATAATGATAATCAACCAAGCACTTATACAAAAGATAAAAATTATGCTGTCTTGTAGGGGATCCTAGGAATGGAATCTCCTACCTTTGCACATCAGAAAGCAATGGAATCTCGTTAGGCTTAAGAAGTTCTTGAAGAGACATTTGTTTTGTAATATGAAATATGGGCAATAAGACAGCTGTTTAGATGTAAGCGCTGGTCGTTTATTTGTGTGATTGTTTTATATGTATTTTTTATTATGTGTGTTTATACTTGTGAGCAACTTTGGGAAAAGCAGGTTATAAATAAAATAAAACACCCCCCCCCAAAAAAAAAACCCATCCCCCTTACACAACATTTCTATAAAACAGGAAGCCCTTTCCCCTCTCCCCCTGGGAAAGGAGGTACTGCACTTCATGGACTGTGAATGTGCTGGCTTAATGTCTCTGCCTTCCATGACTGCAGCCTCCCGCTGTGTCACACAGTGGGGCGGTCATTTTTAATCGTTTTCATCCTGCGGCACACCGACAAGGCGCAAAAATGGTCAAGGCACACATCATTTCTTAAAGATATGCAGTATATTTTAGCATTTACCAAGCAAGTATTAAGATTGTATTTAAAGTCCAGTAATTAAATATTTAATTATTTATAGTTAAATATTTTTATTGAAGACACAAATTAGCGAAAGGGCAACGACATTCTTCAAAAGTAATGAAATTAGCCATAAACAACATTCATTCAAAAACCACAATTTTAAAACGAATACCTCCACATTCCCTCATCCACCACAGTGCTGGTGATCTCATCCCATCTGTAGGCCTAAATTCCATTCCCACCAGACACACATTGGTAGAACTATCCCTGTAATGACAAAGAAATGAGATCATACTGAATGGACATAAGAACATAAAAATTGCCATACTGGAACAGGCCGAAGGTCCATCAAGACCAGTGTCCTGTTTCCAATCTGAATGTCTCACAATTTTTTAATTATGTAATAATCTGGTTAAAATTTGTGATGCGAACTAGCCCACTACCACAGGAACACACACACCAAACCTAAGGACTCACTCGTTAACAATGAATGTCCAAGTTAATGTAGATTTAGTATAAAGGTTACTTTCTCAAGGTATCTGGGTACACAAGCTGGGAGAATTTAGCCTGTTTTTCCCTCACATTGTTTCCTGTAGTGTTCAGTGGTAGAGACAGTAGTGGGCAGTGATTCAAACAGCCTACTCATGCCAACCCAAACCCTCTCTGTGCTTCCCACCTATACAGAAGCAGAAAGTTATGTCAGAGAGAAGACGGGGGAGGGGTGGTGGTGGAGGTTGGTGCAAGCAGGCTATCTGTGTTGCTGCCTACTGCTACAGAAGAAATATTATGTCTGGTTTCTGGCTGGAAACAGGACAGGAGTGACAGAAAACTCCTGCGGCACACCAGTTAATGCTGCAACGGGGGTTTCCCAGGGATACCTCCCAACACACGTAAGTTGAGGAGGTCAAGAAGAGAGCTGGGAAAACAGGTGTGTGAGGGGGCGGAAGTTGATATATTTTGTTTCTGTTTCATAGCAAATAAGTATCTATATTAAAAGCCCTGCTGAGCAAATAAGATACGATGCTGCTGAAGTTATACCTTTGTTTCATAGTCAGCAGAACAAACTTAGATAAGTCTGCTGTTGAATATCTGGGAAGTTGTTCAGATAAACTTTTCTGAGTAACTTTAGCTTACAAGTCGGTACATGCTCTGAATGAACTATCTTGATAGCACCCAATATGGCACTGTTTAGAGCAGCGGTTCTTAACCAGAGATCCCTCCCTACATCCCCAAGAGGTGCAGGAAGAGCTCAGATGTGGTTGCAAAGGAAGGTCTTAGAATCTGAAGCAATTCGTTCACGCTTTCTACACAAGGTGTAGGTACCGTAGTTATTTGAACAATTTTCAAAGGAATTTGCCCTGAGAAAAGACAGACTCGATGCATGCAACAATACGTGTGATGGGCTGTTGAATCTGAACCACAGTTTATAGTGTTGATCGAGGATAAACAACAGCAGTGCTCTCCCTAATGGTGATGAAAGGCAAGTTTGTTTTTACTTCATTTGCATACTTCTTCTCCAAGTCGTACAATCAAGTCTTCATGAGTGAAATTACTGAATTGTTGTTGCAGTGTTTATAAACAACCCCCTTTTTATCAAGCTGCTCTAGAGGTTTTTAGCACGGGCCAGTGAGGTAAGTTCTCCGACGCTCAAGCTGTGCCAGAGATTTTTAGCATGAGCCAGTGCCATAAATGCTCCGACACCTGCCTTGCTGGCCTGCGCTAAAAACCTCTAGTGCAGTTGGTAAAAAGGGGAGATGGAGGGAATAATGCGTTCCTAAACATTTTAAATAAATAAATAAGAAACAACGGTCCCAAAACGCTCCACTTTTTCACCTTCTTTCATTTAGAGAATTTTGCCAGCTTCCAATCTACAGCAAAATATTGCCTCCTATCTAGGGTTACCAGATTTTACTATTGTAAAACCTGGACCCATGGCCCTGCCCCCCAGGCCCGCCCAGTTCTGCCCACGTCACGGCCCATTCCACCCCAACCCCAACTCGTTGTGCTCAGAGCTGCTTCGGGAAGGCAAATGCGTTCACAGATGTGACACAAGGACGTCACTCGCTTGCACATGATGTCACTGCGTTGCATCTGCGCAAGTGCACAATTGCCCTCACGATGTGGGAAGCTTTTCAAAACCCGGACAAAGTGTCAGGTTTTGAAAAGCTGTCCGGACGCCCGGACATGTCCTCTAAAAAGAGGACATGTCTAAGCTGAGCAGGTGTCCTCCAGCTGCATTGCTACCACTAGGGGGTGGAATATTTTCAGTCGCTAAGGACAGGTATGTTCCCTGGAGTCCTGCAGAACTTGCCTGTCCCTCACAATTGAAAAATGTGACAGTAAAACAGCACCCTCTATTGGTGAGACTGTGGGTGGAGGACTCCTGCTCAGCTTAGAGGGAACAGTGCGTAACCCTACTCCTATCCTATGGCTTTTTCATTTCCTCAAGGAACCATGTCAAAAGTTTTCTGAAAATGTTGATATACTATGGAGAAACGAAAAGAAACTCTGTGGAATAACGATGTTCCTAAATGGACTTTATTCGAAAATGTCAAAAGTTACACTATGGAGCTCATTTTCAAAGCACTTAGAGACGGATTTTCTGAAGTCACCGTGCATTGTACGTATTTTACTGCCTGATTATTAAAATGACTCACCATGGTCTTTTCCGTGCTTTCTAGCAGCCTCCGATTGTACTATTCAAATGTAATACAATGAGGTCATTAATATTAAAACTGTAGTATAACAAGGTCATTAATATTAAAATGAGCTCTCCGGGTGATTCGCAAAAAGGAACACCCCTCCATTTACGTGGAATCAGACAGAATCTGTCATAGCCTTACTTTTTTGTCAGTGTCTGAGCGCTGATTGACTCAGGGACTGACAGGAAAATAAAGCAGCTCTCAGACCTGCCACCAGCCCTGATTCCTTATAAATGTAGCCCAAAAAAACCCTGATGGTCTAGTGCTCCACCACCACCATTGCTGCCCCCTGCCGATACCTCCTCCAACACCCAATGTGGAAAATCAGCAGGAGGGATGCTCACATCCTCCTGCTGCAGGCTTTTTTAAATGGGTGTAGCTTCTCCCTCCGACAAACCCTCACTACACAAGCCTGGTGATCTAGTGGGCCACTCTCCCCTCGACCCTCCCAGTACCCACCGACAGCAAGCTCCACACCTAACAGCCCCCCCCCCCCCAGCCCTCTACCACACAAGCCTGGTGGTCTAGTGGGCCGTATCCTCCTCTGATCTCTCCCTCATACCTTTTTTAGAAGACCAGCAGAAGGGATGCTCACTCCCTCCTGCCGGCAGACCCACCTTTTCAAAATGGTGGGCCTTCTCCTTCCTGGTGCACCCTGAGATGCCCTGGGAGGGAAGGGCCTAAGACTCTGATTGGCCCAGGCGCCTAAGACCCCTCCCATAGGAGGATCCTTAGGCACCTGGGCCAATCAGGGCCTTAGGTCCCTCTCCAGGAGTGGGAGCTTTCTGTTGGTTGGTACCGGATGGGGGTCAGAGTGGGGAATGGCCCACTAGACCACAAGACTTGTTTGGTGGGAGGCTGTAGGGGGAAGTTTGCTTTTTTTCGGGGGGGGGGGGGGGGGGGGGCTTTTTTAATGTAAGCACAGCTCTTCTGTGTGTTCTATATACACACAACAGCTGCACCCATTAAAAAAAAAAGCAGCCCTTGCTCTCCCTGCTTGCAGGTTCAAGCAGGGAGAGCAGGGGCTGGTTTTTGTTTTTGTTTTTTTTTTGACAGACAGGAAGAAGAGCTGTGCTAGCGATTTTTCACTGAGCACAGCTCCCCCACCCCCCTCTTTTACTGGCAATTTTCTGCACACGTAGCAGGCATACAATTTGCATGCTATTGTGCTGAGAATCACCAGTAAAAAAAAAAATCACTTCCACCACAGTATTTTTTTTTTTTTTACCATGTTGTAGGAGCTTAGAGAATCTGGCCCTCAAAGTACTATAGGTTTCTGTGATGCTTTGTTTGTCTAAAGTATTTTGAAAATAAGCCTTTCATCGACTCCCTCACCATCCCATTGTCCACACATTTCTTCATGCCTTCAAAATATGTAGCAGATTGGTGGTGCAAGACTTCCCCTGATCAAATTTATGTTGATTCTGCCTCATTAAAATGGCTTTCTACATGTTTGATCATTTCGCTGGGTTTTACTAAACCGGGGAAGAGCTTCTCACCGTGGGCCAGCGAGCTAAATGCTCCGACGCTCATCGGTTTTGAATGGTACTAATGGCCCACGGTAAGAAGCGCTTCTGCAGTTTAGTAAAAGGAGCCCTTTGTTCTTTATAATACCATTTTGCTTGCCGTCAGGTTTACCAATCTGTAATTTCCCAGATCTCCCACAGAACACTTTTTAAAACTGGCATATTTTGGCTACCTTTTAATCTTAAGGTACCATAGATGATTATAAATTTTTATTTATTTTTTTTTCATTTTTATAGACCATCCTCCCCAGGAGCCCAGAACGGGTTGCAATCGTAATAGTCATTAGGTGTCTAAAACTTCCCTATCTGTCCAAAAGGCTCACAATCTAGCTAAAGCACCATATTAAACATAACAAATAAATTAATAGTATCAGTCCAATAACAAACAAAATAACAAAAAGAAATCAAGATAACTAACATAAAATAAAAATAAAATAAAGTCCAATCTGAAAAAAACATAGTAGCAGTCCAAAATGTCCGTGTTAGTCCTTTTAGTTCTCTGTGGTGTATAGTCCAGGTGATTTGCTGCTTTTTAGCTTGTCTGTTTGGCGTATTACACCTTACAGGTTCACTGAGGTTTGTTTCTTCCAAATAGTCACCTTTAAATTCAATTTCTGGCATGGGTATCTTACGTACATCTTGCTCAGTAAAGACTTAAGCAAAGAATTATTTTAGCCTCTCCACTAAGGCCCCTTTTACTCTATGATCAATCTTTTCAAATTCAGTTTTTGCATGCCTTGCCAGTGCTTATGTTGCTTCCTGTTTTCTTCCTTCTGATCCTTTTTCCATGTTTTGCAAGATGCTCTTTTGGCTCTAATAGCCTCTCTTATCTCGCCCTTTAAGCATGTTAGCTGTTTGGACTTTCTTCTGCCTTTTTTTGATATGTGAAATATGTTTGTTTCTTGACACTTGATACCATGCTAATTGCTGTTTAGATCATAGTGGCTTACAAAATTAAAATATAGAGTAAAAAAAAAAAGCATACAAGTGGTTGATAGAAAAGATCAGACCATACACATTGAAAGAGATCAGGCACACTTGGCAAAAATACAAATTAAAATAGACTAGGTCCAGTACCTAGCAATGCATACATCCAGGTGGCTTTGTCTGCCCAAAACATTTTGTGCAGCCAGATTTGTCCAGAGAAAGGGGAGGATATTCTTTAAGTATAGATTTATCCTAACATACATAGTAGATGACGGCAGATAAAGACCCGAATGGTCCATCCAGTCTGCCCAATCTGATTCAATTTAAATTATTTTATTATTTTTTTTTTTTTCTTCTTAGCTATTTCTGGGCGAGAATCCAAAGCTTTACCCGGTACTGTGCTTGGGTTCCAACTGCCAAAATCTCTGTTAAGACTTACTCCAGCCCATCTACACCCTCCCAGCCATTGAAGCCCTCCCCTGCCCATCCTCCTCCAAACGGCCATGCACAGACACAGACCGTACCGTACCTGCTTTGAATTTCCTAGAATTTTATTTATTCAATTTTCTATACCATTCTCCCAGGAGAGCTCAAAACAGTTACATGAGTTTATTCAGGTACTCAAGCGTTTTTCCCTGTCTGTCCCGGCGGGGCTCACAATCTACCTAATGTACCTGGGGCAATGGGGAGGTTAAGTGACTTGCCAAGGGTCACAAGGAACAGGGTGCTGAGACTGTAGCTTTTAACCACTGCGCCACACAGTTACAATCTCGACATTGTCCATACTGCAGCCTTTCCCAACATATTCTATACTAAAATCTCATTGTGTCAGAGTTTCTACTATTTAGAATTTAGAAGCCTTCAGGAGGGTAGTGTGCTCTGTCAGAATCACAAGTTGCTTTAAAGAAATATAAAAGGAGGCATTTGTACCTGCCAGCAGGTTTCAAAAGATGCTAGGCAGATGCTTGTTTTCTGTGTGTTAGGTTGGTGCTGTATCATATTGATGATCTATTTTGTACATTGCATGAAGTAACAGTAATTAGCATGTCTGAATTAAAAAAAAAGTTTGGACAAGTTCCTGGAGAAAAAGTCTGTAGTGCACTACTGAGACATCACATGGGGAAAGTCACTGCTTTCTCTGGGATCAGGAGCATGGAATTATTGCTTCTATTTGGGTTTCTGCCAGGTACGTCTGACCTTGATTGGCCACTGTGGAAACGGGATCCTGGGCTAGATGAATCATTGATCTGACCCAGTATGGCTACTCTTATGTTTGTGTAGGTGAAATAGAGATGTGGTAAATGAAGATGTGTAAGTCTCGCAGAAAGCAAAGATTTGCATCATTGCTCTCCACTCAGCATCAGTCTATAACACTAGAGTGATGTAATCCCGCCACAGGAACTACATCAGATTATGCCTGAGGCAGGCTGAGAGTCATTCATGAGAGGGGGTGATAACAAGGCAAAGTTCTGTGCACTCCTTCCTAAGCCTGACCCCTGAGGAAGGGCCTGGAGAAACCCCTCATCAAGTTTTCCGAACCAAAATGACTTCAACCTTTTCATCTTACTGAGTTTTTTTAAAAAGAAAAGTATAATAATTTCTCTGGCATTTGGCATGTAGTGTAACGTAGTTTCATTTGTGTCTGACATTTAAACAAGATTTGTACTTTCTAGCTTATAAAATAATAGATCGGAAAACATTAGTTTCATTGTTTTCGGATGGTAGAAGTGCCTGCGTGATGTTATAGGTGTTAGATTACACTAGATCAGCAGTGTCAGCCAACTCAAATTGCCAGGTTAATCATGAGACAATCCCAGGCCCTGTGCCAGTAAGATTACCAGGTGACTCGATGTCACATGGGGCAGGCTATGCTGGTTTTCTCCATTGCATGCATGCATGAACTTGTCCTGAATTAGCCAAGAAAGCCAGCTAGCAAACATAATCTAAGCAGGCTAGATTTCATAGCCTTTGATTTTACTAGACTGTAAATTGCCTATGAATCAATTTATTACTAGCTGGCAGCACCCATGGCAATTCCCTGACGCTCCATAGGTCCCCTTTCCCCGAGCTGATCCCTAAAGCTCGCTCCACGATCACTCTGCCCTCTTTTCAAGGTTTTGGTGCCGTCCAGGAGGTTCATGGCTGCCTTCCCTGTTTAACCGAGCTCAAGCAGCCGCCCCTTTTTCTTTCCAACCTAACTCATCCTCTCAGGCATAGTTCTGGCTTTCATAGCTTTATCTTCATAGAAATTCGCTAGAGGTTCTTCCCCTACTCCCTCACCTCCTCACCTGATCTTTAAGTTCCAGTCCCACTCAGTGCTCTGACCCCTCCCCTCTCCACTCAATCTGAGCAGTCTCCCTTTTTCCCTTTCTCTATGACTCTCTTCCCCTTCTTGGACCTTTAGAGCCATGTGGCCCTGTATTGGTCATTGGTCCCATAGATTTTTTTTTTTTTTTTTTTTGCCCTATGCCCCATTGACAGCAGAGTAACATGTCTGCATTGCATTATACGTGCAACACCTTAACTTATGCCATGTTGGTACCGCATCCGAAACTGTTAAATAGAAGAACTAAATAAACACCGAAATCCTTACCTAAAGCAAGTTCAATGTTTTCAATTATTTCCCTTTATCCTTTGGTGTTTCAAGTAATAAGAGAAGGCGTTTTATTTCTGTCCTCCATTAAATACCTTTCCTCATTCTCTCCTCATGCAGGCTCTTTTCCCCATGCAACAATATGAAAGATGGATAAAGAAGCTGAAAAGTGCACTGCTTATATTATACGCTTATAAGAATAATTCTCCACCAATAAAATATATTGCCCTCAAAGAGAGGAATATAATTTGGAGAAAGCCCTGCCTGAATATAGCTTTTCTCTGTGTAATATGTATTAAAGAACAGAAACTTAGGGCTTCTTTTACTAAGGTGTTCTAGGGCTTTAACGCACGGAATAGCGTGTGCTACATTGCCGCACGCACTAGACCTTAATGCCAGCATTGAGCTGGCATTAGTTCTAGAATCATAACACGCGGTAATTTCCTGCATGCGCCAAAAACGCTAGCGCACCTTAGTAAAAGGAGCCCTTAGAGCAGGGGTGCCCACACTTTTTGGGCTTGCGAGTTACATTTTTTAAATGACCAAGTCAAAATGATCTACCAGTAATGAAATTTAAAAAAACACCCACAAAGCACACTGAAAGGCAGAGAAAATATTAATTATCATTCATATTTCGGGGTTTTTTTTAAAGAGGCCATGGCAGTAACAACCATACAAAAATAGACAAATATACTCCCTCCCTTTTTACTGAACCACATTATCAGTTTTTAGCACAGGGAGTTGCGCTGAATGCCTCCCACTGCTCTCAATGCTCATAGGTTCCCTGCGCTAAAAAACGCTATTGTGGTTTAGTAAAAGGGAGCCATAGTGCAAAATATAGACAGCAGATATAAATTCTCAAAACTGACACATTTTGATCACTAAATTGAAAATAAAATCATTTTTCCTACCTTTGTTGTTTGGTGATTTCATGAGTCTCTGGTTGCACTTTCTTCTTCTGACTGTGCATCCAATCTTTCTTCCCTTCTTTCAGCCTCCTGTATGTTTCCTCTCCTCCAGACCTCATTCCCTCCCCCAACTTTTTCTTTGTTTCCTTGCCTCCCTTTCTTTCTGTCTCCCTGCCTGCCCCCTTTCTTTCCTTCTCCCTACCCTCCCCCAAGCCATTCAGTTTGCCGCCATCAGGGAACAGCCCCCGAGCCACCGCCGCCCCCCCCAAGCTCTCCCTGCAAAAGTGTTGTGCTGACCAGCATTCCACTCCCTGACGTCAATTATGACGTAGGAGAGGAAGTTCCGGGCCAACCAGGCATTTCTCCCCCATTCCATCCAGCCTGAGCCCCATCTCTCCTTGATCCAGCATTTCCCTTCTGTGCCTGTCAGAATTACCATTCCACCTATTTTCCAGCATCACCCTTCTTTGTGTCCATCTCACCTATATCCCTATCTCACCACTTTTTCAGAATCTTCATTTGTCTCTGTCCTTGTCTTTAGCCCATGTTCACCATTTGCCCTTTCAATGTCTTTATCTCCCCCCACTCCCCTTTTCAGCATTACTTCTATGTCTTTATTTCACCTCCTCTTCATGTCCCCTCTGTATCTCTATCCTTATTCAGTAGGTCTTGCTTACCCTTTCTCTTCTTTGTGTCACTATCTCCATTTTCAGCTTTCCGCCCTTTTTTGTAGCCAGAATTTTTCCACCCTCCCTCCACTCCGGCCCAGCCCGGTATGAAATATTTCCTTTTGTTTCCCTCCCGTCTCTCTTTCTCTCTCTCGTTCTCCTCCCTCACCCACGAGTCCTGCATCTGGCCCTCTCCCTTCCACCTGGATCCAGCCACACACCCTGCCCTGCGGCCCTCTTTAGCAACTCGTCAGCAACAGTGATCAAGACAGGCTGCTGACATCGAGGCCTTCCCTCTGCGAGTCCCGCTTTTGTAGAAAAACGAAGTTGAAACAAGCGGGACTTGCAGAGGGTAGGCCCCGACATCAGAAGCTTGTGTCGATCGCTGCTGCTGAGTTGCCGAAGAGAGCCACGGAGCAGGGGGTGTGGTTGGATGCAAGTAGAAGGAAGAGGGCCAGATAGGAAGGCTGTAGAAGCTCTGGAGCATGACACCGACCCCAGCCAGGATGATTTCTTTTTCAGGCTGCTGCCACCGCCACCGCCCTCCCCCCCAACCAAAATGACTAAAAACAGACTAAACCGGATGCCCGGCGTCGGCGTCTTTGACATCGGGGAGAGGAAGGCTGATCGGCCGGTAGATCGGGACGGCAACACGAGTCTATCACGGGATGGGCTCCGCAATCGACTCACATTGCCTTCCCGATCTACCGGTCGATCGCGATCGACGTATTGGGCACCCCTGCCTTAGAGCATGCAAAGACAAACTGGAATTTTATTTTTACAGAGCAGATTTATTTATAAAATCAGGCAGGTAGAATAGTAGAGACAGTTACAAATTTAGGTGTCTTTGAAGAAGGGAATAATAATAATAATTTATTTTCTTATATACCGCCCTACCAGTAGTTCTGGGCGGTTCACAACAGGAAAAAGCTGAGACATTTCAGCACGATACAATTTTTTTTTTTTTTTAATTCTTTATTGACTTTTAATCAAAAACAGTGTCATATATTACACTAATATCCGTACAGGTGACATAGATATCATTCAATAATTTCAGTTTCTTACATATAATAATAGCAGAATGTATCCTAATATATAATACAAATGAAGAATAAAGTTACCCAAATATCGCTATCAATATTTATTCCCTACCTTCCAACCCCCCACCCCCCTGGATGTGTAAAGATAAATGAATCAAAGGAAAGATAAATATACATTATTATATTTTTACAAATTTGGTCAATGGGCTCCATATTTTATTAAAAACCTCACTAAATCCCTTACACTCTGTGTTAATTCGTTCATATCTATAAGTAGTGCATACATTCACCCACCAAAAAGTATAATTTATTCTATCATGGGTTTTCCAATTACTGGTAATCAATTGAATGGCTATTCATGTTAGGATCATAAATAGACGACTCTTATATTTATCTAGAGTGGGTTTCACATGTAAAATCGTTCCACAAATTATAGCCTCATTTGATAATGGAACATTTGAATCCAAAACTAGATTTATTTGTCCTCAAATTGACTTCCAAAATATATTTATAAATGGACAAAAATATAGCAGATGATCCAAAGTCCCTATATCAATATGACAATGCCAGCATCTATTAGACTTAGAAAGTGTTCCCTCTAAGCTGAGCAGGTGTCCTCCAGCTGCATTGCTACCACTAGGGGGTGGAATATTTTCAGTCGCTAAGGACAGGTATGTTCCCTGGAGTCCTGCAGAACTTGCCTGTCCCTCACAATTGAAAAATGTGACAGTAAAACAGCACCCTCTATTGGTGAGACTGTGGGTGGAGGACTCCTGCTCAGCTTACACCCAGAAAATCCTATGTAACAAAAATTACCATGTTTGTCTCATAGATGCTGACGCTGTACATTTCAATCTCCAAGTCCAAATTCGTGGCCAACGAGACACAGAAATATACTGTTTTATCTCAAAGCTCCAGATATCTCTAAGACTATTTTTAGGCTTTTTATTCAAAAATCCAGAAATCAATTTGTACCACTGGGCAGCCTGATGTCCTACTAAATCAGTTTGGTAGCAAAGGATTTGCAGGCTAAAATAAGTTTTTAAATTTTTCCATTCAGGGAACCCACTCTGAATAGCCTGCTTCAACTGCAACCACCTATATTGTTGAGACTTTAAAATGCCAAATGATTGTTGCAGCTGTGAAAAATCAAGCAGTTTTCCAATTTCAAAACACACAAACTGCATACATCAATCTAGTATTACATAATAAAATATTACAAAAAATGAAAAGATTAAAACATATATTAAAAAGAATAAAAACTGAAACACCTCATTATAATATCAAAAACAGCATTCTTGTTTGTCAAATAAATGGGTTTTTAATGTTTTCCTAAAGGTAAGGTAAGAATAGGATTGAATAATCATTGGACTTAACCAGGAGTTCATCTTCCCTGTCTGGTATGCCAAAGTCCTGTCCAATAAAGTCTTATAACGACAGGCCTTTGGGGTAGGGAAGATAAGCTTACCCGAATTTCTAGTACCTTTTGTTGAATAAGAGAATTTCAAATAGGAAGTCAGATATGGGTGCAATAATCCGAAAAGCGCCTTATAACAGAAGCACCCAAACTTAAAAAACACTCTGGCCCCAAAAGGCAGCCAATGTAGTTTGGTATAAAAAGCACTAATATGGTCGTATATTTTAAGATCAAAAATCAGGCGAACTGCAGCATTCGGTACCAGTTGAAGTCTTAATTAAATTTTTTTGGGTAACCTCAAGTAAACTATATTGGGTAACCTCAAGTAAACTATATTGCAATAGTCCAATGTAGATAATACGGTAGATTGGACCTCTAATCGAAAGGATTCTCTATCAAAAAACTTTTTGATGGTTCTTAATTTCCATAATAACACATAGCCACCAGGATGATCTTGGGGTTCAAAAATTTCTCATACGAGGACAGGATGCATAAATTGCGGCTATACTCTCTGGAGGAGCGCAGGGAGAGGGGAGACATGATTGAGACATTTAAGTACATCACTGGTCGCATAGAGGTGGAAGACGACATTTTCTTTCTTAAAGGTCCCTCGGCCACAAGAGGACATCCGCTGAAAATCAGGGGCGGGAAATTTCATGGGGATACCAGGAAGTACTTCTTCACAGAAAGAGTGGTAGACCATTGGAACGATCTCCCGGAACAGGTGATCGTGGCCAGCAGGTGATCGCGGCCCATTTTTAAGAAAAAATGGGATGCCCATGTCGGATCTCTACGAGGGTAGTGTAGAGGTGATGCTACCTGTGCTTGACCCCTTGGAGGGTATTTTGGGGAGGGATAATAGAGTGGGCAGACTTGATGGGCTATGGCCCCCTTCTGCCGTCATCTTTCTATGTTTCATCTTTCTGTGTTTCTAGTTTTTTTTAATTAATAAATCTGTGTGTTTCCTAAAAGTTAAATGTGTCACAAGACAAATATTGCTAGAAAAGCAGAATAATTAATTTTAAGCTAGATTGAAAAGTTACTCACTCTGATTATAGGCCTTTGCTGGTTGGAAAGTCCTTTCAGGAGCACATGGTAGAGCTGAGCACCTGGCCTGTTGATTGTCCAGCAGGGAGAGAGCACAGCACGTGTTTCCGGCGATGGTCCAAAGGAAAGAGAGCATGGTGAATTTTCCTCTTTTAATGGAGTCTGTGGAATTGAAGTCTGGTCCAACTACTGAGGCAGGAACCCAAAAGTTTCAAGTTTAAGTTTCAAGTTTCAAGTTTTATTACCATTTGATGAATCGCTTATACAAGTTTTCTAAGCGATGTACAATTTAAAAAGCCACTAGATAGTGGTCTCACTTACAATTGGACAACCAAAACAACATACAAATTAAATAAATCAACTAACATTTTTGCAGTCATATTAAAGACAGACATAATTGAAGAAGGAAAGGGGGGAAAAGTTACAACTTCATTCTATATTGGAAATTACATAAAAGGAAAAAAAAACCGATAGGGAGGGAAAGGGGTTAATGTGTTTGATATCCGTAACAAAATGTGAGGGGTCCCAGATAAGGCATATTAAACATCAAAAGCGTCTTGAAACAAAAAAGTTTTTAATGATTTTTTAAAAGATGAGATATCTTTTTCATTTCTAATATAGTGAGGCAGTGAATTCCACAATTTAGTGTCCAATCCCTGAGACTGGCATTTTCTCCAATCACAGCTCAGAAATTAAATTCTAAATTTTTTCCTGTTCCTGATTAGGTCATCTGATTGAATTTTAATTGAGGTTATCTGGCTGCTTTGTCCTGAGCATGCTAGCAGGGCAGTGGTTAATTGAATTATAATAGTGTCCTTTGCTAAGTTAAAGGCAGTCGTTTTTAAACTGTATGCAAATGGTCATCTTTTCAGTCTTGAGTGGCTTAGGATCTGCTATGTTTTGTGTCCCAAACTATTAAAACTTGCTCCATCATATATGGATGAAATACTAATTGTCTCAGCCGATTGATCGGTTTTCTTAAACGCTCAGAGATATGAAACTCTAATGGGGAGCTTCTGCCCCCCTCGAGGAATTCACCTTCCACTCAAAGCGTTATAAATATTTTTAATCAATCTCTGAGGCAAAATAGTATGATACCTTTCTTTCTTTTTATTCTTTTTTTATCTTCTTACTCAAATGAAGTTATAAAAAGTCAGATGACAAAAATCAGATGACAAAAACTCATTAATCAGATGCAGATCTTAACTATGGTGTGTTGATTGGATGTTTTGTGGCCCGGCAGGGTCTTATCGATTTCCCAATACCAAGTATTGTCCTTGCAGACTGGGACAGTTCACACTGCTGTTTGTGACTGTGGTCTGAGGTCTACACACCCTGACATTCTTTGTTCTCCACTGAACAGGTGCTTAACTTACAGCAGATGGCTGGAGTTTCTCAGAAGCACGCTTTGGTTCAGGTAATAATGTATACTTTAAATCCAGCAGAATTAATCATGCTACACTTAGATCCACCAAAATGCTTCTTTCTTGTTAAAGCAAGCAACAATTATAAAAGAGAAGAAAAGGATCTCAGAAAACCTGCTCAGTGAGTATAAGTTCAAAAACAGAGACTTTATCAGTTCCAGATTTCAATCATTGATCCTAAAAAACCTCTCTTTCGTGTGTTCACATAATTATACTCGAAATCCTTACTAGGTCCAATTTATTACTATTCAAACTGTGAGTGCACAACGTTCAAACTGTGAATATTCAACCTGAATCTTCTCTCTCAACTCTTATCTCTATCATTTCAGAATTCACGAACTTTAAGATCTTCAAATCAAAATCTCTTATTGATTCCGTCTATAAAAGAGTTTTATTACACACGCAAAATAAATTTTGCGGTAACTGCCCCGAAATTGTGGAACTCCCTCCCACAACCACTTCGAGATGAACAACACCTTGATAAATTTAAGAAAAACTTAAAAACTTTTTTATTTCGCGATGCATTCTCTTCTATTTAATTTCTTATCTCTTAATTTCTCCTCTATCTTATTTCTCTCTTTTACAAAAATTCCATATATTTTATTCCCATCTAATATGTTTTTTTCCCAACCCCTCTTTCTCCTTTTTCTACCTACAATGTAACTTTACCCATCCATTCCCTCTCTCCTCACGGTCAAGTCCGTCTTGTTAATGTCTTTAATGTTCACTATATATTATTTAAATTACTTAATATTTCTTCAATTGTTCTTACTCCTATTTCTCATTTTTAAATCTAATGTAAACCGTCCAGATATTTGCTTGATGGTTGGTATATTAAAATCTAATAAACTTGAAACTTGAAACTTGAATCAAAATATCAGCATTTTTAGTTTTTAGCGAGAAATTTATCAATACACTTCTCTCATTGCAATCTTCCCTGATGGGACCTGTTTCGCCTATGTAACTGGCTTTCAGAAGCTGGAGCACGCCCATAGCTGATTCATCCTTGCACATGGACCATTAAATCTTTGCTCCCAGCCTGTGCATCAGTCAGCAGTGTGAGGGGAATCCCAGCCATCTACATTGCATGAGAATAGTTTTGTGTTGGGGTGTGTAAGCATGCTGGTGCACCCTGGCTATTACTGACTGATACCATCTGTGCAATTTATATACAGAGATAAGAGCTCTCTCTCTCTCTACCCCTATATACTTACATATGTGTGTAGATTTCTACATAAAAATAAAGAATAATATAAATAAACCTCAGTAAAATGAACGTATCCTCAATGGACTGGAAGTAGTTTGAGTTTATTAAAATTACTGCTGGAGTCTTCTGTTGAATCAGGACTGCATTTTTACATAATTGTAGATGTTTTACTGTTTACTATTTTGGGTGTGGATTTTTTTTCTGTAAATGTGCATTTTGAGCTTTGTGCAATGTAATCTACATAGAGCAGGCTATGACATGATGCTTGCTGTCGATATTGATAGTATAACAGTGTTAAATTGAATTACATTTTTGCTATGTCTACTTTTTGTATTAAATCGTAATCATGGGCCTATGTGGGCAGATAACACAGAAAAAGAGCTTTCCAGTGTGCTCCACCCGGTGTGCTCCGAGTGCAGTGCCAGATGCAAGCATAAGCACTGTTGTGTCATATCTGCTAGAGTAGTACCAGCATTTGGTTTAATTAAGGTCACAGTGGGCTTCCAAAGTCATCATTCAGTGTCAGTGTTTAATTGACTCTAACAAAGTGAGCTGTGTGAGCTTGATATTTTTTTTTTTTATAAAGCCCAGAGGCAGGAAAATAAATACCTACACATCTCCATCATCCCACGCTCCATCATAATAAGAACATCTGAGCCCACTCAGGGCTGCAGTTTTCTGATCTGCTCAGCAATTTTGGGTCAGCTCAGCATGTCAGATTAGCTGAAAAGGAAGCATGTTGCCTTGTAGTTCGTGCTTACAAAGCTGTAAACTGCAACCTCTTGAAAGGGGAAAAAAATAATGAGGACTGGCCTAGAAACTGTTCCTTTTGTTTCTATTTGCTTGCAGTATATTAATGATTAAGGTGACCATACATCCCGTTTTGAAAGGGACCGTCCCTTTTTCAGATCCCCTGTCCCGTTGTCCCCACGCACAAATTTGGGATGCCGAAATGTCCCGTTTTCAGCGACGGCATCCCGAAGCTGTGTTTGGGGACAACAGGACAGGCATGATTGCATTTATAACTCGATTCTGGCTAAAAAAAAAAATAAAAATCTGCCTGCATACCAAGAAACCATCTCCGTGTTTGTACGACTGTCTCCGTGGCCATCGGGCCTTCCTTCTCACCACGCGCGCATGGACGGACGTTGCAG
The DNA here is from genome assembly GCF_902459505.1 of Geotrypetes seraphini. Taxonomy (NCBI): domain Eukaryota; kingdom Metazoa; phylum Chordata; class Amphibia; order Gymnophiona; family Dermophiidae; genus Geotrypetes; species Geotrypetes seraphini. The sequence continues at coordinate 193,951,433 of NC_047085.1, forward strand.
CCATTAAAAGTAATCGTGTGTGCGCACTGATGATGTCAGTGGCCCCGCAAGGCTGCGATTTCAGCCGGGGTCTTGCTCATTTTATATTCCCATCTCTCCACCATATTTTGTTGCCCAGAAACACGGCGGCATTACCGTAATCATGAAGTACCGTGACAAAAACGCCACCACTGATAGTTGCTAGTGGTTATGGTAATGCTGAATTGATCTCTCTCACCAATATGACTTCTTTACCTTCCCATCCTTTCCCTCCTAAGTAAGCAGCCAAACTACAGCAGGGGCAGGGCAGGTCCATAGTGCAAGGCAGAAGGACGCGTTTGTGTTTCCAAGGCTACTATTCCCGCCGTCCCCTACAGCTGGCTAAGAAGTCTCTGGTCAATAATCAGCAGAAAGCAGCAGCAGAGTAGAGCAGACAGGCTTTCTGCCTTCGGCCTTAGCAAAGTGGCCAGGAATTGACAGAGGTACTGGGAAAGGGACTGAGGTGTTGATAAAGTGGGAAGGAAAGCCTGGGAGAGAAACTGAACCATAGCTAGAACACTATGTTGTGAGTGAGAACTGAGGCCTAGATTCTCAAAAAACCACGTTAAAAAGCGACAGTCTTATTATTACTAATAATGACTGGGGTTGCCATTCAGCAAATTACATATAATTGGAAGGATTGGAAGAGATTAAATTATAACTTTTGGTGGAATTCTTTATGCCATATCTATAAAATAGAAAGATTTATTGCTTTACAAAGGGGATACTTTAAGAAGTTTCAGGATGTGTGGAAACCATTAACAAAATATTGTAAGGATTAAGTAAAATTATTTCCCTTTTAATTATCAATTCAGGATATAGGGAGGGGGGTAGTTTTATTATTACATATATTATATAATAATGGAAGATATGGATGGGAGGGATGGGAAAGGGGAAGGGATAAAAATTTATATAATGTACCAATGATTGTTTATAAGTGATATATTTATTGTTACTGTGAATGAATATATTTTACACTTAATGTAATTTTGAAAATGAATAAAGAATATTAAAAAAAAAAAAAAAGTGATGGTCTATTATAGCTAAGGTGACTGTACATCCTGTTTTGAACGGGACCATCCCTTTTTCAGATCCCCTGTCCTGTTGTCTCCACGCACAGCTTCGGGACGCCGAAATGTCCTGTTTTCAGCAACGGTGTCCCAAAGCTGTGTGTGGGGACAACGGAACAGGCGATCGTGGGAGAATGGGCTCTCTCCCTGCTTCCCCGCCCACCGCCGCAACAACAGCTGGGAAGGCATGTCTAGGCGCTGGCCCAGAAGCCTTCTCCCCGATGTCAATTCTGACGTCGGAGAGGAAGTTCTGGACCAGCCAATCCTGGCTGGCCCGGAACTTCTTCTCTGACATCAGAATTGATGTCGGGGAAAAGGCTTCTGGGCTGGCACCTGGACATGCCTTTGCGGTGGGCAGGAAGTAGCAGCGGGTGGTGGCGGTGGACCGAGGGGGAGCAGAAGAATTGGCAGTAGGCTTCGGAGGGAGGGAAGCAGACAGACAGGCAGGCAGGTAGGCTGTTGGTTGCTGAACTTTCTCATATTCGGCGCAGCAGGGAGGGAGGCTAGCTGGCTTCGGGGGAGGGGGTGGGACAAAGACTGGAAGGCAGCGAGGGGGAAGTAGGAAGACTGACTATGGCAAGGGAGGGGCACTAAGGACATAGGAAGGAGGCACTGAGGGCACTATGGACATAGGAATGAGCACTAAGAACATAGGAAGGAGGCACTGGGGCAGTAAGGACATGAGAAGGGGCACTACGGACATAGGAAGGGGCACTAAGGACATAGGAAGGAGGTACTTGATGCACTAAGGACATGGGAAGAGACGCTAAGGACATAGGAAGGAAGGAGGGAGGGAATAGAAAGGGACAATTGTTGGGCCTTGAGTGTAGAAAGAAAGATAGAAATGAAAGAAAGGATGCACAGTCAGAAGGAAACGCAACCAGAGATTCATGAAATCACCAGACAGCAAAGGTAGGAAAAATGATTTTACTTTCAATTTAGTTATCAAAATGTGTCAGTTTTGAGAATTTATATCTGCTGTCTATATTTTGCACTATATTTGTCTATTTTTCTATATTTACTGAGGTGACATTGCATATTTTAAAGTCATCTGCCTTGACATCTTTGAAAACCCCCCAAATATAAATGATAATTAACATTTTCTCTGCGTATAGTGTGCTTTGTGGGGGTTTTTTATTTTACGGTTACCATTATGAATTAACTAGCTGATCACCCGGCGTTGCCCGGATATAAATTCCCTTCAGGAACATTCACTTGAGGAATAACATCACACAAATTTTCAGTTTCAGCTTCACCACACCACACCACAGCGGCACTTCCTTATATACTGTTGACTGTGACATCATTCTGACAGTGTGACATCATTCCCCAAGCTTCACACCATTGGTCAAAGCAATATCTGTCTTTTTCGATGAGTCTTTACATGTCATCCCCTTCCCACCCCCACAGTATTTTTTTCCCAGATAGCAATTGATATGTATACCAAGTTTGGTTGAAATCTGTCCATGCGTTTCGGAGTTATGCTGGAACATACATCCATACATCCGATTTTATATATATATAGCTGATGCCCCGGCGTTGCACGGGTATTTAATTATAGCAATAACACTGTAAATGGATTCAAATAAAGATACTTTATACTGGTGAATGAAATTAATTTTTTACAGCTTAATAAAAAGTACAATATTCAAATTATAATGTGAAATATTTGACAAAATGAATACAATACAACTAACGCAAAACGTGATTATAAACAACAATTTTAGTTTCACCTCCTGGAGCAAGAACATATAAATTATTGGGTGAACCCACCCTTGAGCAAGCAACATAGAGTTGTGGGCCGCGAGATCCCCAGAACATATCACCCCAGGTAGTGAGGGATCTGCATACCAAGTTTCGTTCAAATCGGTCAAGCCGTTTTTGAATTACTGTGAGAATGGCAGCTTTTTACATATTTTCCATTGACATGAATGGGTGAAATCTGATTTTCTGTTTGTAGCTCCGCCCACGTGTGCAGGTGGGCCGCGAGACCCCCAGAACATATCACCCCAGGTAGTGAGGGATCTGCATACCAAGTTTCGTTCAAATCGGTCAAGCCGTTTTTGAATTACTGTGAGAATGGCAGCTTTTTACATTTTTTCCATTGACATGAATGGGTGAAATCTGATTTTCTGTTTGTAGCTCCACCCACGTGTGCAGGTGGGCCGTGAGACCCCCAGAACATATCATCCCAGGTAGTGAGGGATCTGCATACCAAGTTTCGTTCAAATCGGTCAAGCCGTTTTTGCGTGATCGCGGCACATACACACATACATACCTCCGATTTTATATATATAGATAAAGATATTATGGGGTTTATAATAAAAAAAAAAACATCTAAAAAGTGTCCTAAATGGCTACTTGGACATCAAAAAGCCTGATCGTCCAAGTACCCATAACCAAAACTGGTTTTTAGATATATCTAAAACCAGCTTAGGCCTTTCCCCTGCCTCTAGACGCACAGAGAGAAAAGAGGCGTGTTTAGAGGAGGGGAAAGGGCGGGTAGTGGGCGGGAGGTGGGCCGACCTACACATAGGTGTACAACACATATAACCAAAACAGTTGATAGGTTGCCTAGTCGGCACTTAGACCTTTTTGATTTAGACGAAGTCAAACCAGGGCCCCTGAGCTGATGGCCACTGGCATGATCAGTTCAGCGGCCCGGCAACCTACCCACCGCAACCATCGCGGCAGGAGAGATGTCTCATCTCCCCTACCGTGATGCGATCATCCCTCTACCCGAACTGCCATGACCCGCGGCAGGAGAGATGCCCAATCTCTCCTGCCGCGGGTTGTGGCAGTTCGGGTACAGGAGTGATCACATTGTGGCAGGGGAGATGGCCAATCTCTCCTGCCGCGATACATCACCCCCCCCAATGATATCGGGGCAAGAGGGAGCTCAAGCCCTCTTGCCCTGTCGAACCGCGACCCCCCCCCCCCCCCCGACGACATCGGGGCAAGAGGGAGCTCAAGCCCTCTTGCCCCGCGGCAGCCACGGCACCCCCGATGATATCGGGGCAAGAGGGAGCCCAAGCCCTCTTGCCCCGGCTATCGTGCCCCCCTCCCCCGACTCGATATGGCCAGGAGGATGTGCCCAAGCCCTCCTGGCCCCAGCGACCCCCCTTCTGACACAACGGGCCAGGAGAGAGCCCAAGCTCTCCTGGCCCTGGCGACCCCCCCCCCCCCCCCCGACTGGATTGGGCCAGGAGGGAGCCCAAGCCCTCCTGGCCCCGGCGTCCCCCTACCCCCCATCCTCCACTACAATACGGGCAGGAGGGATCCCAGGCCCTCCTGCCCTCGACACAACCCTCCTCCCCCCAACAACCGCCTCCCCCCAGAACCCCTGATCAGACCCCCCGCCGACCCGCAACCCCCTCGGCCGACCCCACGAAATACAAAATAATGATCAAAGAAAAGCGTAGCAAACATTACTCCCAAAAAATTAATTCTCCTACTTTAAATAGTCATGAACTCTTCAAAATAGTCAAAATAGTCAATTCTTTGTTTGATATTGAATTCCACAAGTGCTCCAATACAGACTCTGGGTTTCATCATGCATGTGAACCGGTAAATTCCCGGAGGAACTTCGTCATATCCTCGTGACTCCTATTATCAAAAACCCAAAGGAGTCCGTTTCCTTGACGGCCAACTACAAACCCATTGCCAACATACCATTCTTTCTTAAACTAATGGAAGGTCTGGTTAACATCGACCTCACGGAATATTTAGAGAAGTTTAACTTTCTATACGATTCTCAATCTGGCTTTCAAACAAATTACAGCAATGAAACAGTTTTGGCCTCCATGACTGACCATCTTTTCCATTTGTTTTCCCGGGAAAAAAGTGCACTGGTACTGCAGTTCGACCTGAGCAGTGCCTTTGACCTTGTTGATCATGACCTCCTGCTTAGGTGCCTTGATTCCATCGGCATTTCCGGACAGGTACTAAATTAGTTCACGGGTTTCCTAAAAAAACATACATACCAGGTCTACAGCGAAGGAATCTATTCTCTAGCTTGATCCAATCCCTGCGGAGTGCCACAGGGCTCTCCACTCTCCCCTTCACTTTTCAATATCTACATGGCGTCACTGGGAAATATGCTATCCGATTTAAAACTGAAATCATACATAAACGCGGGTGATATAACAATTATTATTCCCATAACCTCATTGACCAAGAGACAGAACAATTCATCTCATCCGTCCTTACCAAGGTAGAACATTGGACTATGCATTCCAAATTAAAATTGAATCTCAAAAAAACCAAGATCTTCTTGGCAAGTCTCAATAACAAGATCATGAACACCTCCTTGAGACTAAATGGATCCCAATTACCCAATTAATCCTTGGTGTCACCCTGGACCGAAGCCTGACGTTTGAAGATCACACTAATGCTCAAGTCAAAAAATGCTTTCTCACTATGGAAACTTCACACCATTAAACAATACTTCGATTTCTTTTCCTTTCAACTGAGAGTCATCCAAAATGCTGCAGTCCGTCTCATTTATGGCCTCAAGAAATCAGACCATGTAAGCCCATATTACAAAAAACTACACTGGCTGCCTGTGGAAGCAAGGGTCATTTTTACGTTTGCTTGCCTTTGCTTCAAAACCATGACAGGTTCATCCCCATCCTATCTGTCTCACCTATTCGAATTCCCAGGCACAACTAATACATGCAGTACCTACTTGTTCGCTTTTCCATCCCTAAAGGGCTGCACCTACAAGAGATACCTCAATAGAACACTATCATTCCAAGCAGGCAAATGGAGCAAATGTTTAACCAACTTCATCTCAAACGCACTTTCGTACCAAACGTTTAGAAAGTCAATAAAAACTTATCTCTTTGACAAATTTCTCTGACCCCACTTCAACCTGATGTACTTCCAAAACGGTTCCAGATAAACCTGACTAAGCTTAGAATGCCAATGTAATTTCAAAAGTTCTCTGTAAAGTCACTGTCTGTATACAGTCTCTTCCCTTGTAAACCGCTTAGAACTGTTTGTGGTATGGCGGTATATAAAAATAAAGTTATTATTACTATTATTATTATTATTTGCTGGGAGGGAGAGGGAAAGAGATGCGGAAGGGGGGTGATGTTTGAGGGGGCCAGATGCTGGAAATAGGGGATGGAAAAAACAAGGGAGATGGTGACAGAGGAGGGAAAGAGAGAAATGGTGATCACGAAGTGCTGGGGAGAGGAGAGAGGGTGCCCATGGAAGGGGAGGGGATGATGGTACTCATGAATAAGAAGGAAGAGATGGAAACTACACAGATTTGAAAAGGAGGAAGAAAAATGGAAGAAATGTTGATTGTGAAAAATGGATATAGGACAGAAAATGGTGAAATAAAGAAAACATGAATAGACAGGAGGCCCTGGAAGAGAGTTCAGAGCTTAGGGAAGCAGAACAAGATGATTAGAAAGATAAAATCACCAGACAACAAGGGTAAGATAAATTATTTTATTTTTAGTTTAGTAAAGGGGGTGGGGGTAATGGGATTTGATATTCCACCTTTCTGTGACAATGAAATTGAAATGTGTGAATTTTGAGAATTTATATCTATCTATATATTGCACTGTACAGGAGGAAATGTGAGGGGTGCTTTATGTGATTAATTTTGCGATTAATGTGTAGCCCTAATATAAACATGACAGAAAAGGACAAAGATGAAAGTCATGGAGCCCAATAGGAACAAATTAGCCAGGGAAGACTTGGACAAAATAATAGATTTTTAGAGCTATTTTATATGTCTTAATTGAGGTCTTCAAGTGAATTCCCAAGATTGAACTGTTCCAAAGTGCGGGTGCCAAGATGATGAAATAGGAGTTCCTAGTATAATCCAGGCACAACTGAAGATAAGGGACATCCAAGAGATTCTGTTGTGAAGAATAAATTCTAATTCTGTGCAGATATGTTCCGCTAAATCCCTTGTTAGTTTAAAGTGGATTACAAAAGAGGAGCACTAAACAAAATCTAGTAAAGTACAAATTAGAGAATGAAATGGGGCCAAATTTTTCCCCAGCCCTGCAGGAACACATTTTCCCGTTCCAGCGAGTTCTTTTCCTGTCCCTACCCCCCATTCCTGCAAGCTCTGTCCTCATCTGCACAAGCCTCAAACACTTTAAAATCTTACTTGTTTGAGGCTTGTGCGGTTAAGGCAGAGCTTACAGGAATGGGGCAGGGACAGGGACAAAACTCAAAGGGTTGGAATGGATAAATTGAGTTCCTTCGGGGACGGGAAAGCATTTGTCCTCGTGTCATTCTCTAGTACAAATAATGGAAACATCTCATATTCTCAACTCAAGATTTAAAAATCAATGTAAACATCCTGTCTTTTCCAAACACCAAGAAAATATATTTTCAAGTTTCAGCAAAACACAGAATAATCTTGTTGAACTCTCAAGAACTGCAGTTTTATTCCATATCATGACAGCTTTGTAAAAGAATGACTAAACTAAAGATTTGTTAGTTCTCGCATGTTCCGCTATTGGAAAATGCAAATCTGAAGCTAATGAATAACTGGTAGATGGAAAAGGAGTTTAGGCATATATGTAGGGTCAAACCTTTGAAATATTTTATATATGAAACACATACATATATACATACAGGTGATTCTAAAATGTATACGTAGATAGCCAGTATAAGGGGCTCTTAGCAATGATTAGGGCAAAGCCCATTTTATTCCTATGGGTCCTGCTGCAGATAACTTGCACTAATCATTTTGTAAACATTTTGATATAGTGGTGTCACTTGAATTTTTTCATCCCATATATTGACTTAACAGTCATGTTTTCAATGAATTGTAATTTATTCTGTAATTTAAGAACATTCCAATGTAAAGAGTATTGCAGTGGTCTAAGTGAGATCAAATTAGTGCATGTGTTAAAATCATGCTCAGTATGAAAGGAAGAATGTACACGTCATAATTGAAGTACAGGTATAAGATTCTTTATCCAAAAACCAAAAAGCTCCAGAATTTGACACGACCCAGAGTTAGTCAATTTCCCTGACCTGACACATGCTAAAACCAGTGCAGGTGCATGCATTTCTCCTGATCTCTGTGCAATTCAGGTCAGAGAGCTGGAAAGTGGCGAGCTGCAGATTCCAGGGTGGCAGTGAGAAGCAGAAAAGGAAAAGCTCATCTCTGTCAATAGCACAGAAAGTTAATGTATTGAAGAAGTTTGAAGATGTGTCTTTATAATGGCTGACTGAAGAATATGGTATGGGAACAACAACCATATATGTACTTCAAGTTGCTATTTGTAAGTAATCTGTACCACTACTTGTCTGGTAGTGGCTTCAAAAAGGTCCTCCAGTCAGTTGTGCTCACAAGCCTAGATTATTGCAATATAGTGCTTCTGGGAGTTCCGACCACTGTATTAACAGCATTGCAAGTAGCACAGAATTCTGTTATCTGCACATTATTTAGGTTATCAAGGCGCAATCATGTCTCTGAATTTTACATCAAGTTGTACTGGTTTAAGGTAGAGTATAGAGTAGGGATCTCAAAGTACCCTCCTTGAGGGCCGCAATCCAGTCAGGTTTTCAGGATTTCCCCAAAGAATATGCATTGAAAGCAGTGCATGCACATAGATCTCATGCATATTCATTGGGGAAATCCTGAAAACCCGACTGGATTGCGGCCCTCAAGGAGGGACTTTGAGACCCCTGCTATAGAGTGAGGTATAAATTGCTATTGTTAACTTATTTAGCGGTTCATAAATTGTCACTGCGCTACCTGTCAGAGGTAATCACATACCAGACTTCACTCCTAAAGTTACATTCTGCTGGTAACGGTGATTTAGTTATACCATCTAGAAAGGAGTTGTGCTTGCAAGCCATGAGGACTGCGACATTTTCATGTGCAGGCCCAGTAGAGTGGAATAGACTCCCGGGTTACATGCGTCAGCAGGGGAGTATCAGCACATTTTAAACCTGTTGAAACATCACCCTGTCAGATGAAATATGGGTGCTAAGAGAGAAGAAAATGTAGTTTGATGGCTTAAGTGTTTAAACGATATAAAGAGACAGAGGTAGGTAAATGTGGCATGGGAGTAAGTACTGTCTAAGAGGGTTGGGTGGTCTGTTTTTTCAATGTGTATTTTACGTAGGTCAAGGCAATTATAACAACACTGTGTTTGTATGTATATGTATTTGTAATTTGTGTATTTGGGTTTTTTTCATTATGTATGTGCTTTTGGAACCTGCTTTGTATAAAGCGAGATATAAATAAAAGCCATACACTTAAAGAAACAGAAAGATAAGCTGTTGAAATTTTACAGTGAGAGTGATGACCAGAAATTAATGAAAACCAGAAAAACATTGCATAGTGCAAAAAATGAAGATTTAGGTCATATCCTGATTGAGTGTGTTTGGTATAGAAGGCATGAATGCATGTCATTGACTGGTTTAATGGTAATGAAGCAAGCCCCAAAATATCAAGAACTGAACATGACGGTGAATGTAAATATTCAGAAGGTTGACTGCAGAAATTTAAGAAGCAGCATGGTGTTAAATATCTCAGTCTGTGGTAAAAAGCTTCTGCTGACTATGAGGCAGCTAAAAGTTATATTGATGAATTTGCTAAGAGGATATCTGATGAAAACCTTGGTCCTGAACAAATTTACAATAATGATGAAACAGTTGGTGCTAGGCTCCTAGAAAACTACTAACAGCTGATGACCAAGCATCATTTGGTTTTGAACATGCAAAAACAGGTTAACTGTTCTTGCATGTTCCAATGCTGCGGGCACATACAAATTGTAAGTGATTGGAAAAAGCCAACATTCCAATGTTTGAATAGTGTACGTCATCTACCTGTGGACTATTATGCAAACAAGAAAGCATTGGTAATCAGAGAAATATTTGGTGATTGGTTCCATAAACACTTTGTGCCAGCAGCAAGAGTTCATTGTAAAGAAGCTGAACTGGAAAAGAACTGTGAAGTTTTACTGGTTCTAAACTGCTCAGCATATCCACCTCAAGAACTTCTGCCATTTATCTCCCACCCAATGTGACATCCTTACTAAAGCCTTGTGACCAAGGAATTTTATGTTCCATGAATACCAAGTATAAAGACTGTTTTCTAAATTGCATGCTTGATGCAATTAAGAGAGGCATAAGAATTCAAGACTTTCTCAAGGAGTTCAGTCTTAAGTATGCACTTGCAAATGCCTGGAAAGATGTAACTAGATCAGCATTACAAAATGCTTGGCATAAACTTTGGCCATCAGCAAAGTTCAATGAAAATGAACCTGTAGAGGAAGACTGAAGGTTTCCAAGTCAGTGATGAAACACTGATGATATCAAAACTCATTGCTTATGCCAGAAGTCTATTATCTGAAAATATTAATAAATTAGAGGCAACCGATATTAATGAAATGCACCTGTTGTGCATTCATTCAGTGATGGCGAGATTGCTGAAATGGTGTTAAAGAAACGAATGAGAATAGTAGTGATAATGAAGACCTTGTGAACTCCGGAGAAAAAACTCCCTATAGATATGGTGAAAATGTGTAACCAGTTAATTGCTGGTATGAAACAAGGTGCATTTATCAGTGACCAAACAAGATGTTATGTATGTGATATGGAAACCACTTAGTTGTATGCGATATATAAATGTTTTAATAAATAAATTTAATAAGTGGTAGTGTACTCTGTCAAAGAGAGACTACTGAAACAAAAACCTTTGTTAGCTGGACAGATGACACTGGAAGAAGTCTTTAAAAAGACTGCCACTGTTCCTGTACCATTGTTAGATAGCCAAATACAGACATAAGTTGAGGCATCTTTGCCATTTTTGGCTAAGAAAGACTATGGGGTCCTCTTACTAAGGTGCGCTAGCTGATTTAATGCACGGTAAATGCTAACGCGTCCATAGAATCTAATGGACGCTTTAGCATTTAGCAGTGCGCGCTAAATCGGCTAGCGCGTATTAGTAAAAGGACCCCTAGGTGTGACTAAAGACTGTGTTTGAAGTGCTTGGAGTGTTTAGTGTTTGCGATTCTTTCTCCAGTAATGCACCCTCTTTCGACCCCTTTTACAAAACTGTGGTAGTGGCTTTGCAAAAAGGGCCCTTTGTGAGTAGTGCAACTCTTTTCTCAGTTGTGCACACTCTTTCCATTAACATGGAGCTCATTCATCGGCTGTTGGCAGTGTTGGAAAATTGCTGGGATGTGCACGTCTATATGCTATTTTATTATACATTTTCTTTTATATCTGTCCTACATGAAAAATTTGAGGTAGTGACGTCAGCCAGTGCAGGCAAGTTTGTGCTTGAAGCGTTTAATGTTTGCCTTAATTTGAAATCAAAAGTTTGGTGACAATTTTATGGTTTATGGTCTGTCATTTTCTGATTTAACATTACCATTCCAAAAACCGAACTATGCCTGGCCCCAAGGAGTTCATAGTATAATCATATACCTTTACTTGAGCTTCAATAGTGAGCATTAGATCCAAAATAACCCCCAGTGTCTTCAAGGTTGATTCAAACTGAAAAAGGTTTTCCATTTATATTTAAAACAGACTTAAGTCTGGACTCCACTGTAGAGCCTAACCAGAAAAACTTAGTTTTATCTTTGTTCAATTTTTAATAAATTTAAACTGGCCAATGCTGATCTAGATTAACACAATGTATTACTTCTATTTGTGAAATATCTGAGCTGCCACATGCCAGCAATATGATATCATCAGCATTTGTAAAACAGGGAGCTCTTTTCTGCTAATCCCTTTCCGAATGATGACGTAACAATATTAAACAGAATGGGTGAGAAGGGAGAACTCTGAAGGATACCACAAACTGCTTGCCAGGAAAGAGAAGCTATTCCACTTTTCACTACTCTGTGTTGTCTCATCATTAGAAAACAAACCAAGTCAAAACTTCACTTGTTAAACCAAATAAACTTTGGCTCTTATGGTTTTAACCTGTGAAACCAAAGCAACTATAAATATCTCTTGTACCAAATTGAGTAGCATTAAACCAGTTAAATGTTTCTAAATATCCTACAAGTTGTTTTGAAACTAAGCTTTCTAGCAATCTCATGAAAGTAGGAATGCTAGCAATCGGTCAATAATTCACTGGGCAAGCTAAATCCAGGGTTTTTTTTTTCTTTTGGGATGGGAGGTTAATATTGCATAACTTAATATCTTGATAGCAACCTGTTTTCAAGGATTGATCTACCCATTGTACAAGCCAATGTCGTATTTCTAACAGAACATTACTCAAAAGTAATAAGGCGTCCAGGAAACAGAACGAGAAAACGAAAAAAGTTTTTAACAGAGGATGAATTCAGTACAAAGCAATCATTTTATGTCATCAATTTCTATATGGTACGATGCCTGAAATTTTTAAGAACATGTCTCGTTACCAACCACAAAGATCCTTACATTCTGTAGGGGCGGCATTGTTGAAAACAAAGGCCAACCCTAAACATATAGATACGAATGCCATGACTTTTACATGTGCAGGAATCAAGTTATGGAATGGCCTTGTTGGCCAGATTAGACAATGTGGTGAGGGGAATTTCTTTAGGAAAATGTTGAAGACCCAACTATTCGTTGAAGCATTTTTTTGAGCAAATGATTCTATGTTAGACTGAATACGTATGCTTTGATGGTATTGATGCATTTTCTAGGCAATTGATTTTATGTTAGACTGAATACGTCTGTTTTATTTTCTTATTTTGTATGGATTCTTAACTTTTTAAGTATGTAACTCCTTGTAAACTGTTTTGGATAGAAACGGTATAGAAATTTTAAAAATAAATAAATAAATACTTCTGGTTCGAGCTAGAGAATCAGGTATAAGCATAGTAAGCAAGAATGAAGATACCGTAATCGAGAATAATAAACCTGATGAGTGATAACAAGAATTATTAAAGGTACCTGATAGGAAACCAGGAGCATACTTTTTTTTGCACCAAAGAGCATTTTGCAAAGAGCATGAAGTGTAGAGTTAGAGAAATTTTACATAGTGCACAGTTGACAGTTGGGTGCACATATAGTTGGAGTTTGGGCAGGACTCGCACTTCCTTGTGTAATTTATAGAATACTATAAGCTATGCTCATATTGTCAGTATTTACCGCAGCTCTATAGGCTTGTATTTTACCTGTTACCATTAAATTATAGGCACACTTTTATAGAATCGCTTTTATAGTGGCCAATCCCTGACTGTACTAATGTGGTTGTTCTTGGAGGGGAGTATCATAGCAAAATGCACCTTTACAATAGTGATCATTGGCCAAGTTTGCAATCCTTTTGGTCACCTTTGTTTTAAATAGAATCCCTGGTGTGCTATAGAGCAGAGGGGAACCCCCAGCCTCCAAGCCCACCGTGTAGTTTCTCTTGCTAATGATGAATTTTGGCAACACAGAGTCTGAACCTGGTGAGGGAAGAGGACACAGACTTGTGTTTAGGTTGAAATAAAATTCAGAACTAGTATGGAAAAAATAGTCATAAATGCATTGTTTATAAGTAATAGTGCTCCTGCACACTTTGAACAGATTTGTTTTTGAGCCATTGTATACAATTTTCTTCATTTTAACTTAGACTAATATCAGAAGAATCTGCCCTGGACTTACCACTATGTGTTTTCTTTGGAGGGGGGGGGGAAGGTTGGCGTGGGTTTTTTTTAACTCTTTCTGGGCTGCTTTCAGGGTTTGAAAAATGGAGTGAAAGTGTTTGTACAAAATATATTTGAAGCACAAAAAGCTATCAAAAAATGAAGGTTATCAATATGTGAGAAGCCTTTCTGCTAACCCCTTCTTGCAAGCTCAGACTGAATGCTAATTGTGTGCTGAAGGTGACAGTGCGCTGGGTGGCACAGATGGTATAGGAAGGTGACAGAGCTGCTTGGTGACATCAATCAAGAGTAGTCAACTCTGGCCCTTATCTGCCACAAGCTGGTTAAGTTTTTAAGATATCCACACTGAATATGCATGAAATGCATTTGTGTGGATTACTTTCAGTGCATGGGCAACGCATCTCATGCATATACTATGAGGAAAATGCAGAAAACCTGGGGGACTTGCTATACTCAATGACCAGACTTGCTTACCTAGAGAACTGGCATGGAAATTGTATTCTGCCACCGTGGTCCACCCAGCAGAAAGTCATTTCTGAATCCAAGTCTGAGATCACTGTTTTTGAAGAGATTGGGGAGAAAGCTACTCACCATGTGTGGGAGGTAGAGCTGTTTCTCTTCGGTTTCACATTGCCACCTTCCCCCACAAAATGTTACCAGGCATAGTCAAGTGGAGACCACACTGATTTTCAAACAGAATATTTGTTTCAGAAGCAAAGGTTTTTTTTTGAGTTTCCTCTTCAGACAGTCTTGCTATGCTTTAAATTATATTGTCCCTGCGTGGTTGAAGAAGATGATGGAAAAGTGAAGTGTAGTGTCTTGTGGTGATAGATTATTTATTTTTTCTTTGATTCATGATGATCATTCTCGCCTGTGCTCCTCAAAGGGATGTCCTGAGTTCTGGTGTCACATGTCCTTTTGGGTGCACAAGGAGGAGCAGTTTTCATATGGCCTGCTTCCTTTCCTTGTGTGACTTCTTATGTCTGGGCTTTGCACCAGTTTTCAAAGTACAGTAAAACCTTAGATTGCAAGTAACTTGGTTTGCAAGTGTTTTGCAAGACAAGCAAAACATTTGATTAAATTTTAACTTGATAAACAAGCAACGTCTTGCAATACAAGAACATATAGTATACACACGTCACATCATCAAAACTGAGCCAATGGTTCTCTCTCTCACGCTGCGGGAGTATAGTAACTGTTCTAAATGAGCGAGGTCTTGCAATATGAGTATATACAGTATTTTGTATTAAAGTTTTGAGGTTGTGGGACGAATCGTCTGAGTTTCCATTATTTCTTATGGGGAAATTTGCTTTGATATGAGTGTTTTGGATTACAAGCATGGTTTCAGAACAAATTACGCTCGCAAACCAAGGCTTTACTGTATATGATTAGTTTCAAGTTCAGCATGGACACGAGTACTTTGCTTTCTTTGTGAGTTCTTTTCAATGGAAAATAAGATTCATTCATTTAATAATGCAGTCAGCTGGGTTTAGGGCAGTTTTCGGACAATCCTTTTACCCAGGTTCACTAGTACCTTTGCTAGTAAATAGCTTTTGAAAATCGCCTTTCCAGTGTATGTTTCTTTATAACTATTTTGCTTTTGTATATATAATGTTATGCATTTTAATTGTGTTTGTTGTAGTGTCATCCATCTAGAACGGTAGATAGTGTGGGCTATAAATTTTTAATAAAATAAAAATTCACAAAGCTTTGTTTAAACTTTTGTTAACTTTTGTGGGACCTCTGAAGGTTTCTGCTGCTGTCAAGTACATGCGAAAATATGATTGTGGACAGGATAAAAAAATCCTAGGAACGACAGTAGGTTCTGCAGCAAGGGCTAAAAATGTTTGGTGACTTTTCAGAAATTTTTAGACAATGTGCATAAATTTGTAATCATTTTGCGTGCTTAGGGGACCTTTTACTAAGCTGCATTAGGGGTTCACAGGCGCCTAATGTAGCAAAAAGAGTGTAACTCAGGACACACTAAAGCAGTGGTGTCAAACTCAAACCCTTTGCGGGGCCACATTTTGGATTTGTAGGTACTTGGAGGGCCACAGAAAAAATAGTTAATGTCTTATTAAAGAATGAGGTAACAGTTAAAAGGAAAAGACAGTTAACAGTTAAAAGGAAACATATATAAACTATAAAGAGTTTTACCTCATGCAAAATTGTCATTTCTTTAATAAAACATTAACTATTTTTTCTGCGGCCCTCCAAGTATTCTATTTTTTTCTGCAGCACTCACATTTAAAGTTCAATATCTTTTCTTTCTCAAAACTGGCATATTTCAATCACTAAATTGAAAATAAAATCATTTTCCTACCTTTGTTTGGTAATTTCATCAGTCTCTGGTTGCACTTTATTCTTCTGACTGTGCATCCAATACTTCTTCCCTTCTTTCAGCCTCCTGTATGCTTCCTCTCCTCCAGACCTCATTCCCTCCCCTAACTTTTTCTTTCTTTCTCTGTCTGTCTTTCTCTGATTTCGTGCCCCATTTTTTGCTTTGTTTCTGGTTCCCTGTCCCCCCTCCTTTTTTCTTCCTTCCTCCGTGCCCCATTTTTTGCTTTTTTTCTGGCTCCCTGTCCCCACCCCACCTTCTTTCTTTCTTCCTTCCTTCCTTCCTGCCCTCCCCCATGCCACCGCCGCCGCGGAATAGGCTGCTGCCGCTGCCGCTATCGGGAACAGGCAGAGATCTCCCTGCTTCTCTTCTGCACCGGGCCGACCAACTCTCGCGGCCCGACGTCAATTCTAACGTCGGAAAGGACGTTCCGGGCAGCCAGGCAGCGATTGGCTAGCCAGAACGTCCTCTCGACGTCAGAATTGACGTCGGGCCGCGAGAGTTGGTCGGCCCCGCAGGGAAGAGAAGCAGGGAGATCAAAGAACACGGTGCCGGCCTGATCCCCGATGGCAGCAGTGAGAAGGGAAGGGAAGCAGGTTCGGCACCACTACTCTAGATGAGCCGCGAGCCGCAATCTAGGGAGAACAGTGGACCGCTCCCCCCTTGGTACGCCACTGGAGCAGCAGCGTGTCTGGCTGGCTCGTTCATTCAAAGCCGCGGGTGGCGGCTCCTTGCGAGATCCATGCCTCCGTCTGAAGCCTCTCTGATGTTGTGACATCAGAGAGGCTTCCGATGCAGGAGTGGATAGCGCAAGGAGCCGCCAACCCGCGGCTTTGAACGAACGAGCCGGCTGCTGCTCCAAAAGGAAGAGAATGATGCCTCCAGACCGCGGGCCGCAAATAAAACCTGGAGAGCCACATGCGGCCCGCAGCCCGCGTGTTTGAGACCGCTGCACTAAAGCGTTCTGTGTAACTTTTGGCATATGCACATAGTACAGCAGGCCCTTCTTGAGGGCCGCAATCCAGACGGGTTTTCAGGATTTCCCCAATGAATATGCATGAAATCTATGTGCATGCACTGCTTTCAATGCATATTCATTGGGAAAATCCTGAAAACCTGACTGGGGACTTTGAGATCCCTGTAGTACAGTATTTATTTTTTTATAGTTTTTTTGAGGGGCATATCAGGGGTAGAGAATGGGCAGAGTGTATGTACATTGGCACACATGAATAGGTTAACACAGGCCTAAATAGGAGGCAGTAAGGTATCCTGTGTTAATTTTTTAAAATGTTCATATGCTAATAGTAACGGTGCATGGCTATAAATGAAACAATAAAAAAAGGTTATTTTTATGGCCACACAAGAAATGGGCTTAGCTTGTGGGAAAGACCCATGTAAGGGCATGCTAAGCCCTTTTCGCAGTGTTTATTTGTAAAATTGTTTTGCAATACAGTGGTGTACCTAGCATATGTGACATCCGGGGCCCATCAGTTTTGGCACCACCCCCCCCCCCATCTATACGAAAAACATGATTTTTAGTAACAAGCCACATGTCACACATGAGTACCTAGGAAAAAGCAGCATCTTACATACTGCAGTGAGCAGTACAACATCAATACACCCATTGTAAAACTAAACAAGCCAGACTAGTACAGATCAATCCTACACCGTCAATCCTAACAGAAAACCAGTCTTTCGAACACACAGAACACACCTTCGCCTAGTATGGAATATGTCATCACAAACTAACCCCTCCCCCTTTTACAAAACTGTAGTGTGGATTTTAGCCACGGTGGTAACAGCTCTGACACTCATAGAATTCTGAGGATCAGAGTTGCTACCACCACGGCTGGCGCTAAAAAACGCTCCACAGTTTTGTAAAAGGGGGGATAAAATAGAAATACATAGACAAAGGCTAAATTGAACCAGCAAGAAGCTGCATACAATGCAACACCACTCCTTCCAATTATATGTAATTTGCTGAATGGCAACACTGGTCATTATAAGTAGTAATTTACTATTATTTGCAGAAATCTGACTCTTTGCTCTCATTTCCATACCAAATATCACAGTATCATAGGATAATGCCACTGGGTTATCTAATAAATTATTAATTTGGTCCCAAATTTATTTCCAAAAATTCATAATAAATGGGCAATGAAACAGTAAATGATCTAAAGTTTTCAGCATTATATCTGCTTAATTTCTCTTCTCCTCCCTGTTTCTTACTAAAAAAAAATATAAAAAAGCACAAAAAAATCCTTCTCTTTCCTCTGTTAAATCTTATTTCCTCTTCCGCAGTTTTGTTTAAAATACTGTGTTTTAGGTGGTATAGAGCCTATATTTCTGGTGCCTGTGGCTTAGGGTGACTAAAGTAGGGAAAATCTGTTATAAATCCTGTGTTTTAGGGTAGCACTGATAGAACCTGCAGTTTTGTTTAAAATACTGAGTTTTAGGTGGTATAGAGCCTATATTTCTGGTGCCTGTGGGGTGACTAAAGTAGGGAAAATCTGTTATAAATCCTGTGTTTTAGGGTAGCACTGATAGAACCTGCATTTTTGTTTAAAATACTGTGTTTTAGGTGGTATAGAGCCTATATTTATGTCTTACCAGTATTCAGCCATTGTTTTCTGCTGATTAGGTGGAGAAGGGAGGGGTTCTGTTTTACTTCTAAGGTTAATTGCATTATCTTTGGGACATTGCTGAAACAAGGCTGCCCTGTGAACTTCTAAAAGCTAAGTTACTCACCATTTCATATTCTGCTCTTTTCACTGGTTTTCAGCATTATATCTGCTTAATTTCTCTTCTCCTCCCTGTTTCTTACTAAAAAAAAATATAAAAAAGCACAAAAAAATCCTTCTCTTTCCTCTGTTAAATCTTATTTCCTCTTCCTGCAGTTTTGTTTAAAATACTGTGTTTTAGGTGGTATAGAGCTGATATTTCTGGTGCCTGTGGCTCAGGGTGACTAAAGTAGGGAAAATCCTGTTATAAATCCTGTGTTTTAGGGTAGCACTGATAGAACCTGCAGTTTTGTTTAAAATACTGTGTTTTAGGTGGTATAGAGCCTATATTTCTGGTGCCTGTGGCTCAGGGTGACTAAAGTAGGGAAAATCTGTTATAAATCCTGTGTTTTAGGGTAGCACTGATAGAACCTGCAGTTTTGTTTAAAATACTGAGTTTTAGGTGGTATAGAGCCTATATTTCTGGTGCCTGTGGGGTGACTAAAGTAGGGAAAATCTGTTATAAATCCTGTGTTTTAGGGTAGCACTGATAGAACCTGCATTTTTGTTTAAAATACTGTGTTTTAGGTGGTATAGAGCCTATATTTCTGTCTTACCAGTATTCAGCCATTGTTTTCTGCTGATTAGGTGGAGAAGGGAGGGGTTCTGTTTTACTTCTAAGGTTAATTGCATTATCTTTGGGACATTGCTGAAACAAGGCTGCCCTGTGAACTTCTAAAAGCTAAGTTACTCACCATTTCATATTCTGCTCTTTTCACTGGTTTTCAGCATTATATCTGCTTAATTTCTCTTCTCCTCCCTGTTTCTTACTAAAAAAAAAATATAAAAAAGCACAAAAAAATCCTTCTCTTTCCTCTGTTAAATCTTATTTCTTCTTCCTGCAGTTTTGTTTAAAATACTGTGTTTTAGGTGGTATAGAGCCTATATTTCTGCCTTACTAGTAGTCTTACTTATAGTCCCACCAACCCCAGGGACCACTATTCATATATAGAGACCCATATAATCAGGACTTCACAACCAATCAAGATGACCTTTATTCTATGCAATCACTGTGGTGCTTTAATTCCAAGACATACTATTTGGAGGCTTAAGGCTTGCCCCATCTGTCTTCAACTTGCCAGTATTAAGGAGGAGCTCTGCAAACTTAAACAGGAATTGAATACAATTAAAGCAGCTTCCATCACTCCACAAAATCATACCAACTTACCACCTCTACCTCAAAGAATAAAACAGCCCAGGAATAAATGGGTCACAGTAGGCTCAGGAAGACTGCGACATGTAACACAGAAACATCCACCTTCACTAATATTACCTCTACAGAATTCCTTCGCTCCACTAGTGCACTGCGATACTCAGGAAAACAGAAGGGAGGTGGGACTGGAACCAATGAAGGAAACTCAAGAGAACAAGAGCACCCTAAGTACAAATAAAAAAGCCAAAAACAGAAAACTATTACTGTTGGGGGATTCCATCATCAGAGGCATTAACCTTGGAACACAGGGCGAGGAGTCCAAAATAGTGAAATGTCTTCCAGGATCCTCAGCTACCAGGAGTTCCAGGCAAATACTGACTATAATTAAGGAAGAAACTAAGGATTTTAACACTGATGTTGTTATCCATCTGGGAACAAATGACCTGGCCAACAACTCCACACTTGCAGCACAGAAAGCTTTTCGGGAGCTTGGTGAGGGCGTGAAACCTTTTGTAAAGACTTTAGCTTTTTCTGAAATACTGCCTGCATATGGAAAAGGAGAGCAAAGAATGAAAAACACAGAGGACTTTAATAGATGGCTCAGAGCCTGGTGTCATCAAGAAGGCTTCAGGTACATAGGAGGTTGGGGAAATACATGGAAGGACAAGAAGCTATATTGCACTGATGGGCTACATATTACTACAGCAGGAAAAAGAAACCTTGCAGAGAAATTTAGACAATATTTTTCCAGGCATTTAAACTAGAAGGTGGGGGTGGTGTATGTACGAAGGACAATTATAGAGACCACCCCCGGCAAAAGAAAAGATGTGATAGTAGTAAAGGCTGCAACATAAGCAATATCAGCAACTCATTTCTTAGTATTGCAACGGAAAGTGAAACGACACAAAAATCCATACGAAAAAGGAGATTATTGCTGAAAAATAGCTGGAAAGCGATGACCACAAATGCTCGCAGTCTAAGCAACAAAGTTCATGATCTGCAAGCCCTGATATTAGAGGCAGATCTAGATATTGTTGCTATCACAGAGACATGGTTCAGTGAATCACATGGATGGGATGCAAACATACCGGGATATAATCTTTTTAGGAAGGACAGAGATGGTCATAAAGGTGGAGGAGTAGCTCTCTATGTAAAGATCAATATCCAAGCGACCGAAATGCAAGGGACCTGGGGAGAGGAAGAAGCGATATGGATTGCTCTGAAAAGAGAAGATGGAACTTCTATCTACGTGGGTGTAGTCTACAGACCTCCGACTCAATCGCAGCAAATTGATAAGGATCTGATTGTGGATATCCAAAAGTTTGGAAGGAAAGAGGAGGTTCTGCTGTTGGGAGATTTCAACCTGCCGGATGCGGACTGGAATGTTCCGTCTGCGGAATCGGAAAGAAGTAGGGAGATTGTGGATGCCTTTCAAGAGGCTCTGCTCAGACAAATGGTGACGGAACCCACAAGGGAAAAAGCGATATTGGATCTGGTCCTCACAAATGGAGAGAGTATCTCTAATGTTCGAGTGGGTGCTCACCTGGGTAGTAGCGATCATCAAACGGTTTGGTTTGATATAACGGCTAAAGTGGAGAGCGGCCACACGATACTTAAAGTCCTAGATTTCAAACGTACGGACTTTAATGCAATGGGAAAGTACCTGAAGAAAGAGCTGTTAGGATGGGAGGACACAAGAGAAGTGGAAAGACAGTGGTCTAAGCTGAAAGGAGTGATAAAAATGGCTACGGACCTTTATGTGAAGAAAATCAATAAAAACAAAAGAAAAAGGAAGCCGATATGGTTCTCCAACCTAGTGGCTGAGAAAATAAAGGCGAAAGAGTTGGCGTTCATGAAATATAAAAAAACCCAAGAAGAGGAGAGCAGAAAAGACTACAGGGTGAAACTGAAAGAAGCCAAGAGAGAGATACGCTTGGCGAAGGCACAGGCGGAAGAACAAATGGCTAAAAATGTAAAAAAGGGAGATAAAAATTTTTTCAGATATATTAGTGAAAGGAGGAAGATAAAAAATGGAATTGCTAGGCTAAAAGATGCTGGGAACAAATATGTGGAGAGTGATGAGGAGAAAGCAAATGTGCTAAACAAATACTTCTGTTCTGTGTTCACAGAAGAAAATCCTGGAGAAGGACCGAGATTGTCCGGCAAAGTTACACGAGAAAATGGAGTAGATTCTGCGCCGTTCACGGAGGAGGGTGTTTATGAGCAACTTGAAAAACTGAAGGTGGACAAAGCGATGGGACCAGACGGGATCCATCCCAGGATACTAAGGGAACTCAGAGAGGTTCTGGCGAGTCCTATTAAAGACTTGTTCAACAAATCTCTGGAGACGGGAGTGATTCCTGGGGATTGGAGGAGAGCGGATGTGGTCCCTATTCATAAAAGTGGTCACAGGGATGAAGCAGGAAACTACAGGCCGGTGAGCCTCACTTCAGTTGTTGGAAAAATAATGGAAGTGTTGCTGAAAGAAAGGATAGTGTATTTCCTTGAATCTAATGGGTTACAGGATCCGAGGCAACATGGCTTTACAAAAGGTAAATCGTGCCAAACGAACCTGATTGAAT
Organism: Geotrypetes seraphini; assembly: GCF_902459505.1. Lineage (NCBI taxonomy): Eukaryota > Metazoa > Chordata > Amphibia > Gymnophiona > Dermophiidae > Geotrypetes > Geotrypetes seraphini. Next base: position 193,973,955 of record NC_047085.1, read on the forward strand.
TTTTTGATTGGGTGACCAGAGAGCTGGATCGAGGACATATGCTAGATGTAATTTATTTGGATTTCAGCAAAGCCTTTGATACAGTTCCTCATAGGAGGCTGTTGAACAAACTTGAAGGGCTGAAGTTAGGACCCAAAGTGGTGAACTGGGTCAGAAACTGGCTGTCGGACAGACGCCAGAGGGTGGTGGTTAATGGAAGTCGCTCGAAGGAAGGAAAGGTGACTAGTGGAGTCCCTCAGGGTTCGGTGCTGGGGCCAATCCTGTTCAATATGTATGTAAGTGACATTGCTGAAGGGTTAGAAGGAAAAGTGTGCCTTTTTGCAGATGATACCAAGATTTGTAACAGAGTAGACACCGAAGAGGGAGTGGAAAATATGAAAAAGGATCTGCAAAAGTTAGAGGAATGGTCTAATGCCTGGCAACTAAAATTCAATGCAAAGAAATGCAGAGTAATGCATTTGGGGATTAATAATAGGAAGGAACCGTATATGCTGGGAGGAGAGAAGCTGATATGCACGGACGGGGAGAGGGACCTTGGGGTGATAGTGTCCGAAGATCTAAAGGCGAAAAAAACAGTGTGACAAGGCAGTGGCTGCTGCCAGAAGGATTCTGGGCTGTATAAAGAGAGGCGTAGTCAGTAGAAGAAAGAAGGTGTTGATGCCCCTGTACAGGTCATTGGTGAGGCCCCACTTGGAGTATTGTGTTCAGTTTTGGAGACCGTATCTGGCGAAAGACGTAAGAAGACTTGAGGCGGTCCAGAGGAGGGCGACGAAAATGATAGGAGGCTTGCACCAGAAGACATATGAGGAGAGACTGGAAGCCCTGAATATGTATACCCTAGAGGAAAGGAGAGACAGGGGAGATATGATTCAGACGTTCAAATACTTAAAGGGTATTAACGTAGAACAAAATCTTTTCCAGAGAAAGGAAAATGGTAAAACCAGAGGACATAATTTGAGGTTGAGGGGTGGTAGATTCAGGGGCAATGTTAGGAAATTCTACTTTACGGAGAGGGTGGTGGATGCCTGGAATGCGCTCCCGAGAGAGGTGGTGGAGAGTAAAACTGTGACTGAGTTCAAAGAAGCGTGGGATGAACACAGAAGATTTAGAATCAGAAAATAATATTAAAGATTGAACTAGGCCAGTTACTGGGCAGACTTGCACGGTCTGTGTCTGTGTATGGCCGTTTGGAGGAGGATGGGCAGGGGAGGGCTTCAATGGCTGGGAGGGTGTAGATGGGCTGGAGTAAGTCTTAACAGAGATTTCGGCAGTTGGAACCCAAGCACAGTACCGGGTAAAGCTTTGGATTCTCGCCCAGAAATAGCTAAGAAGAAAAAAAAAAAAAAAAAAAAAAAAATTTTTAATTGAATCAGGTTGGGCAGACTGGATGGACCATTCGGGTCTTTATCTGCCGTCATCTACTATGTTACTATGTTACTATAAGTTCCTGCTTCCAGATGACAATGCCAACATCTATTGGACAAAGATAATCATGAAAAAAAGAGAGAGAAAAAACTTGTAGAATAAAATAAGTATTGAATTCAGTTTTTTTGGCCAATGATTGAATTTTGGAGCATATACATGGACTTTGACTACGCTGATAGTGCTAGTCAGTGATACGACTTAGCGTAGCGCTCCGGACTCTGAGGCCTTTTTCCTGATATTAGATTGATTAAATAATAATAGATCCCCCTGACAGAGTGGAATATATAATTTTGAAGGTATATTGATACCACTCGGTAAGATATATCTTTAGTTGTTTTATCAAGGACAGCAAGAAAAAATCAAGCTCCCTGTATCCTTGCACTGACTCTTGACAGCAAGAATGACAGCTGAAGTTGTCTCAGTTTCTTGTTGGAATATATGGGATGAAAAAATTCAAGTGGCACCTGTTAACATCTGAATAAGAACCTTTTTCTCACACTGGACCTAGAAGATCCCCAAAAAGAAACCCCATTCCATATCCGCTTCTCGAAGCAGCTGGTTTTGCCCCTTAGATTCCCTGGCTAAATACTGATTAATGGGCCGACCTTTACAAATATGTTCAAACCTTATTAAACTTGCTATATGATTAGCCTGGACCACTCTCTTTGGTAACAAATTCTACAGCTTAATTCTTTCTATACCTACTACTAATTACTTTCATGGAGTGCCCCTCAAGCGCTAGTACTACTGAAAAGAGTAAGTGACCATTCTACATCCTGCAAGGAATCCAGCGAGGTGGAAGGTAAAAGCAAAGGAGGGACAGAGAGCAAGAGAAGTAGGAATGAGTGAGACCAGTTTGCTGGTAAAATTCCATTATTTTTAGAAGAGCAAGTATTACATTTTGAATGTATAATAGACACAGACATTCTCCTTTCAAAGTGAGCCAATTTAGAAGAGAGGCTGAGAGCTGAGAAGCAGTTCTGTTCCTTTTGAAGTCGATGCCTGTTTATTTGAACAGAGTGGCACATTTATTGTGAACCCATAACTAAAATATCTGACTTCTTAAAAGAAGAGACTTTCGCTGAAAGAAAGCTGCAGCGGTTAATGCTTGATGGAAGTCCATTAGCATGGTTATCACTGCCTCCTCACTAGAAAACTCTTAGTTCAGAAACCTGAGCCGTACTATTTTCAGGGAAAGGAAAATACTGTAGTCTCTTAGTTCAAAGGCAGAAGTCTTGAAATGGTCCTGTGGCTTACTGTTCATGGCCAGTGGCTGTCATGCTCCCAAACACAGGTTGCAACAGTCTTTCTCTAGTCAGGAATCATGGTCTGATCCCAGCCAGACCTTAGAACAGGGGTAGGGAACTCCGGTCCTCGAGAGCCGTAGTCCAGTCGGGTTTTCAGGATTTTCCCAATGAACATGCATTGAAAGCAGTGCCTGCAAATAGATCTCATGCACATTCATTGGGGAAATCCTGAAAACACGAATGGAATATGGCTCTCGAGGACTGGAGTTCCCTACCCCTGCCCTAAAACAAAGTCCACATATAAAAGCTTCCTCAAACTCTCTGCTTCTTCAACCCACAGCAAGGGAGGTTCTAGCTTCAAGTTTCAAGTTTCAAGTTTATTATTTATTTGTTTAATCGCCTTTTCAATATTCAAGGCGATTTACACATTAATAAAGTTACAAAATAAAATATATTTAACATAATTAAAAACTCACAAGACTAGACGATAACTGAACAAACTGGAAACAAAAGGAAGGTAGGGGAAGAAGTTACAATGTAATTGAGCAAAGTGGGGAACCAAATAAGGAAAACACAGAAAGGATGGGATAAAAATAGTTGACTATGTGAAGAAAAGAGAAATAGAAACAAATGAAGTTGGATGATGTTAAAAAGAAAACTATAAGTCAGATAACAAATGCATCGTTAAATAAAAAAGTTTTCAGTTTGATTTTAAATTTGTCTAGATTAAGTTCTTCACGTAAATAGATGGGAAGAGAATTCCAAGTTTGGGGAGCCGTTACTGAAAAAATATACTGACGGCGCATGTTTATTATTTTTAACGATGGAATCATTAATAAGTGCTGTTGGTCTGATCTTAGGGTTCTATTGGAGGAATAAGGAATTAATAGTTTATGAATGAAGGCCGGAGTTTTAAACAAGAGATTTAAATGTGAGCAGACAAAGTTTGTAAGTTATTCTGTGAGCTACTGGAAGCCAGTGAGCTTCCTTAAGAAGAGGAGTTATATGGTCGAATTTTTTTGCTTTTGTGATAAGTCTAATGGCTGTATTCTGAATAATCTGAAGACGTCTGATTTCTTTTTGTGCTATACCATTAAATAAAGCGTTACAGTAATCTAATTTTGAAATTACAAGAGAATGGATGAGAATTTTCAAAGAGTCATTATTGAATAGCTGGGAAATAGAGCGTATCTGTCTCAGTCTAAAAAAAGAAGACTTAATAACACTGCTGATATGATCGTGAAAAGTAAGTTTATGGTCCAGAATTACACCAAGAATTTTGGTTTTTTGTACTACTTGTAAAGGGAGTCCATTGACAGAGATTGGCGAGATAAGAGTAGGGTTGTCTTTCCAAGGAAAAAGCAGTATATTGGATTTATTGATGTTCAATGCTAAACGATTATTGATTAACCAGTAGTGAATTTGTTCAAGTTTTGTGTTAATTTGGGATATGTCAGAAGGGTTGTCAGGATTAATAGGATGCAGAAGCTGTATATCGTCAGCATAAGCAAAAGTATTGAAACCAATTGATTGACATAAAGTCAACAAAGGAGCAAGAAATATATTGAATAAGAGAGGAGAGAGTATAGAACCTTGAGGAACACCGTACGTTGTGGAAAAAGTATCAGAAATTGTATTATTGAAAGAAACAGATGAGGAGCGATTTGAAAAATAAGATTGGAACCAGGATAGTACCTGGTCTGTAATACCTATTGTTTGGAGTCTATTTATTAGTAAATCATGATCAATTGTGTCGAAGGCTGACGATAGGTCAAGAGAGACTAGAAGAACTGATTGGTGATGGTCTAGGAAATAATGAATAGAGGTGGTCATACCTATTAAGGAGTGTTCTGTAGAATGGTATTGCCTGAAACCTGTCTGATTAGGATGAAGAATGTTGGTTTTTTCGATAAAGTCGGAGATTTGGTTATAGACTACCTTCTCCGTTAACTTGGATACGAAAAGGGATGTTGGCTATGGGTCTATAGTTTGTACAATCCTCAGTGCTGATTTTGTGATTTTTTGAAATAGGGTAAATAATTGAATGTTTCCAATCCTTTGGCATAATGCCTTGTTTTAAACTTTCACTCACTAAAGTATGTATTGTTGGACCAAAAATGCAAAAATATCGTTTTAGAAGAAAAGGAGGAATAGAGTCGGTTTGTGAACCTTTTATGTTGATGGTTTTGATGATAGATTCTATTTCAGTAAGACTTGGAATATTAAAAGAAGAGCATTTAGAAGAGAGTGAAATGAGATCTTGTGATGAATGAACTGATTTGAAAGTGGAGTTTATTGTGAAAGAGGATCGAATGTCTTCGATTTTCTTTTGAAAGTGTGAGGCAAGTTCATGGGCTGTGAGGTTAGTCTTTATAGCTGGTGTTTTCCGTTTGTCAGAGTAGAAAATTGAATTTATTATTCGATATAAAGTGGCAGAATTTGGAGCTTTTTTGATTAGACCAGAGTAGAATTTTGTTTTGGCTAGGTTTATTTTTGTTTTGTAGAAATTAGAGTGATTTTTAAATAATTCATAATTGGAATTTGATTTGTTTTTTCTCCATTTACGTTCAAGTGATCTTAATTGTCTTTTTATAAGGGAAAGTTCAGCTGTTAAAAGTTAAAAGTTAAAAGTTTTCTTTGCAGGGAAGATTTTAGTTTGTTGGGGTGCAATTTTATCAAGTAGCCTAAGGGTATTTTTTGACCAAAGTTGAACAGAATCGTCTAAAGAAATAGATGTAAAATTGAAAAAGTTAGTTGAAATTTCAGCCAGTATTGCCTTCTGCCTTTCACACTTCACATCAAAGTCTTTAAATAGATAACAGACATCTCACCTTGCCAGTCTTGCTCACAATCACTTGAGGACCACTCTGTTTTCCCAGTCTTACACCTACACCTAAGGAAGATCTCTCCTTCTGGAGACCTTTCAAAGTAAAAATGGCAGGTCTTACCAGTTTAAAAGGAGGAGTCAGCACAGGGGCAGGGACAAATCTATCCATAGAGGCAGAAGAAGAACCAACTTATTCTAGCAAACCATACAACTTGGTCACTCCCTTTAGAGCAGTGCTTCATAACCTGGGGTTTCTGGATGGGTTTCAGGGGGGTCCGCGAGGGTCAGATAAAAATTAACCTTTATATTCACTATACAGCCCGGTGCTGTTGATTTTTCTCACAGATAATGAGAGAGTAGATGTAGTAGTAGTCAATCTGTTTTAATTTGCACAAGAGGATTGTGTTTCTTAATTATGAGTGGCCATTACTTTTTGCATAAAAAGGAGTTGTGTTTTTAGGTTGTTTACTTTAAAGTTTAATAATACTTTTTGTATGTCATATGTGTATGAGACAATCGAATCTCAGTAATTGAAGTACATTATGTTCATTGCAGGCAAAGTTGTGTTTATGTGAATATTTCTGGGGAAGGGGGGGCCATAATTTTTATCAGCTTCTTAAAGGGGTCCGTGACTCAAAAAAGGTTAAGAATCACTGCTTTAGAACTTACTTCCTCAGACCACACTGCTCTCACCTCAAAGGTTGCCACAGCAGAAACCAGGGACCCCACTGAGGGGAAAGAAATGATGTCAATTCCCTGTGCCAAAGATGATGGTAGAGACATTTCTCTTATGTTCCCTGAATTATCTGTGGGGGACCAGCTGCTCAGGGAGACTAAGAATGGAGCTGTCCCAGCACCTCCCAATGAACCATCTTCAGCCGGTGTTTTCTTTATCATGAAGTCATCTATCATTGAGGTAATAGGTGCAGACAAAACTGTAGCTTGGACAGAGGATCAGAATGGTGCTCTAGTGGCAGTGTCTTTCTTCAGGGCACCATCTTGGATCCCTCAAGCCACATGTTGTAAACTGCTTTCAGTAAAACGCCCTGACCCAATGACACCTGTTTTACTATTTGAGGTCTGGATTTTGGTATGGTGTAGACTCTTGAAATCCTGGTCCTGAAGTCAGCCATACCCAATTAATGAAACCCAAGTATCTAAGGTAAGGGAGGCCATGGCATGTGCTTATCCTATGTATACCTGGTCTCCATTTGCATTGGGACTGAAGGAGACCCCACGGGGTGAGTTCCAACACTGGTTGCTGGAATCACACCACTGACTTCCCCGCTGTTCAGATGGTCCAGGGAGGCTTTGCAGAGGATGTCTTAAGCTGGTGAGAGATCCCCACCAGCAATGCCAGTCTAGGTCTGAACTAAAAGTGAGCGAGTCCCAGCCCACCCATGGCTATGCCACGGCATTTTTTTCTCCCTACTGCTCCTCCTTAGCCTTGAGTAAATGCCAGGATCTTGATGAATCCCAGGGTGGGAAACCCCATCAGTCTTCCAACTACATTTACCCTCCATTCTGGACTCCTCTGGGAAAGGAAGAGAAAGGCTGCGCTCAGTAAACCCTTGTTTTCAGATTTCCCTCCAATTCCTGAGGATCTACCACTGTTGGGCTACTTCCCAGAATAGGCCACCCCTTCATTATTGTGACTTGACAATGTTCCACCTGCACATTTATGGTGTCCTGCTACATTAGATTAGATGACTGGGAAGTGGGAAGGAGGAGGGGATTTAATGGCCAAACCTTCTATACTTAATCGGATCGTACCACAAATAGGCAATTAAATGGAGGTGTCTGCTGTCATCTTGAATAGGTCACAGTGCAGAGTTCCAGCATGACCCTGAGCCTCTAGGCAAATGTTCTTTCTCATACTTCACAATGAAGTGAAGAGTTCTTGCCTCAATATATGACAAATAAAACAAAAAGGCAAGCAAGATGTCCTAAAGTTCAACCAACGGGAATGTTTATTAAAAAGCTTCAATATCAAAGTCACAGAACTGAAGATTTTAAGGTCCCAACTAGGATCCCAGTTTCAGCATCTTTGAGTGCCTTCTTCAGGGGACAAACCAATGACTAGAACACAACTCTTTTTGGCACGCAACTTTGCTAAGACGCCAATATGATTTGTAAAAGCTTTTTGACTATTGAGGAAGAATCAAGAATAAGACCTTCATGAAAATATAGGTGCAGACCTCTATGAGACCCCAAAAAGTTGTATTTTTAAGAGAGACATTATGCTATTGAATTCTAGTTTCTGGACAATCATATTTCTCTCTGTCAGCAAGAAAAAACAATATGCTCTGTAAGAGATTCATCTTTGCCCCAGAAAGCTGGCAAGCATCTGCTGACTATTGCAACATTGGTTATCTGCTGGCTGTAACAGCCTTGGATATTTTAGGACTTTCCAGAAGATGACAAACCCAAAACAAGAACAAGAAGATAAGTCCAAGCACCATTCCTGCAGGATAAGATGTCCTACCAAAAGTTATCTAAACCAATGTTCTTCAACCGCCGGTCCACAGAAATTTCCTGCCAGTCCACAGGGCTAGCATGTGCATCATGCCCAAAACAGTGTTCTTCAACCGCCAGTCCACGGTGCAATCATGCGGCATTATCTTCGAGCCAGCTCCCTCTTCCTCACTGATTCAGTGCACAAAGCCACAGGCAGTGGCTCCTACGTGCGTCCTGCGCCTGAACCGGAAGCCTTCTCTCTGACGTTGCAATGTCAGAGGGAAGACTTCCAGATGTGGCATGGGATGCGCAAGGAGCCGCTGCCCGCAGCTTTGTGCACTGCATCAGTGAGGAAGAGGGAGCCAGCCTGTAGATAACACAGGGGGCGGCATAAAATGGCCAGGTGGGAGCAGGCTAGAAGGTAAGGCATAGCATGGAGGGAGGGAGACAACAAAGGTAGGGGGGAATGATTTTATTTTTGAATTTAGTGATTGAATTATGTCAATTTTGAGAATTTACATCTGCTGTCAGTGTGCTTTGTGTAGTTTAATATTGTGGTTAACCATTATGTGTTGTTAAAAAGATTATATTGTGTATCTTTGAAAAATGAATTGAAAAAATAGTGTTATAATTAGTACTATTATGGGGGTGGGGTCTGGGGTGGAGATAGGCGGGGTCTGGCCCACGACTTAGCCCAGTGTTTTTCAACTGCTGGTCCACGGACCGATGCCGGTCCACAGAATAATTCTTTTATTTCTGCCGGTCCATAGGTGTAAAAAGGTTGAAAACACTGATCTAAATTACTAATGAAGGACAGTGAAACTCAGGAAGGGAGGGGGCCTACTCTCAGGAATTATTGAACTTGGTATTAAGAATGCATTGTCAGGGAAATAGAAAGGTCACTTTTGACACTAGATGACATCATGCTTCAATATGGCTCCGAGATAAAAATGCAGACTATACAATTAGTAGATATGATAAATGTGTCAACCCAATAGAAAGTGAGTATGTAATCTGTAACCAGGCTAGGCTACTAAACTAAAAGTATATAAGTGGCATACCGGCTGGTCTAAGCTTCAGGATGGATTCATAACAGGAGATGGCCACTCTATATGTATCCATTGGCTCAATGTGCTGTACTTTGTTTTCATGAAAGCTAACTTTTGTCTATTGCTAATAAACCTAAATTATATACAGCCATTGGGTTGCGAGGTCAGTATTATGAAAAGGTCTGCAGCCACCTTCTCACTATCATCCCTTTTTTTCAACCAGTGTGTTCTAGTCATTAAACTTTTTAATAAACAGTCCCATTGGTTGAACCTTTGGACATCTCGCTGGCCTTTCTGTTTTGTTTCTCATACTTCAAAAAATCTGTTTTCCTGTCACTGGTGCCTGCCCTGCCTGCAACCCAGGACAAGTTCTGCCACCCATCCCACCCCTCTGAACTGCTGCAGGAAAACATGACCATCCAGCAGGTGGTGGATAGTACTATATTAGACAATTGAGAACCCGAGACAGATTGCATACATTGAAAAAAAAATTGGGATCCTTGTTTGTATTTTCCTGATTCGCATGGAGAAGTGTGTGAATGGGCTCATTTCTCACCCGGTCTCCAGGTTCATGTTGCAGGAAAGAGGTCTTCTGACTTTCAGGTATGAAATCGGAGGGAATAGATTCACTGACTCTACTTCCTCTGTAGTGGGACTTCCCTCCCAGGCTCAATTTTTCTTCCCTGGTAAAAGCTGATGCACACATTAGAGTGATGTTATTTTTAGACTAGGGACTATAAGAGCTACTTTTCTTTTTTAATGTCACAGATTTGCCAATAAGCATTATTTCAGCAGGGATGTGATGAAGCAGATTTGCTCTGATCACCTCTTTAGGATCAGGAAGGAATTTATTTTTTTAATATAGCTATCCTCATAATTGTCTTATGTAGTGTGCCGTAAGCAAGTCATGGCCCACAGAAGACTCGCAATAGGCTGGTGTCTTTTTTTCTTTTTTCTTTTTTTCAGCTGAACTCATGGTAATACCATGTAGGTTTTGTGAAAGCAGTGGAACAGTGCTACACTTGTAGTACTGCTGTTGATCTTGGATTTGTTAGTGAAATGTATTTCTGATGACAATGCCAGGTTTAGTTTTCTGTGTGCTTAGCTCTTCCCCTTCCCTTCCCTAACAATGTTAGTCAGGGAGGTGTGAAGGTTGGCCATGTGTGCCGTATATTAAATACATCATTAGAACATGCTGACTGACAGCAATTTGAAGATTATTTCCGGAGTGTAATGTGCTTTGGGAATAGCTTTATTTCATAAGCAGGAAGAAATGTCCAATTGTAATTGAATATTGGAGAATTTATTTTTATTTTGCCGTATAGTAACCTGTTTAGAGAGTAGACACGTACTGGTGACAATATTCTTTATTGGCATATCTGCTGGGGTTAGGCGGACAGATTGAGACATCCAATTTTACTTCCATTGCTTTCAATGGAAATAAAACCTGGATATGCCAATTTGTCCTCTTTTTTCTGGAGCCATATGGTAATCCTAATATCTACTTGGATCGGTCTTGCATTTGGCACATTTAGGCCCGGATTCTGTAAACTGCGTCCCAATTTTAGGCAGCTGTAGGCATCCTACAGCTATCTAATCAGCCAATCGGGAAGCACATTAAAAAAAAAAAAAAATGCTCCCCTGGCAGGCTACCTATATTGAAGGTGCCTCCGGGAACCTAGGGAGGCCCGCAAAACCGCCTAAGCTCGCCTTAGGCTAGGCGTAGCCTTAGGTGAACCTAAGCGGTCATACGTGTCTCCCTAGGCCAAAGTCAAAGAAGTCTTGGTGCAATTTTGACGTGGAGTTACAAAAAAGAACCTAGTTTTCTCTGAGTTAAGTTTTAATTTACCGTAAATTCAATCATCCATTGTTCAGTTATTAGAAATACCTCAGCAATTATAAGCCTTGAATGGGAAATTGAAACTGTAATAGGAATCAGGATAGTTATATCATCAGCATAGCTGAATATCTTAATTCCTAACTTAGACCATTTTAAACCCAATGAAGATTTAAAAAAAACATTAAAAAGTAGAGGAGAGCGCGGGGAGCCCTGAGGCACAGCACACGAATTACTCCAACTACCAGAGTAGTCATTATTGAAACAAACCTTATAACTACAAGATGAAAGGAAATCTTGGAACCAATCATAAACTTTATATTGGATACCTATGGCATCTAAACATTCCAATAGCTTTTTATAATAATAACTAGTCTTTAAGCCCGTTACATTAACGGGTGCTAGAACATATGTGTGTGTGTCTGTCTTTCTTTCTCTCTCCTTAGCCGCTTTCTTTCTTTCTGCCTTTCTTTTTCCTTGGCTGTCCATCACCATCCCTTGCCTGCTCCCCCTGTCCATTTTCCCTTCCTTTTACCTCCCCTGTGTCCACCACCACCCCTTCACTGCTCTCCTTATGCAGCAGCAGCCCTTCTCCCTTTGTTTTACCTCCCCCCTGTCCAGCAGCACCTGTTTCCTTCTCCCCCTGTTCAACATTAGTCCTCCGTTCCTTTTTCTTCACCTCCCCTGTCCATCAGCATCTCTTTCCTTCTCCCCCTGTCCAGCAGTAGGCATCCCTTCCTTTTTTATCCTCCCTCCTCCTTCTTATCCCTATGATACTCTTACCTTGCTCTGCCCCTGATCACAGGTTCCCGACAGCCGCCCAGTTGCATCCATTGGAAAAGTTCCCACTGCCGCATCCCGCACCCCTCCTGACGCGGCTCCCGCTGTCCTTTCTGTCTGTCTCTGTCCCTGGCCCCCTTTGTCTATCTGTCTTTCTGTGAATCTCCCTGCCCCTGGGTCTTTCTTCTTTTCTTTCTGTCTCCCTTCCTCCCTCTGTCTGTCTGTCCAAAGCAGCATTCCATCCCCCTCCATTTCCCTCCCCCCACACCAGTTCCCTGTGTACCTGCCCCTGTGTCTTTCTTATTTTCTTTGTGTTTCCCTTCCTCTCTCTGTCTGTCTGTCCAAAGCAGCATTCCCTCCCCCTCCATTTCCCTCCCCCCCCCACACCAGTTCCCTGTGCAGCAGCATTAGCGTTTCCTCTACACCCCCCCCCCTTTCCCTTCCCGCGGTCTGGACTACAAAGGTGGTGATTCCAGCAGCGCTTACATCAGTCTCCACACGCTGCTTCGGGCCCTTCTACTGCCCTGATTTACTCTGGCACGTCCTTGATGACATCATCAGAGACGCGGCAGAGCAAATCAGGGCAGTAGAAGGGCCCGAAGCAGCGTGTGATGCACACGCTGCTGGAATCGCCATTCAGGCCCGCGGGAAGAGAAGGGGGTGGGCGGCAAAGGAGGAACGGAGATCGGCGGCGGCAGGAGGAACGGAGATCGGCATCTGGCTACGGTCCGGCTTGTGGAGGCGATAGGCTGGTGACGTATTAGCGCGCATGCGCACTCCTTCGGCCACAGACCTACAGCGCACAGAACACGCAAATAGGAGTGCGCATGCGCGACTAGCTCTTTATTATATTAGATAATAATAACAGTTTATATACCGCAGGACTGTGAAGTTCTATGTGGTTTACAATGATTAAAAATGCTACAAACTGAGTAGAATGGACAAAGTTAGAAATGAGTGACTAACGGTTCTAGAGATCAGTTGTTGTGGGAAAGATTGTGCAGATCAGCTATCCTAAGTACTTCATGAACAGATATGTTTTGAGGTGTCTCCTAAATTCCCCATAGTTATCAGCATAGTTTATGATCTACTACTCATATCAAACTGTATTATGAAGGCACTAGTACCTTTACTGAACAGATTATTCATACAATCTAGAACTGTCTCTGCGCTTTATAAATGACGAAAGCCTGACTGTGACATGTGCAAAAGAGAGTAATGCTCCAGAAAGTCTAACAGCTGAAGGTACACCAAGCCTTCCATCAGTTTTACAAAGAAAGGAATGGATGCTATTGGTCCGTAGTTGGTGACTAATGAAGCAGGCTCTTTAGAATTTTGGGGTATAAACTAAACTAAACTTTAGGTTTATATACCGTATCTTCTTTTTAACAGTGGAGTTTGGCACAGTTTACAAGAAATTAGGAAAGAAAACAAATACAATATGGGATTTGGAATAGCATGGAGAGGAGCGGAATTTACAACTTTGAAAATTGCCAAGTTTTCAGATGTTTTCGAAATGTTTGGAAGGAGCCCAGATTGCGCAGTTGAACAGGAAAGTTATGTCCTCTGCTTAATGGGAATGTACCCATCTCCAGCATATAAGAATCAAATAATTCTAGCTGCAATGTCAATGGAGCAGCTTTCATAACTGCTGGAGGACAGAGATCTAAAGAACAGAATGAACAATCACATACTTATTCTATAATATTTTTAAATGATCCCAATTAGGTTTGCTGAAGGAACTCCAGCATAAATCCGCATAACTTGCATCTGTTAGAACTGGCAATATTTGAAAGTCTGAATTCTTAATATTGGATCATGACGTCCTTAAGCTATTCATTTTAGAACTAAAATAACGAGCTAGGTCTTCAGACATTGGGAGAGTATTATTTGATGATTGAGTGTAGTGAGTGGTGTCAAAAATATTAGAAAACAGCTTAAATAACTCTTTAGTATTGGTTGCTGATGGACCTATCTTAGCAGAATAAACTGACCAGATGGCCACTGGAGAGATTAAGTTATGACCCCCCCCACACACACACACACACACACTCCTCCCCAGTGGTCACCAATCCCTTCCCACCCCCTAAAAATATGAATGAAGCAGTACATACCTGTCTCTAAAACAGCAGCATCTGGTATGGGAAAGGCTAGTAGAGCATTACACAGGTGTCTTTAAGTAGCCTGATAGATGGGCTAATGAGCCATAGAGAGGAGGACCCAGGCCCATAAGCCCCTCTAACCAGAACATTTAAGGTGGAAAGTGTAAACCACAAAAATCCTACTGTATTTCCATATAGGTGCCTTTCAGCCATAAGGGCTTTTGGGGTAGTAGAGAGGTGGGTATAGTAGGTTTGGGGAGGGCTCATCATAAATGATAATGGGATTATGGTGAAATGTACACATGACACCCTTTATGTGAAGTTCACAGCAGTGCCTTCTAAGGTGCCCCACTGCTCTATTGGAATATCTATGTGGCCAATCTATTACAATGCTGGCTCCTTCTAGGTCCAAATAATCTAGATTTGGACATTTTCATCTTGGACGTTTCAGTGGTCGAAAATGGGGACTAAAGTTAATCATCCTAAATTTGGAAATCCTGGTGGCCAAGACGTCCAAGTAAACAATTTTCAAAAAATAATTTTGGAATTCCAGCAGTTTAAAAAATGGACGTTTCTCTACCTCCGAATTTGGACCTCTTGCTGGAAACATCCAAGTTGGTCTTAGACGTTCTTTTCAGAAATGGCCCTCCACATATGGTTGAAATAAGCCTCATTGAATTTGCCCCTTCCTCAAATCCAAACTCTGCCTGCCCCCTTGCCATCCTTGGTTGGACCTAGCTTACAGCCCTTTTTAAATTCTCTTTCTTAAAGTAGGCTTTCTTAAAGCTTTCCTTTTCTATAGTCCCCCACAGTGCATTTTGATAGAGCTGAGGGATATGGGAGATGATTAATTGAGGAGCACTAGCTGATCAAAAATGGCACCATTTTCTTGTTTGTGAGGAGGAGATTGATACCATGTGTACCTCTTTCAGAAAAATACATATGTCTTTGGACATGGATATTTCATCATCATTAGCACAGCATATTTATGAATCAGAAACCTTGCGGCAAAAACATAGTTGTGCACTTGGTAACCATCACGTAGAGAAATCTACTTCTGAGCAACTTGCCAAAGAAGCATGCAGGAAGGATGACATAAGTGCCTTTGTTTTCAGAACTGTAAGCACTGTTCTTAAATTGGAACACAATGATGCAACACACCATGTCTGGCCGTCAGATGTGATTGATGCCATAGAGTTGTTGTGGCTGATAAGATCACAGAGGCAGTCTGATAGCTGTTGTCAGACTAAAACAGCTTGCAGTAGCAACTTAAATTATTATCATGATTTAAAACTAAATACCAGCACTAGGTCATATGTTCAGGGCTTGTCAGGCGGTGCAGCTTTTTTGAGGCGAGGTATCGTAAATAAAAGTTTTTCGGGTTTTCTGTTGCGCCATTTCCCCTTCAGCTGCAGCTTTTCTTGTTTGATAATTATGATAATGTTACGCTATGGGCCTGATTCTATAAACGGGGCCTCAATTGGTAGGCGCCTAGGGAAACTGCTTACCGCAAGTCAGTCAAATTTAGGGGCTGTTTATAGAATCATGCTTACCGGTACCTACAACTTAGGCGCCTACCAGCACCAAATGTTTTCCACGCCCAAACTCCTACCACGCACCTAACCATGCCTACTTTTCATGTAGGTGTTGGGCCGATTTCTGTGCAGAACTTAAATTAATCATTTTTAATTGGCTTTTAATGGTGTTTTCAATTATCACACTATTTACACCAGTTTAAAAAATTTAGGTTTCACGCAGAAATTGGCTAGGCACCGCTAGCCACCATTTATTAGAATCAGGCTCTATGGGGCTCATAATAATAAATTTTTTAAAACCCATTCAAAAAGTGGCCCAAATTAATACTTGGACGATCAAAAAGACAGATTGTCCAAGTATCGATATTCAAAGCTGGTTTTAGACATATTTAAAACCAGCTTAGGCCTTTGTCCTGCCTCTGAATGCCTAGAGCGAAAAGAGGTGTTTTTAGAGAAGGGAAAGGGTGGGAAGTGGGCCGACCTAGACTTAGTCGTACTGCAAGTATAACCAAAAGTCTAGGGAGATGGCCCAGTCGGAACTTATACATTTTGACTTAGGCCAAGTCAAAACAGGTATAAGTTCTGAATAGGGGCCACTGAGCTGATTTCGGCTGCCGTGATCAGCTCAGCAGCCCCAGCAACCTGCCCACCCGCCACCGCAATGATCACGGCAGGAGAAATGCCTAATCTCTCCTATCATAATCCCCCCGAACTGCCGCGAACCGCAGCAGGAGAGAAGCCCAATCTCTCCTCCTGCCAAAGGCAAGGTGCGGTGCACCCCCCTGAATACCGGCAGAAGGAAGCCCAAGACCTACTGCTGGAAGGCGAATACACCACCCTGAACCCCCCCTCCCACGAACCAGCAGGAGGAGCCCAAGCACTCCTGCTGAAGATGGTGGCACCCTGACCCTTGAACCGGTAGGAGGGAGCCCAAGCCCTCCTACCGGAAGGCAAATCTCCCCCCCCCCCAACCGAACACCCACCTGAACCGACAGGGAGCCCAAGCCCTCCCACCAGAAGACAAATATCCCCCCCCGTGAGCCCCCCGAACAAACCCCCCTCTACCCTGGACCCCCTCCTCACCACCTCTGACACTCCCACACACTAACCTTAAGGTTGGCCGGACGGACAGGTCCTTGGTTCGGCCAGCCAGCAGGCCCGCCATCCTTGTGGAATGCACCGGGGAGAGGCCTAGGGCCTGTGTCCCAGGTGCCTTAGGCCCACCCATAAGCGGGGCCTTAGGCAACTAGGCCAACCGGAATTGACCCAGTTAAGAACATAAGAACATAAGAATTGCCACTGCTGAGTCAGACCAGTGGTCCATCATGCCCAGCAGTCCGCTCACGCGGTGGCCCCTACTATATTATAATAATAATAGCTTTATTTATATCCCATCATACCTGTTCAGTTCAAGATGGTGTATAGTAAGGTAGAGATACAGAGACAAAATAGAGATACTTTATGGTGATCTCGGGTAGCGATAGAGATGGGGAGAGTAGTGGTATAGCAGGGTATTGGGGGGAGACAGGGATTGTGGTGGCATTGGAGAAGAGCGGGAGAAATGAGAAAGGGGGATGAGATAGTAGGAGGGTGGCTTCATATTGTTCAATAAATTTGTCAAATAGGTGGTTCTTCAGGGATTTTCTGAAGGATTGGTAGGATGGGGAGTTAAGGATGAGTGAGCTTAAGGTGTTGTTCCAGATGCCAGCCTGAAAGGATAGGATCCTGTCAAATTTTTTGTAGTGGTGTCCCTTGGGTTTGGGAAATGAGAATAGAAGTATTTTTCGGGAGGGGCAAGAATGGTCCTGTGGAACGAAGTGTTTCATGAGGTAGGTGGGTGAAGCACCGACCATGGTCTTATAGCAAAGACAGCCAAATTTGAAGATGATTCTTGCTTCAAGAGAGAGCCAATGTAGTTTTCTGAAATAGGGGGAGATGTGGTCTGTTTTTTTTCAGGCCGAAGATCAGTCTTACTGCCGTGTTTTGGACCGCTCTTAGTCTCTTGATAGTTTTCTTGTGGGATCCTAGATAAATTATATTGCAGTAGGCTAAGGAGCTGAGAACTAAGGATTGGACCAAAAACCTGAACGCCACAAATTCAAAATAAGGCTTTAGTGTGTGTAGTTTCCATAGTAGGCAAAAGCATTTGCTGATCAGGATATTGGTATGGGCTTTGAAGGTGAGTTGTTGGTCGATGGTCACCCCCAGGATTTTAATGGTAGGGTTGATAAGGAAGATGGTTCCGTTTAGATTGATAGAGGATTCCGTGGTTATGTTTGATGGGGCTTCCAAGAAGAATTTGGTTTTGGCTGGGTTCAGTTTGAGATTGGAGCCATTTGTCCATTATGTCACCTGGTTGATGACTGAAGAGATGAGGGTTATGGTTTCAGTCGAGAGGGAGGTGATGGGGATGATGATTGTGATGATTGTGATGATGTAGGATTGGATGTTCGGTTTTGAGAGAGTTTGGCCTAGAGAGGACATGTAAATGTTGAAAAGAGCCGGAGACAGGACACCACAGGGGTTGACCCAAGGTTGAGAGTAGGATTGGTTGCTAATGACTTGGTAGGACTGGGATTTCACAAAGCCCTCGAACCAGTTTAGGACTTTGCCCGATATTCCAATCACATCTAGGCGGTTGAGTAGGATTTCATGGTCCACCAGATCAAAGGCACTGCTCAAGTCGAATTGGAGTATTAGAGCTTGGTTACCTGTACTTAGTATATTCGAGATGTGATCTATGATGGGGGCTAATGTGGTTTCTGTGCTGTGGATTTTGTGGGAACTCGATTGGTATTCATCGAGTATAGAAAATTTGTCCAGATACTGTAGTTTGTAAGGGCAGTGTTGATCAATCCTTCCATCAGTTTGGTGAAGAATGGGATATTGGCTACTGGTCTGTAGTTTGAGGCTGAGTAAATGGGTTCTTTTTGGTTTTTGAGGATGGGGGTAATGAATATGTGGCCAAGATCAGTTGGGAATTTGCCATTGGTCATTCAACATAAGAACATAAGAATTGCCCAGCAGTCCGCTCACGCGGCGGCCCCCAGTGCTCTAAATGAGTCCAGCCTCACCTGCATACATTTCAGTTTAGCAGGAACTTGTCCAACTTTGTCTTGAATCCCTGGAGGGTATTTTCCCCTATAACAGGCTCCGGAAGAGCATTCTAGTTTTTAACCACTCTCTGGGTGAAGAAGAATTTCCTTATGTTTGTACGGAATCTATCCCCTTTCAACTTTAGAGAGTACCCTCTCGTTCTCCCTACCTTGGAGAGGGTGAACAATCTGTCTTTATCTGCTAAGTCTATTCCCTTCAGTATTTTGAATGTTTTGATCATGTCCCCTCTCAGTCTCCTCTTTTCAAGGGAGAAAAGGCGCAGTTTCTCCAATCTCTCACTGTACGGCAACTCCTCCAGCCCCTTAACCATTTTAGTTGCTCTTCTCTGGACCCTTTTGAGTAGTACCGTGTCCTTCTTCATGTATGGCGACCAGTGCTGGACGCAGTACTCCAGGTGAAGGCGCACCATGAATATGCGTGAAATCTATTTGCATACAATGGAAGCAGCGCATGCAAATAGATGTCATGCAAATTCATTGGGGAAATCCTGAAAACCCGAAGGGATTGCAGTCTTCAAGGACCAACATTGGACAACCTTGCTAAATTAAGTTACAAGTGTATTAAGGCTTCAAATACCGCTTTACCTTCCAAAGCGGTTTACAATACACAGATTCTAAATATTATTTTTTCAAAAAGGGATAGAGACATACATTATTAATATTATAATGAACTAGACATGATACAATAGGCAAATGGGTGGGGTTACATTGTTTAAAATAAAAATGAAATGGTAGAAGTATAGGTTAAGCCCTGAGGTCTAGATCTCGTACGCATCTTTAAAAAGAAAGGTTTTAAAGTTTGTCTTGACTTGAAATTATTAAAGTTGGTTTCCTGCCTCAAAGTTATTGGGAGAGAGTTCTGTAGTGTAGGTGCTACCACCGAATAAATTGTCTTAAACTAACCTTCAGGGGTGAAAACATTTCTTTTTAGAAAGCATAGGCTTCTGGCCAAAAATTAGAACTTTGAAAGAAGCAATAAAATGGAAACTTTTCATTGGTTTCTAATAAGGAAATAGATCCAGTGGACCTGATGGACAGCTAGGAATTCTTGCTGGGCGGTGGAATTGTTTGTGTCCTTTTGAGTTTTTTAAGGCTGTACAATTTGTTATAGAGTTCACTGGAGAGGGTTGTTGCTGCCATAGATGCAAAAATAATGATAGCATTTAACTTACTTATGTCGGTCAGAGGAAATTACATTTTACTTTTCTAATGAAAATAACGGCATTCCTGCCTCTTGGGAGCACTCTGTGTGGGATTAATTCATCCCCCCACTGGTGGCTTTTTACAAACTATTAGTTCTCGGGCTTGAATTCTTCCAGGAACTCTCGGGTTTGGCAGGTTGCCTTCGGCCAGAGTTGAATAAAAACTTATGCACATGTCTGATGTGTGTAGGCTGCTGCTGCAGAGACCAGAGTGTAAGCGCTCCGGATTTTCTTCCCCACAGGTACTGTGCAGAAAGCACTGCTCGATCATGCTCCTTACAAGCTTGAACATGCAATCCAGCAAACAGAAGCTTCATTTGGCTGTACCCTATCAGCTGGAAAAGCCCCATGTTTTTCCAGATTTTGAAGCAGGCACACCCTTTTCCCATAGTTTAACAAAATCGGGAGTGTTCGATTTGAACTAGCATTACCTTAAATTGATATAGCCATACTACTAAAGTGCAGAAAAATGGGTTTCTGTTGGATGTTAATAGTTGGCGACATAATGTTGAGAATAAGTCGTGAACAACCAGTCGTGCTAATGTTGACGCTTTTGCTTCTGGTAAGAATATTTAAGACGGGTTATTTGAGGCAGTGGATTATAGTGCTACAGTAGGACAGTCCATATTGATTTTCATGGAACTATTTCCGCTCAGTCTAGCAGGCACTAGGTAGAAATTGTCTTTTATGAGGAGTCTTATATCTGAGCTCTACATGGAATCTAACAAATAGCAAAAACACAAGTTTGCAGTGTTTCAGGGCTGCTGCAGTCCTTTTTTTTAACATTGCTGTCATACTTTGCACACTGTATGGGGCTTACTGGTTTTTCTGGATTTGGTTTTGCTAAGTACAGCATCAAACACTTAGATTTGAAATGAATTGGGCTGAACTGGGCTCCAGGATGACATATTAACCACACATACACTTAAAGGGCTGACATTGCTTTGAATAGAGCAGTGTTTCGTAAACTGTGTGCCATGGCAGATTCCAGGTGTGCCGTGAGACGCCAGCAGACTGTGTACTGGACATGCCTCTCAAGGCAAGAGGCTGGTGCCGCACCTCTACTTGCCGGCGGATTTGGTTTTTGCTAAGTACACCTGGTACATATAGGATATTTGCACGTCGCACTTAGTTTTATATATCTGTTTTAAAGGTCTTAAAGTTTATTTTTAAAAGTTTAATTGTTTTACTTTGATTTTACCTTTGTTTCAGTCTGTCATCTGACCTTTGCCGCCACATAGCGGCGGCACGCTGTGGACTCCGCCCCATTCTTAACCCGGTACATGGCATTTAAATTCAGCTGTCTTGCGGCGCACGCCGCTAAGGCGCGCGCTAAAGGAGCGCACCTAAGGAGCAGGTCCTGCTCCTTATTGCGCTCCTTTGTGCGCGACCGAATAAGTATATACCAAACTACTTATCTGCATTAGGTAAACCTTTTCTTAAAGTATATCTACTTTTATTATTAATACTTAATATTTCTTCAACCCTCCTCATAATCTCACCAGGTTGCTATTTCCCAAGCGCCTTCTCTGTCCACCATAAAATGGATAGATTAGCACATGAAATCCCGGTGACTATCGGTCACAGACCTTTTAAACCCTATTCCTTAACGCTAACTAATACTCCTTATCGCTCCCCTCACAACCCAAACTTATTACAAATTGAAACCATAAATCATTCAAATTCACATAAAATAAAAATAGGGCTAATAAATGTTCGCTCATTAAAAAGTAAACACCATCTGGTGAAAGATATGATCACACAATCTTCTTACAACATATTATGTCTGGTAGAAACCTGGCTCACAGAAGGGGAGGAAGCTTACCTTTCCTATGCCTGTCCCCCAGGGTTTTCTTTTATCTTTAATCATCGCTTTCAGAAACGGGGTGGAGGTTTAGCAGTTATTTTTCAGGATTCACTAGTGATAAGGTTAGATTCTTCCCCTCCTAACAGTCCAATTGAATTTCTTCAATTTTCTCTGAGGAAGAAACCTAAGTTAGATATTCTTTTAATTTACCTTCCACCACCCGTTAATAGTAATACTTTCTTCTATTTACAATCATTACTTTTCGATTTTGGTTCATCTACCTCTAATCCACTAGTTCTAGGAGATTTTAATATCCACTTTGAAGAAGTAAACAATAATCACACCAAAGAATTTCTTTCCCATCTCAGACTATTAGATCTGTCTCCATCATTTTTAGCTCCAACACACATAGCAGGTCATACAATTGATATGATCTTAACCCCCATATCATTACCAAATAAGTCCCATTTTCAATTTCTTTCAGTTCAGCCAATACCCTGGTCCGATCATCATTTAATATCAATATCTTTTTCAGCAGAATCATCAAAATTAAATAAAAGTCCCCAAAGTAGACAATTTAAAGATCTTAGGAAACTATCATTTGAATCTATTTCATCAAATTTCTACATAGATTTTGGTGATTTAAAATTGACCACCATAGAAGACCTCTTATACAAATGGCAGAATGCTACCCAAACCCTTATCGACACATTGGTCCCAACGCAAACAAAATTTATCACATTACGTCAGAAAAATAATCCTTGGTTTAACTCAGAATTAGACCTAATTAAAAAACAACTTCGTTCATTAGAACGAAAATGGAGAAAAGATAAAAATCAGTCAAATCTTTCAAAATTTAAAGAACATGCTGCATTCTATAGGGAAAAAATACTTCATGCTAAATCGAAGTATTATTCTAAACAAATCATTCAGGCTAAAAATACTACCGTACTATATAGCATTTTAAAATCTATTAATCAACATTCCAACAGCTCTAATCTTGACATTAAACCCCTTCCAACTGCGCAAGAATTAGCTGACACCTTCGTTGACAAACTAAAAAAAATCAGAAATAATTTTACGATACAACAAGTAATATCAACTAAAACAGAGCATGAACCCAAATCATCACTTATTGCAAAATGCTCTCAATTTAAAATACCTAGTCTTAAAGAATTAGAAACAATTATTAAAACTATCAATCATAAAGGATCATTTAATGAATCAATACCTCCTTTTATCCTCAAGAAATATTTTTCTATATTTGGTCCATATATACATACATTAATTAAAATCAGTCTTCAACAAAGTAAAGTACCATTAGACTGGAAAAAATCTCAAATACGCCCGGTTATTAAAGATCAAAAAATAGGCTCCGACATAAAAAATAATTATAGGCCCATTGACAATATTCCATATTTAGCTAAAATAACTGAAAAAATTGTCTTCAACCAAATATCAGAATTCATAGAAAAAACCAATGTGCTACACCCAAATCAAACAGGATTTAGATTAAACCATTCTACTGAACACTCTTTAATTGGTTTAACAACATCAATACTATACCATTTAGATCACCATACTTCCGTTATATTGATTTCTCTTGATTTATCGTCTGCTTTTGACACTATTGACCATAATCTTCTAATAAATAGACTTCAATCAATCGGGTTAACTGACCAAGTTCTACTCTGGTTCCAGTCTTATTTCGATCACCGCACATCGATCGTCTCTTTTAATGATGCCATCTCAAATAGTTTTTCTCTTCCGTATGGAATTCCACAAGGTTCAATACTTTCGCCTATTTTGTTTAATATCTTCTTAGCCCCTCTGTTGACACTGTGCCAATCCATTGGATTTACAGTATATGCGTATGCAGACGATATCCAATTAATACATCCAATCAACACCAAAAATCCACAAGAAATAATAACAATAAATGAGAAACTGTATCAAATTTATTATTGGCTGGAAACCAATAAACTTGCTTTAAATATTCAGAAATCAAATCTTATGTTCTTTCCCTGGAAAGATTGTGAAATACTTTCTTCACCTATATCTATTAAAGGCATTTCTTTAAAGATGGCTAATAATATCAAGATTCTAGGAGTAACCTTCGACAATAAATTGTCTTTCCATGATCATATAAGTCAAGTGGTAAGATCTACTTTTTATAGACTTCGTCAGATTCGATCGGTATCAAAATTTTTATGTGCAAAATCATTGAATATCCTAATTCATTCCCTTGTAGTCTCTAAACTTAATTACTGCAATGCATTATTTATAGGCTTGCCACAGAAAGAGCTTAAGCGATTACAAATAATCCAGAACGCCGCTATTAAAATAATTTATAAAGCCAAAAAATTCGATCATGTTTCACCCCTACTTAAGAAAGCACACTGGCTTCCAGTAGTACATCGAATACTATTTAAACAATGTTTACTCATCTTTAAAGCTTTAGAACATAAAACTCCAGCCTTTATATTTAGACTTTTGATACCTTACACTACTTCTAGATCTCTTAGATCTCAAGACCAACACCTATTAGTAATTCCTTCACTAAAAGTTATTAACACAAGGCGTAATACAATCTTTTCTATAACAGCCCCTCAATCTTGGAACAACCTTCCACTGTACCTAAGACAGGAAAAAAACCTGGCAAAATTTAAGTCTGAACTTAAAAGCTTTCTATTTATAGATGCCTTCAATGATTAATTTCTTCGCATTCTTAATTTAATTAATAGGTCAATTGTCTTTGTTTCCCTTCCTAATGTTTTTCCCTTGAATTAATGATTTTAATATTGAATGTAACCATTAAATAATTTTCCTTTTGTTTCATTATAATTAGTAGAAATACCCTCTAAATGTACTGTAATTTGTATATATAAGATTATCATTTTTTAATTTAATAATTGTAAGTATGTTACCAAAAATTTTATTTACTTGTACATCGCCTTGAATTTTGAATAGGCGATAAATCAAATTACTTAATAAACTTGAAACTTAAACTTGGTACAGGACTGAAACAGAGCCACTGAGCAGTTCATACCAGCAGAGTGGGGAGAGTGTGGTGCAGTGGTTAGAGTTACAGCCTCAGCACCCTGAGGTTGTGGGTTCAAACCTACACTGCTCCTTGTGACCCTGGGCAAGTCACTTAATCCCCCCCATTGCCCCAGGTACATTGCCGGGGTAGACAGGGAAAAATGCTTGAGTATCTGAATAAATTCCTGTAAGCCATTCTCAGCTCCCTTGAGAGTACAGCATAGAAAAATAAATCAATAATTAGATGCTATAAGAGCTAGCTTGTGGTTCTCAGGGCCCTTGTTTCGCCTTATCTAATAGATGGAATGCTTCTAGTTTTCCCTAGTGCTTCTTTGCCATGCTCCAAGGCAGTGTGCCAACATTTCAGTGGTTCCTTCCTCATTCTAGCTCAACAAAAAGCCTTATACTCTCTCTCCTATGTAATCAATTTAGCTTTCTGTTAGAGGCAACATACAAAGCTCACAAACTCTTTATTCCTTTTTTTTTTTTTTTTTTAACTATATGCCCAACCACTGCCACACATTGCATCTTTTTATTTGTTTAATTTAGCATTAAAAATGATTATGGATCATTTTACTACCCGATTATGAAAGTGCAGTAGGCAGCCTGGCTACCTCCCACCGGCACTTGCCACCAAATAATGGCCAGATAAGGCTTTTCAGCCAAATATAGACTTGCCTTTTAGATGGGTTTATCTGGCCACATGCCTTAATTTGCCAGTCGATGAATAATTTGAGGTTGACCGGCCATGTCACTTGACATTGCCGGGCAGTGGCCAATCCGGTGAACCATATATTCAGCAGCAGATAGACGGTTATCTCCTGCTGGATAATGGCAGATAGCCAGCTAAGCAGTACTTAACCGGTGTTAGGTCAAAAGCGCGCCGGGACAAAGGCGCGCCCAGACAATTGAGCGCAGCGTGGGGGCGCGCGCCGCACAAAATTACTGTTTTTAGGGCTCCGACGGGGGGGCATGGGGGAACCCCCCCACTTTACTTAATAGAGATTGCGCCGCGTTGTGGGGGCGTTGTGAGGGGTTTGGGGGGTTGTAACCCCCCCATTTTACTGAAAACTTCACTTTTTCCCTGTTTTTAGGGAAAAAGTTAAGTTTACAGTAAAATGTGGACGGTTACAACCCCCCAAACCCCCCATAACGCCGGCGCGATCTCTATTAAGTAAACTGGGGGGGCTCCCCAACAAAACCCCCCATTGGATCCCTTAAAAACTGTAATTTTCTTCGGCGCGCACCTCCATCTTGCACTCAGTTGTCGGCACGCGCCTTTGTCTTTCGCGGGGTTGTCTATGAACCACTTAACCGGCTAGGAGCTGAATTTTGGAGGTCGGTCTTAAATACGTCAGATCAGAACAAAACCCTTTTATAGCTCCCCCCAACTCTTGCTGTTGTTGGTTAATTTAGGACAGCCATTCTCAACCCAGTCCTTGGGGCACATCTAGTCCCATCGAGTTTTCAGGATGTCAACAATGAATATGCATGAGATTTGCGCTAGAGCACACATGTGAAACGCAAGGCCCTGGGGCCGAATTCGGCCCACCTGGCCATTTTATGTGGCCCGCAGTGGCTGTGCTGCGTCTAAGTGCCTGACTGTGCAGCCCCATTCCCAGTGGCGCTCCAAGCACCTGAACGCACTACCCCACTCCCAGCAGCACTCCAAGTTCTTCACCATGCTGCCTTAGTACCCATTTGCAAGCAGAAGGACCCAGTTCCAGTATAAAAAGCTAGGTTGGAGCAGGGTGCTCCACACAATTGTCTGACCGTGACACAGGTAGGGTAAGGAGGGATCTATACTTCTACTAAGACTAAGTATCTTAATAAAAAAAATTGGCCCTCGACTTAGCCTGTGTTATAGATTTCGGCCCCTTATGTGATCGAGTTTGACACCCCTGCACTAGAGAATGACACGGGGACAAATTTTTCCCCATCCCTGTCCCATTCCTGTAAGCTCTGCCTTAACCGCACAAGCCTCGAACACTTATGATTTTAAAGTGCTTGAGGCTTGTGCAGATGAGGACGGAGCTTGCAGGAATGGGGCAGGGACAGGAAAAGAACTTGCGGGGACGGGACGGGAAAATGAGTTCCCGCGGGGACGGGGAAAAATTTGTCCCCGTGTCATTCTCTAATTTGCATCCCTAGCTGCATGCACATCTAACTTATGCATATTCATCGTGGATATCCTGAAAACCCGATTGGACTTGGTGTGCCCTGAGAACTGGGTTGAGAATGGCTGATTTAGGAGCAGGGATTCTAGAATATTCTTGTTTATAACATAAGAGGGCATACTTCAAAGGCATCTGGAAAAACTTTGCTGCAGCTCAATTCAAAACTATTTATGAAATACAGAAGTATGATATAAAGCAATAAGTCATAGAAATAATGTTTCATAAATTTAAATACATCAATCGATAAGTATTTATAGCTGATCATTATTGCCCAGTTACTGTTGGGAAGCTGAGGAAGAGTCAGAGAGGGGAAGGGGCGATTGGGACTTGTATACAGCCTTTTTTTTTCCTTCTTTGTGGTTACACATTCAAAGTGGTTTACATATATACAGGTACTTATTTTATACCTGGGGCAATGGAAGATTAAGTGAATTGCCCAGGGTCACAAGGAGCAGCACTGGGATTTGATCCCACAACAGCAGGGTACTGAAACAGTGGCCCTACCACTAGGTCACGTGCGAGAGAGAATGGGTGAAGACGAGAGGGGCCGACGCACCATCGTATTTTGGCACTATTTAACAGAAACATGCAGCAAAATATGACGATGGTGTTTTGGTCCTCTAAATGTTACAAAATATAAAATGTGGCCACCAGTGGAAAAGGTTGGACAGGTCTGGTGTAAAGTGTAGTTTGAGTAGATAGACTGGATTCTGGACTGCGCCCTCCACATCCCTCAAGTTTGAGACTTGACAGTGATGCAGCGAGGATGAGGGGCCCCCCTCCCCCGCCCTCTTCTCCACCTCCCATACCACACGCGCAACCCTTCCGAACCCCATACCTCTTTTAACTTCCCCAGTGTGAGCAGCATAACCAACTAGCTGCCCACGTTGACGTCAGCTCTCCCTCTGACATCACTTCCTGGGCGCGAGACCCGGAAGTGACATCAGAGGGAGAGCCGTTGCTGATGCAAGCAACAGGTTGGAGAAGCTGCTCATGCCGGCAAAGAGATAGAGCTATGGTGGGTGGACGTGAAGGTGTGCGCGCGGCGAGGGGAGGAATGGGAGGGAGCAGGGGGGTGGAGAGCGAGAGGGGTGCCGGCACCCTCGCACCCTCCCCCTAACTACACCACTGGCCATGACAGTGCCTTGGAGAGTCCTGCGGTAATCCATGCTGCAGCTGCTGCTTGGTCGTCACCTGCTCAGTTATTGCTGTGTTGTAAAACAACTTTTCCCTTGCCACTTTTAAAACTCTGCCAGCAGTCAACCAGGTTTGCTAAAAATCAGAGAGAAGGCATAGAGCAAATTGGGTCTAATATGGATGTTTCCAAAAGACTTGAATGATATATAAAAAGGCCTACCACAGGCTAGCTTAAGTATATCTATCTTCAATATTAACTATTCCCAAATAGAACAAAATAAGCTGCTATCTTTTTCTAAACCATAGATTTACTTGCGGTAAGAGACAGGCGTATCATAATCGTGGGTGATCTGATCATAGGACCTCTTATAATTTCAGGTCCACATCCTGACTCCAAATTTTAATCACTTATGCCTGTCCCATCCTACCTACCTCATCTATTTTGTGTAAAAAAAAAAAACCTACAGAACCACATCTGCACGTGTGTGCTTCATGAGCTGTATAATCAAAATATATAATAATGAAAAAACGAAAAGATCAAAAAACCACTAATCACAAAAATGTTAAATACAAACCCTCAAATTATATGTGAAGAGGGAAAGCAACACTTATCTCAAATGGTATAACCCACGAACCAGCGCTGGTAGAGAATGTACAACTCCCAATGCCCTTCTGACAGGAAAAACAGGCGTTTCAATCTGTCTAAAGCAGATCTTCCTCAGGGGGTAATAACTAGCGTTGCCCCTCTACAATAAAAGAAAAGGCAAAAACCATAAATAGGAAACACAATAAAGACATATATGTTTCTTTTTTCTTTAGGACAAGTTCCTGGAGGAAAAGTCCATAGTCTGTTATTGAGAAAAACATGGGGGAAGCCAC
This sequence comes from Geotrypetes seraphini, assembly GCF_902459505.1. NCBI lineage: Eukaryota > Metazoa > Chordata > Amphibia > Gymnophiona > Dermophiidae > Geotrypetes > Geotrypetes seraphini. Next base: position 194,002,574 of record NC_047085.1, read on the forward strand.
TGCTTGCCCTGTATTAGTATCATGGAATATTGTTACACCTTGGGCTTTGGCCAGGTACTAGTGACCTGGATTGGCCACAGTGAGAACAGGCTACTGGGCTTGATGGACCATTGGTCTGACCCAGTAAGGCTATTCTTCTGTTCTTATATGTAAGCTAGCCTGTGATAGGCCTTTTTATATATTCTTCAAGTCTTTTGAAAACATTCATATTAGACCCAATTTGCTCTATGCCATATGTCATTCTGGGTAGCATGATTATACAATAAGGAAGTCCTCTTCTTCTTGGTTTACCTTTGTACCAAAAATCAGAGCGATGACAACCCTAGGAAGCAAGGGAGACCATGTGGGCAACTATGCTGACTATACCTGGAAAAATTTGCTTCTGAAGTTTTACGGGTGAATGGTATTGCTAGGTTGAAATTCTGTTTTAGGAGACTCTGGCTGTCCTTACTGCGATGAGGTAGAATACGCACCAGCTGCAATCAGGCCAAAAATGATGGTTCAGTTTGCCTGCACAGTGCTCCGGACAAACTGTTAAAATTAAACTGCAGATTACTATTCAGGCCAGTAATGATCTGTATGTAATGTGCCCTGCGACATTCAGCATTGATGCTTTTACATTTTGGGAATGAAGGCTCTTCTAGGAAAGTAAACAAAATGGCCTTAAGCATCTCTGGCCTTCCTGCAGGGCACTGTCATGGCAAAGAGTAATCATCAACGAGTTAATTTGTAGAAGGACTTTATACTTTTCGCAGTGTGTTAACTTACGTGGCCAGTGGCTTAGATGTGTTTATTGGAGACTAAAGTATACTTCACTAACAGACTGTTTTTAAATATTGCTGTTTTATGGGAGGACGAGAGGGTTCCCATTTCTAACATTCTATTTTCTATCTCAACTTTTTTTTCTCTCTCTCTCTCTCTCTTTTTTACTTGTTACAGAATCCACAGCAGCTGTTGGAATACAGTGATCACAGGGAAATGATTCCTCATGAAGTCTCTGGATCCCTTTCAGAAAGGCAATGCGATTTTCCATTCCTTAGACAGAAGTCAGAAGCAGCCAGACAGTGAGTGAACGGTGGGGGTGGGGGTGGGGGGGGGAGGGCGGACAGCGCAAAATGAAATCCAACCAAGAACGGAGCAACGAATGCCTGCCACCCAAGAAGCGCGAGATTCCTGCCACCAGCCGGCCTTCCGAGGAGAAGCCAATCGGACTGAACACTGAGAACCATCGGACGGAGAGCCTAGCATGGCTTCCCAGCCAGAGCAGCGTGGGCGGCCAGCATGGAGCCATAGGAGTTTCAGTGGAGGCTGGCTTACAGCAGCGGATAGGTTTACACAAATCACTGTCTGCAGGGATGGACTATTCACCACCGATTGCTCCCAGGTCGGTCCCCGCAACGACGACACTTCCGGCAGTTTACCAGTCAGTGCTGTCTCAGTCGGGACCTCCTGTCTCTCCCATGCAGTACGCTCACCTACCACAGACTTTCCAGTTCGTTGGTCCCCCGTACAGTGGATCATATGCAGGATTCCTCCCCACACAGCTGATTCCCTCAACCTCCAATTCCTCAACTGGGGTTGTGGTCTCCACCGCTGCTGGTGCACCCGCACCGTCCCAGCCCTCCCACATAGAGGCTTATTCTTCTCTGCTGGCCAACATGAGGCAGTCTAAAGGCGAGCCACATTTAGTGAGGACGTCTGGATTACTCAGCGCAGGGTCGTCTCCCCCTCCCCATTCAAACCAGTATGTTCACATTTCTAGCTCACCCCAGAATGCAGTCAGACCTTTATCACCCCCGAGCATCCCAGTCCACGTGCATTCGCTGCCAGCAGTGATTCCTCATACCCTCACCCTCGGGCCCTCCTCCCAAGTGCTTGTGCAGTACGCAGATTCTGGAGGCCACTTCATCGCCAGAGATCCCATGAAGAAGGCCGAGGGCCTCAGGCCTCAGGCCGTCCAAGCAAAAGAACTGCTAAACGGAGAGATTGAGAAAGGCAGGAGATACGGTGTAGCGCCGTCGGCAGACACGCACCTACTGAAAGCAGGCAATAATAAAGCACCTCCCCAGCATTACGAGACGAGGCATGTCATGGTTCATCCGAGCCCTGCCGAGTACAATGCCCGGGATCCCTCAGGCATCAGGACCTCTGTCATGGTAGTACCCAACAGCAACACGCCAACATCAGATATAGAGGTTCAGCAGAACATTAGCAGAGAAGCTTCACCCTCAGCGGCTCATAACAAAGGAAGCTTACATTTAGGGAAAACAGCTCACCGGTCATATGCTTTATCTCCACATCAGACTGTATGCCATGAGAGTGTGAAGACAGTCGCCACTCTGTCTCCCCACACTGTCATCCAAACCACCCACAGCGCACCAGAGCAACTTTCAGTTGGGCTCCCTGCCACAGCGTTCTATGCGGGTACACAGCAACCACTGATTGGCTATCTCAGCAGTCAGCAACAGCCTATTGGCTATCCTGGAAATCTGCCCCAGCACCTGGTAATACCTGGCACCCAGCCCCTCCTCATACCAGTTGGCAACGCAGACGTTGAAACCACAGGAGTAGCGCCTTCATTAGTAACGTCATCTCCCCAGTTTGCAGCGGTGCCTCAAGCATTTGTCACTACGGCCATTCCCAAGGGCGAGAACTTCGGTGCTGAGTCGCTCACAAGCCAGGCAGCCTACCAGGCAGCGGTGGTACAGGCCCAGATCCACCTCCCGGTGGTGCAGTCTGTAGCGTCTCATGCAGCAACGCCTCCTACACTGCCCCCTTACTTCATGAAAGGGTCGATCATTCAACTGGCCAACGGGGAGCTGAAGAAGGTTGAGGACTTAAAAACTGAAGACTTTATACAGAGCGCAGAAATTAGCAACGATCTAAAAATAGATTCCAGCACTGTGGAGAAGATCGATGACAGCCATAGCCTAGATGTCGCTGTGATACAGTTTGCAGTCGGAGAGCACAGAGCGCAGGTAAGAACATGTAAGGGTTTGTCTTCTGTTTACAATGATAATATTCTCATTTATCACAGGTCTGGCAGGGATAATAGCAAGAAAAATTCCTACTGACCATTACCAAAAAAACCAAAACAAAAACGCATGAATTTCTAACTAATACTAATCACTTCCTCTAGGGTCTGGTGGTCAAATGATTGGGATATTTTTCTTGAGTTTCTCCTTCTCTGTAAGATTTGCGTCCTCACTTATTCTAACAAAGGCCAGATTATTATAAGAATGCCTTCTTATAAATTGTGAACACCCAGAAAAAAAAGAAGTCTGGAAAAGATGCTCCAAATTACATATGGTTTTTTGTTTTGTTTTTGGAGGGGAGAGTCTACACAAGTTTGTTTTTTTTAAAAGCTCTTATGGGGTTTTCTTTGCTGAAATGTGATGAGTGCTTTGTATTATTGCTCTAGAGCTTAAGGGGTCAACAGTCAAAGGGGTTTAATCAGGCAAAAGAGGCTCCTGCCCAATTAAACCCCGCTGAGCTGGCCACCTGCTAATATTCAGTAGCACTTAAACCGAGTAGTGCCACTGAATATTGCCGTTAACTAGTCATTCCCTAACCAGTTATGTTAGAACACAAGAACATAAGAGTATGGCAACTCTTATGTTCATACTGGGCCAGGCCGAAGGTCCATGAAGCCCAGTATCCTGTTTCCAAAGGTGGCCATCCCAGGTCACAAGTACGTGACAAAATCCCAAGGAGAAAAACAGATTTTATGCTGCTTATCCTAGGAATAAGCAGTGGATTTCCTGAATTGCAGCTTGATAATGGCTTAGGGACATCTGTTTTAAGAAATTATCCAAACCTTTTTTTAAACCCTGCTAAGTTAACTGCTTTCACCACATTCTCCAGCAACAAATTCCAGAGTTTAATTACACATTGAATGAAGATATATTTTTCCAGTTTGTTTTTAATCTACTACTTAGTACCTTCATTGAATGCTAGGGGCAGAGTTTGGGTGGAGCTACAACTAAGCCAATTAGCAGTGGGTCCACTAACTTGCTAAGTAAGTACAGTGGCACCTTGGCTTACGAGCATAATTCGTTCCAGAAGCATACTCGTAAGCCAAAGCACTCATATATCAAAGCAAAGTTTCCCATAGGCCATAATGCAAACTCAGAAGATTCGTTCTACAACCAAAGTTTGCTATGGTGACCCAGGGTGGGTACCTGCATGTGGATGCCGCAGCCTCTTCAGCGGGGTGGCTTCCTTCCCTCGGGGTCCCTGGGCGGCTGCCCTCCCGCTTTGGCCGATGCCTCTGCCGTCCGCCAGCGCCTCCCGGCTCCCGATTCAAGCTGGCTGCCATCCTGCAGAAGCATGTGCAGGACCTCTCAATTCCCGAGTCAAGCCGGCCGTCATGCTTGTAAGTGGGACACAGCTAACAGACAGGATTTCAGTGGGGAGAAAGAAAAAAAATACACCAGAGCGGTGAAAAGATGGCTGAGACTGCATGTACAGAGGTTTTCTCTATGCTTAGATCATGAAAGTAAGAAAGATTTGTTGCTACTGATTTTTAATTCCAAGAAGGGCCAGAGTTCTCTGGTTAGATGTTAGTTTTGCCAAGTATTCAAAACAACTACTGAGATTAGATGATCTGATGTTAATTTTTTCTCTGTTCCAAAGAGGGCCATTCATCTTTGATGGCATGCAGGGTTTGATCGATTCATTAATTAAGGGCTCCTTTTATCAAGAAGTGGTAGAGCCTTTTAACGTGGGCCGGCGAAGTAAATGCTCTATTGTTCCTTCAATTCCTATGAGCATCGGAGCTTTTACCTTGCCGACCCGCAGTAAAAGGCTCAACCTCTGCTTGATAAAAGGAGCCCTAAGGCTCCTTTTACTAAGCTGCAGCAAGCATGCTTCCTGCAAGTCAAAAGAGCTTACTTTGTGACATGCTAAAGCATCCCATGGTAAGTTCTGAATGTGCTTCTCAAAACCGTGGGCTAAAATATAATTTTTTATTTTCCTGGTAGGGGGCAGAGAGTGGACATTTCTGCACTAATCAGTTTGTGCATCTACAGTGCTTCGCGCTAATTAATACGGGATTAGCGCGTAAGCCCTTACCACCTACAAAATGGGTGGTGGTAAGTGCTCATGCACTAATTTCTGGTAATGGCCACGTGCTAATAATGGCCACATTACTGTGTGACCATTAACTCGGAAAATGGCCATTTTCTGGCAGCAATAAGAATGGCCTTGGCATGCCGGAAGGGTACACTAAGGCCACTTTTTATCACAGTTTTATAAAAAGGACCCCTTAATCAATTAATTGGAAACTTGCATCATCTTTTCTATAAAGCAGCTACTACTACTATTAATCATTTCTATAGCTATGAAGCAGTTTATAAAAAGCAAAACAGATTAAAGGCTCCTGCTTGTTTAAACCCTGCTGAACCGGCCCTCCGGCAACATTCAGCAGCATTTAAGCAGAAAGTGTCATTGAATATTTCTCTGACTGGCCAGCTCATAATGGGGTGGTTATGGAGAGGAGCTGACGCTTAACCAGTTAGTGGCAGTATTTAGCTGCTAATCGGTTAAGAAAAATTTAGGACACCAGAAAGGCTGTGCTACCTTTATGTGTCAAGCTAACTGGGCACCAATCTGAATCTAGGCTGGTACCTGATTATTTTCCTGCTGACTGTATGTACCTGGAAATTCACCGCCGGAAGCCAGACAAGGCCCAGTATTGAAGATCCGGGTTTAATTTTGTTGGCAATATTCAGTGTTTAAAATAAAACTCTCACTGCCGCTGGCTCAATATTGACCTCAAAATAAATAGTTAAAGCAATGCTCATAAATACATTTCCACATTAAAATGCAATTACAATTAAAGCATAAAATGTAAAAATATTAACACATCCTTCACCTATTAGCCATCAAGAAACTTGTTCAAATAGGTAAGCTTTGCACAATTTGTGGACATGCAGAAGACTGTCCAGTGATTTGCCCTCATAAGGAAGTGTGGTCCAAAATTTCAGGCCAGCTCATGAAAAGGAACTTAGGAGCCTTATTACTGCGTTAGGTGTTAGCATGTGTCTAACACAGCTTAAAATGGCATACTGCTGGATGTTCTAATCCACATGCAAAAAAATGTTTTTTTATATAAGGGCTAGGGGCGGGTGTTCCATCATTAATCTGTTAGCACGGTGACAATACCACACAATAACTGGTTAGCACAGTGTTACCACATGAACCCTTACCGCCTATAAAATGGGAGGTGTTAAGGGCTCATACGGTGATATTTTTTATTTTTTTTTTTAATGACCATATAGTAATGGCAACATTAGCACATGGCCATTAATAGAAAATGCGCCATTTTACAGCTAAGGTAAAAATTACTTTAGCGTACGGGAAAAACCCACACAAATGCTAAGGCCAATTTTTGCTGCATCTTAGTGAAAGAGCCCCTAATTAATTAAAGGCTACTTTTATCAAGCCACGGTAGAGCTTTTTACTGCAGACCGTAGAGGTAAATGCTCCGATGCTCATTCAATTCCTATGAGCATCGGAACATTTACCTCGCTGGCCCACAGTAAAAAGCTCTACTGCAGCTTGAGAAAAGCTGGCGTAATGCAGTTAATGGGAGTTCTTTATTATTGTCATAGAATACCAGTGATAGCTTAGATGCTAGATGCAGAACTTTAACAATGGATAAGGGTAAATAGTGGGATTCCGCAGGGGTCTATAGGCTAGATTCACTAAGCAAACCGATCGTATACTGATCGGTTTGCGACCCGATTTCCCTCCCACTTGATACACTAAGCTCTGTCCCGATCATACTCCAATCCACGCATTCAAATGAGGGGGAACGGCATTCAAATGTAGGCAGGCAGCGATTCACTAAAAAAATGAGGGGCACCAACTGGACTGACCGATCCAAAAATAAGCGACTGCTGAGGACCAGTCGTTGAGGTCCTTTCCGACTGCCCTGTCTTCTGCCGCCCTGCTCTCTGCCCCGATCCTGCTTCTCTGCCAGCCCTGATCTCTGCCAGCTTCTCTGCCAGCCCCGCTCTCCTGCTTCTCTGCAAGCCCCGATCTGCTTCTCTTCCCCACAGAGCAAGCCCGTGATTTTAACCCACGGGTTTAAAGTGAGTTAAAACCACGGGCTTGCAAAAAAGTTAAAAAGTAAAATTTAGCTCTGCCGGTCACAGAGGGCCAGCACATGTGCAGACTATCTACAGATGGTCTGCGCATGCGTCGGGATCGCTGGAGAGCAATCCGTGCAGTCGGTTAGGGGCATGATTCCGATCACCCTCATTTGCATGAGGGCGATTCGTGAATCAGTCCCCTGGACACAGATTGGATCGGATCGCTCACGGATCGGATCCAATCTTTGCCCTTTGTGAATCTAGTCCTATGTTGGGACAGCTACTTGTTAATATATATTAGTGATCTAGAGATGGGACTAACTAGTGAGATAATTTAATTTGCTGATGACACAAAGTTGTTCAAAGTTATTAAATTGCAAGAGGACCTTATGAAGACTGGGTGACAACATCAAAATGGCAGATGATGCTTCATGTGAGTAAGTGCAAAGTGATGCACGTGGGAAAGAGGAACCTAAACTATAGCTACCATATTTCCCCGAAAATAAGACACTGTCTTATACTAATTTTGGACCCAAAAAAGGCACTGGGTCTTATTTTCAGGGTAGGTCTTATTTTTTTTCATGTTCAATGATCATCTCTCCCTTCCTCTCCTCCACCCCAATTCTTCCTATTTCCTTTCTCTCCCCCACATTTGCAGCATCTTTCCTCCCTTCTCACCTATCCCCTTGTGCAGTATCTTTCTATCCGTCCCATCCCTCGTGCAGCAGAACTGTTGCAGCTTCTATCCCTCCCTCCCATCCCCCCATGCATCCTCCCCCCACCCCGCCATGCACCCCTGCTGACCCTTCCATCTCCCCCCGCCACCACGAGACCAAAATACCTTGTTACAAACACATTGGCAGCAATCTAGACAGACTGCTTCACAGCCTTCTCTCGCCCGGGTGTTCCTCTGCCACATCACTGATGATGTCATCAGCAACGCGGCACACGAACACCCCGACAAGAGAAGGCTGTGAAGCAGCCTGTCTAGATTACTGCCGATGTTACATTTATCACAAGGTATTTCAGTCTTGCGGTTGGCGGGGAAGAGATGGGAAGGGTCAGCAAGGGGGGGGACGGGGATGCGCAGGGATATGGGGTGGCAGGGAAGGGCGGGGAAAGCGCTGCTGCCAGAGACTAGGGCTTATTTTGGGGGTAGGGCTTATATTAAGACCTACCCTGAAAATCATGCTAGGGCTTATTTTCGAGGTTGGTCTTATTTTCAGGGAAACACAGTATATGATGCAGGGCTCCATGCAAGAAAAGGATCTAGGTGTCATTGTTGAGAATGGAACAAAACCCTCAAATCAGTGTGCGGCAGTGGCTGAGGAAGGAAATAGAATAATAGGAATTATTAGGAAAGGAATGGAAAACAAAAATGAAATTGTTATAATGCTTTTGTATCACTCCATGGTGCGACCATACCTCAAATATTGTGTACAATTTTGGTCTATAAATTACTGAGTGATGGAATGGAAAAAGTAGATTTGAATTGCTTATTTACTTTTTCCAAAAATACTTGGACTAAGGGTCATGCAATGAAACTACTAAGTATTAAATTTAAAACAAACTGAAGAAAACATTTCTTCACTCTATGTGTAATTAAATTCTGGAATTCATTACCAGAAAATGTAATAAAAACAGTTAGCTTAGCACCGTTTTAAAAAGGTTTGGTTAATTTCCTGAAAGAAAAGTGCATAAGCTATTATTAAGATGGATTTGGAAAATTCCATTGCTTATTTCTAGGATATACAGCATAAAATCTTGCTAGGTACTTGTGAGCTGAATTGGTCACCGTTGAAGCAGGATACTGGGCTTCATGGACCTTTGGTCTGGCCCAGTATGGAAATACTTATGTTCTTGTGTTCCTGTCCAAAGGAATTTTAATCTAAGCAGGAGAAAAGATGTTCATCCGATATGACAATGGGATCCATTTTATGCATGGATATGTGGTAGATCAGAGGTGATGTAAATTTCTGAGATTGGTGGAATACCTCCTTAAAGATGTGTCTTCTGCGGCATTTAAAATTGAAGAGGGAGAATGTTGGGAGAAAGGAATTCCATTGAAGCGGAGAACATTAGGAGGAAAGAGTGAGCTCAGAACATTGTGATGGGATGGGGGAGGGGGATACAAGAAGACCATATTAAAATGCAGGAAGAGTGAAAGGACAGCAGACTCTGGAAAGTGCAGAAATAAACTATGAAGTGTGAAGCTCTTGAAAACTCACAAATATCTTTGACATGGAATCTTGCTCAATGGTGCCATCTAATGTATGAAACCTAATATTGCAGGTTATGATTTGAAATAAACTTCTGCAGCAATGGGCTATATGCACTAAAGTTAGCGATCGTCGATAGCGATGATCACTTTTACCGACCCAATGCACAAAAAAATCTGACCATGTGTTTTTTCCGTCGATTGCCCATTTTCCGATCCAGCCATGCAAATTAGTTAAAACCCCATGCAAAGTAGCCAAGCGATTGATTGATGCACTAACATTGTATGCAAAAAACAAACAGGGGTTTTAGCTATCGGAAAAAACTGACAGGTCTAGTTACTGACAGGTCTGCTTGATTTTTTTCATTTTTTTTTTCAATGGCACAGATATTTTGCGTGTGTTACACATGCAAAATATCTGTCCCATAAAAAAAAAGGAAAAAGAAAGTTCCCACCGCCAATGACAGCCCTCCCGACCTCCCCCCCTCCCCACCCTCCCGAACTGGCACCACAATCCCATCCCCAGTAGTCAAAATGGCAGGAGGGATGCCTACTCCCTCCTGCTTGGCTAAATACCCCCACGCTATGCCCCACACCCAGATCTGGACACCCCCCAACAGGACTTCCAAGTCCTGCTTAAGCTAAGTGCTACTTTAGTATATACTACAACATACAGTGACTCTCAAATACATTCAAATTTTTAAGTATAAAAGTTTTTTGAAATAGAGTTAAGCAATATTCTGTGGAGTCAGTGATCAAAGTTTTTATAAAAAAACAATGACTGGAAGGTGAACTCTTCACTTCCTTACAGAGTTCCATATCTCTGAGTAATTTTATAAACTTTATTTTGATCACTCTCCATGAATCTTGTTATCAATGTAGGTCAGTTGAATGATTTGATATCCATCCATTGTTGGCTGTTAAATGAGTACCAGGCTCTAGTCTGGGGAGGAGGATGTAAAGATGATGGTTTATTTAGAAGTATCTGTTTCCAAAGTTACCTCATTCAGTGTGTCTGGTTTATTTTGAAGTATCTGTTTCCAAAGTTACCTCATTCAGTGTGTCTGTGTGATTTCATGTTTCCTTCTTAGAGAGAAAGCATGGTTTTTGTTTTTTTGTTTTTTGCCAGATTGCTGGGGTGTTTCTTTTAAATTAATTTAACTGTGGGGAGAACAAGATTTTTTTTTCAAAGCATATTTATTGAAAAGGTGTTAATGAGTGTGGGGGGGTTTTCCCCAAGGTTTGCATTAGAAAGCTGATTTACATGCTGTGTGTACACAAATTGCTGAAAAGAATGTTTTTATCTTACTAAATCTATGTGAAAAAAGCCACAAGTACATTTACTTATTTGACAGCATTTCATTAATTTTTTTAGAAGGCATTATAAATCCTGACAAAGCTTAATAACTCCAAGTATATGGTGAATTAAGAGGAGTGTGTGGCGCAGGGGTTGGATCTACAGCCTCCGCACCCTGGGGTTGTGGGTTCAAACCCCGCGCTGCTCCTTGTGACCCTGGGCAAGTCACTTAATCCTCCATAGCCCCAGGTACATTAGATAGATTGTGAGCCCACCGGGACAGATAGGGAATATCCTTGAGTACCTGATTGTTAAAACCGCTTAGATAAACTTGATAGGCGGTATATAAAATCCTAAGAAACTTGAATTACAAGATCTTACCATGTTACCTTTGTTTAACTGAAACCTGTCTTATGCCCAAGTTCGTTCCTCAAGGTCTGTAAACAAGCCAGGTTTTCAGGATATCCCTGAGGAATATGCTTGAGAGAGATTTGCATACAGTGTAAGTAGTAGGCATTCAAATCTATCTCATGCATATTCAGTAGGGATTTCTTGAAAACCTGGTCTGTTTACAGCCCTTGAGGGCTGATTGTGGATAAGCCTGGTATAAATGAATTCCATGTTTCCTGAGACAGAATAACATAAAAGGTAGGAAGCATAGGACTAACCTTGAAATAGTGTATAAAATAGCAAGAGAACCCCTATGTTCCTTAGCAAAATGTGAGCTTGATGTACGTAATAAACTGAGCTGCCCTTTTTCTTGGGATCTAAACAGCAGTGTAGTAAGGGAGAGAGGCACCCGGCATCATCGCACTATAATAGTAATAATAACTTTATTTTTCTATACCGCCATAGTCAGACTGACTTCTAGGCAGTTCACATAGAAAGAAGGCTGGACAATCAGCGAATTACACAATGCAAGAAGAAGGGGGTTACATGATGATTAGGGGAGCATAGGGAAGGAATACATGAGAGAAAGAAGTTACATAATACATTGGGGTTATAAGGGGAAAGAATACCTGAGAGAGGTCATCTGATTAGGCAAGGAATTTGTCAAATAGAGCGGTTTTAATTGATTTTCGGAATGTGTTGTAGGTCTGTTTGGCTTTATTTATGTGGTTTCCCAGCCAGGATTGCTGTCTGTTTGCTTGAAACATGAAAGTTCTGTCTAGGAAGGATTTGTATTTACAGCCTGTGATCTTTGGGTATGCAAAGATGCTTTTGTTTCTGGTTGTACTGTTCTATGTGACCACCCCTCCCCCCCCTCGTACCTATTCAAATCTTTGCAAGCAGCATCTCCTACCTGCTGCTTGTGCCGGCCTCAGCTCTCCCTGTGACATCACTTCCTGGTCCCCCAGCAGGTAGGAGATGCTGCTTGCTGCTGGCGAAGATTTGAAGAGGTGGGTCAGCGGAGAGGAGATGTGCCAGCATCCCTGCCAAGATGGCACCCAGGGCAGTCCACCCCTTTGCATCCCCTTACTATGCCATTGGGTATAAAGGGCAATTCTGTAACACGGTGCCTAATGTTAGATCCCAAGTGCACATGTATGTTATATACAAAAACAGAGTGGAGTGTGTGGTGCAGAGGTTAGAGCTACAGCCTCAGCATCCTGAGGTTGTGGGTTCAAATCCCACGCTGCTCCTTGTGACCCTGAGCAAGTCACTTAATCCCCCATTGCCCCAGGTACATTAGATAAGAGTGTGAGTCCACCGGGACAGATAGGGACAAATGCTTGAGTAGCTGAATGTAAACCACTTAGGTTATAAGTAGTATATAAATACTGAAATAAATAAGTAGCACTTAAGTGCTTCAGAGGTGTCAGTAAATGCTGTTCTATAATATACGTACCAAAGTGACTTGGAGCTGGATTCAGTAAATGGCACTGAAAGATAAGCATGGGAAGGATCTGTGCCAAACTTGTTTTCTCCCAAAGGGCACTCTGTGTCAAGCGCCCTTTATAATATCGTGCTTAGAGCAGATTCTTGCACCCAACTTTGGTCAGCAAGAGTTAACACTTGCTGAAATCATGACCACGCCTCCTTTTGAGTTGCATGCTATGGAATTTAGGCGCAGATGTTATAGAGAAGTAACTAGGCCAGTTGCAAGCATAAATACCAATTGATGTACGTTAACTCCAAGTATCGACTGCTAGCACCTTGTTAACTCATTAATTTTAATTTGTGCATGCATCTGGTTCACGCACCCAGAGAATGGAGGGGGAGGAGCAAAGGGACTGGATGCACAAAAATCATCGTTAAAATCCTGCTGTGGGGCCGATTAATTGTCCAATTTGAAAACAGCGATTGATGTTCAAACAATTTCGCATGCAGATGACTTTCCTCAAGTTCCACCATAATCCCCTCCGATCAGTCATTAAAGAAAGTGACCGACACATGCACAGAGCTGGCTGGGGAAGCTCCAAAGAGGTGAGCGGCAGGGGAAGCCCTGACTCTGGTGCCTACGTAACATAGGTGCCTAAGTTAAGGGTACTTAAATACAATTTCAAAGCACTTATCTGTGCCTAAACAACTGGCGCCATAATCGCGCCTCTGGAGGCACCTACTGGTACCTAACACCACTGTAGGCATGGCTAATGCTAGAAGTGGCATTAGGCGCCAATAGGCACCTCCAGAGTGGTGACTCATGTCAAAAGGTACACGCCAGAACTGAAGGCCTTGAAATCCCCAGCCTACATTTCCAGTTCCTACCTTTGCCGGAGGCGTGATTCTCCCAGCGGCGCCACCGTGGGATTGACTTGTGATCGGTGGCCACTGACAATGGCGCCGTTTAGAGTATTCGAGCACAAATCTCCTATAGAATACTAGTTACAAGTCCACAACTTTGGGCGCAACCACTTATGCCGTGTCTGTGGCTATTGTAAATGGTAGCACCTAAGTACAGCAGTTACATGCATGAAGGCACGTAGTCTATGAAGTGAACGCAAGGTTAGTTGGAACGACCCAGTCATGCCCGTTCCCCTCCCACAGTAATACCCCTTTGCAATTTCACATGAGAGAAGTTAGGCATTCAATTTACTGAATAGAGGTGAAGTCAGTTTTGCATGCAACTGCTTGTTAATGCCAATTTAGCACCAATTAGCTAATTACACTATACAAGTAGACTTTTAGTTAACCAGCACCCATGGGGATTGGTAGATGCCGGATAAATGTAGTTTCTGGTTGCTTGAGAGTTACTATCAAAAATAAGTCTAACTAATACTATACCCCATCTCTTCCTCCCTTTCCACCCTCCTTTCTGGTCTAGGTCACTTTCTCTCCCCCCTCCCCCCCTACTTATGGGTCCAGCATCCATTCAGCCCTCAACCCTCCCCTGCCTTTCACCCTTCAGGTCCAGCATCCATGTTCCTTCCTTCCACCCCCCTCCCCTCCGGGTCTGCTCTCCCTCCACATGGCTCTGGCTTTAAAATTTCATAATTTAAAATGCAAATCTATGCAGAATGTACCCCTTAAGGATACAAGTATGTGCCCATAGACGTGAATGACATCAGATACAGGGAAATAGAACTATTAATTTCTCCTGTTCTTATTTTTATATTCTCCAGAGAAGTGATCAGAGACTTTTTTTTATCTTGTTTTGGGATTTTTCTCCTCGGTTGGTTTCTGATCTTTCAGATGTCATAGCCAAATCACGAGTTTGCAGCTTGTGAGACTCATAATTCCAAAGTCAGCATTTTGGTCCGAGAGTGTTGTGTTTTAAAGTATTTACGAAAGGATTACAAAGCTGAAATGTCTCCTTACCAAATGCATAGGGCAACTGTCCCTCTGTGGCTTCGTGTGCCTTCCTTCTGTTGACATATCACATGGTTGTCAAGCTCAGCCCGCAGCCTCAAGAATTAGTTGAAAAATATATCTTTCCCACACAGAAACAGTGTTCATTGTGACAACTGAGGATTTATTCTGCAAAGTTCATCACAGAGAGGGTGTTGAAATTCAGTCCTTGTGTGTGATGTCCATTTGGGACTTCTTGGACCACTGACGGCTATTTCTATGCAGTGCATTTCTGCATGCATGATAAAGAACAAAAGTGTTTGGATTTGTATAATTCATGCGTATCTGCAGGTGTTCATACATCTTCCTGAATTTCTGGTTGTTTGGGTTATCTATCGTAGGATTAGCATAAGAAATAGCCTGCCAGGTTGTTGTGCATAATGGGTTTTTGAGAGTCCTCTTTGTTAACATAACTTTCAAAGATTCCAGTTCTCTCTAGAGTCAGCATGGCCTTTCAGACTCTTTACTGCATTTTTCTGCGTAAGGCACCTGACTTGGGTAAATGGCTGCTTTAAAGTTTTGGTCCTTAATGTCATACATTGAAGCCAAAGAAGGAACCACACTTTAATAGCAACCAAAAATAGTACATACAGAGTGTCATCTAAGCAAACACGTTTGTTTTTTTTTTTTGGGGGGGGGGTTAAAAAAATTCTTTATAGATTTTCAAATATTAACAGTGCAATACACAGGTATATAAACATATAACAAATCAAGAAAAGCACATTCATCTTACAGACATACGTGAGCAACCATTTTATTCCCCCCCCCCCCCCGCCAACCACCCACTGATTAATCAATAAAAACAGAAATGCAAATATTATTTCAATAACCTTCCCTTATGAAAAATAGTAATGCAGTCCCCCCCCCCCCCAAGGCTGTGTAAGGAAATAAACCAGAAATTAAAGAGAAGTCATAAATTACTATGCCCCAACATTTCAGCATTCATTTTTTTATACCTATAGCTGGAGCATAAATTCGCCCACTAAAAAGGAAAATTGAGTCGATCATAATTTTTCCAATTGCGAGTTACCATCTGCATGGCTATCCCGGTCATAATTAGGAAAAGCCGGCATTTATAGCAGTCCATGGGGGGCTTAATATGTAATAATGTTCCACATATGACTACTTCATAAGTCAATTGAATTGATGACTCAAGTATAACATTAATCCGTCTCCATATTGACCTCCAAAAGTTGAGTATCAAAGGACAATAGAACAACAGATGATCCAGCGTCCCAATGTCTATATAACAGTGCCAGCATCTATTAGATTTAGAACTGTCCAACACATTTTTTTAGATCAGTGTTTTTCAACCTTTTTACACCTATGGACCGGCAGAAATAAAAGAATTATTCTGTGGACAGGCATTGGTTGAAGAACACTGGGCTAAGTCGTGGGCCAGACCCCGCCTATCTCCACCCCAGACCCCGCCCCCATAATAGTACTAATTGCAACACTATTTTTTCCATTCATTTTTCACAGATATACAATATAATCTTATTAACAACACATAATGATTAACCACAAAATTAAACTGCACAAAGCACACTGACAGCAGATGTAAATTCTCAAAATTGACATAATTCAATCACTAAATTCAAAAATAAAATCATTCTCCCCTACCTTTGTTGTCATCCTCCCTCCATGCTATGCCTTCCACCTAGCCATTTTATGCCGCCTCCGGTGTTATCTTCTGGCCGGCTCCCTCTTCCTCATTGATGCAGTGCACAAAGCTGTGGGCAATGGCTCCTTGCACATCCCGTGCCTCATCTGGAAGCCTTCCCTCTGACATTGCAACATCGGAGAGAAGGCTTCCGGTTCAGGCGCAGGACACGCGTAGGAGCCACTGCCCGTGGCTTTGTGCACTGAGTCGGTGAGGAAGAGGGAGCTGACTCGAAGATAACGCCGCATCGATTGCACCGTGGACCGGCAGTTGAAGAACACTGTTTTGGGCCTGATGCACATGCTGGCAGGAAATTTCTGTGGACCGGCACTGATCCACGGACCAGTGGATGAAGAACACTGGTTTAGATGACACTCTGTATGTACTATTTTGGTTGCTGTTAAAGTGTAGTTCGTTTGAAGGCTCACTCTGCTCCTTCTTTGGATTCCTTGGATTTATGCAGAGTGGATTTTCTCTGTGGTTTGCTTCATATATTGAAGCCTCTAACCTCTTTTCTGGTCTTTGGTGAGACCATTAGCACACCGTAAAGTGGAAGTCCCCTGATTCCCATCTGTGATGAGCTTAACAGATTTCTTAACAGCAGCACCTGGGACTGTTCCACTGCTTCCCCACCCCCGCAGATACATTAAATCACCAAATAACAAAGATTTCATCCTTTTGGCAAAAACCTATGGCTGAAGCTTTATTTTCTATAAATCGAAACAACTCACATCCAGGCAATTGTACAAGCAGGCTCAGATAAATTGCTCGATTCCCCTGGCACAGGGGTACTGGCTGGGCAGCTCTCCCCACTGGACTCCTGTCAAAATGCTGTCATCTTCTCCTCCCAATTTGCCCTTAACCTTGCCCTGGGGTAGCACACAAGGGTTCAAAAAAGAGCAAATTACATCAAGATGGTAAAAATATTTATTCAGTACAGGGCACAATAAAGAGAGATACCTAAAGAGAAATCTTATTATGGCCTATATCTTAGATTTATTGAGAATTGATGATATGGAATTTTATTGCAGGTTTTTTGCAACTTTTAGTGAGCTAAACGTAGTGTATTGGAAGCACTGTTATGTATGTTATCCTCTGAACCATTGTGAATGTTTTAAATTGTAAACCGCTTAGGCCTCCTTTTAGTAAATTGCGCTAGCAGTTTTTAGTGTGGGGAGCTGCGCTGAATGCCTTGCGCTGCTCCTGACGCTCGTAGGAACTCTATGAGCATCGGGAGTAGTGCGGGGCATTCAGCGGGGCTCCCCACACTAAAAACTGCTAGCGCGGTTTACTAAAAGGGGGTATTAGTTACAGGCGGTTAAGAAAGTTGAGAAATAAATAAAAAGCCCCACATGAACCACATTTCACCCCAACAAAGGGCTGTTAGGGCTACTGTAGATACCTGTATCAAATCAACTAATAAATAACATATACATAATGATAAATCATAAAACCAAACTCAAAAATGATTTTCCATGAAACATACAAATAATACAAATAAAAAACGTTGAAGAATTCAAATAAGCTAATATATATATATAATTACATTACAAATAATATAAAAAAAAAAAAATTAAAAAGCACATGTGGAAAGCGAACAGATAGCAACTTACTCAGCAGCACTTCATAATCACATATGGGCAGCGCTGCGTACGTCTGGTAGCCCTATAGAAATAGTTAATAGTAGTAGCAGCATTCACTAAGAACAAGCAGAATCGTACAAGTTTGCTATGAGTCATGCTTTATGCACTTCCTCTCTCAAGGCCAAAGTTCAAATTTCTGACATTTGTCACATTTGCTTATTTCTGATCTGAAAAAGGGTTACCTTCAAAAGCTCATCATATTTGGGGTCCTTTTTACTAGCGCGTCTTAGCATGCGCTAAATGCTAATGTGTCCTAACGCAGCCATCATATCCTATGGATGCGTTGCCACACGTTAGCATGTAGCGCGCCTTAGTAAAAGCACCTCAAATTGCATTGAGTTAGTCCTTTGGTTTTTGTTTTATTTCTATATATCACCTTGGAAAACGGACTAACACGGCCACCACACCATTTCACTCAAAAAAACAAACAAACCTTAAAATGTTGAAAACCAGTCCTATGTAATAAAACCCTAGCCGCGCATGCGCACTCCTACCTGCGTGTTCCATTTTCCCTGTTCCGCGAGATGTAGGTCCGTGGTGGCAGGAGTGCACATGTGCGGGTCCCCAGCCTTACAGCACCTAACTACACTCGCCGGCAGGACTGGCCGCCAGCGCTGGACTCCCTGCTCTGGTAAAAGTAAGTTCTTCGCCTTGCCGCCCCCCCCACCCCCTTCCCTTCCCACGGTCCCGACTCCAAACCTGCCGACTCCAGCAGCGTCTGCATCACTCTACACACGTAGAAGGCCCCGAAGCAGCGTGTGTACAGTGCTGCAGACGCTGCTGGAGTCGGCAGGTTTGGAGTCGGAACCACGGAAAGGGAAGGGGGAGCGGCGGCAAGAGACTACGAGAGCCGACCAGACTTCTAGCACCCGTTAATGTAACGGGCTAAAATATTAGTAATAAATAATATTGCTAAAACTCTTTCTGAGTTAGTAAGAGATTAAACAGCAAGAAACTATTAAAAGCAGCTTAAAACTACTGCAGGAATTGCTTCTTAAAAAAAAAAAAAATAAACAGTTTTGAATTTCTTTGTAAATTTATACTAGAACTTCATATTTTATCATTTTTAATCTGTTTGATCATGTTCTCCTGGTTTTAAATGATTCAGTATTGATTCTTATGCTTCCATAGTTCCCTCTTTTGGTTTGTATCACTCTGTTCCATTTGAGTTGCTAGGGAGTGGGACCTAGCTGGGTTGACATGTAACACTCCCATGTTCCGACCCCCACTTGTCAAGAACCTCCCCATTGGATCTACTACTATTGTTTATTATTTCTATAGTGCTACCAAACGCACACAGAGCTGTACATTAAACACACAACAGATGGTCCTTGCTCGAAAGAGCTTACAATTTAATTATGAAAGACACACTGGACAAAAATGGTAAATCAATATACTGTATGCTGTTCATGTGGAGAAATACAAAGGGAGAAGAGGTAGAGAGGCTTTTATGTATTTAGACACTTTTTCCATAACATCATCTTCATTCACTAGAAAGAAAATTGGATGTTGTCAGCTGATTTGCAAATTTTTAGCTACAGATCACAATGGAGCCATAAACAGATTGAATAATAGGGCAGACAAAGCTGATCCTTGTGGCACAATCCATCATCATCCTATGTTTACCCAAAAACTCATCACCCATCTTAACTTGAAAAGACTTGGCTTTGTCCCCTGCTTTGACCCAACAGACGCCTGGAGGGCTTCGTTTCCCTGCAGGTGGGACAGAGAATTCAGGAGCAGGAACATGTTGCAGGGGCATCGTCTCCGAGTGTGTTGGACACTATGCTGAACCCTGAATACTGTGTTACTCCACCTCAGCCTGGAAGTGTCCCCTCTGAACTGGCAGTGAGTGAAGAGCTGGATGCCAAAGGAGCTGCCGCTCCTTGCACAGTACTTGGGACGCTAGCAGACCGATCTTTCAAAGATATGAGGAGGCCCGCACAGGAGAAGCTGGATGAGTCCATGAGTAGGGTGGTAGGTGGTTTCACTATTCCATCTTATGAAACTATTCCATCTTATGAAACTGTGACTGGAGATAAGATCTTCCAAGACAAGAAAAGACCTGAGAAAATTACATAAGAATATAAGAATTGCCATATTGGGACAGACCGAAGGTCCATCAAGCAACCTTCAAAATTCACAGTTAAAACATGACCAAACCATCCAATCACCCTATACCCCCAAAACACTACCTACACTTCTCTCTTTCCCAAACCTCTCACCTATCTCAAGTTTGCTGTTAAGGAGGAAGTGGCAGGGCCACAAATGGCCTGAACATCCTCTAAGACTTACCATATATACTCATGTATAAGTTGAGGGCACATTGCTCCTTTTCTTTCCCTCCTCTTCAGCATCTCTCCTGCCTTTTCCAAACCCACCCCTTTCTCATTCCTTACAGCTTAAAAGATTTCAACAGAATCAGAACAGATAAAGCTGAAATCATCAGATTTCAGTATACGATTATTATATATTTATGTATCCCTTTCTGATAAGCCTCTCAATCTACATTTTGACAAGCTTACCAAAACAAAATGTATTTTCACAAATTACTCCCTTCCTATCCAAGGAGAACGTTTTATTCTAGAATTAGTATTTCTCAGCACTCATAGCAATCAGAATTTCACTCACCAACTCTTTCAACGCCGTCTCAGCTAAATTTAATCTTTGAACCTATTGCTTGAGTGTTTGAGTCAATGAGCTGTCAGCTGTAACTATGTCCAGGTCACCTGATAATTGTCATGCACAATTTCCTGCAGGATTGCCCTCTCAGTGTACATGCTCAGAACAAATTTTCTACCATCCAGAACATTTACAGATTTTATTTATTTTTATCACTTTTCAGTCACACTTGCATATCTTCTTTCAAACCTCTTCTTAGTTTAGTTCTGGAGTATTGCGTTCAATTCTGGTCTCCTTATCTCAAGAAAGATATAGTGGCGCTAGAAAAGGTTCAAAGAAGAGCGACCAAGATGGTAAAGGGGATGGAACTCCTCTCGTATGAGGAATGACTAAAACGGTTAGGGCTCTTCAGCTTGGAAAAGAGACGGCTGAGGGGAGATAGGATTGAAGTCTACAAAATCCTGAGTGGAGTAGAACGGATACAAGTGGATTGATTTTTCACTCCATCAAAAATTACAAAAACACTAGGAAACACTCGATGAAGTTACAGGCAAATACTTTTAAAACCAATAGGAGCAAAAAAAATTTCCACTCAGAGAATAGTTAAGCTCTGGAATGCATTGCCAGAGGTTGTGGTAAGAGCGGATAGCCTAGGGTTTGGACAATTTCCTGGAGGAAAAGTCCATAGTCTGTTATTAGAAAAGACATGGGGCAAGCCACTGCTTTCCCTGGATCGGTAGCATGGAATGTTGCTATTCCTTGGGTTTTGGCCAGGTATTAGTGACCTGGATTGGCCACCATAAGAACGGGCTACTGGGCTTGATGGACCATTGGTCTGACTCAATAATGCTATTGTTATGTACTTCAAACTGTATAGCATAAGAGAGTGGTTAACAATAAGAATTTTCCAGAAAAGAAACACAATAACTAAAATAGAAGAAAGGAAAGCAAGCAAGATAGGGGGAAAGAGGACCTCACCAGTAAAACTGGCCCCAACAAATGATGTTGAATATGTCAGTATAAATAAATAGGTTATTTTTATACTTTTCAATTTGTTATGATTCAGTGCACCTCATAACTTGAGTGGTCAGGAGTTCCAGTAATGGAGACCTAAATATGCAATACAAAACTGTTTTTGTGCACTCTAAGCAGTGTGTGAAGGTTGATAGCAAAATCAGTTGATCCAAATAGATTGACCATGTCATACATATGGAGATGGCGGAGATAAGCTACTAGGCAAATATAAGGACAAACCTGAGCAGAGCACCTTATGCACTAGTAAGAGAATTTTATATTGAATATGAAAATTGACAGGAAGCCAATGTAAAGCCTGAAGTGCTGGAATTATATGTTCAGACTGTTTTAGTTCCTCCCATATATGCCTGGACCAGCCACTTCATCATTCTTTGCTCCTCACGTCCCTAAACTCCACCACACTCGGCTCACCTACCCAGACTTGCCTGCCCTGTTACTGCCTCAAAATCCCCATCCCTCTTTGTGCTTTCTAACAGATTTGCACCTTATTTGCACCTCCTCCCCATCAAACCAATCAGCCATCCCCAGCTCCAGGTCTACTCCTATAGTCTGCTTGCCCTTGCATACCAGTACCATGAAAGACACAGCCTCAAAGCTTGATCCTCCCAAACATTCACCCCTGAGTGCACCAAGTACCAGAGGCTCCTCATAGGAACCCCTAGTCTTGATGTCTTGCCTTTAAGCATGAGTGTTGCTGTCTCTTACCACTTCTTCCCCTCCATATGCCTTTCCCCACCCACACATTCCCTTGCATTACACTTACTCCAAACCTGAGACCATTGCTGTCTTGCACACTAAGGAACCAGCATGTGCACATGCCTTCTAGACTGACTCCGTTCCCCATGATGTGCCTAAGGCCTATCCTCCATCCCTGTGACCTCCACCAACAGATGTCAACTCCTGCTCCCATGACCCAGCCAAGTCAGTTCTCAATAGGTCATCTGCTCCTTTCATTCTCTACTTCCAATGGGTCTCTGGTAATAAGTGAAACATCAGAATCTATTGGCTCCTCCTCTGTACCCTCTATAGAAGGCTCCAGTCTTCCTGACAAGATGGAAGTAAGACCTAACCCCAGCAGAGATCTCCACCTACCTACTTCAGCAGGTATAACCTACCTTAACACACACATACCCCTTCTGCTAAGATATCTTTACTTAACTTTCTTATAGTTAATATCTGAGAAGGATGGGAGGGGGGGTTTTAACAACATACCATACATACACACACATGTAATATCTAATCCAGTTAATGTCACCTATGCCTCTCTGAAAGCACAGTGCCAACTGATTCACTTTATTATTAGCTTACCCCTACAACTTTCCCTATGCCTTTGCCCACACTCCAGCCCTGCTCTGTTCCTTTATCCAAACCAAGGGATTCCTGTGAGGAGCCTCTGGTACATGGGTGGATTGAGCTTTGAGGCTGTATCTTCTGTGACACCAGTATGCAAGGGCATGCAGACTGTGGGAGTAGATCGCAAGTTTGGATGCCTTGTGCAGAGAAATGCAACATAGAGTTTGAGAGGCCATACCGACTCCAGAGAGGACTGGAATCTTTGAAAGTTACGTTAACTGAAGGAGCAACCTGCATAATCTCAAAAATCCATAATGCATAACAACATGACAGGCTATTTCTTATGCTATTGGCAGTCTATTTCTTGTGCCATAAACTGGCAACCTTCAAAATTAAACATTAAACATGCTTAAACTATCCAGATCAAAAAAAACCCAAACCACTCACTCTATCCTTGCAAATCTCTCACCCAGTATCACCAATGGCAACAGGTGCAAGCTACATTGCCTCCCGCATTACTGTCAAATAGTCCAGGGCTCGGTGCTTTGACCCATGCTCTTCAACAATTTTATAAACGATCTGGACATTTGAACGACGAGTGAGGTGATTAAATTTGCAGACGATATGAAGTTATGCAGAGTAGTGAAGACACAGGGGGATTGCGAAGATCTGCAACGTGACATAATCAGGCTCGAGGAATAGGCATCGACATGGCAGATGAGGTTCAACGTGAATAAGTATAATGTGATGCATGTCTGTAACAAAAATCTCATGCACGAATACAGGATGTCAGGGACAGCACTTGGAAAGACCTCCCAGGAAAGAGACTTGGGAGTTCTGATCAACAAGTTGATGATGCCGTCCATGCAATGTGTGACGGCGGCGAAAAGGGCGAACAGAATGCTAGGAATGATAAAGAAGGGGATCACGAACAGATCGGAGAAGGTTATCATACCACTGTACCAAGCCATGGTGCACCCTCACCTGGAGTACTGCATCCTGGAGAACTGGTTGCCGTACATGAAGAAGGTCATGGTACTACTCGAAAGGATCCAGAGAAGAGTGACTAAAATGGTTAAGGGGCTGGAGGAGTAGCCGTACAGCGAAAGATTAGAGAAACTGGGCCTCTTCTCCCTCAAACAGAGGAGATTGAGAGGGGACATGATCAAAACATTCAAGGTACTGAAGGGAATAGACTTAGTAGATAAAGTCAGGTTGTTCACCCTCTCCAAGGTAGAGAGAATGAGAAGGCACTCTCTAAAGTTAAAAATGGATAGATTCCGTACAAACATAAGGAAATTCTTCTTCACCCAGAAAGTGGTGGAAAACTGGAACATAAGGAAATTCTTCTTCAGCCAGAGAGTGGTGGAAAACTGGAACGCTCTTCCAGAGGCTGTTATAGGGGAAAATACCCTCCAGGGATTCAAGACAAAGTTAGACAAGGTCCTGCTGAACCAGAACGTACACAGGTAGGGCTGATCTCAATTAGGGCACTGGTCTTTGACCTAAGTCTGCCGCGTGAGCGGACTGCTGAGCACGATGGACCACTGGTCTGATCCAGCAGTGGCAATTCTTATGTACTTACCACCTTCCCAGTTAAAAGATCAATCAAGGTGGTTTACAGCAAAACAACCAAAAATAAGTCGGAACAGATTGAGTCTTGTAATTTGTCTCTGCATGTAAGTGAGAAAATTAGAAATGTGAATCTAACACATCCAATCTTCCTTTCCTTTTACATTCAGCTATGAGGCCACTAAAGTGTGCCAATTTCTCTTTCTCTCCAGTGAGAAGAGGTGCAAATGAATAGATTGTAGTTGTGTAAACTCTTATGCCCAGAAGTGTTTGTTCTGCAGAATATAGAATCTGTAGCACTGGGGCTAGGCCTCAGTGAGTGAAGCATCTCACTATGGACGATTGTTGGGAGGCTGACATCATGATAGCTAAAACACACCATCAGCTGTGCTTCCTACATGAGACAATTTTAGCATTCAGAGAAAGTCTAAGGAAAAAATGTGATTGAAATGTGAGTTCATTCTAGGTTTCTTGCCAAAGCTCTTTTTAGGACTTGGGCATCTTCCCAGTTCAGTGAGGACTATCCTCTTGCTATATATAATATTCTTGGCCTTCAAACTTGTGGTATCCCTCTCTATGTGCTGTTCTGGATCTGATCCACCTGTAAAGCACAACTGCTCCACATGTAGGTAAAGAGGAGATGGATAGGGTTACCAGATTTTGCATCCAAAAATCCTGGATGCAAGGCCACGCCCCATTCTGTCCCCAGCCCCGCCTTGTTCTGCACCATCCCGCCCTGTTCTGTCTCTAATCCCACCCCATTCCACCCCAGCAAGACTTTTAATCCCTGACCTCCAGGCCGTGTCCGACGTCCTGCAAGCATGCATGGCCACATGTGATATCTGTGCATGCTCAGAGGCCCTCCAGACACGACCAGAGCTTTCCAAAACCTGGACAAACTTCTAGGTTTAAGAAAGTCCGTCTGGGCACACAGACAGTCCTCTAAAAAGAGAATATGTCCGGCTTTTCCTGGACGACTAGTAATCCTAGAGATGGAGGACCATATATCCCACTGAATTTTCACCGAGTTGTAGCTAGGAATAATTATCCTCTTTATCTCCACTGCTTCCTCCTTGCTCCAAAGCAGTATGTTTCAACAACATCCTTACATTAGACAAGCTGCAAGCTGGGAGAGACTTAGGCCCAGATTCTCTAAAAGTGCGTCCCGATTTTAGGCAGCTGTAGACGTCCTACAGCTGTCTAATCAGCCAATCGGGATGCACGTTTTTTTTAAAAAAAATGCTCCCCAGGCAGGCCTGAAGGCGCCTCCGGGAGCCTAGGGAGACCCGCAAGATGCCTAAGCTCGTCTAAGGGCCTTAGGCGGGCCTTAGGCTGAACCTAGGCGGCCCTACGCGTCTCCCTAGTAGATGAGAAGCTTAAAAATGTAGGCCAGCAAAATGCCTACGCTTAATCAGGCCTTAGATTAAGTGGGGATGGGCGGACCCGCTATGCCTAAGGCCTGATTGGTCCAGGCTTCTAGAGCCTGGGCCAATCAGGCCTTAGGCTTCGGCGGGATGGGCCGGGAAGGGGCGGGCCCGCCTCATTTCGACGAGGCGTGCCTGCTTGCTCGACGTGCAAGACCCATCTGTAAGAACAGGTTTGGTGGAGTGGGGGTTGTTAGCGCCGGGGGGGGGGGGGTGCGTCTTCGGGCAGGAGGGATTGGGCACCCTCCTGCCAGCGACCGATATTGTCGGGGGGGGGGATCGGTAATGTCGGGGGGGGGGGGGGCGGTAGTGTCGGGGAGGGGGGGTGCGTCTTCGGGCAGGAGGGTTTGGGCACCCTCCTGCCAGTGATCGATCAGGGGGCCACGGCCCGCTATACTTATAGCGGCAGAGAGATCCCTTGCCGCGATAAGTGTAGCGGGCCGTGTCTAATCTAACCCGATTCTCTAACCCGCGTCTGTAACATGGACGCCGTTACAGAATCGGGGTTTAGTTTAGGCCGATTCTGAATAGGACGCCTCTCCCGGGCGTCCTATACAGAATCAGGGCCTAGGTGTCTTGCGGGCCTCGCCTTCAATATAGGCGGCCTGCCTGGGGAGCATTTTTTTTAAAAAAACGTGCATCCCGATTGGCTGATTAGACAGCTGTAGGACGTCTACAGCTGCCTAAAATCGGGACGCACTTTTAGAGAATCTGGGCCTTAGGGTCTTTGATGCTCACTGCAACTACTCACTCTCATTTTAGAAAATTATTTAAAACTTTTTTTATATGGTACATATATTCTTGAATGATGCTGTGCAATTCACTGTTCACAATTTCTTTGTGAATTGTAAGCAGCTTACAATTCAGAAAGAATTAGTGATCTTTACGGTATTGCGGGTTATAAATAAAATTTTATGTTATGTCAAGTCGTCTCTTTGTAGAATATTAAAATGTGAGAATTGAGTTGGCTCTGTTAATTACAAAAATATCAATGTTTGCTGCAGGGAGTTCATGTGGTCCCTTCAGATGGTAACTGGGAGCCCAATATTCAAAAGGGTTTAACTGGGCAAAAGAGCCTTCTGCTTGGTTAAAGACCGCTGTGAAGGCCAGCTGCTGATAAGTCAGTGGCATTTAACTGGACTCAGACCACACAAGTAAAATTCAAGCACTGGAGGGGCAGTCCAGGGATGAAGTCGAGGAGGAGGAGTAGACACTTGTGCAGGCATGGGCCATATTGGCTGCTGGTGCCCACATAGCTAAGTGGCCAGATAAGACTACACAAAAGGTTATACTTTCTTTCACCGCTTTTAGATCACTGATATAATCTCCCCCCCCCCCTTTCTAGTCCCAGTCTCCCCCTTTCTGGCCCTCTACTCTATTCCCCAACTCTTCCCCCTACCCAGTCCTGATCCCCCCTCAAAGAAGCCCCCCCCCCTCCCATTCCCCAACCACTCCCTAGTCCCATGAAAACCCCCAGGACTTACACAAAGGTGAATAGAGGGATTGCACTGGAGAATCCTCTTTTCTCTCCTACCCTGTCGGTTCTGGGTTTCAAAATGGCGCTGACCCTAGCAGTAGTCTCGTGGTACCACTGCTAGAGGTCAGCCTTCCATATTGCCTTTATGTGGAACAGTGACCCTTAGCAATAGTAAATCCCAGAGCTAATGGGTCAGGAATGGAGAGGGAACTGTTCTAGCCTCATCCCACTAAATGCCAGGGATCACCTCTGGGTAAGTCACAGGAGTGTCTGGGTGATGATTGGGGGAACAGAGTAGGGGATCAGGGAATCGATCTGTGCCTTTGTTTAGGATTGGACCTGCCTCATGAAATTACATCCCTCTGTCATTTGTTATCTTTTGATCCCATCCTCTTGCCAGGTGGGGGTTCCTCTATCTATCCCATGCCTTTTTGGATTCTGTCACTGTTTCTATCCCAATCACCTCCACCAGGAGGGCATTCCAGGCATCCACCACTCTTTCTATGAAAAGTTATTTCCTGATGTTGCTTTTCAGTTTACCTCCATGTAGTTTCATTTCGTATCCTCTATTTCTGTCACTACTCCTTCTTTGTAAAAGATTTGTTAGCTCATTAATATCTTTCAAGTATGTAAATGTCTGTATCATATCACTCCTCTTTCTTCTCTCCTCTAGTGTATACATTTTCAGGTCTTCGGCTCTTCTTACACATCTTCTGGTGCAAATGCTATACCATTTTGGTCACCTTTCTCTGAACCACAGCAAATGTTGTTATAAAGTACTTAAATATAGGGATTATTTGGACACATGAAATGTTGGCTTGGTTCTGCATTTATTCTTGATCGCCAGCCCTAGACTGGTTGGAAATAAGGTAGCATGCACAACATTGCCCTTGTCGTTCATAGTTCTTTGTGGCCATGTCATCAGGCCCGGCTCAAGAGGTTATGATACCCTGGATCCACTTCTGTTTTGGCGACCCCAATGCCCTTCGCCCCACTTCAGTTTTTGTGTCCCCCCCAACACCAACACCACCACTAGACTCCTATAGAGATATCCTGTGTGGAGAGGTAGATCTGGGAGTCATCAGCATAGAGGTGATATTGAAAACCATGAGAGGAGATCAGTGTACCATGAGAGCGGGTATATATGGAAAAGAGGAGAGGGCCCAGGACAGGGCCAACAACCGGTGTTCCTGTTCTTTTCTTTTGTCATTATGCAAAAAAAGTATCTCATTGTAGCCTGCCCCGCACCCCTTTTACTACAATGTGTATGAAAATTAATGTGTGCTAAGCCAGTAATCAACCAGTGCTAGAAACTACTTTGGGGTTTATTATAAAAGCAACTGTTTTATAACACATGTCCATGTTACAGCATGCAAATTCATTTGCCACTAAAAACAACTACTGAGCAGATGGCCACACTGAAATCAAAATAACTATTCCATATAAATGTTGGCATTTTTGCTGAAGGTTTTGGACTCTAATTATTGTTCTCATATTGTATAAAAACCCATGGCAAGCTGCCTGCTAAGTTTCTATATAAAGAAATTGTGCGATCCGGCCACAGCAGCCAGGCCAAGGCACATTAAGCCTCTTTCCTAGGTCCAGAGTGAGCTTCTGGCAGCAGAAGGGTAGCTGGAACTGAATGGGTCCTGGGTGAAAAAAACTGAGATCCCCCCCCCCCATAACACCATCACTCCCAAGATAATGGAGGAGGAGTAGGGAAGACATAAGAACATTAGAATAGCCTCACTGGGTCAGCCCAATGGTCCATCAAGCCCAGTAGCCCGTTCTCACGGTGGCCAATCCAGGTCACTAGAACCTGGCCAAAACCCAAGGTGTAGCAATATTCCATGCTACTGATCCAGGGCAAGCGGTGGATTCCCCCGTGTCTTCCTTAATAACAGACTTGTTCAAACCTTGTAGACCTATATAGAAAGCCTGTCACATTTCCCAAAGCTGAGATAAATTAATAAACTCAGAAACAAAAATACTTTTTTTCTCTCTTTGTTGTCTGAGCATTGTTTTGGTCTCAGTGTCTCCTACTTTTATTAATGCCCTTTCTAGGGTATCCTGTCCTTTTGCTATTTCTTCTTTCTACATCCATTATCTATCTTTCCTCTACATCCCCATCTGTCCTATTCAGTGTCTTCCCTCTGTTTCCCTACACCTATCCTTTTGCCATGTTCAGTATCTTTTCTCTGTGTTTCTATCGTTCTCTGTCCAGCCTACATTTCCGGTACCTACCTATGCTGTGAATCGTGCCTCCATAAGCATTGTGGGCCACCTAACGCCATTTCCAGCATTAGCAATGCCCATAGTGGCATTTGATGGCCTAAAGTGCTGATTTTTTTAAGCAGGACATAAATGAGGGGGTGCTAAAAAGATATTGGCCCATGGCTCATTCATTTTTCATTCATGATTGAACTGATGAAAATTCTTTGGTATGGGCACATCTTTTCAGCGCCCCCTCATATGCATCCTATTTTTAACTTTACGCCTTTAGCAAATGCACATAAGTCGTGCCTTCAACACATGTACTTAAAACGTGCCTAAAACACATGAGTATATGGCCTTCCCCATGTATGATGATAAATTTTATATTTTGATTTCATGGCAGACCTGTCGGTAACATACTTGCGGTTACTAGACCTGTCAGTTATTTTGGGTTGTTAGAACTCAATGCCACATTTTGTGCATCATGAAATGATCTTAGGGCACCGATTGGTGTGCTGGTTTTAATATTAATGACCTTGTTTTAATACTAAGGAGGTCATTTGCATATCAGAGCAGGAGATTGCAATGAAGGCACGGAAAATCACGAGGTAAGCCATTATGTACATCAGTCGGTAAAATAAGACTGATGCTAAACTGGTTCAACTGGTCTAGCGACGATCATTATTTATTTATTTTTATATACCACTTATATTCTAAGTGGGGTACATTCAGGTACTCAAGCATTTTTCCCTATCTGTCCTGGCAGGCTCACACTCTATCTAATGTACCTGAGGCAATGGGGGGATTAGGTGAGAAGTGTGGAATTTGAACCCACAACCACTAGGTGTTGCCCTTAAGGAGTGACTATGATGCCCTTTCTTTCCCCATGCCTGGGGAGGGGTAGGAGGAGCAGTGAACGGTATGTAAGACACCTGGACTGAGTTTGAAAACCAGATCCTCAGCTGCAATTTTTTTCCTTGTGCTATTTCCAGAAGAAACACTTCGGTAGTGTAAATCCTGTGTTAACGCGTAGAGAATTTACCAAGTTATTGCTGATAGCCAGCACATGAACCACAATTCGGGTGTTTCATTTGGGAATAGCACAAGAAATATTTGCAGCTGATGATCTGGTTTTCAAGAATTTGGTCCAACTGTTTTTACATCTTGAAGGAGATATGTTTGATATTATATGACCCCTGCAGCAGGTGTGTGCTGAAACATGGCCATGCCAGATTATATGTTTCTTACTTTAATAAAAGGCTTTGTGTGACTGCTGGTCTTACTTTTCTCGTCCTATTTATCTCTTGTGAGACCTTGCCTCTATGTTTTTGACTGGTACTCATAAAATATACAATTGTGTGGCATTCGTTTTTTTTATAGCTAAAAATGTATGGCTTTTAATATATCACTATCTATCAGTCTCCCATGTTGTCTGTGGAGAAATCCTTAAATTGTATCCATTTCATTTCCCAGTACAATTAAATCTAGTAGATGACTGCAGTGCCCTCTCCTACAGACTGCCCACTAATATTTCAGCTATTTTATTCTGTGTATGTTTTCATATTGATTTACAAAGTCTCCCTTCTTTCTCTGTTCACCCCTCTTGCTGTCTCTGTCTAATATTTTCCCTCTGCCCGTCATCTTTTCTATATTTCCATGATCTCCCTTTTTCTCTCTCTGAAATCCATTCCTTTTCTCGTTTTCTTCCTTCACATCGTTCTTCTCTTCTTCCTTCTCCTATCTCTGCTCCCTCCACGTCTCCTATGTTTTTCCTTCCATATCTCCTTTCTCTGATTATCTCACAGGTTTTCTTCCCCCCTTTCTCGCTCCTTCTTTCCTTTCCTTCTTATCCCTGCCCCTTTGCACTGGCACTTTTGTTCAGATTTTTAAGTAACTTGAGGCAATCATGCAAGGTATTTGGATCCAAACCCAAATGGGCATGTAGATTAAAAGGGAACATAGATCCCTAAACTAAAACTTCTTGTGAATGTAGTTAGTGATCATTCAAATTTTAACTAGACAGCTTTTTGGCAGTCTTCAGGGCTGCGTAATAATCTGGGCCTGACAGCGTACTGTCACTGTGAGCATCCACACGGCAGCTCATTAAGACTAACTAATATGATGTCTCCACAGTGGTACTGTGCGATCCTGACCATCCATGCTGACGATGTGCAATTCATGCAGACAGAACACTGATGAGAACAACCCCAGTAACCAATGTCTGTCTCTATAACAATATTTTATTGCTATAAACATACAAAGCCAAGTCTACCATGTACTCACAGATAGCCTAGGGTTAGCTCTGTTTTCACAGAGGACAGTGCCCTGGCTTCAGCTCCAGGCTTCAACCTCTCTGCACAGCATGAGATGTGCTAGGTAAAATTGTGTCCCTTCTGTGGCAACATGGATCTTGAAATAAAATTCATCTCTGCTAAAACCATGCCACGTGTCCTCCTGCTAACAAGGAGAGGCCAGGGCATCCATTAGCTATTTGAATCCAAGCCCCATAGCTATAAAATTGATTGACTTACTGTGAGCAATGAGTGCTGTTAATATAGACGCTGATCTTTGTGGCTATAATATATCTATAGTTTTACCAACAAAAGTTCATAAGAATCAATCCCGATATACAATAACAACCTCCCTATACTCTTAATGGCACACTCTAAAAAAAACAAAATCAGCTAGAATTCATTACTACGGTACTATGTAACAACTATTCGCCTTAGGTCTCTGTCAGTGCACAGACATTAAAGCAAAAAAACTCCCTGGAGGTAGAAAAAAGCCTCAAAACCCTTCCCACACCAACCAAATCAATCAAGTATGGAAATACCTTACAAGGGTAAGCGTTACCTCATTGGCATTAAAAAAAAAACCTCTTCAACTGGACTGCTTCTAAATAAGCCTTGTGCAATGCAGAGAACAAGAAGTCAAAAAGGACAAGCGAATTGCATTTAAATCCTCGACCAATGTTACAAGGAAAATAGAAACAAAGTGATGCGAATGACTTATCTCAGTCTCAATCAAGGGTTCATCTCACATCGACGGTAGTCAGCGTTTCACTGAAAATGGCTGCCTCAGGATGTGGAGAAAATGATGAATTCCTACTCGCCCTTGCACTCTGCGTAGTGTCTATCCGGCCTCACAGGAATATAATATAATAACAAATCAGTATTTGGATTTGTATGACAACACTGAGGAATGAATATAGTTGTGATATGGGCTACAAGGAGTCCAGACAAGCAACAGATCCACGAAAACAAAGACAAAAAGATAAAAGTGGGACGGGACAATGGACCTTCCAATCCAATACCAAGGATCCAATGATCAGACCACAAACCAACGAATAATGTTCAAAATGTTTATTCTGATCCAAATGTGAACACTCCAAACCCAACACAATACTGTGTTTCGGTGTGAAGTACACGCCTGCGTCAGGGGTACTATAAATAAAAAGATAAAAATACGTATAAAAAATACTATAAAATGTAATGCGACTCAAGAAATAACATGAATGTTATTTATTTATATATATATAATAATAATAATTTTATTCTTATATACCACCAAAGCCGTAGTAGTTCGAGGTGGTTTACAACAAAGAAGGGCTGGGCAATCAGCGAATAGGTACAATCAGCGAATATAGATACAATTTAAATAGGTAAGCAGGATATAGGTACAATATATAGGTACAATGTATATAGGTGAGCAGGATACCAAGGAAGGCATAAGAGATCTTGGAAAACGAGAGGTCGGGCATAAGAAGTCTTAGGTTACAAATCGGTTAAACAGGTTTGTTTTTAATAATTTCTGAAACTTAGGTAGGATGAGGAGCGCGAGATAATATTGCCCAGCCAATCATTTAGTTGACCTGCTTGGAAGGCAAGTGTTCTGTTCAGGTATCTTTTGAAACGGCAGGCCTTTAGTGTTGGATGGTTAAACAGATGAACTCTGCGTGTGGGTCTGGATGAACAATCTAAGATAAAATGGGGAACCAAGTATATGGAGGCCAAGCCAAGAATGGATTTGAAACAGAGGCAGGCAAACTTGAACTGCACTTTTGCTTCCAAGGGCAGCCAGTGGAGTTTTTGGTAGTAGGGAGTTATGTGTTCCCATTTTTTTAGGCCAAAGATCAGTCGGATTGCCGAGTTTTGGATGATTCGGAGTCTTTGAATGTTTTTTTTTTTAAAGACCCCAGGTAGATGATGTTACAGTAGTCGAGTAAGCTTAGAATGGAGGATTGCAC
Source organism: Geotrypetes seraphini (assembly GCF_902459505.1). Classification (NCBI taxonomy): domain Eukaryota; kingdom Metazoa; phylum Chordata; class Amphibia; order Gymnophiona; family Dermophiidae; genus Geotrypetes; species Geotrypetes seraphini. The sequence goes on from NC_047085.1 coordinate 194,036,164, forward strand.
CAGTAAGCGGAATGAGGTTGTATCAAAGTACTTTCTGATGGTTCTTAGTTTCCATAATGCGAAGAAGCCTTTTTTGATCAGTAAGTCGGTGTGGGCTTCAAGGATAAGGTGGCGGTCTGGTGTCACTCCCAGAATTTTTATGGAATCTGTAATAGGAAAGACTTGACCATTCAAGGAAATTGATGAGTCTTTGATTTTGTCATTCGGGCTCGCCAGAAAGAATTTGTTTTTTTCTGAATTGAGTTTTAATTTGAAATTGGCCATCCATAGTTCGATTTGTTTTAAGATCGATGCCAGGTGATTTTATGTTTCGGGAGTTAAGTTGGTTAGGGGAAAGACTTTGGTGATGTCATCAGCATAAATGTAGAATTTGCAATAGGTTCTCTAGGGTGGCCAGGTAAATGTTGAACAGTGTGGGAGACAGGGGGGAGCCCTGCGGGACTCCACATGCATTTACCCAGCTGAAGGAATAAGTATTGTCACTATAAACTTGATATGATTGTTTACTTAGAAAACCCTGGAACTATTTTAACACATTGCCCGAGAGACTGATTGACTCCAAACAGTCCAAAAGAATGGCATGATCAACTAAGTTGAAGGCACTACTTAAATCAAATTGAGGGACTAGTGCACTTGTGCCCTGGCTAAACAGGCTGTGGAGGGAATCTAGCAGGGAACCAATAACAGTTTCAGTGTTGTATCCAGAACGGAAACCTGACTGATTATTATTTAGAATGCTGAATTTGTCCAGGTAGGTGATTAAATCCTGGTTGACCAGACCTTCCATCAACTTTGCAAAGAAGGGAATGTTCGCAATAGGTCTGTAATTTGATGTCAGGTTGAAGGAATCTTTGGGATTTTTTACAATCGGAGTGATTAGGATCTGGCCTAGGTTCTCAGGAAAAGTGCCTGAATATAAAAGAGAAGAGAGCCAAGTGTGTAACTTGGCTTTGAAGGTGACCGGGGCAACTTTCATTACATTTGGTGGGCGACAGTCTAGTTTGCAGTGGGAATTAGCGTATTTTGAGTAAAACTTGCAGAATTGTTGCCAGGTAGGGATGGTAAAGTTGTTTCAGAACAGATCAGCCCTAGGTTCGTCTTTGAGCTGAGCAACTGGGTAGTTCAGATGGTTGGTTGTGACGACCGGTAGGGTGGATCTCAGATTGGAGATTTTGCTGTTGAAAAACTCAGCATTGGCCGGTGGTGGGGAGTCTAAGGTAGGACGGGTTAAGATCTGGTTGTCGTAGAGGTTATTGACTATTTTGAAAAGATTTTTGATGTCGGGGCTTGCGGAGCCGATTTTTAGTGCGTAAAAGTTAGTGCGTTTGGTGGTTATAAGTTTTTTGTATTCTTTTAATTGTGTTCTCCAATTGGCTCTCTCTTTATTATCACCAGATTTCAGCTATTGTCTTTCAAATTTTCATAATTCCCGTTTCACTGATCCTAGTTCGGCGTCAAACCAGCCATCCAAATTTTTGTTTCTCATTTTCCTTGTTTTAATGGGGGCCATTTTGTTTAGGATCTGTGTGCTTGTGTTGGTCCAGGAGTCAACCGTAAATGAGTCGGGATCTGGGTTGGAAGAGATGTCATAGTGTGACCAGAATTCCATTGGGTTTATCAAGCCTCTTGTGGATATCACTTTCTTTGTCCTTTTTGCCATTTTGGGATTAGATGGGTGATGTCTTGCTTGCCAGTTAAGTTGGAAATTGCATAATCGGTGGTCTGACCATAGGCAATCTGTCCAAGTAGCTAGCTCCCAGAGAATCTCGGGGTAGATTTGTTCTTTAGAAGAGAAGGTTACTAGGTCTAGTTGGTGACCTTTATGATGGGTTTTTTCAGGGGGCGGTACGAAAAAGTCTAGAGAGGTGATGAGGGATAGTAAATCTTTAGTGTGACTCTGCTCTGCCTGTTCTAGGTGAATGTTCAGATCACCGATCAGTAGGTTGTAGGGACCTGTAATTGAGTTTGTGAGGAGGAATTCGGAGAAGTTGTCTTTAGCGGTGGGCCATTTCTTAGGAGGGATGTAAAATAGTGTGATGATTAAGCCATCTTCAAGCTGGTCTGACTGGAGTTTACAGGAAAGAATTTCGAGATCTGTTGATGAATTCGAGGCTAAGATGATGGACTCGAATGAATCTCTTGCTATGATGGCTAGACCTCCCCCTCTTCCCCTTGTTCTGGGTAGACACGTAATTTTATACCCAGGTGGGTATACACACTAGTTTTTTAGACCGTTACATTAACGGGTGCTAGAATAGATGTGTAGACTTAGGCATTTCTTTCTTTCTTTCTGTATGTCTGTCTTTCTTTCTCTCTCCCTGCCCCCTTTCTTTCTTTATGTCTGTCTTTATTTCTGTCTCTCTCCCTGGCCCCCTGTCTGTCTGTCTTTCCTGCCCGCTGTCTGTCTGTATTCTTTCTGTCTCTCCCCCTGTCCAGTAGGAACCCTTCCCTGCTCCTCCTGTCCAGCAGTAGCCCTTCTCCCTTCCTTTGACCTCCTTCTTGTCCAGCAGCACCCCTTCCCTGCTCACCCTGTCCAGCAGTAGCCCTTCTCTCTTCCTTTTACCTCCCCCCTGTGAAACAGCAGCATTTCTCGTCCATCTCCCCCCCCTTCCATGGTCTTCCTTCTCCATCATCCCCTCTGTCTCCCCCAAAAGGTGCTGTTGCAGCATTCCCCCTGTGGTCTCACACAGCCATTGGCAGCATTTCTTCCCCCCCTCCCCCGGGTCTCACACAGCCGTCGGCAGCACAGTATTCACAACTCGCTGCTCCTGCTTTGCTGGGTCCCACCTACTTTCTGTTTCCGTGAAGGCAGGACTCGGCAGCAAGGAAGGCCCAAAGCAAGCAGGAGCAGCGAGTTGAAGCCTTCCTCCCTTCACTATCTTCCTTCAATGCAGCCCTAGCCAGGAAGCGACTACAGCCATGCTCCAGGGGCTCTAACACTGTGCTTGCTGGCTTTGCTTCTCCTCCCTCCCCCCGTCTCCGGTTTTGGAAGAACAGGGTCGGGAAGCCGGCAAGCACAGCGTAGTCAGAAGTCAGGTGGTGTCGGAGATCAGGAAATCAGCTGAGACAGGCACTGCGCAAGCGTGTGCACGGCGCCACGGATCACGGACCCATCAACTTTGAAGTGCGCATGCGCGCTAAGGGAATTATTATAGCGGGTATATATATATACGTCAAAATGAAAAAATGTACAAATACAGACAGACATTTTAAAAAATGCATAAATGGGAGAAAAGCAAAAAATAACCCCAAATCTGTGCTTACGTATACTTATGTACATACATACACTTACAAGTAAGAGATAATTAAGTGCTTGCTTATTTATACATGTTTTCACTCAGCCTGTAAGCTGAATATATATGTACACTGTTTAGAATTGTCAGGAGGATTTTTTTTTGCTGATGAATGAAATTCAGTCCCTAAGTAGTGCACGAGAAAAAGTGAGCTATGCACAGGGATTTCTGAGGCTTTTTCCTCCTGTTTAATAAGCATATGTGGGGTTTAGCTTGTCTCTGTTTGTGAGTGGGGAGATTATCTCTATTTTTGATTGCCGTGCTATATACTCAGAAATGTACTTCAACATGCCTAACTATCTCAGGGCACTAGTAAAGGATCCTGTTTGTGAGCTTAATATATTAGGTGGAGCAATAGTTAGGCACAGTAAATTAGAATGAAAACAGAAAAAGACTGGAGAACATTGTGGCTTTAAAATAAAAACTTGCTTGTCATGGCTCTCCGGTAATATACTACAGATGATGGATTATGAAAATAGAAAGACAAATAGTCCATAAAACCATAATAGCCTAGTTGCAAAAAAGACTCAAATAGTTTTGTCAGAGAAATAACTCTTGGTGTCCTAGATTGTTGACCGCTGTTGGAAGCAGGTTTTTAGGCTAAGAGGGATCATCAGGCTGACCCAGTAGGGCTTTAAAAAAAAAAAAAAATTCTTTATTCATTTTAATAACATACAAAGTGCATGCAAAAATACAACAATTGGCACCAAATAACAGCACTTATTACTAACAATAATAATATAAACATCTTTTCTCCCTCCCTCCCAATCCGGATGTGTGTAAAACTCAATAAAATGGAAGGCTTGGACTATTGATTGGTGGCTACAAAATCTGCTAAAGGGCCCCAAATCTTATTAAAATTTTTACCATAACCCTTTATTTCTGAATTTATACGTTCGTATCGATAACACAAGCACAGGGATTACCATCAAAAGGTGTGGTTCAGTCTATCACAATTCTTCCAGTTTTTTGGTGATCATTTGTTTAGCAATCCCAGTCATTGCAAGAAGTAATTTATTCTCAGCTGCAGAAATTAGGGACTTGGGTTGCAGTATAGTTTCAAAGAGAATCACATGATAAGACATGGACATGGAGCTACCAATATCCTATTAATTGTTACCCAAATTGACTTCCAGAAGCCTAATATTAAGGGGCAAAAGTACAACATGTGATCCAGCGTCCCTATATCAAGATGACAAATGCCAGCATCTATTAGACTTTGAACTATCTAATTTTTGAAAACGAACAGAGGTCCAAAAAAATCCTATATAACAGAAAAAAACAGGTTTGTCTCATAGATTGTTACCAGCCAGGCATTCTCCCTGCCAAGGTCCCAGTTAGGGCAGGGGGAAAAGTAAAAATGAAAACCGGGAAGGGAAATTCCAAGGTCCCTCCGGTTTCTGAGTCTGACAATATCTCCTTTAACCACCAGAGGGAGCCTGAATTGACTGAGGAGGAGTTAGGTGATCTTTACCCAACCAGCCACCGGGGGAGCCCAAGAGGCCCCTGGAACACTGCTGACTCAGACAGAGTAGGGCGTCGCCCTAGAATATTTAAACCAGCAGTTGAGAGCAGACAGAGAGGCCAGCTAGGGAGAAGGTTCAAACTTTTTTTCCCTAGGGAGTCCCCTGGGCCAAGCAGGAGCAACAAACCCATTCCCATGGAGCTGTTAGAAGCTGGACAAGCTGAGGAGCTGCCTGTTTCAGAGGAGGAACAACCCATGGATTGTCAAGAAAGTTTTGCAGAGTGTTCTCCTGACTTTCCTGAGGCCATGCAGGTGGACTGGGCCTCAAGCTGCAAACAGTGAGTTTTTGGTTTTCAAGTAACTGTTTGCTGGCTTTGTTTTTTTTGATGTTTTTGCAAAGCTAAGCGTGTCATTGTTGGGGAGAGGTTTTGCTAACACCCAGGGAGGGAATTTTGAAAGCGATTAGTTGTGCTTTTGCATTGCAAAACCTGTGACACTCTCCTTTACCCGGCAGTGATAGTTTAGGCTGCCGGAGGCTTTAACTTTGAGCACTGTGGCTTGGACAACAAGTGCGCTGAACTTTGTTTTTTTGTTTGTGAAACTACCTGCTTGGTAGCAGGCAATGCTAGCTCTGAGGGGAGCTGAATCCTCAGGTGCAACTGGGACTAAATTAGTACTGAGAGCAAGTTTGGACTTTATTTTGGTGCTGTTTATTTTCTTGATTCTGTTGGCATTTTTGTTTTGCTGCTGTCTTGAAATTCTGACATATTTTGTAGCTGTAATGTTGAATTACTTACCTTCAGGAATTATTTGCCTATGAACTTTAATTGTGGTGGTTTTGATTTTTGGTTCCTGTCTAAGAACAGTTCAGTCCTGCAGGGTGACTCCATTTCGGGTCACACGCTGGTGTTCTATTTTGGTGTAACCACTTGGAGTGCTGTAGAGCCCTGGTCTGGACTACAGTGTGGCTACAAGATGCTGACGCTATACATCTCATCCTCCAAGACCAAATCCATGGCCAGTAGGGCTATTTAAACTTCAGCATCATTCACACTTCTTCACAGTCTGGGCAGCTGTAAACTCCTTATTATGGTATCTTTTTACTCCACATACGGTATGTAGCCCTTATCTTAGATGATATATGTTAGACCTTTGGGCAACAGTTAAGCATAAAATATTTCACCTCTTCCTCCCCTATTTATGGCAACAGTATTTCATTGCTCCAGCTCCTTTGGTGTTCCTTCTAGCTCTCCTTTCTGGCTATATGTTCCCTAGTGCTTGGATTTCCTTTATTTGCAACAGATTAGCAAATAAGATTGGTATTCCCTGCTCCTTTTAAGGTAGCAGTGATCACCAGCTCCTCTGCTTCCAGCTTGTGGTCCCTTCTCTCACAGGACTGTCTTGTGGTAGCAGGCTTCACTCTAGCACTCTCTGACAGCAGATCAGGTTTCCACAATGACCAGTTCCCTCCTCCTTCTAGGTACTCCACACTAGAGAATGACACAGGGACAAATTTGTCCCCGTAGGAACTCAATTTCCCCATCCTCTCCTTGCGAGTTTTGTCCCTGTCCCTGCCCCTTTACTGCAAGTCCACCTTAACCACACAAACCTCAAACACTTATGATTTTAAAGTGTTTGAGGCTTGTGAAGATGAGGACAGAGCTTGCAGGAATAGGGCAGGGTCAGGAAAGAACTCGTCGGGACAGGAACATGAGTTCCCGTGGGGATGGAGAAAAATTTGTCCCCATGTCAATCTCTACTCCACATCTCAAGAGAGAGCTGTGGATCAGACTGGAAACCCTTGTGCTTTTTTATCTCCTTCTCCTTAATTCCTAGAGCAGGAAGCCAAGGCCCAGATGGGCCCCAGTGTAGGGTAGCCTACCCATTAGTGTTCTATATTCTCTCCTTACCAGGATCCCTCCTGGTGTTTTATAGTTCCCTCCAAAATTACATTACATTACATTAGTGGGTTTTATTCCGCTTGTATCTTGCGGTTCAAAGCGGATTACATAAGAAGAGAGCTGGACATTTCCAGGAGGGTACATGACATTGGAGAATACAGATTGAGGGTATAGACTTAATAACAGAATGAGTGTGTAGACATAATAACATTGGAAGATAAATCAGGTTACATTAAATTACATAGCAAATAGTCTGTTTCCATACGTTGGTAGGTAATCGGTTTCGGTAGGATGAATTGGGTTCCAGGTATTTTTTTTTTTTTTTTTAATTTGGTCGATTGAGGGTATGGTGCCAGGGAGTGCGCAGAACCTGGTCGGTGTAAGTGGAAGAGGAGATGGAGATTAGGAAGATTGTAGTGGTATAGAACTGTAATGATTTTATTTCTAGGGGAAGAGGAGAGGGAGATTAGGTAGATTGTATATACTTTTTGAATAGCAGCGTTTTGATTTCTTTACGGAATGCTTTGAAGTCAGATGTTGAGGTTAACAATCTGGTGATGGAGGGTTCGAGTTTTGCTGCATGCGTTGCTATGAGGTTATCATAAAGCTTTTTACGATGAGTGCCATTGAGTGGTGGGTATGAGAATGGTGTCAGTGTTCTTCTTATTCTGGGTGGAAGGTTACGGTTTAGGCGATCGTTTAGATAGGCAGGTGCAGTACCGTTGAATACTTTGAAGATTAGACAGTATAGTTTGAATTGAATTCTGGCTCTAATCGGTAGCCAATGTGTGTCTAGGTAGGCGTTGGTGATGTGGTCATATTTTCCGAGGGAGTAGATTGCAATTTGACCCCTTTCTCATAATAGACCTCCTCCTATTCAGATTCAATTGGTGATTGGCAACCTTCATTCCCCATAGACATCATTCTCCTTAGGTTTTCAGCCTGAAAACCTTAGTGGACGAGCATCCACAGGTACTGGAGGTTACCCTTCCTTGGCTGGAGGAGCTGAAAGCCTTCAGATGTGCTGCCATTTCCAAATGTGGTGGAATACATTTTTACCATTTTTTGTTGTGTGTAGATGACAAAAACCCTCATTACTCAAAAACTCCAAAACATTGACTTTAGGGTGTTTTTGTAAAAGCATTAATGTTTGGTAAATTGTCATAGCGTGGGGAGAGTGTGTTTAAAATTTAGAGCCAACAGGTTGAATATTTATAAAGTTTTTGCATTCAGTTTTAAAACTGCCGACCCAGTTTTAATCACAGAGATTAAGAATGACAATTTGTAAAATATTTCAGGTTAAGAGATTTTCTTTTGACAAGCAAGATCAAGTTAGGCACACAAGTGGATACATGGTCTGATGGTACAAGGTGCCTCCAAGAGCTCAGAACTGTAGTGTAAAATTCTGGGTATACATGACTCCTCCCCACATGCAGCAGTCTTCTCAGTTCTGTAGTTTTATTTTTTTCTGCTCAGCTGAGTGGACACTAAACAAAGCTCTCTCATGTTGTTTTTCAACACTCTTTTCATCATGTTTACTTAAAATGTTTTCCTGTAAAAGACAGAAGACTGTGTCTACCAACGTAGGCATTGGAACGGGGAGGGGGGCACAGGAGCCATAGCCTCTCCCAAAAATTTGTGGTAGGATCTCTTGTGCAACTCACTGCTCCCTGCCGGGTTCCAAGGCCCCCTCACCTCAAAAACTGCAAGGAGGGCGCAGCACCAATTCTCCTATGCTGCCCAAGGTGAAGCAACTTCCTGTTTCTGGTTGGGTGGACTGTGGCAAAAGAACTGTGCAGAAGAGTCCGCAGGTAGTGCGAGAGAATCGCTCCTGTGTCAGCAATCTCATTGTAGTTTTCGAGATGAGAGGAGCTTAGGAACTGGGTGGGAAGGTTGTTTGGTGGAACGTGGGGGTGGGGAAGGAGGAAGAAAGAAGGGAGAGATGCTGAATGGGAGGGGAAGAAAGGGGAGGAATGGGGGGACACATGGATAGAGGGGAAGGAAAGGAGATGTGTGCATGAATGAAGGGAAGAGATGGTGCACATGGATGGAGGGAAGTGGAAGAGAAGGGAAGAGATGGTGCACATGGATGGAAGGAAGTAGAAGAGGAGGGAAGAGATGGTGCAAAATGTGCACATGGAGGGAAGTGGAAGAGATGGTGCATATGGATGGAGGAGAGGGGAAGAGATAGAAAGGTAGATAGATTTGAGATGGAGGTAGAAAAAAATGGAAGAAAACTGAATATGAAAATCAGTGTCAAAGATGGATGGTAGTGCAAAAGGTGAAGAAGGAGAGGAAAGAAACAGCAAATGCTTAAGGTGGCCTTGAAAACAGAATTAAGAGCACAGAGGAAGCAAGATGATTAGAAAAAAAAATTGTCAGATAACAATAGTAGGAAAAATGTTTTTATTTTCAATTTAGTGATTGAAATATGTCAGTTTTGAAAATTTACATGTGATGTTGTAGAGATAGAAGCAACCAGAAAAAAACCAAAACTCAGGAGAAAATGAATACAACAAAAGGAGAAAAATCTCCCAAGACCCTCAAAAAACGGGGTGATGGGAAGAGACAGCACGAACCTGGGAAATAGCTAAGATTAGTGAACGGAAAGCTGTCAGTCACACAGCTCGCAATGGGGACAAACCCCTAGTGCACCAGCTGTCACTAATATACACCCAAAGGGGTGCTATCTGTGAAACATCCCCGGGCTGACCCATGTGTGATATAAAGTATACCTAGTGCACAAACATTGTGCTACTCGTGATAGTGAATAAACAATAAAATATGCAAATAAATATGGTAAGAACTGTATCTACCCCTCATCTGAGGGTACAAGAGCAGCCAAAAACCAACTAAGCAGACACAGATAATAAACAGTCTAGTGGAGGTACTTAGCTCTCCATAATGGTGAGGAATTAGCAGTTTGTTGGATGTGCATAGAAAATGAGAGGTCGGAATCAAAGATGACTCCAAGGTTGCGAGCAGAAGAGAGTGGAACGATGACAGTATTATTTACCAAGATGGAGAACAGAGGAGGATGCGCAGAGGGTTTAGGAGGAAAGAGAAGCAGCTCAGTCTTGAACATGTGTAGTTTCAGATGATGGCAGGACATCCAGGTAGCAATGGCAGCCAAACAGGTATAGACTTTTTTTTGGACTTTAAGTGAAATTTCGGGTGTAGAGAGGTAGATCTGGGAGTCATCAGCATATAGGTGATACTGGAAGCCATGGGAGGAGATCAGGGCATCGAGGGAAGAGGTGTAGAGAGAGAAGAGAAGAGGTCCGAAGACAGAACCCTGGGTACACCAATTGCTAGTGGGGTACAAGCAGAAGAGAACCCACCAACACATACACTAAAGGGGCGATGGAAGTAAACCAGGAGAGGACAGATTCACGGAATCCAAGCGAGGACAGCGTATCAAGGAGTAAGCTGTGATTAACAGTATCGAAGGCAGCAGACAGGTCAAGAAGGATGAGGATCAAGTAAAGGCCCTTAGATTTGGCCATGAACAAGTCACTGCGGACTTTGATGAGGGCAGTCTCTGTGGAGTGTTAGGGACAAAAGCCAGATTGTAGAGGATCAAGAATCTGTCGAGTTGAAAGCAGGGCAGGATTAATTTGTCGAGGGCCCCTAGGCACACAAGTACGCTGGGCCCCCTGCCCCGCCCCACCCCACCATGCGCCCAGGCGGAAACAGGAAGCTGCGTCAGAGGGAAGCTTTGGGCAAGCAGCACCGCTTGCACAATTACAGTTCCCGTTGCCTTTCTTACCCGCGTTGCTTGCTTGTCTTACTTTCCGTTGATGGGGGGCCACGTTGACGATCGGGGTGGGGCCCGCGTTGATATCAATGCTGGAGGGGCCCTTCGCCGTTTGGAAAAAACAATGTTGATGCCCTCCTTCATCGGGCCCCCCTGACCATTTCGGGCCCTAGGCACGTGCCTACTTGGCCTATTGGTTAATCCTGCCCTGGTTGAAAGGAAGTCCAGACAGCGACGGAGAACAGCACACTCGGGTAGCTTGGATAGAAACGGAAGAAGGGAGATATCTTTTAAACACTAACTGTAAATATTCAGTGGTGATTACTGGTTATCTCACAGTGAATATTCAAATTTAACTGGTTAAGTGCTATTTAACCGATCAGTGCCCTTTCTGGGTGGTTAAATATTGTTGAATATTGGCTGGCGTGTGTCTTTTTATAGGTTTTCCTCTCATGCTAAGTTTCATCCCCTTCTATTACATTTTCAGAGGTATTTGCCCCCCCCCCCCACACACACACAAACACACACAGACATTTCTTGCTCACTTCTGTTGGGTTTGAAAAGAATATCAACTTCCTTTTGTGTTAGAAAGAGTAAACATTGCAGCAAAGAGCAGCAAAATGATAAATGAGGGATATTATAGAGGCTTACTACATTTTGAGTAATGTAGAACAAGTTCAAGTTCACTTTATTTGATAAATATCTATCTTATCTGACAATAAGTTTGTCAAATCAATTAAAATGATTAGCGAAATATATATATATTTAAGCATCAATTATAGCACTCCAGTCAGGGAGACTTGCTGTTGGGCCTTTTCCCCACCCCCACCCAGGCCCAGACAACACCACTGAAGGGGATCTATTCTAAAAGAGGCTACTTTTTAAGTGAGCTACAGAGGATGTCTCAGATCAAGAAGGCAAGAGAGAAGTAATACAGCCTAAGTAATATAGCTTTCAATTTTCTATATAATGCATCCATACAAAGATCCAGGAGTAGGGTACAATTGTTTACTCTATCAAACAATTTCATATGCGTTACCTCTATCCATGCATATAGCACCATCGGTGACCACAGTACTGTGACAGATAAGAACAGCCTTACAGGGTTAGACCAAAGATCCATCAAGCCCTTTAACCCATTCTCATGGCCAATCCAGGTCACTAGTCCATGGCCAAAACCCAAAGAGTAGCAATATTCAATGCTACCGATCCAGGGCAAGCAGTGTCTAGCCCCATGTCTTTCTCAATAACAGACTATGGACTTTTCCTCCAGGAAATTGTCCAAAGCCTTCTTAAAACCACCTACGCTATCCGCTCTTATCCATAATCTCTGGCAACGACAATATCTCTGTCCTGTAAATCTGCAAGTCTGGAACTGAGAACAGGGTAGTTAAGTGCTTTACTCAGGGTTGCATGGAGAGCAGCACTTTAACCACAGTGTTCTGCACACCGCACTGTCACATGTTATGTTTCCGAAATAGTACTTTTGACAGGTTTCCAGAGTATGCGGTCGATAGTAAATTCAGTCAGGCAATAAGAATCTTGTGTGAGTTGCCAAGCAACAAAATACAAAGTTCTTTGTAGCAATGCAAGGGGCGGGGGAAGCACCGGTTTCATTTCTGTGGATAAAATGCCAAGACTATAATTAAGCAGATGCCATAGTAACTGCTGGATTAGCTGGTTTTGAACAGACATCAAAGTCTCGAAGTAATTCCCTGACCCTTGACTTAAATCGATGACATACAGTCCATTTGGATCGAGGGATCACACGATCTGTCTTTCCTACAGAGTTATGATATTGAGATTGGTGATTTCAGGCTGTAACTGTGCATTGTGGATTCTGATCATGCTTAAAGTTGTATATTTCTATAAGCTCTATGGGGCTAATTTTCTAAAGCCTATGGGACATGCCACTGATGTGTGTCATAGGTGCCAGTAATTGGTAGTTACATGAAAAGATGCATTACTCGTAGGCACTATTCTATATGGTAGTTCCTATGTGCTAGATTCAGTAAATGGCACCCTCTCAGTAGGGTTATATATTTTTCAAGGATCAACTAATCCTAGGGGAGGTGGGGGATATATCTTTTGTTTGGTATTATTCCCTGATGGAAAATGTTGGATGGAAGAGGGAGTTTTATTTTTGTATTGATACTTATTGATTATAAGTGCTTATTTGATTATTATTATTTGTATGTATATTGTATTGCACTTTTGTTGGCTTTGAAAACTAAATAAAGATTTTTAAAAAAGGATCAACTAATCTTAAATTTGTTTTCACAAGATTAATTTTCTGTCCCATTTTAGTTTGACGGATTGAGCTGTTGGACATTTTCTTAAAATCACGAATACGGTCTTAAATTTGGTTGAAGTCTCTTCCAAGAATGACAGGAGAAGAATCTATTTTTGTTATTTCAATAGCTAACACTTGAAAGAAGTCAGGAGAATCTGAACCAGATACATATACAGTATATTTATAGTACTTAAGGGTAAATTGTCTATAAATAGATCTAATTCTACCCATGTGCCAACTATTACAATAGTGACGTACTATGTCTGCTTGGAAGGGTTTATGTAATAAGATTGCTATCAACAAAATAAGGCGGTGATACCCAGGAGGTAGAACCGGAAACTCGTTATTAACTATCCAGCAATGAATGGCATAAATGTCTAAACCCAACACAGTTATGTTTCAGCAAGAAGTTGCCTGTGTCAAGGATTATACATTCAAACTGATGGTAGAATAAGATGCTACATACAACCACTAACCAGAAATGCCAAGGTGAATTCCAAACTTTCTCTATTGAAGGACTCTCTCAAACTCTGCCAAGGCACATTGTGTTTATCTACGGCTGGAGAGAAAGCAGAAATATTATATGTTCAGTCATTTAAGCGTCTAGAGTTTTTATCTGATAAGTGGATCTCTTGCAGGAGGGCTATATGATATCTGCTACTAGATGTTTAAGATAGATAAAAACATTTTTTCCCCTTTTTAATTGGGTTATTTAATCCTTTCACATTTAAAGACACTATGCATAAAAGTATGTGATGCGATATAAAACTCTTCACCAACTCTCTATCCAATTCAACCAGAAACATCAAGAAACTCCTTCTTAGCCTTCCATCCCCTAAAGGAATAAAATACAAATGCATATTCAGCACATTTAGCACTAGGTACAAAAACATGGAACAACCTCCCGACAACTATCAAAGCGGAACCCAGCTATCTCAAATTTTGAAAAAACTGAAGATTTTTCTCTTCGGGGCAACACATTCCATTGACAGTAGCCAGCCGAACTGGGATCTCAATATCTTCAATGTAAAAATATACTGCTAATCTTACACTCCACCTCTCTCTAGAAAACTTTCCTCCCTCCCTCTCTTATTCCTATCTCTTCTCTCCTCCCTCTACTTCTCTGCCTTTATATTGAAATGTATGTCACCTTGAACCTATTTAGGCATAGAGCGAATCACAAATTATAGATTAGATTACATAGTAACATAGTACATGACGGCAGATAAAGACCTGAACGGTCCACCCAGTCTGCCCATAAGTTATATCAATTAAAAAATACATGATTAGATGATTAGATTAACTTGTCTCTTCTTTGGCTGTAGACTGTAAAGTCTGGTATTGTCCTAGGTTCCAAATGCTGAAGTTGCCGTCCAAGCTCACTCCAGCCTATCCAACATCCTGTTGTTTGCAGGATATCTACCTTAAAGTCTGGCCAGTAACATCCTCATGTTCCATATTAATGGAGTTCCCATTGATGCCCACCCCAGCCCATCATACACCAAAACACCATATATGGAACACAGACCGTGCAGGTCTGTCCAATACCGGCTTTAGTTCTTTAATTTACATCCTTCATTTTCTAATTAGAGATCCTCTATTTTTATCCTACGCTTTTTTGATATATGACTTTCAAGGTAATGTTCATTGAAGCAAACAGTAAAGAAAAAATATAATCTTTAGCGAGTTTAGTGAACATATAAAAACTTAGAGAAACAATAACAAGAAACAAGCTAAATAATGCCATGAGTAAGATGTGAGGTATGCAAAAGAGGGCTTCATGAGACCATAGGGATGTTTACCACGAACCACTCAAGCATCAATATATGTATATAGTGATTACAGAATTTGTATAAATATATTTAAACTGAGGTATATGTAAGCTGCTTGCTAAGAATAGCACAATATAGCAATACATAATTACCATACCAAACAAGAATACAGAGAGAGAAGTATATCAGCAGATAAACCACAACTTACATTAACATGGGTATAGAGTAGAGCATGTAAAAAAAAAATTATTTCAAATCTTGAAAGAGTCTAAAATGTTTTGAAGAGAGTTAAGATCCTCAAAGGATCTTATGGTGTTATGTTGCTGTGTACAGTGGCCCTCATCCAAAATGGGCTCCCAAAGATTTTAGGCGATCGCTAAATGAGAGGAATCGCTTCCTTTTTTGAACTGTCATCTTGTTGAGATCAGGAAAAATCATTATTTTCATGGCATTATGTAGTAACAGTGGTCTGAATTTTGCCTTTTGGATGGTGTAGCATCAGTGAATGTACTAAGTGTGTGTGTGTGGGGGGGGGGGCTAGAGGGGCAGACTGCCACAGGTTCTGCCTTGGTGAGGGTGCCAGCATCTCTCTGTCCACCTCCCATGCCATGCTCGCGCTTCCCCCCCATACCTCTTTAAACTTTCACCAGCACAAGTAACTTCTCCAGCCCACTGCTCATGCCAACCTGGCCCCCCCTCTGAAATCACTTCTGAATCACGGGGCCAGAAAGTAACATCAGAAGGAAAGCCAATGCTGGTGCAAGCAGCAGGCTGGAGAAGTGCTGCTGAAGATTTAAAGAGGTGCAGGGGAAGGGAGGGCATGGGGGCGGGAAGGAGTTGGGGCAGAGAGGACGGTGTCAGGGGGGTGCCTCCTATCTTTGCTATGCCACTGCATAGCACTTTTATTACAGATCAGCACAGATGTTGTTACATATGTAGACTTCTGCAAAGGAACACAGTGAACGCATTCAGTTTCAAATGGGAAATCAAGAGATATTCAGGAGTTTAGGCAGAAATCTTTCTAGAAACTTTGAGATCTGTACCCTGAGCACCTTCTCTTATGCCCAGAATCTTCAGGTTGTTTCTTCTAGAACATCTACAATCTCGAATCTTATGAGTAGAATTGATAATCACCTATCTATAAAGAGCCATGTTAATCAATAATAAAACAATCTTTCCTTGTGATGAAAAAGCTAAGATCTATCAGAAAATATTTCAAAATAGAGACTTTCTGAATTTTAGTGCAATCCCTAATCCTATCTTGACTAGACTGCTGTAATGTAACACTAGTTCCAGTGCAATAGGAATGGTATGCTGAACCTTAGGCTATGCCTTCCATTCTTGTGAACATACTGCAGAGAGATGTCAATCACAGCTTTTGAAACCCCCTCCGTCTCCCAGGAGTCTGCTGCCTCCTTCAGTTTCTCTTTTTGCAGGTAAGCATGAAAGGTGTCTACTGATCTGCTTGGTTTATTTCTTTTTTATTTTGTGATAGTTTTGCGGGTTTTCACTCTAGTTATGGTCTTTTTCGTGAAATCAGAGATCCCTTTTGATAAGGGTCTACTCTGCCTGCGTGGAGAAAGCAGATTTTAAATCTGCAGCTGGCAGTTGAATCCTTCAGGAACTTGTTTCAGCCAGCCTGCTGAAGATGTGGGGCTCATGGTCCGTTCCCCTGGTGTTTGCCCACCCCTTTAACTTGGTCAGGGGATGGATCGCAGGCTGTTTAGGTGCTAAGGGGCAGATTGTAGGCGGCGGTAGGTGTTCTACTGCTGTCTAACCAGCTGATCAGGACGCACATTTTCTTAAAATTAAAACCCCGAGGCAGGCCACTTATACTGTAGATGTTTGTCGCAGTTGAGGGAGACATGTTGGGACAGTTAAGCCCACCTAAGGCTGGGCGTAGGTGTGGTTTCAGCCATGGGAGAGCTTAAGCGGCCCTACATGCTGGCTTACATTTCAAATAGATGCAGCCGCTGAGCTGATCACGGCAAGAGAATCCCCCTGCCGCAATCAGCTGAGTGACTGTAGCAGGGAACCGCCTCACGAAATCTCCTGGCAGGAGGGATACCCACTCCCACTAGAAACCCCCTCCCCTGAAAATTCCCCTTGCAGAAGGGATGCCTACTCCCTCCCTTCGGAAACCCCAGCCCCCCACTGAGAATTCCCCCAGCAGGAGGGATGCCAACTCCCTCCCACATGAACCCCCCCCCAAAACGGTAACCCCCCCCCTCCAGACACCCACACCCCTACACACACACACTCCCTCCATGCTTCTAGACCCCAGAGTTCATTAATCTGCTCTGGCAGGTGTATGTGTATGGCCAAAATACACAATTTAGATCCACCGAAGAGCAATCCTCGGTACACGCCTCTACAAATCCTCAGAGCGCTCCTATGAGAGCAGAGCACTTCCCTAACTCTGATTGTCAGTCAGACAGGAATTCAGGGGACGAAAGTTCAGTCTTGATCCCCCACTGTCTCAATGTAAGGCCCCCCTGATGGGATATTTGACCTCCTAAGTTGAGGATCAGGATGGAATCCTGGCCACAAAACCGGAAGAGGATCCCTCCAGATGACAGCTGTTCAAGTCTTTGGCCCTGCCAGACATTATTACTGAGTCTCTTTGTGAGCTCAAAATTGATCCACCTCGACCGCAGTGATCTCAGTGTTTTCTTTTGAGCAGGGTCCGATCTTGGCCCACATCCGTTCTGTGGCACCCAGACATGAAACTCCTGGTTAATGAGCCCTGGGAGGTCCCAGAAGCCTCCCTTAAAGTGGCAAAACCTAGGAATAAGCTATATCCTATGGATCAAGAGTTCCAGCAAATGTTTGCTATGCCAAAGGTAGACACTAGAGTTGGGCGGGGACAGAAATCTTGCCCATCCCTACCAGTATCCCACTCATCCCTGCCAGAATCTCCTCCGTCCCCATCCCATAAGGAATCTCTTCTGTCCCCACCCGACCCTGTGAGAAATCCCCTCCGTCCCCGCGAGTAATATTCTCCATTCCCGCCTGTCCCCCCACAAAAGTTACCTGTCCCCATAAAAATCAGCAATTACTTCTGACAGTTTTGATTTTAGTTTAATTGAGTTTTACAGAAAGCTCAAAACAAAGCCAGAACACACAGATAGACCTTCACCAAATATAGAACAATGGATCACAAATTGCAAATAGAAATATGAATATCACAACTGAACTGGAAACCCCAAAACAAACTCAGCAAGTACTTCATTTTGTACTAAACACAATTGGTGGCATAACCATGAGAGGGGGCTGGGCCTCCCACTTTAAGCTTAACCCCCCTCAAAATGAACATCTCCCTTGCTGTAGCTGATGGAAATCCCCAAGCCTCATCAGCTAATGACCAGCTCCTCAAGTCCAGAGACCAGAACTTTCCAAGTTCTGCAGCTTGCAACAGTATTTCAGAGCTGCTGCTGCCTCCCCACCCCCTTGGCTTTCATTTATGCATGAAAGCAGTGGCAACTTGAGGATGTGGCCAGTAGCTGGAAAGCTTGGAGATTTCTGGTTGCTAGACTGGAGGAGGTGATCTTTAGTTGGCAGGGCTTAAGGATTCCCACCAGCTCAAGTATTTATATTTTGCATTTAGGTGGGGAGAACATTTGGTGCCCATCTACCTATGTAATCTTATGACTAGTGTGCAAGATCGTTATCCCAAGTCCTTGCTAGACAGCAGACCTCAAGTGGCTAGAGGACAGAACCTGAGCTCCTTTTGAGGGTCCTGATATTTTTGCCAGTTTGCCTCAGGAGGCTCATCTCAAAGAACCTATCAAGGTTCCAGACAGAGATATTCCGGAAGCCAGAAAATCCAATGGCAGTCAAGAAGCCACAATAACGCCAGGTCCAACTGTGAGAGTTTCTAGCCACCCTGGATTTGATGGAGGCTTGTTCCACATTCCAGTTTTCCCACCACACAGGAGATTCCTGAGATTTCATGTGATGGAGAATCACTGTCAATTCTCAGCACTACCATTTGGGCTGGCAACGGCACCCTGGATGTTCAGCAAGGTGATAATGGTGGTAACAGCTCATCTCCATAGGGTGGGCTGGCTGTTTCATCCTTATCTAGATGACGGGCTCTTCCGAGCCCCTTTTCAAGAAGAGGGAGAAAGAGCAGTGGCTGCAATTCTGCAAACTTTGCAGAGTCTGGGCTGGATTGTAAGCTTTTAAAAGAGCCAGTTAGTCTTTGGAATACCTGGGGGTTCTCTTCAACATGGTGGAAGGGTGAATTTTTCTACCAGAGGCATGCAGACAGAACTAGGCTAATTTACATGTGTAACTCATTTTTTTTATATAAACTGCTGTGAACTTCCTTGAGGTATTGGTGGTATATAAATAAAGATTGTATTCGTATACTACTCTTTTGTGAACTGCATTGAACTATTTGGTTATGCGGTCTATAAATTGGTTTATTGTATTGTACTTTAATAATCTATATGTAGACATTTATACCTGCCAATGAAGACACAATTTCTGCCATTTCTGCTAGTATTTTATGAAGACATCCTGGTGCCTATAGAGCCCATAATCAAAAAACAAAGACATCCAAAAAGCATCCTAAATCAGCACTTGGGCATCCTAATCTCCAGGACGACCAAGTGTCGATATTCAAAACTGTCTTTCTGTACATCTAGCAAAGTATTCCGGCCTCTGTATGTTCAGAGCACAAGATGGGCATGGTGGAGGCATGTTATGAGCAGGCTTTGGGTAGTCTCAAGGGCGGGTTAGACATGGATGTCTTGCTGAGATAAAACATTTTGCAAGACATCCTGGACAGAACTTATACGTTTGGAACTAGACCTGTTTTAGAAGGGTCTAGGTGCCACAAAGGTGCCCAACTGACTAGATGACCATGGCATGTATCAAGGTAAGACAACCCTACACCCCCCCAGTGCTCACAGACCCCCCTCATGCCCATGAAGATCTGAATGCACACGTATATACCTATCTCCAGAACATCAGAAGCTAGTATAGCAAAGCCTAGTAGAGCTGCACACAGGTATCATAAGTAGCCTGGTGGGTGGGCTAGTGAACCATAGAGAAAAGTAGAAAGTCCCATAAGCCACTCTCACCACTACATTCATGGTAGAAAATGTGAGTCCACCAACCCCTCCCCCCCAAAAAAAAATAAAAGACCCTATTCTACTGCCATATAGGTGCCACCTGCAGCCATAAGGGCTATTGGGGTTGTAGGCAGGTGGGTATAGTGGGGGGGGGGGATTTGGGAGGGGCTCACCATAACCTATAAGGGAGTTCTGGTGAGATGTTTATCTGGAACCCTTTATGTGAAGTTCACAGCAGTATCCTCTAAGGTGCCCCACTGCTCTGTTACTATATCTGGGTGGCCAGTCCATTACAAGACTGGGCGAATTTATGTTTAAGTTATAAGTATGAGAAAATGAATGCTGACATGCTAAGCATACTAAGATATTCAAATTAGTTTGGGGTCCATTGATGTCTTTTGGCCCCTCCCATGTACAAATGGTCTTGTTCTGGGCTTTTGGGACTTGGACAAAATTGTGGTCGAAAATGTGGTATAAAGAAAGACATCGTGGCGGTCTGGATGTCCAGATAGAGGATTTAAAAAAATTTCTAGACGTATGGTAGTTTGCCTTTCGAAAATAGGCATTTTCTTACTACCAACTCTGGACTTCTAGCACCATACATCCAAATTGGATTAGACGTATGTTTTGAAAATGCTCCTCAATGTGTCTTTACAAAATAGTGCTTAAGTGCTTTACTTTTTTATTTCCACGTATATTTCTTTTTGTAAATTCAAAACAAAGATTAGCATACCAGTGCACAGTTTTTCTTCTATGCAACCCCCAAACATCTCTGAACAAATCCCCCTTCCTTCCCTTCCCACCTACTTACCCAGGACATTAACTCTGAACCCTTTCAATATGTATATAAAGCGTTCAAATATATTGTAAAGCAGTAATACTATCTGAAATATAAGTCTATATTAATAACCAAATTTACATCGCCTAACTGCCTCACTCTACATCAGGGGTGTCAAACTCAATCACATAAGGGGCCGAAATCTGAGAAAAAGGCTAAGTCGCGGGTCAAGTTTTTAATTAAGATACTTAGGGGTCCTTTTATTAAGGTATGCTAACTGATTTTCTGCATGCTAAATGTGCACCTTAATAAAAGGACCCCTAAGTGACTAAGGCTTAGTCTTAGCAGACATATAGGGTTACAACATCTCCAACCCCACACTGGCTCTGTGGTGTAAACAAAATAAATATTGTAATCACAAAACAGAAAATAAAATTATTTTTTCTATCTTTTGTTGGTCCCAGGCTCTGGTTGTCTTCTGATAACTCGCTTGCCAGGGTGTCGTTTTCTTCTTTCTCCCTGCTAACCATCCATCTTCCATCTCTGTCCTTCCCTTCTGTTTCCCTTCCCTTCCTCGGTGGTCTGGCATCTTTCCTTTTTTTCATGTCCATATCCGCAGCTTCGACAATGGACCCCACCATCCCCAGATCCACCATCTGTTCTTTTCTCAACTACCCTTTCATCCAGCATCTCTCCCTCCTTCCCCACCACCCCAGGGTCCATCATCTCTCCGTTTCTCTTCCCAACTACCCTGTCCTATGCCACTTCCAGAAACTGTATGCCTCCCCCTTCCATCTTTCCCTTCACCCCCATTGGTCTGGCATCCATCTTCTTCCATTCCCTCCTCCAATGATCTGTCATCTCTCTCCTCTCCTCTTCTTCGCTTCCTTCTCCCACACCCACACCCCCATGGTCTAGCATTTCACTCTCTTCTCTCTCTTCCCCCCACTTCCATCAGCATCTGCCCCCTTTCTTTCCCTCCAGCCTAAATCCATCCAGTATCCTTCCCCCTTGTTTTCCTCCTTTCCCTGCACACCAATTCCATCAACATTGGCCCCCTTTCTTTTCCTCCAACCTAAATCCATCCAGTATCCTTCCTCCTTGTTTTCCCCCTTTACCTACACACCAATTCCATCAGCATATGCCCTCTTTCTCTTCCTCCACCACCCTTTCCACACAGCAATGGCAAAGCGCCCCCCCCTTTACGGCAATAGGCCCCCCCTCTTCCCTCCCTGCACTGCAATGGGCCCCCACCCAACAATGACAATGCCGCCCCCCAGCAATGGGCCCCCACCCGATGACAACAAAGCCGACCCTCCCCTCAGCATCGACCGACAGCAATGCAGCCAATGAAACTCGAAGAAGATCACACGATGACTGCGTCTGCCAGTCCATCCCCCTCTGACGTAACTTACTTCTTCTGGCAGACGCAGTCATCGCGGGATCTTCTTCGAGCTTCATTGGCTGCATTGCCGTCAGTTGATGCTGGGAGGAGGCTGGCATTGTTGTCGTTGGGTGGGGGCCCGTTGCCTTGGAAGGAAGAGGGGGGCCCATTGCCGTCTGGTATGTCGTCCTTCAGCATGCCCTCCTGACTATTTTGGGCCCTAGGCACGTGCCTAGTTGGCCTATTGGGTAATCCGACCCTGCTTCCTTTGATTAAAAGTGATCAAGATACGGAAAGTACATCTGATGACCTAAATAGAAGATCTTATATTGAAGATATATATGGTTTATATTGCTTCACACTTATTTATATTTGTTGATTGCCGGATTTGATGGAGTGAGCAAAATATTATTAATCTAAGAGCCGGATATTGAATATTAATTATTCTATAATGTTGCACACCCAAAATGCCTCTCCCATCTTCCATTCCCTCCCAAAAGGGAGCATGGGCAAATCAGGGGTATGCCACAAATTTTGAGTACTGGTGTAATGTACCCAAATTGTGCGCCAAGATTTACACCAGATTTTAACAGGAGTAAGTTCTCCCACCCATAGTTGGGTGTGGAAATCCACGCTAAGCGCTAGTCAAGCTGGAGTATGCTTAGTATGGACCTTTCCCAGGCCTAACTTTGAATGCTACAAGTGTCAAATTGTGCGTACATTTATAAATAATGCTCATCAGTATAGAGAAAATTACCTTTGAATATTGGGCCATTTGTTTAGATTTACCTCACACCACCACCTTGGTAGCTCAAAGAATGGTGGTTGTGGCTCTGACCACCTTTCTGAGCAGTCAGAATGGGACTCTATGGGTCTTTATTGGCCATTATTTTCTCTGTTCTTATGTCACTGTACTTTTGAGGTACTATATATCAGAAATACTGCGGCATTCTTTCCTCCCTCCCTACTCTATCACTTCATCAAAATAATCAATCAAGTTTGGTAAATCATCCTGTAATTCATTGGCTTCAAGATAAAGTATTAAGCTATTCTGTGTTTCAGTAGTGCTTCCATTACCTTACTGACTAAGGATGTCAAGTAATGGGTCTGTAGTTTATTGCTTTCTCATTGATCTAGTCTTTGCAGAAATGTCTCTGGGAACCTCTCAGATAATATATTGACTGGCCCTTCATTTAGTCCCTTTAGTATTCTGGAATGTGTCATTCAGATCTCATGCTGTGTTTAATTTGTTCCAATGTGTTGAATCCTGCCCCTACATTTTATAAGCAGTTATGTATTTTCTCCACAGGTCCTTATGTCCTTCCCTTTTACCCATTACAGTTTGCCTCTAATATGAACACCAAGCAAAAAAAAAGTCTTTGTTTATGATTATTGCCTTTTCCTGATCCTCTTCATCAGTGAAATGGTTCTTCCTTTTAATTCTTACTATCATCCCACTGACCATTCCCTCTCCCCTTATATTAAGTTCTATCCCCTGTCTTTACCTATTGAATAATATCTTCTTTCATTTGAGCCTTCTTCACCTGTTTAATTGCCCTTTCTACCTCTTTGGTTTTCCAGATAATAGTATGTATTTATTTAGGGGTCTTTTACTAAAGATTAACACATATTATCTGCCATAGGACCCATTTTTTTCCTATAGGCCCTGTTGCAGATAACATGCACTAATCTTTAGTAAAAGACCCTCTTATTTATTTAATGTTATTTATTTCTGCTTATAATCCACATACCTGTAACAGCTTCATACAGTACAGAGGTACAATATATAATATGTAAATTTAAGGGAAACAAGATTTTTCTAATCATTACAATACTTTGTTAATGGCTCCCAAATATCTTGAAATTTCCTGAAACAACCCTGTTGTATTGCAATAAGTCTCTCCATTTTATAAATATGACATAAGGAGTTCCACCAAAAATTATAATTTAATCTATTCCAATTTTTCCAATTATATGTAATTTGTTGAATGGCAACCCCAGTCATTATAAGTAATAAGTTGTTATTTGTAGATATCTGACTTTTTGCAATTATGGGGTGGGAGGGAGAGTATTTATATTGTTACATGTTGTATAAGTATTGATTATATGATAGATAAGGGTGGGGGAAGATAAGAGAATATTATATGTATCATTGTTGATTATTAAGTGATATATTTATGGTTATTTGTATGGATATGTTATTACACTTATTATAAGTTTAAAAATGAATAAAGCTTAAAAAAAAAAAGAAATAAGCAAAAAAATATATATATATGTAAATTGCTTTGGATGTACAACAGAAAGGCGTGCTAGGACCTGTGTAAGCTTGTAGGTGCCACGCTAGCAGCAACTAACCTAGGATCGGGCATGTTCAAGTTTTCAAGTTTAATTAAAATTTGATTTGATCACTTATCCAATTTCTAAGCGAATTTACAATGTAAAATATAAAAAGAAAAATAAAAACATAATAAAAACAATACCATTGACAATTCCATTAACATAAACAGAGGAAGTACAATTTAAAAGAACCACCAACATATTAAAAGGGGACACATGTGACAGACAAATGAGAGACAAAAGGAAATTGGGTTAAAACTACAATTTTAATAGGAACGGAAGCCAAATAAGAAAAAAAACAAAGGGAAAGGGAACATTGCTACTTAGTTCCTTGAGGGAATTAGAAAGATACTATTAACAATTAAATCAAATGTTAAAAGCTTCTTTGAATAGATGACTCTTGAGTAGGCCTTTGAAACGCTCAAGATTGCAGGAGCTGGTAGGGTATTCCAAAGTTGTGGGGCCACAACTGAAAAAATGTCATGCCTTTTGGTTCCTATTATATGAAGGGAAGGGACCGTAAGTAATTTACGATCAGACAATCTAAGGATGCAGGATGGCTTTTCAGAGAGATTTTGGCTAGGCATAAGCCTAGTGCAGCTGAAACAAGTGTGTCACCACAAGGAAAAACACAATGCTCACTATTAAGTCCTGAAACTTTTATTCTAACTTCATGGTCTCAACTCAGGATATCCAATTTCTCATAGAAAAGAAAGTAAGAAAAATAAACATGAAAAAACCCCCAACATCTTCTTCTCTCAATTCTTTCATAAAGCATAGTTCATTTGCATGGCACCTGGGCTTAAATCTCAAATAACTCAATCCTCTTCACCAGGACCTTATCACTTTAGGAATCTTAGTCCAGTATACCACAAACTCTTACCTATGTGAAAAGGGCAAACGATAAAACACCGCATAAAGGAAAAATCTACCACTTGACACTTCTCAAAATGGCTGCCTGCCTTGCAGGTGGTAAATGAAGTTCATTCTGGGCAATTAAAGGTCCATGCTTTATAGAGGCAAGATCCAAACCCTGAACACTCCGTTGCTGGTTCTCAGCATGGCTGGGCAAATAAGCTAATAAAGTCAAGTGTGAAACCAAACGTTGTAAAAAGGCACAAGGGTTGGAGATGATCACTTACTTTGAATCGGAGGCAAGAAATTCTCCTTTTAGGCTAACGCCTGGGGTGAGTACTGCTACCGAAAGTGAAAGAAAAGACGCCATGAGAAACCAGCTGATTTTGATGGATGGCAAGGGCATGACGTCAGAAACATGTACATGATGTGAAAGTGGAGTGAGAGATGAGCGTATCATACGCAGTATGCGAAAGGAAAAAAAGGGGGGTGGGGAGAAGATGAAGAATGACAAGAAACTTGAATCGAGTTGTGTGCAGGAGTAATGAGAACAGTATACTACAGAAATCACAGCTCTTGCAGGGAGAGACGAAATGACTCAGAAGAAAAGTGTAAACATGACAGCGGAATGATGAGTGGAGCGATGAAAGGAAATAAAAAAGAGAATGATAATTAGACAGCAGATGTGTGTTGTGTGCATGGAGGAAGGTGAATAATGTTGAGAAAGATGGGTGCATGTTGTCATGAATGTAAAAGTGATTGTGTATATGATGTATATGGAAATTAACTAATATAATAAAGGTACAATCGTATTCTGTAAAGAACAATCTCAACTCAATATACGTTGTAGATAGTTAAAGCAGGGGTTCATTCACTCAAAACATCACAAGAACAGGACAGTTGACAAAATCATAAATAAACGGAGAAAAATAAACCTCAATTGTGGGTCGCCAGGACTACACAAGTACCTAAGCTCACCACCTCATCACGGGTTTATAAAAAAACTCCGTACAGTTATAAATAACTTTCATACTTCAGCATCACTTTAGAAGAATAGTTTTCAGAAAATTCTCAAAGGATTTGAAATAAAACGTCCTGTAATTTTCTATAAATAAGTGAGACAGCCCCAAACTAACTAAATGTATGGCAATCAGCTCCAGCTGTAGATAAATTCTAAACAACGTCTAGTAGCGTGGCTAAACACTTATGCATCTTAGCGTGTATACGAGAGTCAAACACTCATCTGAAGAATCAACTTCATTGATTCAACTCATTGATTCTTCAGATGAGTGTTTGACTCTCGTATACACGCTAAGATGCATAAGTGTTTAGCCACGCTACTAGACGTTGTTTAGAATTTATCTACAGCTGGAGCTGATTGCCATACATTTAGTTAGTTTGGGGCTGTCTCACTTATTTATAGAAAATTACAGGACGTTTTATTTCAAATCCTTTGAGAATTTTCTGAAAACTATTCTTCTAAAGTGATGCTGAAGTATGAAAGTTATTTATAACTGTACGGAGTTTTTTTATAAACCCGTGATGAGGTGGTGAGCTTAGGTACTTGTGTAGTCCTGGCGACCCACAATTGAGGTTTATTTTTCTCCGTTTATTTATGATTTTGTCAACTGTCCTGTTCTTGTGATGTTTTGAGTGAATGAACCCCTGCTTTAACTATCTACAACGTATATTGAGTTATGATGTATATGGGACATGAACAAGCGGAGGAGAGGAGGGGTGTGGATGAAAAGTGAACCAAGAATTTGGAAATGAGTTTAAATGGGAATGATCTGGGAGCGTAATGTGATCATCTGGGAGTGTGAAACATTGTGAGTAAATATGCAGCGTGCGGGAACCATGAATTGAAGAATATGTGGGTCGCTAAAGGGGTCTATGGAGAAAACAAAATATAGCTGCACTGTGATGTGAAAAAGAAACGGAGAAATAAAAAAATGATGTCGGATTAATGCAGAAACTAATGTAAAGCAGCCGCTGTTGCTAAGGGAAGTGATTATTTTTTATTACAACGTTGTTCTCCGCATGACTCTCTATAGTGATACATTGGCATCCCAGTAGGTAACCCATATCACCATTTTCTCAAAGTTCTGCTTTGGTTTTTTCCCATAATTTTTGTTATGCCACTCCTCACTTGGTTCATACTCACAGCTTCTCACACTTTTAGCCATCATTAACAATAATGCCCCTGCATTGGCCATAAGGGGCAGCTCACACTTCTTTGGTCTCTCTCACAATCTAATAAATCTAGCAATCATTCACATTCACGCTCCCACACACGCAATAGCTCATAATCTTCTCTTGCTGGTCCAGGTTCATTCCTTTCACACATTTCCTTTACATTTCATTTATGCTGACACCATTGGGCATTCTTTTATCCTCACACATTTCAAGCACCACTGGTGGCTTCTGGTTCGGAGCCACCACATCTTACAAATTTCCCCTTTATTCCTCAATAGGACCCCTGAGGAAGGAGTGTTTCTCTGAAACACGGATCGTGTTGGTCCGTGCTCTATGTATTTGAGAGCCATTTTTATGGATTACAATTTTGTATAGACTTTCAATAAAATTCCTGTACTTTGTACATTCTGCTCTGCAGGTTTTCCTTGTTTTTGGTGTTCGCCTTTTACTGCAGACCCGTTGGATTTTTCTTTGTTTTGCTGAGAGAGGCAATACAGCATGTGGCATAGAGTAAAAGATAGAAGAATGGCCTTGAAGTCAAGGGAAGGAAGGAGAGAGAGATTGAGCAGGAACTGATAGGGTGATAAGTTGCAGTGGAGGGTAGATGATCACTTCCCTAACCACGATCTAGAATCTGTTTGCTCAGTAGCATAGTAAGGGGAGGCAAGGGAGCAGTCCGCCCTGGATGCCATGTTGGTGGGGGTGCCGGCACCCCCCGCCTCTCCCCATTTCTCCCCTCCACGCGCACGCCCCTTCCCCCATAACTCTATTTGGAGTTGTTGTTCACGGCGGTCATCAACGTGCTCTTCGTGACCCCGTAGACTCTTCCCCTGAGGTCACTTCCAGGTGCCGTACATAGGAAGTGATGTCAGAGGGAGAGCCGACAGGGTCGTGAGGAGCACGTTGACCATCACGAGCAACAACTTCAACTAGTGGTACAGGGGAAGGGAGACGCATGCGGTCGACATGATAGGGGAAGGAGAAGAGCAGGGGGGCGGAGACGAGGGCAGTGGAGGGGTGCCACCATCCTGGTCACCTCTCACCCTCACTAATGTTATAACTGATTTCAATCTTATTGTAAGCCGCAATGATTCCTTATAGAAAATTGTGGGATATATGGTATGGTATGGCTAAAATTGGTATAAAGGGGATATATGGTATATATGGTATGGTATGGCTAAAAGAGTAAATACAAAGGATGGGAATGGGGGATAGGAGATCAGGGATGGAGGGAGACAGACAGGGCAATGGGAGTGCTGGAGAAGAAATGAGAAGGAGATGGAAAAGCCAATAAGTAGATTAAACTGAAAAGGAGACTAAGGATTAGAGGGAGGGAGAATGAAGGTAAAATCAAATGGGCAGCTATAAACATAGAGAAAAGAAAAATTGGGGGGAGGCATAAAACGAAAAATCAGTGACAGAGAAGGAAAGGAAGAAGGCAAGAAGTGAGAGATGAAATGGAAAAGCCAAACTGGGAAAGAATTTAGGAGAAGACTGACACATGGAAAGTGGAAGAGATCCGGACCAGGACCAATAGAAAAATAAAATGTGCAGACAGCAAAGGTAGAAAAGAAAAATAATATTTTGATTTTTTTTTTTTTTTAATCTTTATTTAGTTTTCAAAGCCAACAAAAAGTGCAATGCAATATACATACAGATAATAATAATCAAATAAGCACTTATAATTAATCAGTATCAATACAAAAATAAAACTCCCTCTCCCATCCAACATTTTCCATCAAGGAATAATACCAAACAAAAGATATATCCCCCCCCCCCTCCCCTGGATGTGTGGGTACTAAAACAACGGGAATAAAGATAAAGGACAACTATAACAACTATACAAAAGACATCAATGGACCCCAAACTAATTTGAATATCTTAGTATGCTTAGCATGTCAACATTCATTTTCTCATACTTATAACTTAAACTTAAATTCGCCCACAAAAAAGTAAAATTATGGCGATCCCAATTTTTCCAGTTACAAGTAATCATTTGCATGGCTAGCCCGGTCATAATAAGGAAAAGCTGACATTTATACCTATCCAATGAAGGTTTAAGATACAATATCATTCCACAAATGACAGCCTCATATGTCAATGGAATCAATGACTCCAGTATGGTGTTAATCTGTCCCCATATTGACTTCCAAAAGTTGAGTATATAATCAAAGGACAATAGAACAACAAATGATCCAGTATCCCTATGTCTAGATGACAGTGCCAGCATCTATTAGATTTAGAACTATCTAATTTCTGTAAACGAACAGAGGTCCAGAAACTTCTATGTAACAAAAAAAACACATGTTTGTCTCATAGATGCTGACGCTGTACAAGTCTAAATTCGTGGCCATTGAAACGCAGAAATCTGCTGCTTAATCTCAATGCTCCAAATGTCTCTAAGACTAGGAGCTCCTTTTAATAAGGTGAGCTAACGCTTTTAGCGTGCGCTAACCACATGCTAAATGAAAAATACTAACGCAAGCTCTATGGAAGCGTTAGCATTTAGCGCGCGTGGCATTGTAGCATGCAATAAGCGCACGCTAAAACCGCTAGCACACCTTAGTAAAAGGAGCCCTTGTTTTTGGTTTTTTATTGATTTCAAATATTTTTATTGAGTTTTCAATAACACAACCAAAAACCCATATAGGAAAACAAGTGAGAAAAAAGCAATTATTAACAAATGAACTGCAAGGTTCAACTGAACCAATCAGAATTCCAAGAAAATTCCATACAAATCATCTCATATAGAAACATAGGGAAAGACCGAAGGGTCCAGGAGGACCAATAGAAAACCTGGGGAGGAGGCAAAGACAGAGGAGAGAGAGAAGAAAAAAAGAGAGAAGAGAGAAAGAAAGACGAAGAAAAGAGTGCTTGAGTGGAGAGTAAAGAATGTAGAGTGTAGGATGGACATCCCAGCCCCCCTGCGGGGAGAGAGAGAGAGAAACAGAAAAAAAAAGAATAGTAGAAATAGGAAAGAAACAAAGGAAGACAACGGTTAAGGAGAAAAGTGTTGGATAGGTTCCCAAATTTTGGAAACGGGCAGAGATCTGTTAGAAAATTCTGCCGCTTTCATCTCGTATAAGTGGATCATGAGAACAGTGTTCCACCAGAAAACAACATTAAGTAAGTCAGCAGACTTCCAGTTGTGAAGAATCATTTGGATCGTTAAAGCAATTAGTATATTAAGAAGAGATTGTTGATTGGCGGACAATGGGTCAGGCACCGCTAAGGCTTTAAAGATGAGGACATCAAACGAAAAATCAGAGGATATGGGAAGAATACGCTTGATGAGATGCCAAATACGAGTCCAAAACTCTTTAATGATTGGAAAAGCATATATCATATGGTGAACATCTCCTAGTTCTACAGTGCAATGCCAACACAAATTGGAATCTCTGAGACCCGCTAGTTTTTGGTTTTTTATTAAAGAATTCAGATATTAATTTATACCACTGTGCAGTGACGTACGTAGCATATGTGACACCTGGGGCCCATCATTTTTTGACACCCCCTCCTCATCTATATGAAAAATATGATTTTTAGTAGCAATCCACATATCGTACAACAAGAGTGTACCTAGGAAAAGGCAGCATTTTAACACTGCAGTGAACACTAGAACACCAACACATACATTGTAAAACTAAACAAGCCAGATCCCGCACAGTCAATTGATCCTGCAGTCAATGCCAACTGAAAACTATGTTCTTTTCATACACTATGTTCTTTTCATACACCCTCGCCCAATATGGAATAATCACAAACTAAAAATAGAAATGTGTAGACAAAAAACCATACTCTGCATACAATGCAACACCACAACACCACAAAAATAGTAACACATGTTCTCTAATACTGTGCAAAATATAAAGACAGTAGATGTAAATTTGAAAAAACTGATACATAACAATCACCACTTTACAAATTAACAAATAAAAATAAAACAAATAATGAGAAATAGGAAAGTACCATTTTATTGGACTGATCCATTTTTCAATTAGCTTTCAGAGGCCAAATCTTTCTTCAGAACAGTACAGTATACTGCTGTTATGGTATCCTGTCCTGACCTGAGGAAAGGAGTTTAGTCCCAAAACATTGCCTCTTTTCCATTTCTTATTTATAAACTTTTATCAGTACAGTTACAATACTACTTGGTTCTAAGTAAAACAACAAAAAAATCTTTCTACCTTTTGTCGTTTCTGCTTTAATCATCTTCTCTTCACTCTCTTCTTTCTATATAGTGTTTGTCCTTTCTACAGCAGCAGCATTTCTACCCCCTTCCCTGTGCAGCAGCAATATTTCTCTACCCCCTTCCCTGTGCAGCAGCAACATTTCTCTACCCCCCTTCCCTGTGCAACAGCAATATTTTACTCCTTCCCTGTGCAGTAGCAGCATTTCTCTCCCCCTCCTGCCTGTGCAGCATTTCTACCCCCCTTGCCTGTGCAGCATTTCTACCCCCCTTGCCTGTGCAGCATTTCTACCCCCCTTGCCTGTGCAACAGCAATATTTCTACCCCTCTTCCCTGTGCAGCAGCAGCAGCATTTATCTCCTCCCTCCTGCCTGTGCAGCATTTCTCTCCCCCCCCCCCATTGCCTGTGCAACAGCAATATTTTACCCCTTCCCTGTGCAGTAGCAGCATTTCTCTCCCCCCTCCTGTCTGTGCAGCATTCCCCCCCTTGCCTGTGCAGCATTTCTACCCCCCTTCCCTGTGCAGCAGCAACATTTCTACCCCCTTCCCTGTGCAGCAGCAATATTTCTCTACCCCCTTCCCTGTGCAGCAGCAACATTTCTACCCCCTTCCCTGTGCAGCAGCAACATTTCTCTACTCTCCTTTCCTGTGCAGCAGCAACATTTCTACCCCCCTTCCCTGTGCAACAGCAATATTTCTACCCCGCTTCCCTATGCAGCGGCAGCATTTCTCTCCCCCTCTTGCCTGTGCAGCATTTCTCCCCCCCCCTTGCCTGTGCAGCATTTCTACCCCTCTTCCCTGTGCAGCAGCAACATTTCTGAACCCCCTCTTCCCTGTGCAGCAGCAGCATTTCTACCCCCCCTTTCCTGTGCAACAGCAACATTTCTACCCCCTTTCCCTGTGCAGCAGCAGCATTTCTCTCCCCTTGCCTGTGCAGCATTTCTACCCCTTGCCTGTGCAGCATTTCTACCCCTTGCCTGTGCAGCATTTCTACCCCTTGCCTGTGCAGCAGCAACATTTCTCTACCCCCTTTCCCTGTGCAGCAGCAACATTTCTCTTCCTTGCTCAGCATTTCTGGTTGGTTCCTTGTGCAGCTGGTTTTCTATTCAAAGTCGCGGGCATCGACACCTCACGCAATCCGCGGCTGCGTCGGAAGCTTTCTCTCCTACGTCGTGACATCAGAGGGAGCGCTTCTGACGCAGCCGCAGATCGTGCGAGGAGCCGACGCCCGTGGCTTTGAGCAGGGGAGCCAGCCAGAAGCTGAAGAACCGCCAGATGGAGCACAAGCTGGGCCGCAGAAACCCCTCTTTACAGTTTACTGCCGCTAGTGCTGGTTAAGGAAAGCAGCAGCGGCAAAATATGGAGGGTGGCCGGCTGTTCACCCCCTTGGGGCGTGCAGCCGGGGCGTATGTCCCCCCCCCCCTTTGATATGCCATTGTCACTGTGTGGCCTGATGTCCTAGGAATTCTGTCTGGAAGCACAGGACCTGCAGGCTATAATGATTTTTTAAAATTTGCCAATCAGGGAACTCTTTCTGAATGGCTTGCTTCAACTTCAACCACTTATAAATTTGAGACTTTGAAATACCAAAAGATTGTTCCAGTCGTGAAAAATCAAGCATTTTCCCATTTGATATAACATCATCTAATGTGCGTAGCCTGCATCCAGTACTTCCAGGCAATCTTAGACTCGCCAATTTGAATCTTGGAGTTTAGCCATAAAGATTGACACATGGATTTCTCTAATGGAATTTCTGTTAAATTGTTAATAAATTTCAAGGTTTTCCAGGTGTCAAATAATATACTATCTTCCTTAACATAAATAGGTAACTTGATACTCAACACATGAGACAACCGTAATGGGGACATAAGTTGCCACTCTAAGTACAACCAATCAGAGAGATGTTCCATGAGCTCAGGAAGGATCCAATACATAACCTGACGCAGTATATAGGCCTGATGGTACCCGTAAAATTTAGGAAATTTACCCAACCCCCTGCAATTGTTTTATGTAAAGATACTAAAGCAATTCTAGCAATTTTACCTAGCCAAATAAATTTGGGAAGAATGCTATTCAACTTCTTATATAAGGACCCCTGAAAATAAACTGGCAACATACCCATTTGGTAACAAACCACAGACAAAATCATCATCTTAACCATTTGGACTCTCCCCCACCAAGACAGATGTAGTGGGTTCCATTGCTCACACATTTCTGAGACCTTTAGCAATAAGGATTTTTCATTTACTTTCAACGTCTCTTCCAACGTTCTTTGAATCCAAATATCTAAATATTTTATACCCTCTTCCTTCCAAAGAAAAGGGAATGAGTCAATCCTTTTGGACAGTGTACATTTAGTGGAAGAACCTCCAATTTACTCCAGTTTATTTTATAACCAGAAAATTTTCCAAATCGGTCAATCAAATCTAGTAAATGTGGGATGGTAGATTCAGGATTCCTCAGATGAAGTAAAATATCATCTGCTTATGCAGAGATCTTATATTCCCGACCTGCATAAGGAATACCCTGTATCTCCTCTGCCTGTTGAATAGCCAATAGCAAGAGTTCCAGAACAATATCAAAAAGCAAAGGGGATAGCGAACACCCTTGTCTAACTCCCCTCTCCAGATGAAAACCTTATGAAAAAGTATTATTTATATATAATCTGGCAGTAGGGGAATTATACAAGGTTTGAATCATTTGTATAAATCCAGAACCGATACCAAACCAATCCATTGTTTGATATATGAAGGTCCATTCCACACGATCAAAGGCCTTCTCTGCATCCAAAAATACAGAGAAGGCCGGATCTTCCATGGCTTTTGTTAAATTTAACATGTGGAAAGCCAGTATGGTGTTGTTTGAAAGCCAGTCTGGTGTTGTTTGATTGATTTAATATTTTTAAGGGCTGAGATGTGCTTTATGAAATGAACATTTTTTCTATTTTTTGTATTTTGCAGAGTACAGGAGAAAATACTTTTCTGTTTTTCTTTTACCAATATTGCACTGCTTATAGAATCTGCCTTTCTTAGAGGGGAGGAGGCCTTCAATGCAGTTTTTGTCTGCATTTTTTTGTGGTTCCCTTTTTTTGTATCAGGAGAGGGTCTGTCCACGTTCTACATCAGGGGTGCCCAATAGGTCGATCGCGATCAACCGGTGATCGCGGAGCCCATCCCGGGATCCGTGATAGACTCACTTTGCCTTGGCGATCTACCGGGCCGATCAGCCTTCTTCTCCCTGACGTCAATTCTGCCGTCGGAGAGGAAGTTCAGGCCAGCCAATCGCTGCCTGGCTGGGCCGTAACTTCCTCTCCGAAGGCAGAATTGACGTCGGGGAGAGGAATGCTGGTCGGCCCAACACAGGTAAAGCTTGGGGCAGCAGCGGCTTTAGGGCCTGTTCCCTGATGGCGGCGGAAGCTTGGGGGCCTGTTCCCCGATGGTGGCGGCAGTGGCTTGGGGGAGGGCATGAAGAAAGAAAGAAGGAAAGAAAGAAAGGGGGCAGGCAGGGAGACAGAAGGAAAGAAGGGAAACAGAAAAAAAGAAAGAGGGCATGAAGAGAGAAAAAAAGAAAGGGAGGCAGGGAAAAAGAAAGGGCAGGGAGAGAGGAAGAAAAAGTTGGGAATGAGGTCTGGAGGAGAGGAAGCATTCAGGCTGAAAGCAGGGAAGAAAGACTGGATGCACAGTCAGAAGAAGAAAGTGCAACCAGAGACTCATGAAATCACCAGACAACAAAGGTAGGAAAAATGATTTTATTTTAAATTTAGTGATCAAAATGTGTCTGAATTTATATCTGCTGTCTATATTTTGCACTATGGCCCCCTTTTACTAAACCGCAATAGTGTTTTTTAGCGCAGGGAGCCTATGAACGTCGAGAGCAGCGCTGGACCTTCAGCGCAGCTCCCTGCGCTAAAAACTGCTATTGTAGTTTAGTAAAAATGGAGGGGGTATATTTGTTTATTTTTGTATGATTGTTACTGAGGTGACAGTGCATAGAGTCATCTGCCTTGACCTCTTTGAAAAAAAACCCAGAATAGGAATGATAATTAACATTTTCTCTGCGTACGGTGTGCTTTGTGTTTTTGTTTTTTTTATTTTATTGTTGGTAGATCATTTTGACTTGGTCATTTTAAAAGTAGCTTGCAAGCCCAAAAAGTGTGGGCACCCCTGTCCTACATGGTACATGATTTCATTTGATGTATCTGTGGCATTTGACTTGGTGAACCTACAATTTGTTAATGAAATTTGAAAAACTAGGGATGAGTGATAAAGTCTTGCAGTGCTTTGAATCTTATTTGTTCGATAGGACTTTTCATGTAATGAATGATGTTGAAGTGTCCACAGAAGCCTCTGTAGGAAGAAAGTTCCTGAAGTATCAGCATTGTCAGCATTATTGTTCAGTGTTTACTATATTGCGTCATTGAACATCCATTATAGACAACATGCAGATGATTTTTTTTCCCAGTTGATAGATCGGGGAAAGATCCGAAAAATAAATTATAATCATGCATATTGAAAGTTGTGGAATGCCCATGATTTGAGTTTGAACTTGGGAAAGACTGAAGGTAATGCTTATGGGACAGGGTAGTGAAGAGATGTAGCCAGAGGCTATAGATGTATTGGGTATAGACTTCTTGGTCAAAAAAGAAATGACAGTATTAGGGGTAAAACTTGACTCTGATTTAACAATGAAGTGTCAAATTAATAAAACTAAACAAGAGAGTTGACCCTAGTTCTTCCACAAAAAGGGAAACCAACCAAGTCAAGAGACTTGTGGAGGATCGATGTCCAAGAAGAAGGCTTTATTGAATCGACTTAAGAATCCACTTGGAAATGTCTAGAACAGGGGTGCCCAAAAGGTTGATCGCGATCGACCAGTAGATCGCAAAGGCAACACGAGTCGATTGTGGAGCCCATCCCGGGATAGACTCACGTTGCCTTTGCGTTCTGTTCTCCCTGCTTCCCCAACGCCAGGCCAGGCATGTACAAGCACCGAGCCCACAAGTCCTCCCCCCCCACCCCCACCCCCGACGTCAATTCTGACATTGGAGAGGAAGTTCCGAGCCAGCCAATCGCTGCCTGGCAGACCCGGAACTTCATTTCCGATGTCAGAATTGACGTCAGGGGAAGGCTTGTGGGTCTGGCGCTTGTATGCGCCAGGCCTGACATTTGGGAAGCAGGGAGAAATCGGTGATGGTGGCTTGGGGGGAGCAGGGAGAGAGAAAGACAGACAGAAAGAAAGAAAGGGGGCAGGGAGAGAGAAAGAAAGAAAGAAAGAAAAAGAAAGAAAGGGGGGCAGGGAGAAAGAAAGAAAGGGGGCAGGGAGAGAGGAAGAAAAAGTTAGACTCATGGAGGGACAGAGAGATATATTCTTTGGGGAATGGAATGAGGTCTGGAGAAGAGGAAGCATGCAGGAGGAATAAATAAATATTGGATTTACAGTCAGAAGAAGGAACTGCAACCAGAGACTCATGAACTCACCTGACAGCAAAGGTAGGAAAAATTATTTTATTTTCAATTTAGTGATCAAAATGTGTCCGTTTTGAGAATTTATATCTGCTGTCTGTATTTTTGCACTATGGCCCCCTTTACTATACCGCGATAAAGGTTTTTAGCGCAGGGAGCCTATGAGTGTCGGGAACACCGCGGGGCATTCAGCACAGCTCCCTGCACTAAAACCCGCTATTGCAGTTTAGTAAAAGGGGAGGAGGTATATTTGTCTATTTTTTGTATATTTGTTACTGAGGTGACATTTCATATTTTAAAGTCATCTGCATCTGCCTCTGAAAAAAAAACCCTAAATATAAATGATAACATTTTCTATGCGTACAGTGTGCTTTATGTTTTTTAAAATTTTATTGTTGATAGATCATTTTGACTTGGTCATTTTAAAAGTAGCTCACAAGCCAAAAAAGTATGGGCACCCCTGGTCTAGGACCTAATACACTGAGAGCATTTGGACCCAGCACGGTCCGTGTTTCAACATTATTGTCTTCCTCAGGGGTCCCTGTTGGTCCAATAAAGAAATTTGTGAATTATATACTAAAAACAAACAATAAAACCTCTACGCTGTTGAGAATTATTTTGGCTACTTACATATACTACATTGTTTAAAGCTGATGCCTTTTGATTTTAGAACTGTAGTTCAGGGAATGGTTATTTCCAAACTAGACTACTATAATGCACTGTACCTTGGAATAACTAAAACAAGGAGCAGTACATTGCAGTTGATCCAAAATGCAGCAGCACAGTTGGTTATAGGCATTGCAAGAAATGAACACA
The DNA here is from genome assembly GCF_902459505.1 of Geotrypetes seraphini. Taxonomy (NCBI): domain Eukaryota; kingdom Metazoa; phylum Chordata; class Amphibia; order Gymnophiona; family Dermophiidae; genus Geotrypetes; species Geotrypetes seraphini. The sequence goes on from NC_047085.1 coordinate 194,073,743, forward strand.
TAACCCCAGTTCTTCGGAAGTTGCATTGGTTATTAGTAGCACAGAGAGTCCAGTATAAAGTAATCTTGATTGTTCATCAAATGCTTTACCATCCAATACAATAAAACCCTAGCCTACATTGCAAATGCCTAAGTTTTTGGTAAGTTCCTTTAACCGCGATTCTTTAAACGGCACCTGAGTGAATGACTTGTAGGCGGCTGCCGATTTAGGCGCTATTTATAGAATCTGGCCCTTAGTGTATATATCGCCAATATGGAATTCTCTGTACATGTCCCATTCCCAACATTTCATTACAATAGGGTAGGATTTTTTTGGGGAGGTTTAGGAAGGAGATGAGAATGCTCAAAGCTATATGAATGTCAGCCAGTGTTCTGCGCTGGTAACCGCATAGCTAAATTGGCATAGTAAGGACTGTTTTGTGCAGTCTTATCTGCCTACTCAGCTATGCAGCCACCAGCACTAAATATTGCCAGCATCTACATAACTGCCGGATTCACCCCAAAACACCCCTCTCCTGCTCCGTTTCAAGATGGCCGGTTGCTGCCAATATCCAGTGGCACTGGCTGGTTAAGTGCCAATGAATATTGGCACAAACCAAAGAGAACTGACCTCAGAGAATCCACAGAGAAAAGAGTCCAGGAGAAACCAAGAAAACACTGTGGAATGACGATGATCCTGAGATGGATTTTAATGAAAGAATCAAAGTTTCAAATATACAATAAAATAATCCACATAAAAAATTAATAATCCACATACAAATCAAAAGGACCTAGTCCGCTAGTGGCGCAGGACCCAACACGGTCTGCGTTTTGACAAAATGTCTTGTTCAGGGGTCCCTAAGAGTCCTATGATGATGAATACGTGGAAAAACTGGTATGTGGAGAGACGAACACTGCGGGAAACCAAAGCAATATTGCTTTGGTTTCCCACAATGTTCGTCTCTCCACATACCAGTTTTTCCACATATTCATCATCAATGAATATTGGCAGCCAGCTTGCTGAGTGTGATTTAACCAGGCAGGAGTCTCTCCTGCCTGCTTAAGTTGCTTTAAGTATTGGGCCCTTTATATCTTTATTTTCTTAAATTACAGTACGGAGCCCAGATAAATTGAAGCGTAAATCAAATGTACAGAATGTACTGCAGCCATTCAATGCCAAGCATAAGGCTGCTTTTTAAATACCTATTTAAACAGAATTAAAAATGTGTATCAAACAAAACAAGGGTATATTTTTGTTTTGTTGGGTGACTTATCCAAAAGGAAGTTCTATCCTGGTCACGAGTGCAGACGTCAGATCCGTTTCCTGGTGTAGTGGTGTGAATGGGAATGCTGAATAGGTTCATAGTGGAAACAGACTGCAACAATTGAATGGCCATGAATTTGTCATTACAACAAGAAAAGGCAAGGGAGGTGTCTTTTCAACCAATAATAAAGTCTTTATCAGAAACAGTGACTGTGTCAAATACTGTAAAGACTTTATTATTGGTTGAAAAGACACCTCCCTTGCCTTTTCTTGTACTTTCTGTATTTCAAGGCGAGGTGTTCTTCTCTCTGCCTGGCATGGATTTGTCATGGCATGTGTAAAAGTAACCCATTAGGACAGTGGTATTCAAACCAGTCCTCAGGGACCACCTGGCCAGTCAGATTTTCAGGATATCCACAGTGAATATGAATGACAGAGACTTTGAAAGCCTGACTGGTCAGGTGGTCCCTGAGGACTGGGTTGAATACCACTGCATTAGGAGGTATTGCCCCAAGGGAAAAAAATATACAATAGAAGTCATGGAAGAACACAACCATTCTTATATATTTCTGTTGCCTTTTTCTTTCCTACACAGGTCAGCGTGGAAGTTTTGGTAGAATACCCTTTTTTCGTTTTTGGACAAGGCTGGTCATCCTGCTGCCCTGAGAGAACCAGCCAGTTGTTTGATTTGCCATGTTCCAGACTCTCGGTCGGGGATGTTTGCATCTCGCTCACTCTCAAGAATTTGAAGAATGGCTCAATTAAGAAGGGCCAGCCCATGGATTCAGCCAACATTTTGCTGAAGCACCCAAAGAGTGACAGTCTAGCTGGAAGTAGACACAGCAGATATGTGGAGCAGGAAAATGGAATTAATCAGGGAAGTGCTCAGATGTTATCAGAGAATGGTGAACTGAAGTTTCCCGACAAAATAGGATTCTCTGCTGCACCCTTGCTTACCAAAACAGAACCTACCAAGCCCATGGCAACAAGGAAGAGGAGGTGGTCAGCTCCCGAAACACGGAAATTAGAGAAGTCTGAAGAGGAACAGCCTTTGACTCTTCCTAAGCCTTCTTTTATTCCTCAGGAGGTTAAAATTTGCATTGAAGGTCGCTCGAATGTTGGCAAGTAAAGGCAATTAGGTGTTCCCCTTGTCATTTTTGTATCCAGATTACTGTACTGTAGGCTAAATAACCCAGTATTTACCCGTTATCTCATTCTAGGTTTATGTTATAACCTTGTTGTTATAGTTACCGCTGGTATTATGCAGAAGACTGGTGCATCTGTTCTTTCCACAAGTGTTTTGTCAGTGACTAGGTTTATTGAGAGCCAGAGAAGGGGTAGTATGGCCTTTCAACGTCTCTGGTGGAAACAAATGTGTTCCCATGGCTCCTGTGGTTTTCTAACAAGGCTACAGCTTTTCCCCTTTGCTTCTTCAGGGTATTCAGGGATTCGCAACGGGAGGAAGAACTAAGTAACTGTGCTTGTGTGCAGTCTTGTCATTCATAGTGAAGGGTTGCAACCCCATGGCAAATGTCATTTTGCAATTCTCTGACACAAGAAACAAGAGTAAGAATCCATGCAATATCAATGTTGAATGATTAGAGACTATTAGATATCACCATGCTTCACTTCTTATCCACACACTTCTCCGTAAAACTAGTGTTATTGGGTGGTGGGGATATATGTACACTCTATGGGGCTCATAATCGAAAGTCGGCACTTGGACGAACATTTCTCAAAAAGGTCCAAGCACCGATAATAAAATCGGGTTTTGGACGTATTTAAAAACGACCTAGAACTTCATAGTGCCTAGATAAATGGGGCGTCCAAAGCTAAATGGGGCGTTTCGGGAGGTGTGTCGAGGGCGGGAGTTGGGCGGGACGTGGGCCAGCTTAGATTTAGTCGTACAGCATGTAAAACTGAAAGTTTAACAGCAGAGCCTAGATGGAACTTGGACATTGTGACTTAGACCATGTAAAACATGGTCTAAGTCACAAAAACCCACCTAAACTGACCAGATAAGCACTGAAAACACATAACACAGACCCCCACACACTACCCCAGTGATCACCAACCCCCTCCTCACCCCAATAAAAATTTTATTCACAACTTTTAATTTCAGCCTCCAGACCATCATCACCTGGCTGCTTGGCATAGGAAAGTCTAGTCATCCAGCCCAGAGGCAGCTTAAGTCGTCTTGGGGGTGGGTTAGGGACCCATAGAGAGGAGGACCATGCCCATAAGCCCCTGTAATCACTGCATTGATACTTAAACATGTGCACTCCCCTATACACCCCAAAACCCTTTTGTACTGGCATATAAGTGGCTCCTGCAGCCATAAGGGCTATTGGGGTGGTAGATAAGTGGGTCTAGGGGATTCTGGAGGTGGTTTGGGGGCTCACCGTCACCTATAAGGGAGCTGTAGTGAGGAGAAGCCGTGGCACCCTTTTTGTGAAGTTCACAGCAGTGCCCTGTAAGGTACCCCACTATTTAGGTGGCATGTCTGGGTGTGCAGTCCAGACCCCTCCCACGTCCAACAAGGCTTGTTCTAGACGTTTTGGACTTGGACAGAAAGTTGGACAGAAATGTGGTATAAAGATAGACGATTTAGTGGCTTGGATGATCAGATCAGCAGGACGTATAATTAGACGATTTTCGAAAGTAAAAAAAAGTTGGACGTATCTTTCGAAAATGTGTCTTAAGCTCTTTTTAACTTTGGACGACTTGCGAGATGGACGTAAACGGACTTAGACGTCCCTTTCGATTATGCCCCTCCACGTATATCTGCATGCACACATCCAATTAAAGTTGGTTTTACTGACTAATGTGTGGAACACAGTACATTATGAGCTCCTTTTCCGAAGGCGCGCTAGCGTTTTTTAGCGCGCGCTGAAAATTAGCGCACGCTAACCCTGCGCTACATGAAAAATACTAATATAAGCTCTATGGAGGCAATAGCATGTAGCGCATGCTAAAACCGCTAGCGCACCTTCGTAAAAGGAGCTCTATATATATAATTTCACAAATTGATTGTGCCAGTTTTTCACTGGATCTCCATATTGCTCCGTGCAGTCAGGTGTCAGAGGATCATGCTTTGCACGGAAGCCTAACTTGAGTGTGTCAGGGATTTGATTTGATTTTTCTGTAGGCTTAAGATTGCTGTAATAAGGGCAAGAGGAGCTTTTCTTTGGATCAAATGATCTCCCTTATGCAACCTTTCTAGGCATTGTTAGAGAAACACATGCATGCCATGGCATGAGAGTTTGCTTCCACTAAGAAGAAGGATACTGCTCCTTCAGAAGTGCTAACATAATTCTTTTGCCTTTAGGTTGCAAATTTTCGTCTTTAAATGCTAGTACTGTTTTAGTTTATGACTATGGACAGCCGGAGCCACTTTTTCAAATTTCCGTGTGACACCACGAAAGGAATTGGCCGAAGAGAAGGAGAAAAACAAAAGAATGTCTTTAAGCACTTAAAATGCTGTTCACACAACTTATTGCCGAGCATCTTGGTGTAACATTCAATAAGTACTGTATCTCACTTTAATCTGTGTTTTTACAAAAAAAAAAGAAATTTTCTTCTATACTGTTAACTACATACAGCTGTGTAGTTTTTCACAAGCAAGATGGTGAAAAGTTTTAATGTATTTTCAAAGAGATGAATGTGAATTTTGAACTAGTATGTGACAGTCAGTGTCCACAAAGAACTACTTAAATAGGAGGCACTTTTAAACTTTGATGCTTGAGAAAGAGTCATATGCAAGCTGACAGATAATTGTTATAAAAAGAGAGACGAGTGCACGAGAGTGGGAGAGAGAGCGAAAAGAAATTTTTGTCCAGTGTTTTTAAAGATGGACTTTAAAAGAAAAGAAAAAAAAAAATCTTGCAATTTGCACATCTTGAGTTTATCATTTGTGTGGTATTCCTATGGTTTTTACCTAGCAATGTTGTAGTGGGGATGGGAGGGGTGGGTTGGGTTGGGCTGGGCTGGGGACAATATAGAAAGCATATATAAATGTAGCAATTACTTTGACCTGCCTAAGCTGTAGGCCGTTTGAAAGGTTTATGCTTCTTTGCAATTCTGTTCAGTCAGGCTGTCGTACAGAACCAGATCTTAGGAGGAGGGGCTCCGGAGATTTTCTTTCCAGTTTCCTGAGTGAGTTTTCCACAATAGCTATTTCTAAATATAATGGAAAGTTTCTTAGGATGGGGGATTCTTCCCTCCCCTCTCCCTTTTTGAACTGAAATTTAGATTTCAAAACAAACATTTTTTTTTGCACAAGGAACCTCTTATGCTCTCTAAATCCTTGTCGGAGACAGTTGCATTCATTTCTTTTCCCACCCTTACATCCATGCCTTCTAAGTGAATTTTCTTTAGAAAACTTGTACCATTAGGAATAATTTAATGCAAAGAAAAAAAAAAAAAAAAAGAATGGTTTTAAAGCTTTTAATTGGGAGTGTGAAAGGAGTGAATCATGGAAGCGAAAATACACCCCTTGCCGCTAAGCAAAGTACTTCCACCGCCACCACCCTTTAAGCATTCCTTCCCTGTTACTCGGATAAAGGAATGTGGTTGGCATGTTACTCCGCCCGAGTGCATAGAATCAAAATGCCAATTAACCGACAAATGAGGCAATACCTTTTTTATTTGACTTATGTGGTAGGCTAACTTCATCCATTTCTTGACTATCGTCCAGGAGCTAATGCTCTGCTCATCAATTCCAAACAAAATGAGCAGGTTAAAGCAATAAATGATGTGCCCGAACCTAGAGGTGAATTACAAATTATGTTACCGTGAAGGTGCAAAGGAGTTCAGAACCAGGGTGATGCATTTCATAGAGCGATAAGGAGGTGAGTGAGAGGCAGCAAGGTTTAAGGAAGCTGGGGGGGGGGGGGGGGGTTTCACAAACACAAGGCTTCCTGTATAATTACGTCACGCCTAAAAGTATGTGGGGGTGCAGATAGTTGCATTCTTGTAAAGTAGTTGTGGTCAAGGTAAGAGTGTAGGTGGAGTCACAAATTTGCGCACATCAGTGCTCAGAATGTAGCTGCTATATCTGCAGGACGTGTGCTAGGGGATTTTTTTTTTAAAGACACTAGGGGCTCCTTTTACAAAGCCACGCTAGGGCCTTAACGCGCTAGCCGCTGCCACCTCCTTGTGAGCAGGCGGTAGATTTTTGGCTAGCGCGTGCTAATCCGGTGCACGCGTTAAAAAACGCTAGCGCACCTTTGTAAAAGGAGCCCTAGGTGACGATGCATCTTTCTAAAATAGGACCTTGCTGCCCTATTATTCCAGGCACCTTATTATAAAATTACCCTCAGGAAGTCCAAATCACTGTAAAGGAAAGAGTTTAGATTTTTTAGTAACATAGTAAATGAAGGCAGATAAAAACCCGAACAGTCCGGTTCATAGACAACCCCGCGAAAGACAAAGGCGTGCGCCGACAACTGAGCGCAAGACGGAGGCGCACGCCGAAGAAAATGGCAGTTTTTAGGGGCTCCGATGGGGGGGTTTTGTTGGGGAGCCCCCCCCAGTTTACTTAATAGAGATCACGCCGGCGTTATGGGGGGTTTGGGAGGGTTGTAACCCTCCACATTTTACTGTAAACTTAACTTTTTCCCTACAAACAGGGAAAAAGTGAAGTTTTCAGTAAAATGTGGGGGGGTTACAACCCCCCAAATCCCCCACAATGCCCCCACAACGCGGCACGATCTCTATTAAGTAAAGTGGGGGGGTTTCTCCCCCACGCCCCCCCCCGTCGGAGCCCTAAAAACAGTAATTTTCTGCGGCGCGCACCTCCACTCTGCGCTTAATTGTCTGCGCGCGCCTTTGTCCCGGCGCGCTTTTGACCTGACACCGAACAGTCCATCCAGTCTGCCCATTATAGTTATACATAGTATAAATTCATTATTAAATCAGCTTGTCTTTTTTTCTTTGATATTTCTAAGCTATAGACTGTAAAGTCCACTTGGTACTGTTTGAGGTTCCAGCTGCTGGAGTTGCTGTCCAAGCTCACACTAGCCATCCAACCGTCCTGTTGCGTAAAGTCTGGCCAGTAATGTCCTCCTGCTCCAAGTTACTGGAGTTCCCATTGATGCCCTCCCCAGTCCATCCTACACCGAATCACCATACATGGGACACAGACCATGCAAGTCTGTCCAGTACCGCCTTAGTTCTTTAATTTATAACATTCATTTTCTAATTAGAGGTCCTCTGTGTTTATCCCATGCCTTTTTGAATTCTGTCATCATTTTCTTCTCCACCACCTCCCTCGGGAGGGCATTCCAGGCATCCATCACCCTCTCCATGAAAAAGTATATGCCTTTTCCAGTACTAGTTCAGATGCGGTGGGCATTTTCCTGTCCCCAGAGGGTTTAGAATCTAAGGAGTCCTTTTACTAAGCTGTAGTAAGTACTAACGCACGCTTACTGTGGGTTAGAAAAGCACGACCGCAGGGCACACTCAGGGATCCAGCCGTAGTTTTCGGATCCACTAATCTTGAAGAAAGTCACTCCATTAAGGTCAAAAAATGAATTCAACCCAAAGTTAATGTTATTCGCATATCTAATAGAACTCTGCTCAGAAACATGAAGGCTGAAAACTCCGCCTCACCACCCAACCATCGCAGTGTTCAATGCAAATTCAAACGTGTAGTTCATTATACTATCACTAGCTACTCGAGCTATAAAGGAACGTCTCTTTTAACATTTGTAACAGAGTAGATACCGAAGAGGGAGTGGAAAATATGAAAAAGGATCTGCAAAAGTTAGAGGAATGGTCTAATGCCTGGCAACTAAAATTCAATGCAAAGAAATGCAGAGTAATGCATTTGGGGATTAATAATAGGAAGGAACCGTATATGCTGGGAGGAGAGAAGCTGATATGCACGGACGAGGAGAGGGACCTTGGGATGATAGTGTCCGAAGATCTAAAGGTGAAAAAACAGTGTGACAAGGCAGTGGCTGCTGCCAGAAGGATGCTTGGCTGTATAAAGAGAGGTGTAGTCAGTAGAAGGAAGAAGGTGTTGATGCCTCTGTACATCATTGGTGAGGCCCCACTTGGAGTATTGTGTTCAGTTTTGGAGATCGTATCTGGCGAAGGACGTAAGAAGACCTGAAGCGGTCCAGAGGAGGGCGATGAAAATGATAGGAGACTTGTGCCAGAAGACGTATGAGGAGAGACTGGAGGCCCTGAATATGTATACCCTAGAGGAAAGGAGAGACAGGGGAGATATGATTCAGACGTTCAAATACTTGAAGGGTATTAACGTAGAACAAAATCTTTTCCAGAGAAAGGAAAATGGTAAAACCAGAGGACATAATTTGAGGTTGAGGGGTGGTAGATTCAAAGGCAATGTTAGGAAGTTCTACTTTACGGAGAGGGTGGTGGATGCCTGGAATGCGCTCCCGAGAGAGGTGATGGAGAGGAAAACGGTGACTGAGTTCAAAGAAGCGTGGGATGAACACAGAGGATCTAGAATCAGAAAATAATAATAAAAATTGAACTAAGGCCAGTACTGGGCAGACTTGCACGGTCTGTATCTGTGTATGGCCGTTTGGTGGGGGATGGGCTGGGGAGGGCTTCAGTGGCTGGAAGGGTGTAGATGGGCTGGAGTAAGTCTTAACAGATTTCGGCAGTTGGAACCCAAGCACAGTACCAGGTAGAGCTTTGGATTCTTGCCCAGAAATAGCTAAGAAAAAAAAATTAAAAAATTTAAATTGAATGAGGTTGAGCAGACTGGATGGACCATTCGGGTCTTTATCTGCTGTCATCTACTATGTTAACTAGAAAGTATATTAAAAGTATTGAGACTTAGCTTAGACTTTTTACTGGTTCCGACGTGCCACGTTTCGATACTGCTTCAGGGAACCGACAATAAGTTTGAATACGACTTAAACTGGAGGTGAAGTCTCTAAAACAGGAGATAAAAATGTTTTGTTACTATTAATTTTTATTTAGCAAAAATTTAAAAACTCACTACTATTACAAACTATACATGGCTAAATATAAGGTAGGGACTCACCACTAACTTTAAACACGGTTGCAAATTCGCCAAACGATTTTTGCTTCTTCTTACTATGCCAGCGATGAACGCCAGTAGGCTGTTTAAAAACTGTAACAAGCCGACGTGGGACCCACGTCAGCACGTAAACATCATCAGTGCGTGTATTCTGAGAAAATCTCTTATACTGGCCCAAACATCGCTAAAATAGTTTAAAGGCTATGGCAAGCCAAGGTGAAGACGCGCGTCAACACGTCAACATCAACAAACACAGAATTTCAGGAAATGTGACCCTACAGTAGTATTGGGATCAGCACACACTTCCCACACACTTAAAAATAAAAAAAAATAGGTTTTATTTTTTAGCGCAGGAGCATGTTTGGAGGTGGAAAATAGGCGTGCATGTGCTAATTGATTAGCACAGATATATCGCTGCGCACTAAAGGCCGGATTCTATAAACGTTGCCATCGTCAGCTGCCTTAAAATTGGCCACCAATCACATATTATTCAGACGATGGCGCCATTTATAGAATCACACCTTTGGGAAAGGTAGGCGGCGGAAATGTAGCAAGGGTTTTCAAGGCCTACATTTCCGGCGCCTACCTTTCACGTGAGTTGTGCCTATGGAGGCACTCTATGATGTCTAATGCCACTTCCTGAGTTAGCCACGCCTACAGTGGCGTTAGGTGTTGTAAAGCGCCTCCTTAGTTGTGATGGAGGCGTCGGTAGGCGCCATGAATTTCTTTTAAAACCCCTTTAAAATGGTGCTTTGCACTTAACTTAGGCACCAGTAGGGTACCTACCAGTGCCTAAGTTAAGGCTCTGTTTATAGAATAAGGGCCTAATTAGCACATGAGCCCTTACTGCCTAGAAAATAGGTGGTGGTAAGGGCTCGGGCGCAAATGGCCACACACTAATTTGGAACTTAGCGCAGGGCCATTAATTCAGAAAAAGGGAAATGTGGCCATTTTATTAGCAGCACTAAAAGTGGCCTCAGCACATGGGAAACCCACGCCCTACCAGGCCACATTTTAATCCAACTTAGTAAAAGGGACCCTTAAGTTTGTACCTAAAGTAATGGAGGGTTATGTGACTTGCACAGAATCACAAAGAACTGCAGTGAAATTTGAACCCTGGATTTCAATCCACTGCTCTAACCACTAGACTATTCCCCAACTCTGCCTCAAGTCTAAATTGAGTTTTTTTTATAGTGAAACAAGCAGCAAAAATCACTCCATTAAAGACAAACGAGTGGTTTTGTCCTTCGAACAGATAGCCTGGAGTTTTGTCAAGGCCCTGAGGCGCTGGCATTTTGCCACAAAATAATCGCACAACAATATTCCATTTGTCTATTTTCTGTTAAGCTCCTACCTGCTAATACTTACCACATGCGAAAGTTTTTTTGCCTTTGATGCTTAGGTGGAAGAGTGTGGGTACACCTCTCCGATAGTCTGAGGCTTTTTCTTTCGCTTGGTATAATCGTTTTGCTTGGTATAATCGTTTTGGGCACATAGCGGTTTGACTTTAATGGAGTGATTTTTGTTGCTTGTTTGATTATTGATCCCTCCATTCCTCATTTTTTGAGTGTTTTTATAGTGACACATAGCTTGATCTTTTAAACAATTTATCTGGTTTACTTCTAGAAGGGTAGGAGGCATGCCAGGCAGGGGCCTGATTATAAGTTATCCAGATAACAGCAATATTCAGTGCCATTCGGTAAAATATAACTGGTTAATTCAGGTCAAGTAAGTAGGTTGGAATTGCTACATAAGATAACCCTTAGCTTTAGCCTCTCATATTTGGCAGTGCTGACTTGAAGGGTAAAGGGATTCTGGATTTAGCCTATGATCTCGTTAAATCTCCAGTTCACTTAACCAAATTCAGTATTGTTCAGTACTGACCTCACTGCAGAGGGCAGGAGGTAAAGGTCGAAATGGCAGTCTGTCTAGTACAGTAGTTAGGGTTTAACTGCTGCTCCGTGTAGATCAATGCTTGTGCAGTGCTGTTCCATGTAGGGTTGTAACTTGAACTCCTTGTAAGTTACTCCTAATTCTTCCTAATGTTACTTTGTAAGTGTTTGATTATTCTGACTTCATTTCACATCACCACTGTAACATAATCTGTGGTTCACTTGTGTGTTCAGGCAACCTCACCTTTAGCTCTAACTCATTTTGCTTTGGCCCAAGGAAGACTGCATCACCTCTCGAAAGTTTGTCAAGAAGTGTAAGTCAGTCCAAGAAAAAAAGTTTATCACCGAATCTTTTTTCTGTTTATTGGCCTTGAAAAAGTTGTGTGAAATTTAGCTCACACCAGAACCAATTCTCTTTCTGGGGTATACTGAAAGCTTTCGGAGTTCCTTGGATGTTATTAACCTCCCGGCATGTTACCAAATGGCTGACCGTGCTTCTTTCTCACAATCGCATTGCTTAAGGCTGTGTTGTTTAAGCATTTCTGCTCGGAGAATTTGCTTAATCTTCCATATACTCTGCTCAGGGCACTTGTGTTTTATTTTCAACCTCTATCAGTAAGAGGGGAAGAGAGCTGGAGGGTTTGAAGTACTGCTTTAGTTCATGCTTGTACCACCTTGTACAATGCACGTTCAATCAGGAAAAGGAAAAAACATGAAAACAAAATCGTTTGGTGGTTCATGGAAGCAGGGAGAATGAAAGTGGCTGGCATCTACTGAACGAACACTAAAAATAAAAGACATTTTTAAAAAAGAATTTACAATGGGAATGTATTAGTTGTTTTATATCACAGTATAGGAGCTCTGCAATATTATTCTCATAAACTCTGCCTCTCTCTCTCGTTTAGCTTTTTTTTTAGGATGTGCAATACTTTATATGTGCCAGTTTAGAGTCACCTGACATGGTGGTAGCAAAGCTTCATATTGTTCACCACCTATCTTCTTGTTTCTTTTTTTCCCCCCCTTTGACTATGTATTTAAGGAACTTGCACTTTGTAGTCTCTATTTAAAATTTATATAAATGTGAGTCCGAACTCCTTGACTTTCAGGAAATCCAGAAACAGAAGACTGGATGGATATTTCTGCTGTACCAGATGCATTGAGAGAGATGGGATGTGAGTTAGGGATAGGGAGGATAGCGTTCGTGAAAGCAACAGACCCAGTAAAGTTCATTACAACCTGTTTAGCCATGAGTAAAACTACAGGATCTGGTTTACGATTTAAAATAGCCTTCAGGAGCATTAGGGATGTCATGGTCCATGCATTCTGTGCCTGACACCTGTGTATATTATTCCTGTAGTATGGATGCAGAGAAAGCCAGGGGACAAGTGAAACCTTATTCTTACATACATTGGTGGGAGCCCATACATTAGAAGAGCATAAGTAAACAATACATCATTACTCAGCTACTGCAGGTAGCATGTCGGTGTATATCTCCTTTCTCTGTCAGTAAGTTTAAAAGAGACCTTGGTGTTTGGTTATTGAACAGGAAAAGGACCAATATGTACATGAGCTTGTATGAACCTGTGGAACCTTTTTTAAAGGGTATTTACCTGGGTCGCGTGCCCTGCCTGAAAACTGCCCTCCTCAGGGGGCAGCTGAAGGTATGTGTGGGCTTTCATACTGCTCGTATGGCAATATTTCAGTCAGCTTGAAATGGAAACTGTTTCATCCTCAGTCAGCCGCCCACAGTGCAGAAGTGTGTAGGCACTTTGGGGGCAGTTCACTAAAGAGTGCTTACAGCTCAGTGTACATTTACTAATGTTAATGTATGCCTTTGTGCACAGATGCACATAAATGGCAATTTTTTTTCCTAAGCGCTATTCTGTAACTGTGTGCCTAACTTGCATACCTCAAAATCCTGTATATGATGCCTAAGGTTGTACGCGCAGCCGATGTACATGCACACTTTAATTCATTGGCCTGATCGGCGCTAAGAATTGGCAGTTGGCACTACGTGGCACTAATCAAAAGTTATGTGCACAACTGTGAAAGCGCAATGCTATAAAAAGTATATGCCAGTTGCAATGTGCAAGTTTGAAAAGGGGGCGTGGCTAAGGGAAGATCGTGGGCGTTTCTAAAAGTTATGGGCGTTGCTATAGAATACGCCCATAATCCATGCACAACTTAGGTGCTAGCATTTAGACCTGGCTTTAGCTGTTGCACCTAATATATGCGGCTTAACACATGTGCTTAGCTTGAAGAATCCTGCTAAGTGCCATTAATCGGCAGTGATTTTTTGGCGGGCGATATATATGGATTTTGGGAGATAGTGCATAAGTGCAAGGAAGGGGGTGTACGCAGCATGGGCGGGGTTACCTTTTACATGCATAATATAGAGCAGGGGTAGGCAATTCCAGTCCTTGAGAGCCAGGTTTTCAGGATATCCACAATGAATCTGTATGAGATGGATTTGCATGCACTGCCTCCTTGAGATGCAAATCTATCTCATGCATATTTATTGTGGATATCCTGAAAACCTGACCTGGCTCCGGCTCTCGAGGACTGGAATTGCCTACCCCTGATATAGAGGATGCTTTATGCTGCATCTAGGTCAGGGGTCTCAAAGTCCCTCCTCAAGGGCCGCAATCCAGTTGGGTTTTCAGGATTTCCCCAATGAATATGCATGAGATCTATGTGCATGCACTGCTTTCAATGCATATTCATTGGGGAAATCCTGAAAACCCGACTGGATTGCGGCCCTCAAGGAGGGACTTTGAGATCCCTGACTTAAATGGAAGCAGCCATTTATAGACCTGCCCCCTTTGAGGGTAATTCTAGATTAAGCACCCATTCTATAAGGAATTCTAGTGTAAGTTAACTTGCACACACCTGCTGTACAGGTGTTGACATGTACACCAGATGTATAATTTTAATACTTTATAATCTATGCATATTACTGTGCTACCCTGCCCGTGAGAATGTCCACCTGCACCTTCGCATCTTGGTTCACTCTTATAGAATACTACGTAGCCAGAAAATAGTTGTTTACACGTGTGTGACCACATAGCCTGTACTAAGAGAGCGTGGCGTAGTGATTAAAGCTACAGCTTCAGCACTCTGAGGTTGTAGGTTGAAACCCTGCACTGCTCCTTGTGACCCTGGGCAAGTCACCTAATCCTCCACTGCCCCAGGTACATTAGATAGACTGTAAGCCCGCTGGGACAAATAGGGAAAGAGTGTGGTTGTGTATCTACAAAAAGGCAGTATACAAGTCCCTATCCCTAAATGACCAGCATACTGGCATTTATATGCATTCTTGCCACCTAAAATTAGGTGACGCCCTAGAATCGCCCCCTTTTAGCAAACATGCCACTTTCAAAAGGACACCACTAGGGTAGTTTGAAAATCAGCATGTAGTACAGCTGGGGCTGTTCAAAATTGCCCCTTGTGTCAGATGCCCCATGTGCGGTGGCGGCCAAAAAAGCAAATAGGATGCTAGGAATTAATAAAAAAGGGATGGTTAATAAGACTAAGAATGTTATAATGCCCCTGTATCGCTCCATGGTGCGACCTCATCTGGAGTATTGCATTCAGTCCAACTGCACATAAACGTACCCGTACATACAGATGATATATCTATGTTTCCAATATCTGTTGCATCCACAATCCCCAGATAGGATCAGTGGATTTCCATTACCATATATACACACCAAACACTCCACTGGATTGCCACTTAGGATTCTGCCTATATCATTTTAAGGCAGTACTTCCCTTGCAAGACCCAATGAACACATTACGTTTCCAGCAAGTTTATAATGAGTGTCAGAAAAAAAAAGGTAGTAGATTAACACCAGTACCCAGGGCTTCGGTTTAAAGAGATGAGCTGCTAACCCTTCTAATATATGTGCTCCTCCATCAGGGAAAAAAAATCATTGGGCTTTTCTCAATGAGGGTAATTGTATAATAGGCTGCCTAGACTAACAGGGTGCATATGATGGGCCTAATTCGTAATGACAACTTATAAAATTAGTCCAGGGAAAGTAGATATACATATGTAACCTGTATCTGTACCGAGACAGAAGTAACTGTGTGCATGTATGTGCTGGAAAAACTAGGCGCATATATGTATAGTTTGTAAATTACACACATGCCTATTCTATACCCCAGGATCACGTCTGTGTGTCTCCAGTCGACACTGGTGAACCCCCAAGCTGTTTACAAGATCCTGCTTCAACACAAAGAGTGCTGTTGTAGGTGCTTGGTTTCCCTCCTTTGAGGGTAATTCAATAAAGGGCACACCAGAGTTACCTGCTAATTACGCACATTAGAATAATAGTATATGTGCACATAAATGCCAAAATCCCACCTATATATGCACATATCTTACAAAATCGGAATTTGGGCGGAGGAAGCTCACACCTATACTTGCAACATATAGAATGGTATAAGTTACACGCATATCACCAGAACTTAGGTGCACACACTGTACACCAGCTCAGTAGCTGATATAAGTGCTTGTACCTAACATATTTTCACTGTGGCCTAGTGATTAGAGCTACAGCCTCAGCACCCTGAGATTGTGGGTTCAAACCCCACACTGCTCCTTGTGACCCTGGACAAGTCACTTAATTCTCCACTGCCTTAGGTAGATAGACTATGGGCCTGCCTGGATGGATAGAGAAAAATGCTTGAAGTTCCTGTATGTAAACTGCTTTTGAGTGTGGTTGTATAACTTTAAAAAGGCAGTATACAAGGCCCTTTCCCCTATTCTATAAAGGAAAGCAAGAACCTCTGTTCCTTTATGGAATGGGCTCCTACTAGGCACCCAGTTATAGAATTACCCTCTTTGTAGCTAGTGGAAGAATGGCTAGTATATCTGGCCCATTTTTGTAAAAATATATCATTTGCTGCAATAAACTATGTAGAATCGTTTTGCTTTACTTGGCCACTAGGTGCCATTTCTGAGCTCTCACCTTCTAGCCCCTGTACCAGAGGGTCCAGTATTTGGCTTTGGTTTGCTAAGAGTTGCTAGTGGGTGAGAACCCCAGGGTGAAGGAACAAGTGCACCGACTTGCAGTGGTCTAACATGTAGAGAGGCATTGGGTTTCCATCAGTTATATAAGAAGGTTTAGTATAGTGCAAGGGTTTTCAGCTCCCATCCTGAGGACACACTCAGCCAGTCAGGTTACCAGGACGTCCACAATGATTATGCAGGACAGAAATTTCTATATGATGGAGGCAGGACATGCAGATTTATCTAATGCATATTCATTGTGGATTTCTGGAAAGCCAGCCTGACTGGGTGTGTCCCGAGGGCTGAGCACCCTGATACAGAGCTAGATTCACGAACCTGCCTGATTGGGACCGACCCGTGCCTGATCCGGGCAGGTCCGATAGATTCCTCAAAGCTTAATATGCAGATGGGGCGATCAGAGGAACGCCCCCATCTGCCGGCACGGATCGCTGATGTGCGATCCAGACGCACGCGCAGACCATCTGTAGATGGCCTGCGCATGCGTTTAGACCCGTCCGAACCGTGACTTTTTTTTAACTTTTTAGCCCAGCGAGCCCGTGGTTTTAACCCGTTTAACCCCGTGGGTTAAAAACACGGGCTCGCAGTGCGGGGAAGGGCAGGAGAGATTCGAGGCAGCAGGCAGGAGAAAACCAGGGACAAGCAGGGCGGCAATTCGGGGCTAGCAGGCAGGAGAGATCAGGGCAGAGCAGGGCAGCAATTCGGGGCAGAGCATGGCTAGGGGTATTCACTAGGACTGACTATACACAGCTTACCAAACCATCATGGCCACATGAACAGAACACTAGAAATTTTAAACATGAGAACAGATCTGGCAAGGGAGTGATGGGAAGCACATAAAACAACAGCAGACCAGAATGGTTAGTGATCAAATGAGGATAAAAATATATAATACAATAAAATAATTTTTTTTAAAAAATATACCCCCCTTTTATGAAGCCACCTTAGCATTTTTTTTAACACCGGCCACGACGGTAAAAGCAAGTATCAATATAAAGGTAATCGGTAAATAATGCAAATGATTGCGTAGAAAGAAGCCGACCAACATCACAAATGATTAAAAAAATGAACACTAAAATAAAAAGTAATTTTTCATAAAAACGCAATTCAACCTTGCCTGCATCGTGGTAAAGAAAAAAAAATCCCATATTTTTTGTGCTATATAGAAATATGTGTGAGGAGAAAAAGTGGCAGTGTGCAAAGTGCATAAGATGAAATACAGATTAACCCACATTGCTTATTTCACCTTTTATAAGTAATGGTCTGGCCCTTTTACTAAAACTTAGCGCACACTAATGGAATTAGCACATGCTAAGATGCTCATTTTATATTTAAGGGCTTCATAGCATTTAACACATACTAATTCTGTTATCGTGCACTAGGGGCTCCTTTTACGAAGCCGCGTTAGTGGCTTTATCGCACGCACATTTGTAGCGTGCGCTAACCCCCATGCTAGCTGAAAAACTACCGCCTACTAAAGAGGAGGCGGTAGCGGCTAGTGCGGCCGGCAAACTAGAGTGCACTATTACACGCATTAAACCGCTAACGCAGCTTCGTAAAAGGAGCCCTAAGTATCATGAGACAGTCTACATTCAAGCAGGTGCTATGGCTTGATAGCCCTGCAGAAGAAATGTAGTGTCAGGCGCCTTAGGGGTCCTTTTATTAATAGCACACCTTTACATGGGTCTTTCCTGCACCCTAAGGTCATTTTTACTGTGGCTGTAAAAATGGCTTTTTTGTTTTCTTTTTCCCCCATTAATGGCCATGTGTTAATTTTGTCATTAGTGCATGGCAATTTTTACCAAGTTTCCAAGTTTATTTAACACTTGATGTACCGCAATGGAAGAACATCTATGTGGTTTACATATAAAAATTCCTCGCAAATCTATGCAATATTTGCAATGTTACCAGCCAGTGATAGGCTCCCCCTGTGGCGAACAGTATTTCCAAAAAAATATAGTGGAGAAAAAGCCTCAAAATTGCAACAACAGCACAGAAGCAATGATCAAAGCTACTCGTTGTTCTTATCATCAGCATAAAAAACAACCCCCCCAAAAAAAAATTACCACGGGAGCACTTACAGAAACCCATTTTGTAGGCAGTAAGGTCTCCTGCAATATCCATACGCTAGCCAGTTAGCATGTGATAATGTAGTTGTGCTAGCTAGTTAGCACAGGAATGCCCTCTCTCTGCCTCTGACACGCCCTCTCCAAAAACATAAGACCGATTAGTTAGTGTGCTGTTAGCATGCACAAATTTCAGAGTTATCACAGGACACTTGAGCAGGTCCTGTGGAATTCTGTTTTTTGCTTAGTAAAAGGACTCCTTAGAGCCTTTTACTAAGCACTTATAGCCCTTCATACTGAATGGCCTGATTTAACAAGAACTCCCAAACTCACCTTGATAGGCTGCTCTTGAAGGAAGATTGCTTGTGCCCTAATACATTAACAGTAACTCCTGAGAGATAGAGATTGTATCTAACATGCCCTGGCTTTAGAGTAAGGTTCATTTCTATCATGGCATAAGCACTGATCCAAGCCCATGTAGTGACACTAAGCAGGAGAGCCATGAGCATCATTGTTTGATGACACTTGCAGATCAGAAGGGTGCATGTGAGCCAAAGAAATTCACTGGCATTATGCTCAGATATGTACCTTAAAATCCCTAGTGAGCACACACGTGAGCTAAAGGTTAGAGTAAACCTGTCGTGCACTTAACTGTTAAAACTGAATTTGAGCTGTAATGCATAAGGAATGAGGGAATAAAGAGAGCAGAAGTGTAAAACCAAGGCCCTTTCAAAGTGGTTCTACAGAGTTCTAACATCTATCCTCTCTCCAGGCAGATGGGTGGAGGTGTAGAACATAGTCTCAATAGAGCCATATAATAAATGCACGGATGAAATCTTCAAGGGAGAAAAGCTGCTAGGAAGTAATAAGTTCTGATGCGTTTTTAGGCAATATTTTGTTTTGACTTTCGCACATATATTGTAAATCACTTTACAAAACGCTGTAGATGCACATAGAACTAGAAGTAAAATAATGTCTGTGGCCCACATGCTATCTGCAACATAAATAAAACCCCCATAATGGAGAGAGAGAGACCATTAACTATAGTATTCTTTCAAAGCATCAGTCTATAGTGAAATCTTTGGTATGGGAGGTTGGTTCCATAGTCTGCAGCTGATTTCTCTTCTGCAACGCCAACGGCTTTCGTCTGACAGCCACAGGCAGAGGCATCTTGAAGGTAAATTTAGAATCAGCGGATTAGCAGATGTGCCTCACTATAATGTCCAATTTACAATATTAACTGACAATAGCTTTCTTTTCAATTTTCTAATTTGTATTATTAATGAGTTCTTTTTTTTTTGTACCAGGCCTTTAGTGTACAGTGGAACGCAATCACCATGGAATTAGTCAGGGCGAAAACAAAAACCTCTTCCTAGGGATTTCTAAAAAAATTAAAGTAATAGCGACGTTTCCTAAAATAGTTTAACTTAGGAATCGTTATCAAGTTTCCCTGGGCCATTTCATAAGGAACCAATGTTTGATGTCATTACCTTTCATCCCTAAATTGAAATTGGTGTTTAAAGTCTCTGATGATTTGTACATTCCCAGTCCTCCAAATGATTTGCACAATTTGTTTCTGCTTCACTTTGTTTGCAGTTACTGAGTTCTGTGCTGGTTATTTCATTTTTGGAACAGGAAGTGACATCATTATTTTGGGCTCCCTTTTAGAGAACATTTAGAAACCTTTCACACACACCTCTTACTCAGGGATGGGGCTGGCATATGTGTGGTACACTGATGTGACCAGAAGCAGCACTTTTACTGCTCTGGAGTAGGGATGTTCAATTTCAAGGAAAGTTTGGATTTCCTATGTCTTATAGAGAACTTTTTTTTTATTTTTTAAGATATGTCAGACTGCAGTATGAAAAGGCAGTAGAGCCTGTGTGCATCGTAATAGCATTAGATAGCATAGAATCCACTTTGCGTATAGAGACCCAAAGATGTTGCCAAAATTGAAATACAAACACCAGTATAAGAAATGAGACCCTGCTTATTGCCATAAGAGCTGAACCGACAAAAGCAATACTTGAGTGCTTTGAAGATACCAACAGATGTGCTACCAATGATGAAGAGAGTCAAAACCAAAAGCTCCCAAGATGTGGCCATCTAACATGGGATCAGGCTGTTGTCAAATTGGACTAAAAAGTAGG
This sequence comes from Geotrypetes seraphini, assembly GCF_902459505.1. Classification (NCBI taxonomy): domain Eukaryota; kingdom Metazoa; phylum Chordata; class Amphibia; order Gymnophiona; family Dermophiidae; genus Geotrypetes; species Geotrypetes seraphini. The sequence goes on from NC_047085.1 coordinate 194,094,145, forward strand.
GACACATTTATTTCACAAAACACAGCTCATACGCTCTGAAAATCTGTTACACGTTCTTTCCTTACCCTGCCTGTATCGGGCAGAGGCATAAGCAGATAGAAGCAGTCTGGCTTTTTGAATTAAGGAAAACAGCTGAAAGGAAATGAGAGTAAGGTCGGTAGCTTTGCTTGTTGATGTTCTGGCATAGATTATCTATCATTGCATATATATATATGTGTAGATAGATATAACATAAGCAGTTGTTAGCAAGAAATAATAAAAGCACATACATATTATGTTTGACTGGTTAACCATTAACTAGGACAGTGTTTGTGTTGTATGGATGATAGAGAAATTCCAAACACCTTGCACATCTCTACTCCGGAGCTTATGTTCTTGACATAGTTGACCTCGCTTCAGATGTGTTACCTTACTGATAGGATCTTTTCTTGTAGCACTATACATTATGGGGATTTTTTTTTAAATGTAAACCTGATCTGAGAGACTTAAGATGTCTTGAAGCACTCACATTAAGGAATATAGATTATGTTTTAGAAAAAAAAAAAAACCACAAAATTGCACAAAAGAAAAAATGAATGTTGGAGT